>NC_090937.1:1655437675-1656637675 GCF_040938575.1 Ambystoma mexicanum
ATCACACGCCTAAGTAATCACACTACCACACGCCTATACTACCACACGCCTAAGTAATCACACTACCACACGCCTAAGTAATCACACTATCACACGCCCAAGTAATCACACTATCACACGCCCAAGTAATCACACTATCACACGCCTAAGTAATCACACTACCACACTCCTAAGTAATCACACTACCACACGCCTAAGTAATCACACTATCACACGCTACCACACGCCTATACTACCACACGCCTAAGTAATCACACTACCACACGCCTAAGTAATCACACTATCACACGCCTAAGTAATCACACTACCACACGCCTAAGTAATCACACTATCACACGCCTAAGTAATCACACTACCACACGCCTATACTACCACACGCCTAAGAAATCACACTACCACACGCCTAAGTAATCACACTATCACACGCCTAAGTAATCACACTACCACACGCCTAAGTAATCACACTATCACACTATCACACGCCTAAGTAATCACACCGCTTTTCAGCTCTTGCCGTTTTATGGCCAGGTAACAGCATTACAGCAGAACCTGACGAATGCCTATCCCATATTGTCACAAAAGCCAGAAACGGTTGTCTTTGCCAATGCTTGTTTCATACTTGGGCAGAGCATTGATGATGGATCCTAACTTGCTTCCCTGTCCTGTTTCTCTTTCTATGGTGCTGTCACAGACCCTGTGCTTGGTCATTGTATGACCGCGCTTGTGATCTTTCTCTGTGACCTACTCCACTAGGATGCCTTGGTTTCCCGTCTGTGATTCCACTAACTTTCCTTCTCTTCTCGTCCCTGCAGCTGGATTCCTCCCTACACAAAGCTGAAGCCGCGGTCACGCGTAAGGACATTAGCCTGGACAAAATATTAAAAATGCTCCCCTTTCGCCAAATAAATTACTTATTAATAAATCTCTTGAAACTTGACAGTGCTCTCTAAAATAAAGTCGGCATTAGTTCTTCCACTACCAAAATTCCCTCCCCTTCATCCAGGTTACTCCCTCAATGTTCTGCCCCATTTCCCCATTCAGGTTCTATCAAAACTCTCTGCAACTTTAGGGTCGTCTGTCTGTCAACTTTTTTTTGTTGAATCAGCTGGCCTCCTGGATTGCTGGCGTCCAAGCTGGATATTGCCCAGATCTGGAGACTAAAAGAGTGAAGCTACTGTAGTGGATGACATAAGGAGGATGGTTGAGAGCTGGGGTGCCGGTGCGCTGGTACTCATGGACCATTCCACGGCATTCATCGCGGACTACCACTCCATGCTCCAGGGGTGTTGCTATGTCTGGAAAAGATTTGAGGCTACTCTAATGTCAGGACTGTCTTGGCTCAGGGCTATCTAGCTAGCCCCTGAACTTCTATCAGGGGTGACAACCAAAACACCCTGGTCTATTGCCCCCCCTAGACCAGCCCTACAATGCCTCTGCCATCCTCTAGGGTCCCCTTCAAAGCTTTGGCTCCCAGAGTATGGTGCTGGAATGGATTGAATGCAGCGTAACTGATCAAGACCCAACGCTTTGGCATCCAGGGTCCGGTTCTGGAATGAATTGGCTGCTGCATAACTGATCAAGACCCAACGCTTTGGCATCCAGGGTAAGTTCTGGAATGGATTGGCTGCTGCATAACTGATCGAGAACCAAAGCTTTGGCATCCAGGGTCCGGTTCTGGAATGAATTGGCTGCTGCATAACTGATCAAGACCCAACGCTTTGGCATCCAGGTTAAGTTCTGGAATGGGTTGGCTGCTGCATAACTGATTGAGAACCAAAGCTTTGGCATCCAGGGTCTGGTTCTGGAATGGATTGGCTGCTGCATATCTGATCGAGAACCAAAGCTTTTGCATCCAGGGTAAGTTCTGGAATGGATTGGCTGCTGCATAACTGACCGAGAACCAAAACTTTGGCATCCAGGGTCGGGTTCTGGAATGGATTGGCTGCTGCATATCTGATCGAGAACCAATGCTTTGGCATCCATGGTAAGGTTCTGGAATGGATTGGCTGCTGCATAACTGATCGAGAACCAAAACTTTGGCATCCAGGGTCGGGTTCTGGAATGGATTGGCTGCTGCATATCTGATCGAGAAACAATGCTTTGGCACCCATGGTAAGGTTCTGGAATGGATTGGCTGGTGCATAACTGATCGAGAACCAAACCTTTGGCATCCAGGGTCTGGTTCTGGAATGGATTGGCTGCTGCATAACTGATCGAGAACCAATGCTTTGGCATCCATGGTAAGGTTCTGGAATGGATTGGCTGTTGCATAACTGATCAAGAACCAAGGCTTTGACATCCATGGTAAGGTTCTGGAATGTATTGGCTGCTGCCTAACTGATCAAGAACCAAAACATTGACATCCAGAGTAAGGTTCTATAATGGATTTGCTGATGCGTAACTGATTGAGAACCAACACGTTGGCATCTGGGGTAAGGTTCTGGAATGGATTGACTGCTGCGTAACTGATGAATAACCAAAGCTTTGGGATCCAGGGTCAGGTTCTGGAATGGATTTGCGGCTGCCTAAGTGATTGAGAAGCCAAAGATTTGGCCTCCAGGGTAATGTTCTGGAATATATTGGCTGCTGCCTAACTGATCAAGAACCAAAGCATTGTCATCCAGAGTAAGGTTCTATAATGGATTTGCTTTTGCGTAACTGATTGAGAACCAACACGTTGGCATCTGGGGTAAGGTTCTGGAATGGATTGGCTGCTGCATAACTGATCAAGAACCAAAGCTTTGGGATCCAGGGTCAGGTTCTGGAATGGATTTGCTGCTGCTTAAGTGATTGAGAAGCCAAGGTTTTGGCATCCAGGGTAATGTTCTGGAATAGATTGGCTGATGCGTAACTGATCGAGAACTGAAAGTTTGGCATCCAGGGTGAGGTTCTGAAATGGATTGGCTGCTGCATAACTGCTCGAGATCCAAAGCTTTGACATCCAGGGTCAGGTTCTAGAATGGATTGGCTGTGGCGTAAATGATCAAGAACCAAAGCTTTGACATCCAGGGGTAGGTTCTGGAATGGATTTGATGCTGCATAACTAATTGAGAACCAAAGCTTTGGCATCCAGAGTAAGGTTCTGGAATGGATTGGCTGCTATGTTACTGAATGAGAACCAAAGCTTTGGCATCCAGGGCCAGGTTCTGGAATGGATTGACTGCTGCGTAAGTTATAGAGAACCAAAGATTTGGCATCCAGTGTGGAGTTCTGGAATGTATTTGCTGCTGCATAACTGATCGAGAACCAACGCTTTGGCATCCAGGGTAAGGTTCTGGAGTGGATTGGCTGCTGCGTAACTGATTGAGAACCAATGCTTTGGCATCCAGGGTAAGGTTCTGGAGTGGATTGGCTGCTCTGTAAATGATTGAGAACCAAAGCTTTGGCACCTAGGGACAGGTTCTGGAATGGATTGGCTGCTGTGTAACTCATCGAGAACCAAAGCTTTGGCACCCAGGGTCAGGCTCTGGAATGGATTGGCTGCTGTGTAACTCATCGAGAACCAAACATTTGGCACCCAGGGTCAGGTTCTGGAATGGATCGGCTGCTGCATAACTGATCGAGAAACAACGCTTTGGCATCCAGGGTAAGGCACAAGGGAAGGTCATAGAAGTCACTTAAGCCCCGATAACAGAGCACATGGCTCCGGCCTTTGCATACTATCAAGAAATGGGGGCTGAGAAAGAGAAATTCGAGAGGTTAGAAAAAGAGTGTGCTAGGTTTAATGAGGACTTGAGGATCCCCGAACAGTAACAGAGTGACAGGGCAATCCCTAATCATGGTGTAGGGCCCTCTGTACAAGGGGCCTCAAGCCAAGGTGCCACCTTGCATACGCAAAGTACTGCTGAATTCAGGTCTAACAGTTCACAAGAACTGGGAACCATGAGGCAGCCAGACTCAATTAGGCCCAGCATGATTGAGCCGTCAGGTCAGCGTCCATCAGAGAGTGGTGGACGTGCATCACTGCTTAGGTTCAAAAGTATTTTGGCCAATGTATCTGACCAGGAAGACTCCTATGATGAGAAGATCAGAGAGTTAGACTGGCAGAAACATCAGCTACAAAGGGACCACCTGGTCCACTTTGCCGATAAAAGGAGTCTGAGTTTAGGCCCCAAAAGAGTATCCTGAAAACCTCCACCCAATTAGGGAGGTTGGGGGAGTTCTCCACCAACCCCGGAATAAGGGTGGAGTCAGATGAGTACCCCTCTGTACAAAAGAGGGAGCCCAAGGGAAGTGACCCAGAGAGCCCACAATACTACACGGGAGAAGAGACTAGGCCCTGCCATTCTGGGTGAGACTCTCAGTCTCCAAGAATCAGTGAACGCCTAGAGGATAGGGACGGGACCTCAAATAGCAGCAGCTCTGAGTCTGAGGGTGAAAGACGAAAAAGAAGGCTGCCAAACAAAAGAGAACTCAGGTAAAAGACCCCATTAGACAAAAAAAAGCCATAAGAAACTTCATGACCCTCTCCCATAAAAATGCCAAGTACTCAGTCTGGGAGCGTCTGGAGCTGTATGACCAGATGATGATGTAATTGGGCATTAAAAATGACCAGAATTCTATGGAGTTTGTCAAAGGGACATTCTCCCCAGAATACTCCAGCCTCTTTGTTGGGCTGGAGGATCAGAATCACTCAAGGTGTTCTACCTGTAAAACGACCATCTTGAAGCACTTCTCTGTGCACCGAAACTCCCAGGAGGCTCGCAAGGCGGCCTACAACCTGCAGTGTGGAGAGGATTAGGCCCGGAGGGAATTTGTCCAGGAATTGAAGCGTGCATTTGCACAAACCACTGAGCGGGTGCGCACGAGCAGTAGGGAGTTCATCAATACCTGTTTCCATGCACTCCCTGAGTATGTTATGTTGCAGCCGGTTAGGGACTTCCACAATGAAAGGACCCTGGACTGGTTAATAGAGCAAGCTACCCAGATCTATGAGGTCTAAAGCCAGTCGAAAATAAGAATTCCCCCAAAAATCCCAAACCTACCAACGGCCCCACTGCTGCCAAGGTGTCAGAGGTGAGAGTTACCCCCATTTTGGACCTAGAAAAGGGGGACCTAAAGGGGGACCTAAAAATACACCTCCCACTAACCAACTAAACCAGAGGCAGAGAAGACCCTCTGACCAGTTCCAAGCAGGTGGTAGACAGGAAGGGTACCCCACAAATGTGTCACCTGACTCTGCCACCTAAATCAGCCCAAGGTATAAGGGGAACAGACTCATCTTGGGGTATGTATGGACTCCCCCGGCTTAGGCGAGGGGGGTCCAATCAGATAAGGACGGCCCCAGGAAACTTTCTGCCAAACTTCCCTCCAAACTTCCCTGAGGAAGGCAGCAATCCTCCACCCTCTAGTTTAGGTTTCTTCCCCAGGTACCCTCAAAACCCCAACATTCAGGACAACCCTCCTTAATCTTCCCACTTTCAGGAGTCTAGACCACCAAATCAGGGAGAGGGGAGGCCAAGGATAGAGGGCTACCAGGGAAACCCTCAATACCCAAGTTACTCTGGGAGAAGGGACAGTTAAACTTCTTGAGAGCAACAAAGATTTGACCCAAGACCCCTTTATCAGCCCGAGAGGGTGTCACAACTGGAGCGCCAGGTACAGAGCTTGACCCAAGACCTGAGTCGCATGTTGAGTGCTCAGCAGAACCCTCAGATGAACACGGCGGCCCGGAACAGCTCTAACCCAGGGTCTGCCAATCCAGAACAATGATGCAGAGAAAACCCTGATAACCAACAGGTTCCGGAGGAGGCTCGGGAGGAAGGCGGATGCAAAGCCATAGAGGAAGCTCCCTTCCTCACCTGGGAAAATCCCCTAGAAACCTCTGAACCTGAACCAAGAGCTCCTACCCCCCCCCCGAACAAATGCTACTTAGGGAACAGAGGGTAAGTAGGAGAAACCCTGGGACAAAGACGATCCATTTTGTAGAGGAGGTTCGCGTCCTCCAGTTTGAAGGGGAAGAATCCCTGCAGGATTCTGGGAAGAACGTCTTCTCCTTCAAGGATTGGGGGATTCCTCTCAAAGAAAAATGGTTCCCAAAAGACGGTAACTTAGACTGGGTAGGTGTGGGGACTGACCTAGAACCGCCTATCCCTGAACCCCAGAAATGTCATCCTGAGAACTCAGTAATGAATGAGGGATCCTCCCCCAAACCGGTTCAAGTGACTGTCCCCAGAAAAAGGGGGACAGCACAGAATTAAGGGAAAAAGAGGATGCCAAAATCCCCCCGTCCGGGTGCAAGAGCAGAGTGCAATTTCATTGCTGCTGGATACCGGATCTCAAGCCACTCTTCTGTTCAAAAAGGCATTTGAGCAACTTAATTCAGGAAGGGGGTAAAGTCACCAAATTCCCCTCACACCTCTTCCTGGACAACTCCAGAACTTCGACGGGAATTACATTCCCGTCGAGGAAACTGCGGATCTGGAGATCAAAATTGGTCGACACAAGGTGAAACACCCGGTTATAGTCATTACTCCAGAGGGAACACCCTTTCTCTTAGGAAATGTCCTCCTTCGGCGGTTGTCACCACTAATAGACTGTGTGAAGAAGATCCTCTAGACCCAGACTAACCGGCCAATAAAATTAAAACAGAGCACCAGCTATGTAAGTATAAATGGCACATGCCATATGGTTGAGCAGCGGTCTGACAACATTGAGTTCCACTTTAGGAACAATCAAGTCCCTGAATTAACTGTAATTGCTGTAGGTGAACAAACTGGTGATGGGAACCCTTCTCCATTCTTGAAAATCAACCTTCCCCCCAGTTTTAAGTTGCAATCCACACTGGAAGGAAATAACCTGAAATGTTATACTGATCCACAATTTAAAGAGAACCCAAACCCCATGATCAAAAGTGATGAAAAACCAGGTCAAAGCTTGCCTCACATTCAGAAAAAGGGCGACCAGCTGTTTCTCCCCATTCAGGTAAATGAGTAGAGGGGCTGTTCTCACCAGAGTATGCTGAATAACGGGAAACGCTTCATCAGCAAAGTGTTATTCAGGAAACTCCCAAAAGATCAGACCATTCCCAAATGTAAATTAATTGATAAGTGGGAAAGTGGGAAATGGGCCTGGAAACTCCCAATTCCAAACATCTCCTGCCTAGTAGGTGCATTCTCAAAATTTCCATTGGTGATAAAAGCATAGAGCATATTTGTTGGGTCGTGCGAGATGTCCCCTCTGCATTCTACTTAGGGAGTGACATTCTCAATCGATTCGCAATTAATTTGGACCTCATTGCTTTGACAATCCTGGAGAAGAGGTCACCATCCCAGGACAGACATGACAATTCATAATCCCCCTAAAAATTAAGAGGGGACAGAAACTCCAAAACCTGGATGCTTATGTACATTTAAATCATCATCTCCAACAGCAGGGGTTGGGTTTGAACCTGACCCCATTAGTGGACTCAACACAACACCATTCCAATATTGGTGGATAACAGTGACCTTAGGAGTATCACTCTGGGCACAGATACCTTCATTGGAATGGCGGTTGATGCCCAACATTTCTCCATTGACATAGGGAATGAAATCATGGGGCATGTCATCATCACCTTGAAGGCCTGAGGTTTGGGGCCATTACTGCAGAGTAGTAAGTTCTCATTGAGCAGACATGCGGGGGCTAGATGGTTACTGACCTGGTGTGCCAGGCATACTTAATGTTTATTACCACCTGAACCGCAGTGGGACCCATAGAGACTCCAGGGGTTGGGGGGTTCCCTTAAGATGGCGGCCTTGTGGTTGTGGGACTGAGTCACATGAGAGAGCTAGTAGTTGGGCATGGAGGAGTATTTAAGCCCCGCCCGCGCCTTTGGACTTGCTTCACATTGGCTCCGCTAACAGAGGCACAACGCCTACCGGCGCTCTGTTCCACAGACCTGCAAACACAGAGAAAGTTTATATTAATGAATTTACCAAGTTATCAGAACATCCACAGACAACAGTTCCAACGTACCTGACCCGGTTTCCGCAGCAGCAACCTTCAGTAGTGGAGCTTTGTTTTTCCGAGATCCGCACCTCAGACATGCTACATTCTTTGGCGTCTGTGGCCAACTACCGCAGAGCTTCCGAACTCTGGCACTTCGGCAACCTAAAAAACAAGGTACAGAGTTAAAGAAATATTTAACCAAAGACCGTGCATGAAAATAAGGCTTTGCGCTCATACATACCACAGACTAATACGAACCTCTCTGAGTATTCAAAGCATGCAGCCAGATAGCAAATGCAAGCAGCAAAAACACATAGTCTAGCTGTACCGCACGCCTTCCTCATTACGCGCGCACATTTAGCTTGTTGAACAAGACATTGCGAGTGTTCCGAAACGCTCGTGTTACCTTCGCAAGGTTTTCTCTTCAATCTGCCAGAGAGAGAGAGAGAAAGAATGTGAAAACAGAGAATGAACCACTAGAGCCAACATAACCCTAAGACTACAACATGTTGACCACAGTAAGGCTCTAATAACAAGATACTTACCACCACGAGGCTCTTCCGAGTTCTTCAGCAAAAGGATCCATTTCACATTGCTAATTCACCACATCAACCAATGCGCCCCTGATTGACAGCAGGACAGAGAGCTCCCTAACTAAAACTCACAGGTGATAAAGTTAAGGGATAGTCAGAGCAGAGTAAAGAAGCACAGCAGAGTGGGAAGGGGCCATAGATTTCGCCCCACATTAGAATCATTCCTTGTTCCCTTTCTCTTGTTAATACAGGGGAGTACCTTTCCAGAGCAGTAGTACCTGGCTGGAGTGTGCCGTGTAATAAAACAGTGACAAAGTGCCATACGCACGCCAGAAGTAATTTTGGTGCTAATGCGCCACCTTTGAGCCAAACTTATATTGTGGTGATGACGCACCATCTATTAGCCAAACTGTGCACACTCGCTATGTATCATCATTTCATCACTCACCAAGCTGATGTAAAAGATAAGAGATTCAGTTTAAAATCTAATCATAGGTCTTTATTAAAGTCTTTATTCTTGGCAATAGAACAGGCATTAAGTCGGTAGCTTAGCTGTGATTCACTCATATCCACCCATGTCGAACTAACAGATTGACTAGCTAACGGTGCGCTAGCTAAGTTTTGGGCTAGTGCACTGTTAGCTTGCACTCTAGCTAAAATAGGAAAAGCTGGGGGTCATAAGTAGACAGTGCGCTAGTTGATACCACAACTATAGGGAGATAATATGGCCTGCTGTAGTGGCACCCTTCACCTGGCACCCCCTAGTGAACACCAGTACTGGTAAACATGAAGCTGAAGAGGGAAGGTAAGCTCAGTGCACAGATCCCAAAGTCCTCATTGAAAGTTCATAAGACAGCATATTGATTTGGCTTCAATATCAAACGTATTGTTCACAAAACAGCTGACACGTGTTTCGACCCTTAAGGTCATTATCAAGGCTATACATTAATCATAAAAATTTAAATAAAATGATTGTGTATTGAAATAAAAGTACATGAACAGAAATATATTTACAATATAACATCCCAAACATAGTAGAGCACATGGAAAAATAATAACATACCAGTATTCAGTGAATGGTTGAAGCCAATGGAAAAGAACAATGTTGATCCAAAATTAAACAAAGGGGAAATATTAGTGTGAGCTTAATTAAGCATCATTGTTATTAAAAAGAAAAGAAAAATTAGGTTTTCACAATAAGTGATAGTGCGCAGGTGGGAAACCGCAACATACCGTGGTTCCAAAGTCGTTAAGAGCAGATTTGTATGTGAAGCAAAGGTTTGTTGCCTAAAACAATGTGGAATACTATAACCTTTAATAGTGTGTACAAACGGGTAACGGATTCAATTAGAGTAATAAATATTATTGAAAAAATGTTCGCGGTAAGTTAAGGCAATATGCAATGTTACTGATGGAGGTAAACTGACTTACCCTCCAATGGGTATGTGTCTTTAGAGTGAATAGAAGTATCTAGGGAGTAAAATTGTTTATAACAATGTAAATGCTGGTCATAACGTATAATAAAAATCTGTCAATAATCAAAAAGTCAGAGAAATGGACTATACCTGAAGCTATTTGCTCTTGGATGTAAAGGGGTTAAATCCCAAAAACAAAGTCGCAGCAAGTAATCCGCTTGGGAGCCGCCCGGCAAACCCAGAGTATATGGTGACGAAAATGCGCTATGCGATTGCGCACGGGATGTAAGGTGCGCACGCACCACGACTGACGTCACCGCACGTCATCAGGTGCAGCCCGTACACGTTAAGTGTAAATAGAAAAGAAACATGAGAAAAGAATTAAGTATTAGTGTCTTCTCAAAGGTAAGTATAATAGAAGGCTCAAAGTTTCTGAAGTAAATGTTGCAAAAGCAACAGACATTGAGTGATTGATCTGAACTTGGACACATTGCGTAGCTAGTATAATTAGCATACCTCACGTATATTATGTAGCATTCAAGGCTAGTTAAGTTCAATGTGAATGGTGAGGCCAGAGTAAATGAAAATGAAATGTAAATGTACAGATTCCCAAAACACACTGTGGTATATGAGAGAGGTCTTATGGTCACGGTTGATTATGATAACAAAGATTCGCAAGGAATGCAGCGGCTGCTAAGACAAATCATAAAATCTATACATGAGCTCTCATTGATAACATATGACGTGTGTTAAATACTAATGCCAAATGGTTCAAATGTGTACAGATTGAACAGAGGCAGAACTGAAATTCGACATTATCACATCATGGCAAATATAGTGAACATCCATAAATTACAGAAATGCTGAAGAACAAAGCCTGTGATATCAGCTGGCAAGGCAAACAGAATAACAAGTGACATGTATAGAGCAGTGTTAACAGTGGCATCTGGTACATACTCCTAGAAAAACATGCATTTCATGATCCAAATTCAATCCAAGTGTAGTGCATCTGAAATGGCAAATAAGTTTGCATTCAAGCCTCCTGAGTTTAATACAAAGGTCGCCACCCCTTTTGGTAGTTGATGCTCTGGCTAGACCCAAAAACGTATATCTAATTTATTAGCTAATTGATCTTCTGTTTGCCAGTGCAAAGCGAATGGTAAATTAGCACCAGTTTTTTTGAGACTTGACAGATGTTCTCTTATACGAATTCTCAAATGCCTGATCTTGCTTCCGATATATAGTTTTTTATAGACACATATGTTTGCGTAGAACACAAATTTGGTTTCGCAATTAAAAAATCTCTAATTACAGTTTGGATCCCATTCTGATCTGCAAATGTCTGACAGCTAGGATGGGCATACTGACACTGATTACAATTGCCACATTTGAAAAAAAACCTTGTGGGTTGCAACCATGTTGTTTGTCTAGCTGTGTCGAGAGGATCAAGAAAGGAAGGACTGAGTCTATTGCGAAGAGTATTGGCCTTACTAAAGATGAAGTTGGGCCTGTCAGAACATATGGTGTAAGATCTGGGTCCAATTTTAACAAATGCCAATGTTTAGAGGCAAGTTTGTACAAAGTTGAAGAGTCATTTGTGTACTGAGTGATTAAAGAAACAGGTCTTTGCTTGATGTCCAAATGAGATTTGGTACCCAACAAATCCCCCTGTTTAACAGATTGGTATTTCTGGAATGCTTTACTTAATGAAGAGGCTGGATAATCTTGTTCCCTAAAACGAGTGGTGAGCTGTGTACATTTAGTCTTGAAATCAATATCCTTTGAATAGTTCCTCCTGGCTCTATAAAACTCACTACATGGGATAGTGAGTGTAGTGGCTCTTTAATGACAGCTTTTCGCATGCAATGTGGCATTAACAGATGTAGGTTTGCGAAAAGTTCTGGTTTGCAATTTGTTTTCTTCGATAAAAATTTCCAAATCTAAAAAAGTAATCATAGTGGGGCTTGAGTGACCAGACAGAGTAATTCCAAAGTTGTTAGTATTGATATGAGTGACAAAATCTTCAAATGAGCTGTTGGTGCCTTGCCAAATGATTAGAACATTGTCTATGTATCTTTTCCAACACACCAGTTTGTTTTTGAATTCAAGTTTGTCAAGAACATGAGTTACTTCAAAGTGTGACATAAATAAGTTAGCCAAAGACGGTGCAAATTTGGCGCCCATGGCAACACCTTTAGACTGTAAATAATACACATTATTAAAGAGACAAACATTGTTCGTGAGGGCAAATTTGAGAAATGATTTTACCATTTGAATATGACAATGGTAAAATGCTGATGTATTGCAAAAGGTATAATCAATTTCCTGAATGGCTAGATCATGTTTGATATTAGAATATAAGGATGAGACATCAAGGGTAACCAGACAAAAGGAAGGTTGCCATAGAAAAGTTTGCAGATATTGTAAAACTTGTGCACTATCCCAAATGTAGGTACTCTTTTTCATGACAAAAGGTTGAAAAGTCTCATCAAGATACTAAGAAATAGCTTCAGTGACCCATCCGATGGCACTCTTAATAGGCCTCACTTCTGGCAAGTCATTAAAATGCCTGTGTATTTTAGGCAAAAAATATAGAGTGGGCATCGTAGGGTCAGTGATGGTAAGGAATTTATTCTCATCATCTGTTAGAAATTCTGATGCATGCCATTGATTAATTAGAGATTGTAGTTCCAATACAATTTGTTTTGTGGGATTTTTGCTAAGTTTGACGTAGCAGCCTGGTATCTGTAAATGTTTGAATCCCATCTGAATATGATCTTCTGTATCTAGTATCACAATATTGCCACCTTTGTCGGCTTCCTTGATGGTAATGGTAGGATCTTCCTCTAGTTGTGTCAAGGCTAATATCTCTCGTGTATCCAAATTACAATGGTGAACTTTTTTAGATGGATTATCCAAAAGACTATGTAAATCCTTAAGCATCACCTTATGAAAAGTGTCAATGATATTGTCAGTGCCAAAGATAGGTGTAAATTTGGATTTCGGTTTGAACTCCATGATATCTGAATGTCCAGTTTGAACATGAAGGTCTGACATAATTTGTTATCTAACTGGAGGTGAATCTGTGGTGAGAGATACCAGTGTCTCAATGTGGTCAATATCCAGCATGGTATGTTGGCTAAGCTGAGGTATTAGAGGTTTGGGAACAAATGTTTTCAACTGAGTAGCAAAAACATTTTTTAATTTCAGTTTCCTAGTGAACTTAAAGAGGTCTATCTGGAATTGGATGAAGTCTGTACGATTGGAAGGAGCAAAGGAGAGTCCTTTGTTAAGAACCCTTATTTGATCATTAGTCAAATTGTGGTTGGACAGGTTGACAACTAGATTGGCCTGAGTCACCTGCTCAACTGTTTCTTGGCGTTTGCCCTTGTTAGAATTCCTGTCCGGCCGGATTCTAAATTTGCATTTACCTCCCCTGCAACCCCTCGCATGGAAATAGGTATTTGCATATTTTGCACTGGGGGATTTTGAAATCTTACTTGTTTGGAGTTGGTAGTAGGTAGGCTGCTCTTTTTGTAGCGTCTGATTTGCTCTAAAAAAAACCCTGCCACTGGTAGTCGCAGCATCGGATATGGGAGTTTCTGGGCTGGAGGGTGACATTTCTGCATCAGAATCAGGATCTGAGCTATTCGGACTAGTATTGGTTGTGCTTCCTCATGATCTAGATGGAACAGTATCATATTTAGTTTGAAATGTGTACACTCGATCTTGCCTATAGTCTTGGTCATCCCTAAAATATTTGCGAAATTTTCTGAGTTTGATCTCGTCCTAATACTCTCTAAGAATTTCATTCATTGTGTCAAAATTCTTTGTTTTTGTAGTTTCTGGATTCGGCATAGCTTTAATCTCTTCTTTGAGAGAATCTATAGCGGATAAAACTCAAGCATGTTCCCTTTGAGCATGCATAATTAGTAATTCTATCATAGTTTGGGAACTTTGTGTAAGATTAGCTTCCCATTTATCAGCTAAAACTTGCATCTTCATCGTTAGTAAAAATGGAAAAAATGAGAATGCGTAAGCACCTTGGTGTTTTGTTGTTTTCCAAATAATTGGCTAGGGATGCTTGCTCCCAATATTTGTTAATTTCTTTCTTTGAAAGTCGTTTCAATTTAATACATTTTTGTCTCAGTGTTTCTATTGAGCTAAGATTACTCCTAAAGGCGTTGGCTGTACTTCCTCTGGGCACAAAGAGGGCAGCCCGATCCTGTTCTCTATTGAGTAAATAGTTAGCCATATTTGAGTACAGCTTGTGTGGTTGTCAGCTGCACCTTCAAGTAACGAATAATGCAAAAATAGGAAAAGCTGGGGGTCGTAAGTAGACAGTGCGCTAGTTGATACCAGAACTATAGGGAGATGATATGGCCTGCTGCAGTGGCACCCTTCCACTGGTGCCCCTTAGTGAACACCAGTACTGGTAAACATGAAGCTGAAGAGGGAAGGTAAGCTCAGTGCACAGATCCCAAAGTCCTCATTGAAAGTTCATAAGACAGCATATTGATTTGGCTTCAATATCAAACGTATTGTTCACAAAACAGCTGACACGTGTTTCGACCCTTAAGGTCATTATCAAGGCTATACATTAATCATAAAAATTTAAATAAAATGATTGTGTATTGAAATAAAAGTACATGAACAGAAATATATTTACAATATAACATCCCAAACATAGTAGAGCACATGGAAAAATAATAACATACCAGTATTCAGTGAATGGTTGAAGCCAATGGAAAAGAACAATGTTGATCCAAAATTAAACAAAGGGGAAATATTAGTGTGAGCTTAATTAAGCATCATTGTTATTAAAAAGAAAAGAAAAATTAGGTTTTCACAATAAGTGATAGTGCGCAGGTGGGAAACCGCAACATACCGTGGTTCCAAAGTCGTTAAGAGCAGATTTGTATGTGAAGCAAAGGTTTGTTGCCTAAAACAATGTGGAATACTATAACCTTTAATAGTGTGTACAAACGGGTAACGGATTCAATTAGAGTAATAAATATTATTAAAAAAATGTTCGCGGTAAGTTAAGGCAATATGCAATGTTACTGATGGAGGTAAACTGACTTACCCTCCAATGGGTATGTGTCTTTAGAGTGAATAGAAGTATCTAGGGAGTAAAATTGTTTATAACAATGTAAATGCTGGTCATAACGTATAATAAAAATCTGTCAATAATCAAAAAGTCAGAGAAATGGACTATACCTGAAGCTATTTGCTCTTGGATGTAAAGGGGTTAAATCCCAAAAACAAAGTCGCAGCAAGTAATCCGCTTGGGAGCCGCCCGGCAAACCCAGAGTATATGGTGACGAAAATGCGCTATGCGATTGCGCACGGGATGTAAGGTGCGCACGCACCACGACTGACGTCACCGCACGTCATCAGGTGCAGCCCGTACACGTTAAGTGTAAATAGAAAAGAAACATGAGAAAAGAATTAAGTATTAGTGTCTTCTCAAAGGTAAGTATAATAGAAGGCTCAAAGTTTCTGAAGTAAATGTTGCAAAAGCAACAGACATTGAGTGATTGATCTGAACTTGGACACATTGCGTAGCTAGTATAATTAGCATACCTCACGTATATTATGTAGCATTCAAGGCTAGTTAAGTTCAATGTGAATGGTGAGGCCAGAGTAAATGAAAATGAAATGTAAATGTACAGATTCCCAAAACACACTGTGGTATATGAGAGAGGTCTTATGGTCACGGTTGATTATGATAACAAAGATTCGCAAGGAATGCAGCGGCTGCTAAGACAAATCATAAAATCTATACATGAGCTCTCATTGATAACATATGACGTGTGTTAAATACTAATGCCAAATGGTTCAAATGTGTACAGATTGAACAGAGGCAGAACTGAAATTCGACATTATCACATCATGGCAAATATAGTGAACATCCATAAATTACAGAAATGCTGAAGAACAAAGCCTGTGATATCAGCTGGCAAGGCAAACAGAATAACAAGTGACATGTATAGAGCAGTGTTAACAGTGGCATCTGGTACATACTCCTAGAAAAACATGCATTTCATGATCCAAATTCAATCCAAGTGTAGTGCATCTGAAATGGCAAATAAGTTTGCATTCAAGCCTCCTGAGTTTAATACAAAGGTCGCCACCCCTTTTGGTAGTTGATGCTCTGGCTAGACCCAAAAACGTATATCTAATTTATTAGCTAATTGATCTTCTGTTTGCCAGTGCAAAGCGAATGGTAAATTAGCACCAGTTTTTTTGAGACTTGACAGATGTTCTCTTATACGAATTCTCAAATGCCTGATCTTGCTTCCGATATATAGTTTTTTATAGACACATATGTTTGCGTAGAACACAAATTTGGTTTCGCAATTAAAAAATCTCTAATTACAGTTTGGATCCCATTCTGATCTGCAAATGTCTGACAGCTAGGATGGGCATACTGACACTGATTACAATTGCCACATTTGAAAAAAAACCTTGTGGGTTGCAACCATGTTGTTTGTCTAGCTGTGTCGAGAGGATCAAGAAAGGAAGGACTGAGTCTATTGCGAAGAGTATTGGCCTTACTAAAGATGAAGTTGGGCCTGTCAGAACATATGGTGTAAGATCTGGGTCCAATTTTAACAAATGCCAATGTTTAGAGGCAAGTTTGTACAAAGTTGAAGAGTCATTTGTGTACTGAGTGATTAAAGAAACAGGTCTTTGCTTGATGTCCAAATGAGATTTGGTACCCAACAAATCCCCCTGTTTAACAGATTGGTATTTCTGGAATGCTTTACTTAATGAAGAGGCTGGATAATCTTGTTCCCTAAAACGAGTGGTGAGCTGTGTACATTTAGTCTTGAAATCAATATCCTTTGAATAGTTCCTCCTGGCTCTATAAAACTCACCACATGAGATATTGAGTATAGTGGCTCTTTGAAGACAGCTTTTCGCATGCAACATGGCATTAACAGATGTAGGTTTGCGAAAAGTTCTGGTTTGCAATTTGTTGTCTTCGATAAAAATGTCCAAATCTAAACAGTAATCATAGTGGGGCTTGAGTGACCAGACAGAGTAATTCCAAAGTTGTTAGTATTGATATGAGTGACAAAATCTTCAAATGAGCTATTGGTGCCTTGCCAAATAATTAGAACATCGTCTATGTATCTTTTCCAACACACCAGTTTGTTTTTGAATTCAAGTTTGTCAAGAACATGAGTTTCTTCAAAGTGTGACATAAACAAGTTAGCCAAATGCGATGCAAATTTGGCGCCCATGGCAACACCTTTTGACTGTAAATAATACACATTATTAAAGAGACAAACATTGTTCACGAGGGCAAATTTGAGAAATGATTTAACCATTTGAATATGACAATGGTAAGATGCTGATGTATTGCGAAAGGTATAACCAATTTCCTGAATGGCTAGACCATGTTTGATATTAGAATATAAGGCTGAGACATCAAGGGTAGCCAGACGAAATGAAGGTTGCCATACAACAATTTGCACATATTGTAAAACTTGTGCACTATCCCTAATGTAGGTACTCATTTTTATGACAAAAGTTTGAAAAACCTCATCAAGATATTGCGAAATAGCTTCAGTGACCCATCCGATGGCACTCTTAATAGGCCTCACTTCCGGCAAGTCATTAAAATGCCTGTGTATTTTAGGCAAAAAATATAGAGTGGGCATCGTAGGGTCAGTGATGGTAAGGAATTTATTCTCATCATCTGTTAGAAATTCTGATGCATGCCATTGATTAATTAGAGATTGTAGTTCCAATACAATTTGTTTTGTGTGATTTTGCTAAATTTGACGTAGCAGCCTGGTATCTCTAAATGTTTCAATCCCATCTGAATATAATCCTCTGTATCTAGTATCCTAATATTGCCACCTTTTTCGGCTTCCTTGATGGTAATGGTAGGATCTTCCTCTCGTTGTTTCAAGGCTAATATCTCTCATGTATCCAAATTACAACGGTGAACTTCTTTAGATGGTTTATCCAAAAGACTATGTAAATCACACTAATTTTGATTTTCCCTTTGTTTTATTTTGGATCAACATTGTTCTTTTCCATTGGCTTCAACCATTCACTGAATACTGGTATGTTATTATTTTTCCATGTGCTCTACTATGTTTGGGATGTTATATTTTAAAAATATTTCTGTTCACGTACTTTTATTTCAATACACAAACATTTTATTTTTATTTTTATGATTAATGTACAGCCTTGATAACGACCTTAATGGTCGAAACACGTGTCGGCTGTTTTGTGAACAATGAATTGGGACTTGAAGCCAAATCAATACGCTGTCTTATGAACTTTCAATGAGGACTTTGGGATCTGAGCACTGAGCTTACCTTCCCTCTTCAGCTTCATGTTTACCAGTACTGGTGTTCACTAAGGGGCACCAGTGGAAGGGTGCCACTGCAGCAGGCCATATCATCTCCCTATAGTTCTGGTATCAACTAGCGCACTGTCTACTTACGACCCCCAGCTTTTCCTATTTTTGCATTATTCGTTACTTGAAGGTGCAGCTGACAACCACACAAGCTGTACTCAAATATGGCTAACTATTTACTCAATAGAGAACAGGATCGGGCTGCCCTCTTTGTGCCCAGAGGAAGTACAGCCAACGCCTTTAGGAGTAATCTTAGCTCAATAGAAACACTGAGACAAAAATGTATTAAATTGAAACGACTTTCAAAGAAAGAAATTAACAAATATTGGGAGCAAGCATCCCTAGCCAATTATTTGGAAAACAACAAAACACCAAGGTGCTTACGCATTCTCATTTTTTCCATTTTTACTAACGATGAAGATGCAAGTTTTAGCTGATAAATGGGAAGCTAATCTTACACAAAGTTCCCAAACTATGATAGAATTACTAATTATGCATGCTCAAAGGGAACATGCTTGAGTTTTATCCGCTATAGATTCTCTCAAAGAAGAGATTAAAGCTATGCCGAATCCAGAAACTACAAAAACAAAGAATTTTGACACAATGAATGAAATTCTTAGAGAGTATTAGGACGAGATCAAACTCAGAAAATTTTGCAAATATTTTAGGGATGACCAAGACTATAGGCAAGATCGAGTGTACACATTTCAAACTAAATATGATACTGTTCCATCTAGATCATGAGGAAGCACAACCAATACTAGTCCGAATAGCTCAGATCCTGATTCTGATGCAGAAATGTCACCCTCCAGCCCAGAAACTCCCATATCCGATGCTGCGACTACCAGTGGCAGGGTTTTTTTTAGAGCAAATCAGACGCTACAAAAAGAGCAGCCTACCTACTACCAACTCCAAACAAGTAAGATTTCAAAATCCCCCAGTGCAAAATATGCAAATACCTATTTCCATGCGAGGGGTTGCAGGGGAGGTAAATGCAAATTTAGAATCCGGCCGGACAGGAATTCTAACAAGGGCAAACGCCAAGAAACAGTTGAGCAGGTGACACAGGCCAATCTAGTTGTCAACCTGTCCAACCACAATTTGACTAATGATCAAATAAGGGTTCTTAACAAAGGACTCTCCTTTGCTCCTTCCAATCGTACAGACTTCATCCAATTCCAGATAGACCTCTTTAAGTTCACTAGGAAACTGAAATTAAAAAATGTTTTTGCTACTCAGTTGAAAACATTTGTTCCCAAACCTCTAATACCTCAGCTTAGCCAACATACCATGCTGGATATTGACCACATTGAGACACTGGTATCTCTCACCACAGATTCACCTCCAGTTAGATAACAAATTATGTCAGACCTTCATGTTCAAACTGGACATTCAGATATCATGGAGTTCAAACCGAAATCCAAATTTACACCTATCTTTGGCACTGACAATATCATTGACACTTTTCATAAGGTGATGCTTAAGGATTTACATAGTCTTTTGGATAATCCATCTAAAAAAGTTCACCATTGTAATTTGGATACACGAGAGATATTAGCCTTGACACAACTAGAGGAAGATCCTACCATTACCATCAAGGAAGCCGACAAAGGTGGCAATATTGTGATACTAGATACAGAAGATCATATTCAGATGGGATTCAAACATTTACAGATACCAGGCTGCTACGTCAAACTTAGCAAAAATCCCACAAAACAAATTGTATTGGAACTACAATCTCTAATTAATCAATGGCATGCATCAGAATTTCTAACAGATGATGAGAATAAATTCCTTACCATCACTGACCCTACGATGCCCACTCTATATTTTTTGCCTAAAATACACAGGCATTTTAATGACTTGCCAGAAGTGAGGCCTATTAAGAGTGCCATCGGATGGGTCACTGAAGCTATTTCTTAGTATCTTGATGAGACTTTTCAACCTTTTGTCATGAAAAAGAGTACCTACATTTGGGATAGTGCACAAGTTTTACAATATCTGCAAACTTTTCTATGGCAACCTTCCTTTTGTCTGGTTACCCTTGATGTCTCATCCTTATATTCTAATATCAAACATGATCTAGCCATTCAGGAAATTGATTATACCTTTTGCAATACATCAGCATTTTACCATTATCATATTCAAATGGTAAAATCATTTCTCAAATTTGCCCTCACGAACAATGTTTGTCTCTTTAATAATGTGTATTATTTACAGTCTAAAGGTGTTGCCATGGGCGCCAAATTTGCACCGTCTTTGGCTAACTTATTTATGTCACACTTTGAAGTAACTCATGTTCTTGACAAACTTGAATTCAAAAACAAACTGGTGTGTTGGAAAAGATACATAGACAATGTTCTAATCATTTGGCAAGGCACCAATAGCTCATTTGAAGATTTTGTCACTCATATCAATACTAACAACTTTGGAATTACTCTGTCTGGTCACTCAAGCCCCACTATGATTACTTTTTTAGATTTGGAAATTTTTATCGAAGAAAACAAATTGCAAACCAGAACTTTTCGCAAACCTACATCTGTTAATGCCACATTGCATGCGAAAAGCTGTCATTAAAGAGCCACTACACTCACTATCCCATGTAGTGAGTTTTATAGAGCCAGGAGGAACTATTCAAAGGATATTGATTTCAAGACTAAATGTACACAGCTCACCACTCGTTTTAGGGAACAAGATTATCCAGCCTCTTCATTAAGTAAAGCATTCCAGAAATACCAATCTGTTAAACAGGGGGATTTGTTGGGTACCAAATCTCATTTGGACATCAAGCAAAGACCTGTTTCTTTAATCACTCAGTACACAAATGACTCTTCAACTTTGTACAAACTTGCCTCTAAACATTGGCATTTGTTAAAATTGGACCCAGATCTTACACCATATGTTCGGACAGGCCCAACTTCATCTTTAGTAAGGCCAATACTCTTCGCAATAGACTCAGTCCTTCCTTTCTTGATCCTCTCGACACAGCTAGACAAACAACATGGTTGCAACCCACAAGGTTTTTTTTCAAATGTGGCAATTGTAATCAGTGTCAGTATGCCCATCCTAGCTGTCAGACATTTGCAGATCAGAATGGGATCCAAACTGTAATTAGAGATTTTTTAATTGCGAAACCAAATTTGTGTTCTACGCAAACATATGTGTCTATAAAAAACTATATATTGGAAGCAAGATCAGGCATTTGAGAATTCGTATAAGAGAACATCTGTCAAGTCTCAAAAAAACTGGTGCTAATTTACCATTCGCTTTGCACTGGCAAACAGAAGATCAATTAGCTAATAAATTAGATATACGTTTTTGGGTCTAGCCAGAGCATCAACTACCAAAAGGGGTGGCGACCTTTGTATTAAACTCAGGAGGCTTGAATGCAAACTTATTTGCCATTTCAGATGCACTACACTTGGATTGAATTTGGATCATGAAATGCATGTTTTTCTAGGAGTATGTACCAGATGCCACTGTTAACACTGCTCTATACATGTCACTTGTTATTCTGTTTGCCTTGCCAGCTGATATCACAGGCTTTGTTCTTCAGCATTTCTGTAATTTATGGATGTTCACTATATTTGCCATGATGTGATAATGTCGAATTTCAGTTCTGCCTCTGTTCAATCTGTACACATTTGAACCATTTGGCATTAGTATTTAACACACGTCATATGTTATCAATGAGAGCTCATGTATAGATTTTATGATTTGTCTTAGCAGCCGCTGCATTCCTTGCAAATCTTTGTTATCGTAATCAACCGTGGCCATAAGACCTCTCTCATATACCACAGTGTGTTTTGGGAATCTGTACATTTACATTTCATTTTCATTTACTCTGGCCTCACCATTCACATTGAACTTAACTAGCCTTGAATGCTACATAATATACGTGAGGTATGCTAATTATACTAGCTACGCAATGTGTCCAACTTCAGATCAATCACTCAATGTCTGTTGCTTTTGCAACATTTACTTCAGAAACTTTGAGCCTTCTATTATACTTACCTTTGAGAAGACACTAATACTTAATTCTTTTCTCATGTTTCTTTTCTATTTACACTTAACGTGTACGGGCTGCACCTGATGACGTGCGGTGACGTCAGTCGTGGTGCGTGCGCACCTTACATCCCGTGCGCAATCGCATAGCGCATTTTCGTCACCATATACTCTGGGTTTGCCGGGCGGCTCCCAAGCGGATTACTTGCTGCGACTTTGTTTTTGGGATTTAACCCCTTTACATCCAAGAGCAAATAGCTTCAGGTATAGTCCATTTCTCAGACTTTTTGATTATTGACAGATTTTTATTATACGTTATGACCAGCATTTACATTGTTATAAACAATTTTACTCCCTAGATACTTCTATTCACTCTAAAGACACATACCCATTGGAGGGTAAGTCAGTTTACCTCCATCAGTAACATTGCATATTGCCTTAACTTACCGCGAACATTTTTTCAATAATATTTATTACTCTAATTGAATCCGTTACCCGTTTGTACACACTATTAAAGGTTATAGTATTCCACATTGTTTTAGGCAACAAACCTTTGCTTCACATACAAATCTGCTCTTAACGACTTTGGAACCACGGTATGTTGCGGTTTCCCACCTGCGCACTATCACTTATTGTGAAAACCTAATTTTTCTTTTCTTTTTAATAACAATGATGCTTAATTAAGCTCACACTAATATTTCCCCTTTGTTTAATTTTGGATCAACATTGTTCTTTTCCATTGGCTTCGACCATTCACTGAATACTGGTATGTTATTATTTTTCCATGTGCTCTACTATGTTTGGGATGTTATATTTTAAAAATATTTCTGTTCATGTACTTTTATTTCAATACACAAACATTTTATTTTTATTTTTATGATTAATGTACAGCCTTGATAACGACCTTAAGGGTCGAAACACGTGTGGGCTGTTTTGTGAACAATAAATTGGGACTTGAAGCCAAATCAATACGCTGTCTTATGAACTTTCAATGAGGACTTTGGGATCTGCGCACTGAGCTTACCTTCCCTTCCCTCTTCATCTTCATGCGCTCTAGCTAAGTTAGGAGCTAGCACAGTGTTAGCTTTCACTCTAGCTCAGATAAGGGCTAGTGCACTGATAGCTTTCACTCTAGCTATGTTGGGAACTAGCACACTGTTAGCTTTCACTCTAAATAGGTTAGGGGCTAGTGCATTGTTAGCTTTTAATCTAGCTAAGTTAGGAGCTGGCACTCTGTTAGCTTTCACTCTAAATAAATTAGAAGCTAGCACACTGTTAGCTTTCATTCTAGGTAAGTTAGGGGATTGCACACTGTTAGCTTTAACTCTAGCTAAGATAGAGGCTAGTGCACTGATAGCGTTCACTCTAGCTAAGTTAGGGGCTAGCGCTCTGTTAGCTTTAACTCTAGCTAAAATAGGGGCTAGTGCACTGATAGCGTTCTCTCTAGCTAAGGTAGGAAATATCATAATGTTAGCTTTCACTCTAGCTAAGGTAGGGCCTAGCACACTGGTAGCTTTCACTCTAGCTAAGTTAGGAGATAGTACACTGTTCGCTTTCACTCCAGCTAAATTAGGGGCTAGCGCACTGTTAGCTTTAACTCTAGCTAAAATAGGGGCTAGTGCACTGTTAGCTTTCACTGTACCTAAGTTATGAGCTAGAGCACTGTAAGCTTTCATTCTAGCAAAGTTAGGGGCTTGCACACTGATAGCTTTCACTCTAGCTATGTTGGGAACTAGCACACTGTTAGCTTTCACTCTAAATAAGTTAGGGGCTAGTGCATTGTTAGCTTTTAATCTAGCTAAGTTAGGAGCTGGCACACTGTTAGCTTTCACTCTAAATAAGTTAGAAGCTAGCACACTGTTAGCTTTCACTCTAGGTAAGTTAGGGGATTGCACACTGTTAGGTTTAACTCTAGCTAAAATAGGGACTAGTGCACTGTTAGCTTTCACTCTACCTAAGTTATGAGCTAGAGCACTGTTAGCTTTCATTCTAGCAAAGTTAGGGGCTTGCACACTGATAGCTTTCACTCTAGCTATGTTGGGAACTAGCACACTGTTAGCTTTCACTCTAAATAGGTTAGGGGCTAGTGCATTGTTAGCTTTTAATCTAGCTAAATTAGGAGCTACTACACTGTTAGCTTTCACTCTAGCTAAGGTAGGGCCTAGCACACTGGTAGCTTTCACTCTAGCTAAGTTAGGAGATAGTACACTGTTCGCTTTCACTCCAGCTAAGTTAGGGGCTAGCGCACTGTTAGCTTTCACTCTAACTAAATTAGGAGCTAGAGCACTGTTAGCTTTCACTCTACCTAAATTATAAGCTAGAGCACTGTTAGCTTTCATTCTAGCAAAGTTAGGGGCTTGCACACTGTTAGCTTTCACTCTAGCTAAATTAGGGGCTAGTGCACTGTTATCTTTCCCTCTACCTAGGTTAGGAGTGAATGCACTGTTAGGTTTCACTCCAGCTAAGGTAGGAACTAGAGTATTGTTAGCTTTTACTCTAGCTAAATTAGGAGCTAGCATACTGTAAGCTTTCACTCGAGCTAAGTTAGGGGCTTACACACTGTTGGCTTTCACTCTAGCTAAGTTAGGAGCTACAGCATGGTTAGCTTTCACTCTAGTTAAATTAGATGATAGCACACTGTTAGCTTTAACTGTAGCTAAGCTAGGGGCTAGTGCACTGATAACTTTCCCTCTAGCTAAGGCAGGAGCTAGAGTACTGATAGCTTTTCCTGTAGATAAGTTAGGGGCTAGTGGTCTGTTGGCTTTCACTCTAGCTAAGTTAGGGGCTAGAGCACTGTTAGCTTTCACTCTAGCTACATTAGGGGCTTGCACACTGTTAGCTTTCCCTCTAGCTAAGTTAGGGGCTAGTGCACAGTTAGCTTCACTTTAAGCTAAGTTAGGAGCTAGAGTTTGTTAGCTTCCACTCAAGTTAAGTTAGGAACTAGAACACTCTTAGCTTTCCCTCTAGATAAGTTAAAGCTAGAGCAATTTTAGATTTCACTCTAGCTCAGTTAGGAGCTAGAACGCTGCTGGCTTTCACTCTAAATAAGTTAGAAGCTAGCACACTGTTAGCTTTCACTCTAGCTAAAATAGGGGCTAGTGCACTGATAGCGTTCACTCTAGCTAAATTAGGAAATAACATAATGTTAGCTTTCAATCTAGCTAAGTTAGGAGCTACTACACTGTTAGCTTTCACTCTAGCTAAGGTAGGGCCTAGCACACTGGTAGCTTTCACTCTAGCTAAGTTAGGAGATAGTACACTGTTAGCTTTCACTCTAGCTAAATTAGGAGCTAGAGCACTATTAGCTTTCACTCTACCTAAGTTATGAGCTAGAGCACTGTTAGCTTTCATTCTAGCAAAGTTAGGGGCTTGCACACTGTGAGCTTTCACTCTAGCTAAATTAGGGGCTAGTGCACTGTTATCTGTCCCTCTACCTAGGTTAGGAGTGAATGCACTGTTAGGTTTCACTCCAGCTAAGGTAGGAGCTAGAGTATTGTTAGCTTTTTACTCTAGCTAAGTTAGGAGCTAGCATACTCTAAGCTTTCACTCTAGCTAAGTTAGGGGCTTACACACTGTTGTCTTTCACTCTAGCTAAGTTAGGAGCTACATCATGGTTAGCTTTCACTGTAGTTAAATTAGGTGATAGCACACTGTTAGCTTTAACTGTAGCTAAGCTAGGGGCTAGTGCACTGATAACTTCCCCTCTAGCTAAGGCAGGAGCTAGAGTACTGCTAGCTTTTCCTCTAGATAAGTTAGGGGCTAGTGGTCTGTTAGCTTTCACTCTAGCTAAGTTAGGGGCTAGAGCACTGTTAGCTTTCACTCTAGCTACATTAGGGGCTTGCACACTGTTAGCTTTCACTCTAGCTAAGTTAGGGGCTAGTGCACAGTTAGCTTCACTTCGAGCTACGTTAGGAGCTAGAGCTTGTTAGCTTCCACTCAAGTTAAGTTAGGAACTAGAACACTCTTAGCTTTCACTCTAGATAAGTTAAAGCTAGAGCAATTTTAGATTTCACTCTAGCTCAGTTAGGAGCTAGAACGCTGCTAGCTTTCACTCTAGCTAAGTTAGGAGCTAATGCACTGTTAGCGTTCACTGTATCTAAGTTAGGGGCTAGTGCACTGATAGCTTTCACTCTAGCTCTATTACAAGCTAGAGCACTGTTAGCTTTTGCTCTGGCTAAGGTAGAGGCAATTGCACTGTTAGCTTTCACTCTTGCTATGTTACGAACTAGAGCACTGTTAGATTTCACTCTAGCTAGGTTAGGAGCTAGTGCACTGTTAGCTTTTACTCTAGCTAAGGTAGGAGCTATAGCACTGTTAGCTTTCACTCTAGCTAAGTTAGGGGCTAGTGCACTGATAGCTTTCACTATAGCTCTGTTACAAACTAGAGCACTGTTAGATTTCACTCTAGCTAAGTTAGTAGCTAGTGCACTGTTAGCTTTCACTCTAGCTAAGTTAGGGGATAGGACACTGTTAGCTTTCACTCTAGCTAAGATAGGGGCTAGTGCACTGATAGCTTTCACTCTTGCTAAGGTAAGAGCTAGATCACTGTTAGCTTCCCCTCCAGCTAAGTTAGGGGCTAGCACACTGTTAGAATTCACTCTTGCTAAGTTAGGGGCTAGAGCACTGTTAGCTTTCACTCTAGTGACGCTAGGGGGTTGCACACTGATAGCTTTTACTCTAGCTATGTTAGGGGCTAGTGCACAGTTAGCTTTGCTTCTAGCTAAGTTAGGCGCTAGAACACTGTTAGCTTTCACTCTAGGTAAGTTAAAGCTAGAAAAATGTTAGCTTTCACTCTACCCCAGTTAGATACTAGAGCGCTGTTAGCTTTCACTCTAACTAAGTTAGGGGCTAGTGCATTGCTAACTTTCACTGTAGCTAAATTAGGAACTAAAGCACTGTTAGATTTCACTCTAGCTAAGTTAGGAGCTAGCACACTGTTAGCTTTCACTCTTGCTCTGTTACGAGCTAGAGTACTGTTAGATTTCCCTCTAGCTAAGTTAGGAGCTAGAGCACTGTTAGCTTTCACTCTAGCGAAGTTAGGGGCTAGTGCACTGTTAGCTTTCACTCTAGCTAAGTTAGGGGCTAGTGCACAGTTAGCTTTCACTCTAGTTACGTTAGGAGCTGGAGCACTATTAGCTTGCACTCTAGCTAAGTTAGGGGCTAGTGCACCGTTAGCTTTCACTATAGCTAAGTTAGGGGCTAGTTCACTGTTAGCTTTCACTCTAGCTAAGTTAGGGGATAGTGCCCAGTTAGCTTTCACTCTAGTTAAGTTAGGAGCTGCAGCACATTAGCTTTCACTCTAGATAAGTTAAAGCTAGTCCACTGTTAGATTTCACTCTCGCTCTGCTAGGAGGTACAGCACTGTTAGATTCCACTCTAGCTAAGTTAGGGCTAGGTGGGATGATTGGGTCTGGAGAATCTAGGAGGTATTCATAGAATGTTATCTTACTATTATTTTGTAGCAGGACAATTTCTGGAAGTCAAAAGGCCTTTTATGCCATGGAGGCAAAAGGGAACATTGCTACTGAGAGAGGCATTTTAGAGTGCTAAAATACGGAACACCCAGATAATTAGAGACGGACATCTACCAGGTCATGAGAAGAGGCCGAGAGTCAGCAAAGCTTTACGAGAACCTGCACTAAAGACCAATCAGTCGCCACTAAATGCCAACCCTGATCCTGCAGGTCAAGAAACTATGGATGCCTTGGAAGATGACTTCAGAAGCACTGAGTCGGGTGCATCACTAATGGTCACATTTAAAGCCACACAACGTTAGCGAGAAACAATGACACATGCAATAAACCAATTCTACACCTCACTCATGAGAATACTGACTGCATGTAGACTGTGAGAAAGAAAGGCAGCTTTGCAAGCAACCTATGACATGACCTGACACGAAAGTGACCCCTTAGTGTGTATATTTCAGTATCTAATGTATGCATCTCAGTTTGTAATGTATACTTTTCAGTGTTCTGTATGACATGATATGAAATAAACCACTTGGCACTGATGCCACTATGATGACAGAGCTGCGATTTGCGACAGGGAGTTTGCAAGCCATTCATGACATGATATGAAAGTGATCCCACTGATGCCACCATACTGACAGAACTGTGATTGGAGAAAGGTAGTTTGCAAACCATGCATGACATGACATAATATGAAAGTGACCTCTAGGCACTGATGCCACCATGATGACAGAGCTGCAATTGGCGATTAGTTGTTTGCAAGCAACCTATGACATGACCTGACACGAAAGTGACCCCTTAGTGTGTATATTTCAGTATCTAATGTATGCATCTCAGTTTGTAATGTATACTTTTCAGTGTTCAGTATGACATGATATGAAATAAACCACTTGGCACTGATGCCACTATGATGACAGAGCTGCGATTTGTGACAGGGAGTTTGCAAGCCATTCATGACATGATATGAAAGTGATCCCACTGATGCCACCATACTGACAGAACTGTGATTGGAGAAAGGTAGTTTGCAAACCATGCATGACATGACATAATATGAAAGTGACCTCTAGGCACTGATGCCACCATGATGACAGAGCTGCAATTGGCGATTAGTTGTTTGCAAGCAACCTATGACATGACATGATAGGAAAGTGACCACTTGCCACTGATGCCACCATGGTGACAGAGCTATGATTGGCGATTAGTTGTTTGCAAGCAACCTATGACATGACATGATAGGAAAGTGACCTCTTGGCACTGAAGCCACCATGGTGACAGAGCTGTGATTGACAACGGGGAGTTTGCAAGCCACCTATGACATGATATGAAAGTGACCTCTTGGCACTGCCACCATGATGCCAGAGCTGCGATTTGTGACAGGGTGTTTAATAGCCACCTATTAAATGACATGATATTAAAGTGACCTCTTGGCACTGATGCCACCATGATGACAGAGCGACGATTGGCGACGGGGCGTTCGCAAGCCATCTATGACATGACATGAAAGTGAGCTCTTGGCACTGAAGCCACCATGATGACAGAGCTGCTATTGGCGATGGAGAGTTTGCAGGCCACCTATGAAATAACATGATATGAAAGTGACCTCTTGGCACTGATGCTACAATCATGACAGAGTGACGATTGGCGACGGGAAGTTTGCATGCCACCAATGACTTGATATGAAAGTGACCTCTTGGCACTGCAACCATGACGACAGAGATGCGATTGGTGACAGGGATATTCCAAGCCACCTATTACATGACATGATATGAAAGTGAGCTCTGTCATGATGATACCACCATCATGACAGAGTAGCGATTGGCGACGGGGAGTTTGCAAGCCACATATGACATAACATGATATGAAAGCGACCTCTTGGCACTGATGCCACCATGATGACATAGCTGTGATTAGTGTTAGGGAGTTTGCAAGCCACCCATGACATGACATGATGTGAAAATAACCTCTTAGCATTGACGCCACTATGATGACAGAGCTTTGATTGGCGAAGGGAAGTTTGCAAGCCACTACAGACAATTCCAGAGCTCAGCAATATTCTATGGATGTTTTCCCTGATCTGGGATTCCCCTGGCTCTGAGGCTGAGAAGGCCCACGCACTGGTGGCTTTATTTCATGTCTAGGCTTTAATAATAGCTTGACGTTTAACATTGACATCCCCAGCGTGTATAGGGCTTAAGCTTTTCAGGGCAGAAACCTTGACTTCATGCATGTCTTACCTTATGTGCGATTTCTATATTTTGAGTTGTACCCCCCTATTTTTTCCTCCTAAGCAGAATTATCAGATCAGCAGCCCCTGCCCGCCATCTCTCCCCACCGCGCACTATTTGCAGTCAGAATAAAGCGGTGAGAGTGTAATTTTCCTGCTGACCTCTTCTGACCCCAATCCTGCCTCCGATTTCAGGTGGGGGCTCTCGAATTGACTGATGGGGCAGCGTCGGCCCTCGGGACTGAGCAATTGAGATGCGATCGGCTCTATAATTAACGTTCAGCAGCGCAGCGTGGGGGCGGGGGCCCCTGTGACTTGTGTTCCCCGGATCCACCCCACCCCATTTGATAGCAAGCTGTGGCCAATGCGGGCCGCTGAATAATTAGGAGATTATCTGTCTCAATAACATATAGCCTGTTTAGTATTCAGAATAGCCCGACCAATCAGAGGCAAGATCCGCTTTTCCTGGGGAGGGAGGGGCCCGGAGGATGGAGGGATTAAAAAGACCCTGATATCCTCACCAGAGCTATATATAAAATGGGTTTAATTTGGATTGCTGTGGGTGTGGGGAGAAGTGGTCCCTGGGACCATGAGAGGGAAAGAACAGCTTCTAAATGCGGAATGCGTTAGAGAAAGGTGCTGGAAAAAGTAGAGGAACAGTTGATGGAGATTAAGAGGAAAAGATCCGGAATAAAATAGCTGAAATAATGGGAGAGCAAGGGGGACAGCTAAAATGACACAGGAAAGAGAGAGAGGACAGCAAGAGTCGGAGGGAAAGAGGGAGAGAGATAAAAAAGGATTGACAGAGGGAGAGCCTATGGGGGAAGGGAGGGAGAAAAAGAAAGTGAGCGAGCCAGAAGAAATTAGAGTTCCTGGGAGGAAAGGTGAGAGACAGAAAGACATAGAGAGAAGTTGTTGTTGTGAGGTGGTAGTGTACAATGCAATAGGTTTCGATGTCCCATAGACTTTGTCATCAGATGGTTGTTGTTGTGAGATGGTACAATGCAATAGGTTTCGATGTCCCATAGACTTTGTCATCAGATGGTTGTTGTTGTGAGATGGTACAATGCAATAGGTTTCGATGTCCCATAGACTTTGTCATCAGATGGTTGTTGTTGTGAGCTGGCACAATGCAATAGGTTTCAATGTCCCATAGACTTTGTCATCAGATGGTTGTTGTTGTAAGATGGTACAATGCATTAGTTTTCGATGTCCCATAGACTTTGTCATCAGATGGTTGTTGTTGTGATCTGGTACATTGCATTGGCTTTCGGTGTCCCATAGACTTTGTCATCGGATGGTTGTTGTTATGAGATGGTAGTGTACAATGCATTAGGTTTGGATGTTCCATAGACTTTGTCATCGAATGGTTGTTGTTGTGAGGTGGTAGTGTACAATGCATTAGGTTTCGATGTCCCATGGACTTTGCTTTGTGATCAGATGGTTGTTGTTGTAAGCTGGCACAATGCATTAGGTTTCGATGTCCCATAAACTTTGTCATCAGATGGTTGTTGTTGTGAGATGGTACAATGCAATAGGTTTCGATGTCCCATAGACTTTGTCATCAGATGGCTGTTGTTGTGAGCTGGCACAATGCAATAGGTTTTGATGTACCATAGACTTTGTCATCAGATGGTTGTTGTTGTGAGATGGTACAATGCAATAGGTTTCGATGTCCCATATACTTTGTCATCAGATGGTTGTTGTTGTGAGATGGTACAATGCAATAGGTTTCGATGTCCCATAGACTTTGTCATCAGATGGTTGTTGTTGTGAGCTGGCACAATGCAATAAGTTTCGATGTCCCATAGACTTTGTCATCAGATGGTTGTTGTTGTGAGATGGTACAATGCAATAGGTTTCGATGTCCCATAGACTTTGTCATCAGATGGTTGTTGTTGTGAGCTGGCACAATGCAATAAGTTTCGATGTCCCATAGACTTTGTCATCAGATGGTTGTTGTTGTGAGATGGCACAATGCAATAGGTTTCGATGTCCCATAGACTTTGTCATCAGATGGTTGTTGTTGTGAGCTGGCAAAATGCATTAGTTTTCGATGTCCCATAGACTTTGTCATCAGATGGTTGTTGTTGTGATCTGGTACAATGCATTGGCTTTCGGTGTCCCATAGACTTTGTCATCAGATGGTTGTTGTTTCGATGTCCCATAGACTTTGTCATCAGATGGTTGTTGTTGTGAGATGGTACAATGCATTAGGTTTCGATGTCCCATAGACTTTGTCATCAGATGGTTGTTGTTGTGAGCTGGCACAATGCATTAGGTTTCGATATCCCATAGACTTTGTCATCAGACGGTTGTTGTTGTGAGATGGTACAATGCAATAGGTTTCGATGTCCCATAGACTTTGTCATCAGATGGTTGTTGTTGTGAGATGGTACAATGCAATAGGTTTCGATGTCCCATAGACTTTGTCATCAGATGGTTGTTGTTGTGAGCTGGCACAATGCATTAGGCTTTGATGTCCCATAGACTTTGTCATCAGATGGTTGTTGTTGTGAGATGGTACAATGCAATAGGTTTCGATGTCCCATAGACTTTGTCATCAGATGGTTGTTGTTGTGAGATGGTACAATGCATTAGGTTTCGATGTCTCATAGACTTTGTCATCAGATGGTTGTTGTTGTGAGATGGTACAATGCATTAGGTTTCGATGTCTCATAGACTTTGTCATCAGATGGTTGTTGTTGTGAGCTGGCACAATGCAATAAGTTTCGATGTCCCATAGACTTTGTCATCAGATGGTTGTTGTTGTGAGATGGTACAATGCAATAGGTTTCGATGTCCCATAGACTTTGTCATCAGATGGTTGTTGTTGTGAGCTGGCACAATGCAATAAGTTTCGATGTCCCATAGACTTTGTCATCAGATGGTTGCTGTTGTGAGATGGTACAATGCAATAGGTTTCGATGTCCCATAGACTTTGTCATCAGATGGTTGTTGTTGTGAGCTGGCACAATGCATTAGGCTTCGATGTCCCATAGACTTTGTCATCAGATGGTTGTTGTTGTGAGATGGTACAATGCAATAGGTTTCGATGTCCCATAGACTTTGTCATCAGATGGTTGTTGTTGTGAGATGGTACAATGCATTAGGTTTCAATGTCTCATAGACTTTGTCATCAGATGGTGGTTGTTGTGAGACAGTACAATGTGTTAGGTTTCAATGTCACATAGGTTTCGATGTCCCATGGACTTTGTCATCAGATGGCTGTTGTTGTGAGATGGTACAATGCATTAGGTTTCTATGTCTCATAGACTGTGTCATCAGATGGTGGTTGTTGTGAGACAGTGCAATGCATTAGGTTTCAAAATGAGAGTTCCTGAGAGGAAAGGTGAGAGACAGTAAGAAATAGAGAGAGCAAGAGAGAGAGAGATGGAGAAAGAGTTGTTGTGAGATGGTACAATGCATTAGGTTTTGATGTCTTGTTGTTGTGAGCTGGTACACAGCATTAGGTTTGGATGTTCCATAGACTTTGTCATCAGATGGTTGTTGTTGTGAGATGGTACAATACAATAGGTTTCGATGTCCCATGGACTTTGTCATCAGATGGCTGTTGTTGTGAGATGGTACAATGCATTAGGTTTCAATGTCTCATAGACTTTGTCATCAGATGGCTGTTGTTGTGAGACAGTGCAATGCGTTAGGTTTCAAAATGAGAGTTCCTGGGAGGAAAGGTGAGAGACAGTAAGAAATAGAGAGAGCAAGAGAGAGAGATGGAGAAAGGGTTGTTGTGAGATGGTACAATGCATTAAGTTTTGATGTCTTGTTGTTGTGAGCTGGTACAGTGCATTAGGTTTGGATGTCCCATAGACTTTGTCATCAGATGGTTGTTGTTTTGAGCTGGTACAATGCATTACGTTTGGATGTCCCATAGTCTTTGTCATTGGATGATGGTTGTTGTGAGATGGTACAATGCATCAGGATTTGATGTCTCATAGGCTTTGGGCCTCATTACACGGAAGGCGGTGAACTATGGCGCTATTAGCGCCATGGTTCATGCCGGTAAAATACCGGCACCGCCTTGGTGGAAAGGGGAATTACCGCCCCATTCCAAGGTTGGCGGGGTGGTAATTCCCCCTTCCACCATTGCCCTTCCCCATTCCCATTTTTGCCCCATAGGGCCTTATGGGAATGGGGAAGGCGCTAATTACGGCACCGCAAATTGCGGTACCGTAATTAGCTCCACTGGTCCCTTTGCGGGTTGGTTTTTAACACCTGCTAAAAGCAGGCGTTAAATTCCATAACCCGCAAAGGGACCTCGTAGTAAAGCGGTAAGGACTTACCGGTACCGGTAAAATACCGGTACCGGTAAACCCTTACCGCCTACCGTGTAATGAGGTCCTTTGTCATCAGATGGTGGTTGTTGTGAGACAGTAAAATGCGTTAGGTTTCGATGTCCCATGGACTTTGTCATCATATGGTTGTTGTTGTGAGACAGTAAAATGCGTTAGGTTTCGATGTCCCATGGACTTTGTCATCATATGGTTTTTGTTGTGAGACGGTAAAATGCGTTAGGTTTGGATGTCCCATGGACTTTGTCATCATATGGTTGTTGTTTTTAGAAGGTACTATGCATTAGGTTTCGATGTCCCAAAGACTTTGTCATTGGATGGTGGTTGTTTTGTGCTGGTACAATGCATTAGGTTTTGATGTGCCATAGACTTTGTCATCAGATGGTTGTTGCTGTGAGATGATAGTACAATGCATTAGGTTTCGATGTCCCATAGCTTTGTCCTCATATGGTTGTTGTTGTGAGATGGTACAATGCATTAGGTTATGATGTGCCATAGACTTTGTCATCAGGCGGTGGTTGTGAGATGGTAAAATGCAATACGTTTCGATATCCCATGGACTTTGTCATCAGATGGTTGTTGTTGTGAGATGGTACAATGCATTAGGTTTCAATGTCTCATAGACTTTGTCATCATATGGTGGTTGTTGTGAGACAGTGCAATGTGTTAGGTTTCAAAATGAGAGTTCCTGGGAGGAAAGGTGAGAGACAGTAAGAAATAGAGAGAGCAAGTGAGAGAGATGGAGAAAGAGTTGTTGTTGTGAGATGGTACAACACATTAGGTTTTGATGTCTTGTTGTTGTGAGCTGGTACAATGCATTAGGTTTGGATGTCCCATAGACTTTGTCATGAGATGGTTGTAATTGTGAGCTGGCACAATGCAATAGGTTTCGATGTCCCATAGACTTTGTCATCAGATGGTTGTTGTTGTGAGATGGTACAATGCAATAGGTTTCGATGTCCCATAGACTTTGTCATCAGATGGTTGTTGTTGTGAACTGGCAAAATGCAATAGGTTTCAATGTCCCATAGACTTTGTCATCAGATGGTTGTTGTTGTGATCTGGTACAATGCATTGTCCCATAGACTTTGTCATCAGATGGTTGTTGTTGTGAGAAGGTACAATGCATGATGTTTTGATGTCCTATAGACTTTGTCATCAGATGGTTGTTGTTGTGAGCTTGCACAATGCAATAGGTTTCGATGTCCCAAAGACTTTGTCATCAGATGGTTGCTGTTGTGAGATGGTACAATGCAATAGGTTTCGATGTCTCATAGACTTTGTCATCAGATGGTTGTTGTGAGCTGGCACAATGCAATAGGTTTCGATGTCCCATAGACTTTGTCAGCAGATGGTTGTTGTTGTGAGATGGTACAATGCAATAGGTTTCAATGTCCCATAGACTTTGTCATCAGATGGTTGTTGTTGTGAACTGGCAAAATGCAATAGGTTTCAATGTCCCATAGACTTTGTCATCGGATGGTGGTTGTTGTGAGATAGTACAATGCATTAGGTTTCGATGTCCCATAGACTTTGTCATCAGATGGTTGTTGTTGTGAGATGGTACAATGCATTAGGTTTCGATGTCCCATAGACTTTGTCATCAGATGGTTGTTGTTTTGAGATGGTACAATGCATTAGGTTTCGATGTCCCATAGACTTTGTCATCTGATGGTTGTTGTTGTGAGATGGTACAATGCATTAGGTTTTGATGTCCCATAGACTTTGTCATCGGATGGTGGTTGTTTTGAGATGGTACAATGCATTATGTTTGGATGTCCCTTAGACTTTGTCATTGGATGGTTGTTGTTGTCAGATGGTAGAATGCAATAGTTTTCGATGTCCCATGGAATTTGTCATGAGATGGTGGTTGTTGTGAGATGGTACAATGCATTAGAGTTTGGTGTCCCATAGACTTCGTCATCCGATGGTTGTTGTTGTGAGCTGATACAATGCATTATGTTTCGATGTCCCATAGACTTTGTCATCGGATGGTGGTTGTTGTGAGATGGTACAATGCATTATGTTTGGATGTTCCATAGACTTTGTCATTGGATGGTTGTTTTTGTGAGATGGTAGAATGCATTTGTTTTCGATGTCTCATAGACTTTGTCATCAGATGGTGGTTGCTGTGTCCTACATGGTCCGCCCCTGGTAAAGCAGCCCAGCAGATTTTGGTGTCAGTTTCCAGGGATCACGCTTGCTGGGTGTTTTCATGGTTCTCCCCGGGATCGCACTGTTATGCAGGGTGTGAGGAGAAGCTAATTTCAGCGTGGCAGGCGTGGCCACAATAAGATACAGAAGACTGGTGAGTGGGTCCCAGCTGTGGAACTGTGCGTTCATGCGTGCTGCCTCCACCTTTATTCAGCGTCATGACGCTTTCCATACATTGTGTGTGTTTCTGCATATCTACTCATCGGTGGGGCTCAAAACTCACCCACCGCACCTCCTCATGACATCCTTAGATCCCTTTTACTCTCCTGTAAAGTCCATAAAGTCAACCTGGCTACAACATCACCCCTCAATAAAGTCTTTGAAATTGCCCAGATGGTCTAGGGCGGTGCATTGTCGGAGCGGCTCTTGTAGGCAGGTCTCAGTCTTACATATGCCTTGATGGCCTGCATGTGAGAGGTGCACTACTATATTAGCTAGTGAGGCAGGGATTTCAATGAGCAATCTTCGCAACAGTAGACCCCTTCCTCTGGTAAACTCATTTCTCTGGTAAAAGATGCTCTGAGGCGTTGTTGCACCGTGAATCCGTTCCATCTCGATTAGTTACATCTGTGATTCTTTTAAAAGGCCTCAGTGGGCCTACCAATGAGTAGTTTCTAAGCGCAGGATCAGGATTCAAACCTGTGTTGCGCTGCGTTGCTTTGCCCCTGAGCTATCCATCCATGTTTTAGGCTCGGGAATGTTCCCTGTTGTGATCATGCTAATGTTTTACTCCAAGCACGCCGCTGCTCGCGACTCACCGGCAGTAGACATCTCCGAGGAGATGTCGGGAAGGGAAATTTGCCAGGATTCCCCTCCTGGGTGGTATTTAATCGTTATATCAAATTCTTGTAATGGCAGAGTCAATTTTTCTATTCTTGATGGAGGGAACATAAAAGATCCATTGAAGTGGCTACTGTTCTGTCTAGATTTTGAAGGGTTACCGTAGGGGTAGAGTTGGAAGTGTCAACACCCCGCCACCACTGAGATTGCTTCTTTCTCTATCTCTGAGTAGCGTGCTTTGGGTGGTGTCAGCTCCAAGCTTGGAAAAGCCACAGGGATTATATCCGCATATAAATGGCGTTGGGGTAGGCCAGTGCCAGCTTGTGGGAGATGACATCTACTACCAGTTTGGCGTATGGATCGTGGTTGAAATTGGTTATTGTGGTGTCCTCTGCAAGTCCACCTTTGAATGCTGCAGACTGCAGCTCGCCCCATTCCCACAGTTCTGCTGTTTTGGTGAGCCTTCTGATTGGCCCAGTCAGTGTTGCAAGGGTATGTATGAACCTCCAACTAAATTAATCATACCTAAGAAACTCTAAACCTATTTAACGGTTCTGTGGGGATGCAGCTGCCTTCACGTCTCTGACCGGGTGCGTGAAGACTCCTTCATTCTGAAAGACGAATCCAAAGAACTCTTGTTTATCTTTGTGGAACCCACACTTGTTCTTGTTGGGTTTGAGCCCTTCGTCCACCAGCCTTTGAAGTCCAGCTCTCCAGCAGCGGTGCCGCTCAGCAGGGTTCCTGGGAAAGAGGGGTATGTCATCGCTAATGTACAAAATTCTGGGAATGCCAGTAAAGATGCCCCAGATCCTGAAATACTTCTGCGGAGACACACGAAAGTCAAAGGTTTGTGGAGCTGCAGGACAACGTGTGAGGAGAAGGTAGTGATATTGCTAGAGTCATTATGTAAGGGGATTTGGTGGTACTCTTCTGTTAGGAAGTGCTTTGCTCCTTGTATGTAGGCGTGGAGGTCATCCAGAAGAGGGGTAGGGTGTCTTGCTTTCTTCACTGCCCAGTTGGGTAGACGCAAGTCTATACAGATGTAAACTTGATTGGGCATTTTGGGCCTTCGTGCCATGACTATGGTTCAAACATATTGTGCTAGCCCACTTGTTTTGTCAATAATGCCAGCCTCCTCAATTTGGAGTAGTTCCCCCTTCCCTTTAGGTCATAAATATTGGGGGATGCAGCAGTGTTTGAGGGTTATTGGCTGTATAGTTTTCTATTTGTGGAGCTGCACTTCAGGCGAGTGCAGGTAGCCGATACCCTTGAATAGGTCTTCAAAGTCTTCTAGGTTTTTAATTTCTCCCTCAAGAACTTCGAATACAAAGTGCACAAGCTCCAAGTCTTCAGCCGTGTCGCAGCTGATAAGCTTCTCGGTGTCTGCAGTTGTGACATATAGTTTTCCTTCTGCAATTCGTTCTGCAATAACATTCTCTTATCACTACAGTTACATCTTCATCCTTTACCCTTTTTCATATCATTTCAGTGCGTCTTCATATATTTACCTCATGATGGTACCCTTCTCTCGTCTGATTTCACTTATAGCTCTTCGATGTCCAAGAGTGTGTGCAGACATCCTTCCACCCTTTGAGTGTGGGGGCAAATTCGATACAGTTTTCTGAGTGCATATTGTCTCTCATATACTCGATGCGGTATTGGGACAATACCTGATGTCCCACATGGGGCTCTTCCCCAGCTGTTCCAATATGATGGAAGTGTGGGTGTGGGAGCTAGGGATGATGTGTCCACCTACTCCTCTACATTCCAAACTCTGGTCGAGTCCTCGACCACCTTCTCCTCTTAAATCTTCTTCATCTTCTCTCCATACATTGGTTTCTTTGGTATCCATAATTGTGACACACACCTCAGGTCACCTGCTTTCTTTATATGCTCATCCACACTCCAGGTCATGTGACAGCATTCTCCAGTCGGCTGACAAAATACCCAACATCCAATATAGTTTTTATGATCCCTTGGGTATAAAACATCAACCCTGGGTGTGCCAGGAAACTCTTCTTTATGCTCTCATGGTTGGTGTCTTCAGTCTGTTGTGTATGGTCACTGTTTACAAAGATCATGGTGTTCAACCCAATAGCTTTCTTAGCTGTCTTCTTGCACTGTCCTATAATGATCCTTGTAAGACAGAATCCTAGCAATACCAACACTAGTACTGCTTCTAGTAGCATTCGCCAGCCGAGTTGGAATCCATGAGACAGAGACGAGAACCAGTCATCTTCTTCCGTCTTATCAGCTTCATCCTCCATCTTCGTGTGCAGGATGGCCAGCATAGTTATTGTGTCTGTCAAAGTTCCATTTTCTCCAACACGGGAAGGTTTGAATGTACAGCAAGAAGGTCCGATCTTGGTGAACACCCCTCCTGCCATTGCTGTAATTAAGTCCAGGATTTACCTATTTTGAAGGGTCATAAACCCGATGGCTCTCAGTTCTGCTTTGATCGCATTAAATCCTTTAATTGTTGCATTGATCATTTGTAGCAGCTCCCATCTGGTGATCTGAAGCCACGTGGCATTAACTGCAGTCTGGAGTCCTTGTATAAATATAGATGTAATTATTATTGCTGCCTTGCTGAATAATTTATGCTCCGCTGGAATATCGTCATAGGCTGCTATTGATTTTGCTGGGAAATAGTTCTCCCCTTCTGCCAATGGAGATTGTGTGACCTCTTCTTTTCTGGTGTTTATTCATTTCTCTTCAATATGGAGGTCACTTTGGGGAATCATTAATGAAGGAATCTGTATGACCACAGTGGAGCTTATTTCTCCCCAATTTTCAGCTGTATATAAGCTCTGGATCCACTGTCCCAATATCGCTACATCAGTATAGAAATTCTTCCATTCATTTCTGTACTTCGAGTATCTGCTTACATCCTTTATTTTCTCCAAACAGAACCAGGCCTTCGTTACAGAGGCAGGTTGTTGCATTTTGTATTGGTATTATGGACACTGGTCCTGCTACATTGTCAACCTATGTTAGTAGCTCATTATACTTGGCCCATGACTTCAGGCATGTGCCATTTACTATTTGCACTATGCTTAATGATTCCTTCTTCAATAAGTGTGCGGTGCAAGATACCATTCTTTTTCCCCATCCTGTACTGGTGGCAACTCGTCCATACACCAATAGCTGAGGTCTCTCCCATCAAACTGGTAATCCTGATGTTTCCATTAGGTTTGAACGTTCCGTCCTCTTCATTTCAAAAACCGTTCCTCGTTCTCCAATCAGGGATGAATATATAAGCTTTTTCCGCATCCAGCCGATCTATTTTTCCATCTTTTACGTTTTCACATAAGCATCTTCATATGGAAATGTTCTCCTGGACCGCCTTTGTAAAGAGGCCCATCTTGCTTCAAATTGTCCTCTGGTTGTGCACCCGCTAGATGGCTGAGGCACTTTGCATCATGTACAGGTATTTCTTTTGCAATTAATTTTCTGGCTGCCCCTGTGACGTAGGGGATGAGAGAACACACGTAGCATCTTTCATGTGACGTTCTCTCTCCCACCGCCTTCCTGTGATGATACCACATATTATTCTTTAAATGGGCCAAATGATCAAGCTATGCATTTATATTTTCATTATCTTGACCAGCATCTCTTTTAAGTAGAACAATTTCTTTAGTAAAATCTAGGAAGATGCTACTCGTACTTTTGTTAGGATCATAACAAATGTTTCATTACGAACCTCTGTATCTGCATTTAATCATTATGTGTCTAAACGCAATAATAATAAGGAAAAAAGTAAAATCATAATAAAGAATGAAATCACTATTAATATTCCAGAAAAACCCATCTATTTTCCTGATTTTAGTGAGTCTTCTATATTTTGGAACCTTCCCATCTTGTTTAAATTCAACATGTAATTTTGTTATTCTTTGTAAATCACACTTTTATATACATAAAACTGTAGAATAATTGCCACAGTCATTCTGAAAATAGTATGACTGTTTTTAAGATTGCCAAGAAATGTCACATTGTCCACGTGTTGACTTATCAGAGCTGGCTAAGAATGCAAAATATAGGTAAAAACAGCATACAAGAATGTTTGCAATATTATTGTGATCACCAGCATGGAAGGTGCCGTGTGCTCTTTTTCGTTTTTAGATCCGGTACATCAATAGATTGTCTTGTGTTCCTATCTAAAATAGTTCCAGAATAACTGCAAGTCCATGCATTCCTTATTATACTTAAGAAATGTAACATTTCTTCCCAAGTGTTTTTGTGCTCCACAGATTCTTTATCTTTGCTCTTGGTAATCAATCTGGTCTGCATGCGCGGAACTTCTTCTCTTGCTTCGCTGTCAGCAGATGCATGAGGGGTCAAGGTCGCTCCATTATATGGTTTGATGTCGTGCAGTTGCGGTCAGACTCGTCTTCCTTGTAGCTTGACAGCTGTGGGAGTAACTTTTTCCACTTCGTATGGTCCCTCAAAACGGGGATTATTTCAAGTACAAACAAACTTTTGTACCAGCACTTGGTCCCCTGGATATGAACTAGGTTGCTTCAATATATTGTTGGGATCAGTTGGCTGGCTGTCTTTTTCAATCCTCTTTGACCCCTTCCTCCGCTTCTTGATCTGTTGGAAAATAAAACAAACACTAGCGGTCATAGTTGCCAAATCATGCATCTCATCAGCTAATGTCTCCGCTACACTGTGAGCATCAGTTTCTACCCAAGTTGGAGGAGCAATAGGTGTTCTCATTTGGTGTGCAGTTGGCAACTCATGAGGAGTTAGGTGGAGATCTGAGCCAGGCTGATTTCGCAGCACATATAATGCAAGGGGTAGGCAATGTAAACAACTGAAACACTTGTGCATGTGCTCGATATAAATAAAATATCAAATCATAACCCTTCTTTAAAGTAATTTCGATTTTATCAATCCTCTCTTTAAGGAATCTGTTTGAATGTTCATAAATCCCATTCAACTGTAGGTGATAGGCAGAAGAGAACTTATGCGTTATTCCTAAAAAAAAAGAGTGAGCTGCTCAAATAGTTCATTTACAAAATGTGGTCCATGTCAGACTGCAAGACTTTGCACACGCCCGATCTTGGAAACACCTCATGCATGAGGGTCTTGGCAGCACATGTGGCATTGGGGTGGGTACATAGACCTGCCTCAGTCCATCTGGAAAAGGGACCTACCGCTATGAGCATGGATCCACAGACGTTGCATGTCTGCAACATATCCACATAATCTACATGTAGCTGCTGAAATGGACCACTGGGTCTAGGGACTGCTCCTCTCACTGTTCGCAAAGTGTGCCCTGCTCTACATTTCTGGCACACGATGCAAAGTATACTAAACTGTGCCACATGTTCTAGTAAATTCGGTGAAAACCAATCTTCCGCAATTATAGCAGCAAGACTCTCTCGAGGCATATGTGCAGGGTAGTGCAGCTGGTCCAGCGCCTTCCTCCATCATCTCTTGACTCCAACTCTCCAGCTGTCTCATTCTACCTGATCTCTCCTCTGCATTTGATATGGTCAACCAATCCATCCTCATAAAATGGCTCCCAATTACCCTCGGTATCTCGGAGCGGGCACTGGATTGGCTGACCTCCATACTCAAAGACCATCTGTCCCAGCTTCTTTTGGGCTCTTTCTCCTCTCCCACCTCTATCTCCACCTGTGGTGTCACCCAAGGCTCCAACCTTTCTCCCTGGCTCTTTAACACATATCTTCCCCCACTTGCACACCTCATTTCCACCTTCTCCCCTAACTTCCAGTGTTACTCAGATGACACGCAACTCTTCTTCACACTTCCCTCGGACCCTATCCTTACTTCTTCCATCATTCCTAACTGCCTATCTGCCATCCAGTCCTGGTGTACTTCCAATGATCTCTGCCTCAATTCCAGCAAGACTGAGATCCTTCCTATTGGGACTCCTGCTCCCTCATTCTTCCTCTCACTCTAGCCACCTTCTTTGGGCTCTCCCCCTTCTCCTTCAACTGAAGCCAGAAACCTTGGAGTCATCTTCAACCCCTCTCTTTCCTTCATCCCTCACATTCAGGACCTTACCAAGAAAACTTGCTTTCAACTCCTCAAAGGAATTCGTCCTTTCCTCTCTTTCCCCCAGAAGCTCAATGTCTTTAGAGCTCTGGTTCTCTCTAGGCTAGACTACTGAAATAGCCTTTACCTTAATCTACCCTCTTCTTCTCCACGACCCCTCCAGCTAATCCTGAATAGGACTGCAAGACTTATCCTTGACCACAAGCACAGGGACCACATCTCTCCATCCCTAAAAACTCTCCACTGGCTCTCGGGTGCTGCAAGGATGAACTTCAAATCCCTCTGCATCATCAATAAGGCTGTCTGGAACCGGGCACCACCCTATCTACAACTGGCTCTGACTAAATGCTCTCCCTCCAGATCTTTATACTCCTCCGGCACAAAATCTCTGTGTGTCAGGTGTTTTGCTTAATAGCGAGCTGGTGGCCAATCTCTTTCCTCTGCAGGCTTCCTCCTATGGAACAGCCTCCCCATTCCTCTTCATCTTGAGCCGGATATCTTCAAATTCTGGAAGCTCTTCAAGACTCTCCTTTTCACCTCCTCCTTCGCTTGCTCCCTCCTTTGCTAAACCCACTGTTGCTGAGATTGGTTACTAGGCCCTTGTGTGTCCTCCTGGATCCTGGCCTCCTACGCACAATCGCCTTCAACCTCCGCCCTCTCCCAGCACTTGGCTTGGCACCCATTGGCCTATGCCACCACAAGCCTGCACTTACTTATTTATGGCAGCTGACTACTCCACCTAGGCACATACAGCTGCTCACTCCAGATGGAGTGGTCCTCTCTGGACCACCACTGGTACCAGAGCCCTGCACATGCGAGCGTAATGGTCCATAGTCCTGCACCCTCCACAGGCTTTTCCTTTTGTGGGTCACTCCGCAGGGTGCGGTAGATCATACCCACACTTCAGACATGTCTCAGACACTCGATTGTACCTGTCCCTCTGCTGCGCAGCGGATTGATGGGCCCCTCTCGCCCTTTGGCCATGGCCAATGGCACATACATCCTCCAACTTGCCAGGGTGAATCGCCGAGTCCATCCTGGACTCCTGTGTCTCTGCCACCTGTTGACCGTCCAAGCTCCAGGGTGCAGGTCAACGTGAGGCAGGGCTCCCTAAGGTCTTGACGCTGTAGTTTCCCAGACACACATCCTTGGATCAGCTGATTGCGAATCAAGGCCTGCTCATTGTCCCAGGCACATGATATTTCCATGCGCCGGAGAAAGCCATTAAAAACGTCCAAAGACTCATCCTCTTTCTGCCTCGCACTACACATAAGGAACCTCTCATAGTCCACAGTCGCTAGAAGCATAAAGTGTTCATGTGATGCATTCTTTGTCTCAGCAAAGGACGCGTCCACCGGTCGCAGCGACTGGAATATCGGATGGACTGCCGGGTCAGCCGAGTGCAAAAGTGTCACCACCTTGCTTTCCTCATCAGTTTATCCCGTGCCCTTGAAATATATGTCCATATGGTCAATCCACGATTTCCGACACGGACCCAGGCTAGATGATATCAAACTCAGGCATTGGGGCTAGTGCACCCTGTTGGTGTGGAATTCAGCACCCCCCTTGGCGCAGCTGTCACAGCTCCAGCAGGGGCTTCTTCTGCAAGTTGGTCATCCGCCATGTTGGTGAGCGCTCAAGCACCCCTTCCTTGTTAGGGGCTGCAACCCACACCGGAACCAAAATAGAAAAACCCAGCAGAGTATCAAGTACCACAAATATCCTGCAATCCCTGAACGTGTCCTGCCCCTCCGCACCATGCAGAGCAGCTAAGGTACCGTAAAGATTGAGAAAAAACTTGCAGGCAGTCCCTGCCAGCTGCACTGAGTATCAGACCAAAGTCACAGGAGAACACTCCCTCTCCACCAGAGAGGAAAACCCAAGAAGGGAAATGATGAGGAGAAGAAAGAGAGAGAGAACAATCAAGTTCTTCCATCCATCTGCCAAGAGACACAGCCCCTCCCCTTCCTTGCGCTGGAGGAGGGATCCAAAATCCCAGGTTGCAGCAGTGCACCCATGTGGCTGCGGCATTTTCCAAACATTTGGCGTGGGAGGCGCACAAGCACTCCTCTATGAAGCCACAACCTTCCTCACTAGTATGACAAAAAATGGCGCCAAAAACGCTGCACACGCTAGCTCCACGACATGAAAGTTGTTTCATAGAACCGCAGCTATTATCTCTCCACCGCATTAGCCCAGCTTGTCTGTTCTAGCGTGGACGACCACCTTGTTGCCAATGTGGAAGGGGGCCCCCTGGTAGGAGGCTGCCCTGTGCACCGTGAGCCCCCGGCCAACAGAAGACTCGTGAGGCTCTGCTTCCCATCCGGGCTTCACACGTGTTCTGGGAAGTGCACGTGACGTGCCCCATTCATTAGAGTCCACACGTGATGGAGTTACGTCACTCTGCCGCGTGTGCTAGATTAAGGAACCCCACAAGCCAGATGGCGGGAGATCCCTTGAAATCAGATTTGTTTTTGCTGGGGTTTCCCAGGGATGGCGGGACAAAATTGTTTCACTCCATATCTTCAACCTGAAACATTTCTGACACAATGCTACAAAGCAGATTTACATTGCACTGCTTAGGCAGGTCATGTGATGGAGAGGCGGCCAATCAGGCTGTGGGAGATGATACTTCTCTTCCGGGGTCTGCTGGGAAAAGGAGAGCATGAGGAAGTGCTGTTTTTGCAGTGCAGTGCCAGGACATCAAAGTCTACAGTTGCAGGACATAAATAGTTAGTCCAACGTTTCCTTTAGAAATCGTAGTCGTAGGGTCAACAACTCGAAACTAGTCCTATGAATTCTCCACGGAGGTAAACATAAACCTTTCCCTTCCATCCTTATTCTGAACGTATGTTCCCGATTCTCTACAAGAATACCGATAAAGTATAATTGTCGTTTCTCTTTAGCCATAGTAAACATGCATGTTTACTATGAACAACATGTTCACATCTCTACATGATTAAATGCAGCACTTCAACCTACAGTGTGCTCGCTTAACAGAAATAATAAATAAAAATAGACGTAAAAAAAATCAATAATGTGTTTGGAGCACAAAGCAGGAGGTCCTGAGGAAGTGCTTTGTGCTCGAAACACTATAGTGAATTTGTTTTCTTGAGTGCATTTCCACTTAAAACAATTTACAGACTTCTGATACCTCAATTGCATACATGTTTTAAACTTAAAACAAAGGAATTGTAAAAAATGTCATCACTTTTTTAAATTTAAATGACGCTTTTAAGACTTAGGGTTTTCTCGCCTGTGTTTCCACAATGCTAAAGTGCAATATAGCACGGACTGCAATGGGACTCCTGTATACACGTATATGTGGAGATTTTGTGGGCGTCTAAACACTGCTCATGGAATTATGCTTCTGGTCATAGCGAGGTCAAGCTGAAGATACTCATAACTTTATTAAAAAAAAGTGTATTAAGCTAACATAAAAGACATTAAAAATAGAAAAATTCCACGCCTGATCGTGAGAGTCCTCCATTTTACGGGCGATAATTTGCCGCCAGGTCAGGCCGAATGAGGCCCGGAAACAGAGCCTGCCTGGAAACACGGGTGGGGGGGGGGGTAAGGGGAATATTTTGGTTTTATATGCTCTGCGATGTTATAAGCAATGTCACTGTATATATTCTCCTGTGTGCTGATCCATAAATAAACAAATTAAAAAAAAAATAGAAAAATTTGCAACTCGAATGCTAAGGATGTGGACATCAACGTTCTCAGCAAACTCTACATGCAACCACCGCAATTCGACCCCAATTAAAGGACCCTGAACACAGTGCATCACATAAAATATAACAAGATTTTCTTTGGAAACTTTGAATGACAAAGTCATTGATAAAATGCAGCACTTCAAGGTGTGAATAAGAATGACAACAAGAATACATCTCCATATATGTCAATTTCAGGATTTCTATCCTTGAAATGTAAGCCAGTCGTGATGTTTCACTTAGAAACACTTGGAGGCTAAGAGCTCGTGCCATAATAGGCACTAGCCCTTGATCTTGGCTGCTCTTTGAGCTGGGCAAGGACTGTATGGGGCCTCTGCTATACATGTGAAATGCAATACATATCTCCAAACACCCAAAATATTGCCTTTGCCCATGCTGGTTTGGATAGGCGACGGAAGTGAGAGAAACACGTTCAATGGGTGCAAAGGGCTGGCGTGGCTGTGTCTTGGGGGTGATTCAAGTGTTTCCTTTTGCCCGTCTCTGAGAGGTGGGGGAGGTGAGAGGCAAAGTGGTTGGTGAGGAATGAGGTCTTCTTGCAGAGGGTTTGGCCATTGGGGCGCAGGGATCCATAGAGAGGGAAGGGGTATCCCCAAGAGGGAGACGAGAGCGGAAGAGGAGGTTAGTGTGGAAATAAGTTGAGCGGTTCTGGCTTCTTTTGGAGGACGGAAGGGCGATGGCAATACGGTAGGGTAATAGAGGAGAAGCGAAGGGTGGAGGTGGCATGCAGGCGGGCGACTGGAGCATCCTCATGAAGGGTAAGGCTAGAGCGGGTAGCAGGAGGAGGATCGAAAGAAGCATAACTAGGGGAGGGGTAACTGGTACGCGGACGGAGGGTTGGTGCAGCTAGGGGTTTCAGTGTCAGGGAAGGATCAACAGCAATTAGGCCAGCAGTGGCCAACAATAATTATAATTATATCAGTAGCAATCAGACATCTTCTAATAGGCCAGCATGGGTGTGAAGACGAGCACCATTTCAGCTTCATGGAAAAAAGCCATCATAGTACCTGTCTATAAGAAAGGCTCTCGCCTAGACACCAGTAATTATAGACTTTGGGCCCTGTTGGACGTGGCCAGCACAATCTTTGCTTCCCTGGTATTGAGAGAACTGGGCGACATGGCACTCCAGAGAATTCCAGACAGGTTGTAGGGCTGCCTCTCCTACCACTCATGACGTCTTGGTTTTAAACACACTGATGCACAACGCCAGAGCTAAGAAGCCCCCCCCCACCCTTTATAAAGGGTGTTCGTCGATTTCAGATCAGCCTTCGACACTGTTAATCGGAAGACTCTGTGGGGTAAACTACTCAGGATATGGGGTGCCAGAGGGACTAACATCAATGATAACCCGCCTGTGTAGGGATACCAGTGTGCATGTTAGGAAGGACTGCATCAGGGAGTTACCAAAGGAATGCATACGAGCCAAGGCTTGAAGCAAGGATGTGTCCTCGCACCCCTGCTGTTTAACCTTTATCTGGCCGACCTACCAGAGTCACTGTCTACAGTAAGACACTTTCCCCCGGAATTAAGAGGTACACATGTGGTGAGGGTTGTGTACGCGGACTATATCGCCCTATTCGATCAGACGTTCATAGACTTGAAATGTAGTGCCCTCAGGCTCTGTCATTAGGCCAGGACTAAGGACCTGATGATCAGCACGAATAAAACCAAAACGCATGCACATTGGCGAAAGTAACAACACCCTGATGTTTCTCCCCACCCCCTGATGGAGTCTATTGAACAGTGACATCTTACACCTATTTGGGGCAGGAAGTTACCAGTAAGAGAGGATATAAAGACCTAATCACGTCTTAATGTCAGAAAGCCAACAATCTGATGGCTGTGATATAGAATGTTGTGTATAAATCGTCAGGTTTCAGTCTTAAAGGCATAGTCCTGGCCTACAAACACCTTTATGGCCATAATAATGTATGGTTTGGCAAACATGACAATTGGCTGCATATGTTGGGGGCTTCATTATGGAGGTGTGTTTTGGGACTATCGCAGCGTATCCCGGTTGAAGCTATAAGAATAGCGCTAGGCTTAACATCTACACATACTTGCGTTTTGACCAATAGAAATCTCATATATATCAAGGCCATGACCCATTCGGTATGTCCCCTCTTGACTCTGAGTCATAGTTTAGTGACATAGGATCAGCACCTGAAGGGAGTAAGGGATTCATAGCCAGAGCCAGGGAATAGCACTGGCAAACGCATATCAGCACTTAGAAGAATTGAAGTGTTAGAATAGTTTCATGTGCCTTGAACACAAGTTCCTCAAACTGCATCCCTATTTCAACCAATGTATTTCTCCACACTATCAAAGGTGCTTTATGCTTGTACGTATGGGTAAACGAGCTACACTGAAGGTGTTGTGACGATTCACGGGATTCAATTACTTCTCCCCAGCGGGAGCCTTCCCTTGTGAGGCTATGGAGGTGAGCCTGCTACACAATAACCCCCCTAAGGGTGGCGGTAAGCAGGAGCTCACAGGGAGAGACTCCACCATGATGGACAGGGACTGCAGTTCCATAGGGGAATTCCCTAATACCCCGTTCTCTAACCCAACAACAAGACCCTCAATCCAGACCACTGTGTGTTAGTTTCAAATTTCAAGTTTCCACCTGAAAAACATTCCTTCATGAGTAGTATGACAAGGAGGAGTGGCGGAAGAGTAATAATGGTTACTCCAAATACTATGACGAAGAGGAGTGAACTGAGGATGCAGAACATCCATCAGTCAGAGAGAAGAGATTACAACCCTCCGCTGAGGAGGACCCAGCAACCTGAGATAAACACTGAGGAAGGACTCCTCTTAGAGTCAGAAAGGAGGGGACCCAGGCTCTTCAAACCAGCCAAGTTGTGGCTGCTCTGTGGGAACGACAAAACCTCTGTCGGGAGGAAGGAAGGTGGTGCTGCTGGCCATAGACCTCGAAGGAGATGAGGTTGTCAAGCAGAGAGGAAGGACACCCCAAGAAGAAGAAGCAGGCAAGAGCGATGACGTGACCCTCGAGGGGTGGGCCAGAGGGTCTGACACCTATGAAGAGACCATTGGACCTGGAAACCACACATCCACAGGGAGAAGCAAGATGCAAACATAACGTGAAATCAAGTCGTTTGGATGTCGTGGGAAATCCCGCTCCTGAGAAGAGATCCAGTGATGCCAAACCCTGTGAAAGAAGGTACTAGGGATGGCAGGAGAGCCGGGAGTGATCACAGCAATAGAAAGAGCAGCCATCCTACTCGTTGCAGTACTTGGTCAGAAGTAAAGAAGAGTAAAGAATACTCTGGGACTCAGTCTACTCATCCCACTAGTCGAACAGAAGTTACTAAGAGTAACATTCAGCCCACTTGTCTCAGTAGTCGAAGAGTATTGAATTCTCTGGGACTCAATTGACTCATTCTAGTATTCAGACCGAAGTTAAGAAGAGTAACGAGTACCCTGGAACTCAGCCTACTCGTCCTAGTAAGTGGCTAGAAATTAAGAAAGGCCACATAGAAGACAGTGAGTCTGAAGGTGGAGAATATGACACACATTGTCTAATAAACTAGGAAGTGAAGAAACAGAATAACATTATGAATAAGAAGGAGACGAGAGGGATTCATTCTCCCTAGTTGGACAAGGAAGAGAAGGACTTTCAGAGACACTAAAGAAAGTCTTTTGCCCAGGATTCCTAACACTCAGAAGGCTAAAGCGGAGAGGCCTAACCAGAAAGCAATTATGGAAAAAGAGACTGGGAAAAGGTACCATACAGGAACTACATCAGTTACTTGGAGAAATAGCTCCAACAATATCCGAAGATTACATTTAAAAACCAAGATCAAGTCATTCTCCTGATCATTTGTTTTATTTGTAATGGAAGAAACACATCCAGGAGAAGGGAGTTATTGTCCTGGTCCTTTGTTGTTTGGAATATTACACAATTTATCCAGGAGGGGGGAGCCACTCTCCAGGTCTTTTGATCTTTGGAACCTTGCAAAATCTACCCAGGAGAAGGCAGTCCTTCTCCTGAACTGTTGTTGTTTGGAACTGTTTGAAATCTATTCCAGAGAAGGGAGCCATTCGCTTGAACACTTGTTGTTTTCTCACGGAGTTAGGGATATAATACCTTAGAGTCGGACGGACAACAGACCCTATTCTTTTGGACTTCCCTAGAGACGAAGAGACCAGTAGTTAGTTGGTTAGTTAGGGAACCCTACAGGTTAGGAATAGTCATTTTTCTGCCATTATTTCAATAAAATACCCTGAACCAGAAAGAACTGCACTGTCTCCTGATGTTGACCTACCACGGTGTGTTGTGGAGTTTGGAAGGGTGTTGCGATGGAGAACAGGTACTGTAGGCTGTGTAATATTAACGGGGAAGTTGACTGTGTGGTTCTGGCACTGGTGTTTGGGCGGCTCCTGTACATCCTTAGCACTGGCTATTATTAAACCTTGGAGGAATCTTAATGATACTAGTCCGATGATATAGTTGCGATGCGCACGTGCTGCACGGAAGCAATACTGTAATAACTATGCGCTGGAGCACTTAGCGACTTCTAAAATAAAATAACTAGGATGTATTTGGCAGGAAGACTTGGGGAGCAAAGCCCAGGTAAGTGCTAAGGTGCAGTCAGTTTTTGGCACCCTGCCCGCCCCTCTTGAGACAGGCTCTCCCGTTTAGTCCGGCCCAGGATCATGCCGTGGTGGTGGGAGGCCTAGTGAACACGCGCCTTGATTACTGCAACAGGCTTCTGGCAGGCAGCCCATCTAACCAAACTCCAGCGTCTGCAGAAAGCCCACAATACAGCGGTTAGATGGATCTTGCAAGTAAGGAAATCCTCCCCATTTCAAGCCTGCGTCGATCCATACATTGGCTTATGATAAAGGAGCGGATTGATATTAAAATCCTTTGCCCAGTTTTTAAATGTTTGAACAAGCTTGCCCCAAGTTACTTGTCATAAAAAATACTCAAGTACCATCCAATCCAACAGTTGCAGTCTAGCGGTAAATTGTTGCTGCAACCTCCTCCCCCCCTTCACACTGTGTATTCAGGTGAGACCGCAGGTTTTCAAAATATGGCGCAAAATTAAGAAATAATCTTTTACTGGAATCTCTTAGCCACTTTCTCAACGTTTTAAAGACCCATCTGTTCAAGTAATGTGGCCAGAGGAGTGTTTAATGTAGGAGTTTTCCCTTGAGAATTCATTTTATTTCCTGGCACAAATGTTTTCTTATTGTTCACTTGAGTGTGTTTTATAGTCTATCTGCGCCCAGATGCGAGTTGGTTCGTGTGGTGCTCTTTACAAATGACTCAAAAGTTAGTGGGTTGTATGAGGCCTAACATTGATATTGATACATTAAGCACAGTGTGCTATGGGCACTTAACTGATCAGAATGACAATGTAGTATGCACACTCTTCTATTGCACCACACACTTTGTATCGGCGCAACATTTGCACTGCTCCACTTTTTGCACTCTTTGCATTTTGTCTCAGGAATAAAACAAGAAAATAAAACAATAAAATAACAAAGTAATTGCAGGTTATGCCAGCAGCAATCAGAATAATTCTGTAAAGAGACAATGGACCAGTTAGGTGAGGCAGCGGTGTGGTTGTAGGTGGAGGTGAGGCAGCGAGTGGTTGGATGACCGGTTGTGTGCTTGTAGGTGGAGGTGAGGCAGCGAGTGGTTGGATGACCGGTCATGTGGTTGCAAGTGGAGGGGAGTCAGCGAGTGGTTGGCTGACCGGTTGTGTGGTTGTAGGTAGAGGTGTGGCAGCGAGTGGTTGGCCGACCGGTTGTGTGGTTGTAGGTGGAGGTGAGACAGCGAGTGGTTGGACGACCGGTTGTGTGGTTGTAGGTGGAGGTGAGGCAGCGAGTGGTTGGATGACCGGTTGTGTGGTTGCAAGTGGAGGGGAGCCAGCGAGTGGTTGGCCGACCGGTTGAGTGGTTGTAGGTGTAGGTGACTGAGCGAGTGGTTGGCCGACCAGTTGTGTGATTGTAGGTGGAGGTGAGACAGCGAGTGGTTGGACGACCGGTTGGGTGGTTGTAGGTGGAGGTGATACAGCGAGTGATTGGACGACCGGTTGTGCGTGTCAGTTGTCAGGCAAATAGGTGAGACCGGTGCCAACTTCCTTCTGCCCGGCTGCTGCATGGGCTGAACACCCTGATGGATAAAGTAACAGGATTGGACCCAATTTGGGTGTAGTTACACCCTGCCCTGGTGCATTCTGGGATGCCCCAGCACCTCAACTGATGAATGCAGCGGATGACTGCAGCACAAGGAGTGTTGCCCCAAAGGATTCTGGGGTATTCTGGTGGCAATGTCTGGGGCATTGCAGTAGTAATGGCAAGTTTTTATATAGTGCTGCACGCCAGATTCTTCTTGCTTCTAAACACTGTAATAACAGCTGTTATAATTAGAAAATGATTGCAACTCAACTTATCTGCATCTGATGTATGAAGGACTGCGACTAACATACTTGTGGTGTGTCCTAAGGCCTGGCTTGTCCTGCAGTAGGTGACACACGTGTGACTTTGATGATAGAAGAATCACCTTTGTCACACTTTTCGACCACACCACATTGGAGATGATTGGCTCCGAGGCCACCTCACACTTTCCTTGTAAAGAAACAACAGCAGATATTTTTAAATATGTCCACCAATTGTTTTTACGATTTCTCAAACTTTGGCGTATAGTTCATATTTTTATTTTTTGTGATGATGATTTACACCTTAGAAGTCTAATGGTTGATAATAGGAAATTAAATGTGTCAGTTTTATAATATATACTTTTATTGTTTGCAATTGTTAAACCTTGTAATGGAATAAAATGCACCCTTCCGACACTTGCAATGGTGCATAGAGGCGTCCTTGCTTTCACATCGTATGAGCTGTCTCCAAGCTTATGTAGCCTTTGGCAGAGTTATCCAGCGTATTTCCCTCCACCCATATCCCCTTCCACCATCAATCCTTCGGCGAGAGAAGATGCAGTTGTGCTCTCATCACTTGGGCCCCGCAGTGAATTGCCCGGTACCCAGCTCTCTGGCTATGCTGAATTATAGCACCCGCAGTAGGCGGCACACTGCCAACTGCTCTAAGTTGCCTCATTGACCTGCTCTTTGGTGCTGGCCCGGTTATAAGAAAACTACACATTTCTCCAATGGCTTCAGCAGATCTTCTGTTGGCTGCTGAGTTGGGTGACAGTGGATGTACAGAGCTGACATCTCCATAGATACGCCGCGTGTCCCGAGCAGCCATTTGTCTCTGCTGCCATGGAAGGATGCAGCGTCACACCCAGTAATGACATGGAACATGGGTAAGGACCCAGAGCTCGTGCTAACTCATGAGCAGCACATAGCCCGACGTTCTTCCCAAATCCAAATGCAACCCATAGCTCATCAATGTTCAGACGATGCGCCATTTTGAGACTAGAGCCACATTGCAGGTGTCTACAGTGCGCCTCAGCCCTTTATAATATCCTTGCTGCTCAGCACCACCTAAGTGGGGAAGCATGCAAGTGTCATGGCGGCAGTCTCGAAACGCCTTGACAATGTATGCAAAGCACATTGCTATCGTTTGTGGTAATAGCCTGCTAGCTTGTGGTAATAACATGCTAGCTTGTGGTAATAGCCTGCTAGCTTGTGGTAATAGCCTGCTAGCTTGTGGCAGTGCCTACTAGCTTGTGGTAATAGCCTGCTAGCTTGTGGTAATAGCCTGCTAGCTTGTGGCAATGCCTGCTAGCTTGTGGTAATTGCCTGCTAGCTTGTGGTAATAGCCTGCTAGCTTATGGTAATAGCCTGCTAGCTTATGGTAATAGCCTGCTAGCTTGTGGTAATAGCCTGCTAGCTTGTGGCAATGCCTGCTAGCTTGTGGTAATTGCCTGCTAGCTTGTGGCAATGCCTGCTAGCTTGTGGTAATTGCCTGCTAGCTTGTGGTAATAGCCTGCTAGCTTATGGTAATAGCCTGCTAGCTTATGGTAATAGCCTGCTAGCTTGTGGTAATAGCCTGCTAGCTTGTGGCAATGCCTGCTAGCTTGTGGTAATTGCCTGGTAGCTTGTGGTAATAGCCTGCTAGCTTATGGTAATAGCCTGCTAGCTTGTGGTAATAGCCTGCTAGCTTGTGGCAATGCCTGCTAGCTTGTGGTAATAGCCTGCTAGCTTGTGGTAATAGCCTGCTAGCTTATGGTAATAGCCTGCTAGCTTGCGGCAATGGCTGCTGCAGTTGGTGCCATTAAGGAGAACAATCAAGTCTTGTTTTCACCAATGCAGAGACACTCTTGCCAGTTTTTTGGACCGGGACTTGTTGGCCCAACACATTTCTGAACACCTTTTCCCCTTTTGCCGCATCCGTCGCTCTTCGGGGTGTCAGGCCTCTTCGCTTCCCAGATTACGTCTAATCTTGATTCCGATTTAAGGTGTGATTTGAGGTAGGACACAAAAACATTAGTCGCATAATCTTGTAGGTTTTAAGAATGTCAACCTGGACCATAAGGCTTGAGATATTTGCTTGCCCGGTTGGGAGCCAGACCAGACAATGTAAAAAAGAAGACTTTGCTCTAGTTCCAACACTCTCCAAGCGCTGGTGGGTAGGCCTGATTTTCATGATGAAAGAAGTCATCGGCTCACCAGTGCGTATTTGTGATGAAACCTGCAGTCTAGAAAAGAGCGAGCAGCTATTCGTTAGCAGTGCCTATTCCTTTGACTTTTCTCTGATTGGAAGACGTCTGAAGATAGGATGGGTGTCCTATTTTATCGGATCTGTGAGAGGTTTGGGTTGGTGAACAAGCCTCTCACTGCCATATACCTCACATTGGTCAACTCCACGTTCTCAGTCTTGCTCAGTGTCCGACAGTTCTACTGTTGAGTACGATAAGATCACAGCTCGGTTCAATAAATGGGTTTCCCATAACTTCTGCAGCTCCAGTGAGATGGCTTTGAATGCTTTTTGGCCTCAATGTCACACTCATTCCTGTCCCATCTCTTCTTCAATTGAGCGGACGACCCCAGCACCAGCGACCATTCAATGAAGCAGAGCAGATATTTTTTTGACCGCTCTACACCTCTACCATCGCCTTTCATGGATGCAATATTCTGCTCGTTGGACTTTATCAATGGAAGAAACAGACAATGCTTGGTTTGACATTAAACCATAAATACTTACTTATACATTTTTACTACATTGCAACAAGCAATAACAAGACTATGAATGACACCGTAAAAAATGATAATACAGCCACTCTATTGAGCAAATTGAACCTACAGCAAAATAATAAGGTATTTAATACAACGAACCAGACGTTTTTAAGATACATTTCCCTTCCATGAATTCTTCATGGTGATACAATGACGCTCTTTAAGTGAAACCATATCACGTATGTTGACAGGAATCCATCTTGCATACAGGTAATGCCCCAAGGAAAGGAACCAGGGATCAGCCTTTCTGCTCTTGACTGCGGCCTTTCCCAGTTCTTTTCATGCAGCAAGAATTCTTTGGGAATCTTGGACCTTCATGAACCAACACCAATACCCTGCCTTGAAGGCCTGACTTGGAAAGTACACACATCACATAGTAACCCAATGAAGAGGGAGACCCAAACGGGCCCTTGTTGCATCTCTCATCTCGGCAGCAGAGAAACGAGAGGTGTACATCGTTCCAGGGCCCTCCGTCCCCATCATTAATGTATCGCAGGTGTGAGAAGCGATACTCACTCAGACAACCGTTCAGACCATACCCGGATGACAGTATTGAGGAGATACAGCTGTCATCAATGAACAAGTTAACTGAATGCAACCTCGAAGAACACTGATGATGTCACGACTGGTATCACAACAATGATACGTTAGACATGAAGCACATAGACAACCCTGCACGAAGTTACTCAGAAATGTTGCTTTGTTGCTGATAGACACAAAGAATATGCTTATGAATTACATAGACGACTGACAAACGTACACCTTTTGCTACACGGAAACTGCAAGACGCATAGGAATGCATATGAACTGCTTGTTGACGCTTAGCCGCAACTAACAAGGGCGGCCATGCGAATAAAGATGGAAGCCAAAGCTACACTGGAGTGAATGGGAACAGCAGGACAAACTCAAGAACACTGAGAAAGGCGGACAGGCCGATTCTGCTGAAGCACGCTACCGTCTACAGCCTTGCCAAGGACACTGAGAGAGAAAGGTTTCAGGTTTACAGGAGAGATAGGACATCTGCAGGGAGCACAAGCCGAAAATCCTTATAAATACTAGTTACAGAAGTCCATTTTCTGGTCCCTGCACACGTGTTCTGAACCAACAAGACAGAGCCTATTAATTCAAGGCAGTCTGAGAAGTCTGTACCCATCACGCACAAATGCTTATCAAACACTACCCCCCCCATACCTCACACACAGAATTAGCAAGGCACGCTCTTCCCGACCCACCAGGTCCCCATACACCGACCGCCTAGTCGTGCCCAAAGTCAAAAGAAGCTCAGCAGGAGGCTCACGCTTCCCCTACCTTGCTGGAAAATTGTGGAATGACCTCCCCCCGCCCCTAGGGCCGAGAAATCTTATTGGATCTTTTGCAGTGCTCTCAAACCCCATCTTTTCTCTTAATATACCACACACCCTTTAGAACTGTAAAGATATTCAGCAATCCTCTCAACAACATGTTTGTTACTTCTTTCCCTTCTTGCAATTTTGCTGATTTGTTTGTTTTTGTTTTCTTACTATGGATGTAAGCTGGTAACTGTATGACATAGTAACTGTATAACTGTATGTCATATGACTTCCTGACTTATACCGGCAACAGCACCTCCATGCCTCAGGGTTGTTTGTGCACTTTCTAAATTAAATAAATAAGTAAATAAATACAATCAGAACCAGAGGCTGGAGAATATAAGAGTAAAACAGGTTCAAAGCCGAACGTTCTGTCTCAAGGCCTAGGAGACCGGAGATGGAAACTTATTGGGAACCTGCAGCCCCTTTGGGGTCGTTCCCACTACCTTGAATAGTTGCGCTTGGCCTGGTAACTGCCCAAACCTTCGAGGCCGAGAAGAGACGTTCTGCCCAGTCCTTAATCACCTTCCAGGCTAAGCTTACACTATGTTGCATTGGTCAATCACCTTTCGCTAACCTGTAACTTTGTGTTGGTAACACATAGAGGTGGTCTCAGGAGGTGCGACCAGATTTGGCTTGCCCAATAATCGCACTAACCTCTTATAGAATGAGTTTGTAGTTCACCTTGCTACCCAATTCCTACCCCTGTTAGGTTTTCAGGACGTGGCCTCATTTTTGTGACGTCAGACCTTAACCAAAGCGGGACGACAGGCCCCTGGAGATTGAGAGTGCTTGAGAATATTGCACTGTTCAAGCTGTGTTCCCTTTCATTGATGCATTAATAAAGACTGTGAACTTTGTCTTTTGGCCTTGGGGCAGCGGATTGCCCGGGGCCGTTCCTCTTGCATGTAAACGGGGAGACTGATAATAGTTCCCTTGCCACTATTACACCAACATAAAAATATGTCAAAAGAACCTGTTTAGAAACATGTTACTAAACAGGAGAATGATTCTGGCTTCTTTTTCTTCCTCCTCAAGGGATGTTTAATATCAAAATGTTAATCAGAGTCTTAAAGAAACATACCTGACTTTTAATACCCAACACCCACATTTTTAGGTGGAGAAAGTGTATTTTAATGAATGAATGAAATGTAATGCATTTTATGTAAGGTGTCTCTTATATGAACAGAAATGAGCTAACATACTGCATTTTCATTTATATGTCAAATATTCATTTATATAATGTTTTTTATTCGTTTTGTTTGGATGTATTGATATAAATCTTTTTTATTTAATGTTTTCCGATGCGCTCACCCCCGGGCAGTTGGTGCAACCGGGCTAAGGCAAAGACCAATCTTTTACACCTTCACACAGTTTCTAGAACCATGAACTCTTGCTCCCTGTGTTCAATGGGGCCAAGAAACAAACACTGACCCGGGCACTCCTTGGTATAAAGTGCTACGTGCATGTAACATTCAATTTATTTTGAAAAGTAAAATAAAAATGTGACTGACATTTTTATGTTCATAATTCAGTCAGGGCGGAAGTAACAAATATAATTTAATTGTAAAAATGTTATGGTGAAAGGTTTGATATGAACCAAAAAACCAAAATAAAAGAAAATCATTTTTAAAAAGGTGGATTTGCGTTAATCGTTATCAGGACATCGGCATTGCACGGCCGGGAGGATAGCTCAGGGGCAACTCGTTTGTCTTGGAAGCAAGACAACGCAGGGTTGTAAAATATTAATAATTAATACAGCAACCCTTACGACAGAGGCGTTGCTGGGGGGGGTAGGTGAGGGGGCTATGGCTCCTGGTATTTTGGTTGTAGCCCCGGATAGAAGCTCAGCGGCTACAGCCAAAAGGGTTGCTAGCCCCTAGTCCCGACAGCCCCGACATTAGCGTAGCCCCGGATCTCTTCCAGATTTGGCAACACACCTGCCTTACCACATGGCATGGTGAACCCTGAGTGGGTGAGGGTCTCTCTCGTACGCCTAGGCGACACAGCATGGCGCTGCTCTCCTGGAGCAAGTTAATAGGCTGGACTGGGTGCTTGGACATTCAAGATGGCTGCTGAAAAAGTGGCAGGCACGTGTTTCACTTTGAGTCACCCAGTTTTTCTAGAGGTCTTTGGGAGAGTGGCCCAGAGATGTAGGGAAGAGTGGCCCCACTGTGGAGAGATTAGGGGTGGTGTTACCTCGATATTACTTGGGGGTAAGCAGGGTTGCTGGGGTGCGTGAATTATCTGGCTACCAATCGCTTGTTGAAATCTCTTGGACTCAACTCAGAGGAATGAACTTTGTACTCAAACATAATTATGATCCCTGGGGGTGTTCGGTTGGGCCTGGTGGCAGTTCCTCTGTCCTATTTTTAACTTTAAGTGAATTTTTATAAACGGCAAAAGTGTCCAACCGTTGCTGAAAGACTTAATAGCCTAAAAGTATGTGCTGCCTTCTCCAGCCATTGTACTTTAGGGACGTTGGTTTACGCTATTAAGTGGTCACGTGACCGCATTGTTTGCTGAGATCAAACACAAGTTGGAGGTTTTGGCAGGACACGTCTCAGTAAGTGCAGGAAAAAGAGTAACAATGAACGGAACAGATCGTAAATCAGCGAGATGAAAGGGGACAGCCTAATGGGCGACTTGGATTCACAAAAGCCACTGGGCCCAAGAGCCGGATTAATTACAGGTGTGCATGTCAGAAAATGGGACAGAAAGAAAAGAAAACCCAGCCTCTAGATATAACGGCTCCATTGATAAACGGGAAGCAGTGGCACAAAATCAAAATCACTGGGATTTAAAATAAAATAAAAAAAAAACACACAGACTACCAGAAAGAAAGGGCCGGGGAGAAAGGTTCAATGAATACATTTTCTTTGGGGATTTCCATTGATTGTTAATAATTACTGGTATATGAGGGATGTTTGGTCCGAGTCCTGGGGTTCAGTATAGGGGTAACCTAGTCACAAGTACGCAGGCTCACTCTGGCACTGCCGCAGGGGTTCACTTGCGTACCAGCACACGTTTCTTTTATGCAGTACAGCTGCAGGGATACAGGATGGCACCTGTGCGGTGGCACAGTTTGTTTGTTTGTTTTATTTCTAAAGCGCCCCTGACCCTGAGGTATCTTTTAGCCACAAGTAGATGGTTACAGACATAGGCAAAGTAGTCAGAATACAATTTGGTGACAGGTAAAATGTTACAGATATAGGCACTATGATTAAAGTGTGGCACCCGTGCCACTTGCCAACCTCCTGCAACTCAGGAAGGAGCTCAACCACCCCCTCTACAAGGAGCACCTTATGCATACACCGTAGATATCCCCGAACCCCCCTGCGAGCCCTCCCCACCGCCAGCATTCACTGCTCTTGCTGTGGTGCCTTATAAACATTCAATACATAAATAAATCAAAATACATGTGTGCCCCCTTGCCCGTATTCCTATGAACTCTTTTGTGTGCAGTAGTCCACTGCTTCTTGAAGCTAGGCAAGTGCTTAATAAATACCACGAATAAATAATTAAATGCATAGCATGTACAGAGCCAATAACAACCTTTGCATTAATAAAAGTTTAAAAAATCAGGAGATCCATTGAATTGCTCAAGAGTCAAGGCCTCCCCAACCTCCCACTTGTCTGTTTTCCTTGCATCCCTCAGAACTACCAGCAACGACGACAGCAGCAAATTATAATAATAGAAGATGGGTATCCCCCACATCTCTCACAGCAAGCTAAGCACACATGCCACAAGTTATCACCCAATTACCAACCTTCCCTTCCTGGCGCGATGACCATCCTTCTCTTCCTACCCGATTACCAGCCTTCCCTTCCTGGCCGATTACCAACCTTCCCTTCCTGGCCCGATTACCAGCCTTCCCTTCCTGGCCTGATTACCAGCCTTCCCTTACTGGCCGATGACCATCCTTCCCTTCATGGCCCGATTACCAGCCTTCCCTTCCTGGCCGATGACCATCCTTCCCTTCATGGCCCGATTACCAACCTTCCCTTCATGGCCCGATTACCAACCTTACCTTCATGGCTTGATTAACAACCTTCCCTTCCTGGCCTGATTATCAGCCTTCCCTTCATGGCCCGATTACCACCTTCCCTTCCTACCCGATTAACAGCCTTCCCATCTTGGCCTGATTATCAGCCTTCCCTTCATGGCCAGATTATCAACCTTCCCTTTATGGTCCGATTACCAGCCTTCTCTTCCTGGCCCGATTATCAGCCTTCACTTCCTGGCCTGATTACCAGCCTTCCCTTCCTGGCCCGAATACCAGCCTTCCCTTCCTGGCCCGAATACCAGCCTTCCCTTATTTATTTATTTTATCTCTCTAGCACTGGAGACAGGGCCCGGAGGCATGAGAGCACTAGAACAGGACAAACAAGACAATTGCGCAGGGCCTATAGCCCGAAGGAACATATCCATGAGGGCACTTATTCGAATAAGAAGGTCTTCAATTTGCTTTTAAAGTTTGTGAGGCTGGAACATAGCCTCAGATCAGATGGAACAGAGTTCCAAAGATGCGAAGTAGAGGAAGGAAAGCAGCCCTCCCTCACTTGCGGCAACTTTGACTTGGGTATCTGGAGCAGGCCTGTGTTGTTAGATCTCAGACTCCATCTGAGCGGAAGCCATTTGAGCTGAATCCCCAGGTATGAAGGGCTCTTCCCATATAAGCAAGAGTCTGCAATGATATGATAGTTTATTTATATAGCGCCTATACACAATGTGTTTCGAAGCGCTTCAAGACAAGGGAGGGAATGGAAATGGAGGTGATTGATCTGTGCATATCCCACTCCTTGGAGGATACTGGTGCAGTAATCCAATCGGTTTCCGATAAATGCCTTGGCTATCGTGGCACAGTTTGGGATGTCAAGAAAGGGTCTAATCAGTGGCAGGAGTTTAATATGGTAGGATGAGCTTGCTACCAGGCTGCTGATAAGAGCACTCATAAAGAGTTCTTGGTCCTTCCTGGACCGATTAGGAGCCTTCCCTTCCTGCCCGATTACAAACCATACCTTCCTGGCCCAATTACCAACCGTACCTTCCTGATCCATTTACCGGCCACCCCTTCCTGGCCAGAATACCAGCCTTCCCACCTTGGCCAGATTACCAGTCTTCCCTCCCTGGCCTGATTACCAACCTTCCCTTCCTGACCTCTTACCAGCCCTCTCAAGGTACTGTGGAGGCTTGCAACTACATGACCAAATAAACCAGAGTAGCATAATACAGCACCAACAATCCGGTTCAGCCCCAAATTTAGCACCTAAATAGCAACATTGCATCTTATCGACAATGCATTGCATGTCATGGATACATGGGACTCATGGTTCTTAGCCTGCTGCAACATAGCTACGGCATTTACCGCAGTCGACCACACAGTTATTTTCAGACTACTTGCCACCCAGATTGTGTGTACTACTAATCAGGCAGACTCCAACTCCTCCAGATGGGAAAATTGAGTTTATTTCCAAGTTCAACATCTCTTTAACATCACATCGCCAAAATGGCACACATGAGCTCGCATCAAATAACACTCCTGTGCAAAATATACTCTTTCTGCCACAATCTGACTTCCGGACCTGCGCTGACTCCCTAGGACCTGGATGGGGGGGGGTTCAACTCTTCTCTGGCAAGCCATCCTCAGTTCCTGCGCCCCATTACCAGACTTATCGCCAGCATGGGAAGAGCCAAGCATATCATCCAAACTTTCAGTGACGTTGTGTTCTCTGGTGAACGCAGGAGGGTGGAGGAGCGCGGGCAAGCCGCTCTGCGCAGGGCGCAGGATAATAAGACACAGACACAGAGATGTCTTCACTGGCCTCCCCGCTCGTGAAGGACCTCACATCACGCGTGGGGCCATATTTATTCTATCACGCCATGTCGCGCTACGTCACAGCGTGTGCTAGCGCACCACATAACATCCCTCCTTTTTCATCATTGAACAAAACAGTTCAAACATGCCTAAATGGCTGCGTGACAATCTGCCAATATAAATTTACATTTTAAACACCTCAACAGGGGGACTTTTGCCTTCCTGCTGAGCGGGTCTGCAGATCGCGGGACCGACCTGTCATTTTGGGACATTGTCCGGGTAGCGGGACAACTCTCCCACTTCCAAATATCCTAGGGGGTCATTACAAGATTGGTGGTAAGGGGTTAACGGTGCCGGTAAAGGTGCCGGAGCCGTCAACCCCTTACTGCCGCATTACAAGGTCCTTTAGTGGGACCCGCTAAAGGACCACCTTAGCGGGGGTGGTCAGTGATAATCTCGAAAATAAAATGTCGAAAGACAAAAATGTCGAAAGAAAAATGTCAAAGAAAAAAATGTCGAATACTTTTTTTTTCTATATTTTTTTTTGGCTCTAGTATATATATAAAAAATAGGTAAAAAAATTTAAAAAAGGGGGGTTGGGGGTGGAAACCCCCATTTTCAAACAAAAAACATCATTAAAAAAAATTCGACATTTTTTTTTCGACATTTTCTTTTCGACATTTTGACTTTCGAGATTTTGCCATTCGAGATTATCACTATGAACCCTTAGCGGGACCCGCTAAAGAACCAGCATGCTAAAAACGGGCCCTTTATTAATGGGCCCGTTGTTAGCATGGTCCCCATTCCCATTGAGCCCTATGGGGGCTCGAATGGGAATGGGGATGTGTTCCCTGAATGGGGAAATACCGGGTCCTCCAAAGTTGGAATGGCCCGGTATTTCCCCATTCAGGTAATCCGGACCCGGTATGCGGTATGGGGGCAGCCATGCCGCAAATAGCGGCATGGCTACCTCCAACCTTGTAATGACCCCATAGTCTGACTTTTAAAAGAGCCACGTCTGGGGGCAAGGTGCCCCAAATGCCCTCCTCTTGGTACGCCACTGCTAGATAGGCATGCGTTTTATAAAAACTGTGCAGAAATACATACACACAAGGTCATTGGCACTGGGGTTCACTATGGCCTTGGGGCACTTACGTATTTTGGCCCAAGAATAGGAGTTCACTGTGACACCCACAAATATGAAGTTGTAGCAAGTGCAAGGCTACTGTCTCACTTTTCAGTGCAAGCAGCAGAAATAGAAGCACTTAGTGTTGTGCTCAAGAAACACAAAGGGCAGGAAGGGCAGGAAGAGACAGTGTTCAGTGACTCCGCCTACGTGACATCAACTGTACATGCAGGATTAGCATGTTGGAAAAGGAGGGGCTACCTCCGTGCGGACGGCACTCCGATGCAGCACACCTCTTTATTATTTGGGCTTATTAAGGCACCACAACTCCCAGTGGCCATAGCAGTCATTAAATGTGCAACGCACACAAAGCAAACAGATTTTATCTCTTGCGGGAACGAATTTGCAGACGAAGAAGCCAAAAGGGTTGCATATTCCCCAGATATTTTGAGTTTTGATACTGAGAATATTAAAGAAAAAGTAGTAATAACCATGTTAGTGCAAGAAGGGTTTAATACATTCTTTATAACCAAACTAATGGAGATTCAAGGGAGTGCACCACAGGAAGAGCAAGAATTATGGAAACTCAGGGGGTGTTTTTTATCCCCCACAGAAGCATTATGGCAACAAGACAGCACTGGAAAGCCAGTGATGCCAGTAGCATTATTAAAGGTTGTGCGTGATCAGCTGCATTACCCCACACATGTAACTAGGGAGAGTCTTGCTGCAATAATTGCGGAAGACTGGTTCATTTCAAATTTGTTGGCGCACGTTGCACTATTTATGGTAAACTACATTGTGTGTCAAAAGTTTACTGTTGGGCATAAACTGAGAACAATTAGAGGGGTAATACCTTGACCAAATGGTTGGTTTCAGCATTTACATATTGATTATGTGGATATGCTGCAAGTGTGTAATGGATATAGGTGTCTATAAGTGGTGGTGTGTCCATTCTCTAGGTGGATTGAACACACCGTGTACACACCCTGATGCCACTTGCACAGCAAAGTTTTTAGTGCGCAACGTTTTCCCAAGATGGGTTGAGTGTGTAGTGCTGAGATCCGACAATGGGCTACATTTTGCTAATGAGCTATTTGAACAAATAGGGCTTCTATTGACTATAATGCACACGTTTTCTTCTGCTTATCACCTGCAAGCAAACGGAATATGTAACAGACTCAACGGCCTCCTTAAAGAAAGGATTGTAAAAGCATATTTCGCATACCACCTGATAATGAACATTGGCAGAAGCTGAATCGCATCGAACTATAAATCGCATTTGAGTGAACCTGAAAATAAGCTGTCTACGCCACCATTTTAGGGTATCCGCCATTTTGAATAATTTTTGCTTTCTGCCCCATGCTAGAAATTGTGTTTTTGGCTCCAGCAGAGCAAAATAAACTTTGGACTATGTCAACGTAGATAAGCATGTTGAAGCTGCTAAAGTAGAATTGTTTGTCCTGCACTAAGACACCTTGGAGCTAAACAAGAGCTGTATTGAAACAGTAATCTAGAGACCATATGTATCAATACTGTCTTCTCCATTCTAACAGCAAAAGAGAATGTTGAATAGCTGAATATGTGCTTTTGCAGAAATCTGTGTTTTCGCTCCTTGAAACTAAGCTGAATTTAAACTTAAAAATAAACGGTAGACAAATATGAGAATGAAACAAGGACTGTTACCTTTGGGCCAATGTTTGAAAAGCATATGAAGTGTTTAACAGAAAACAACTAGCTATTCAATAATGTTTAAACCTGTATTAGTTATGTGAACTAGCCACAAAGCATAGTGAATGGAGAACACAAAGATGGGCCGGACGATGTAACCGGTATTGCGGAAAACTGTTTATAAACCTGTGTCTTTGTAATGTCCAGCACTCTCTCCTCTCACGGTGTCCGCTACCACACATTGCAAGGTATTGAGAGACCAGACAGCTGTTCTGCAAAATAAAAGTGTACTTGTACCATTGTACTCGTGCCTGATGTATTTCTATTAAGTGGTATGAAGCCTCGATATTTCTTTAATCTTTCAGATGGCGCCAGAATAGAGACCCTCAGGATTGATGTCACATTGCTAAGACAAGGACGAGGCTGCCGGACCGGGATTGGAGAGTGAAGGGAGCCCTTGCAAAGTGAGACAGGATTATTCCGCATTACTGCACAACCCGATCCCTGGACAGTGAGCAGCGTTTGGTGAGACATGACAATGAGGGTTCCAGTATCGAGGCCTGTTTTGCGAAAACACCATCCTTGATGATTTGTAATCCGATCGGACCCCTTTCTTTGAAATCAGTTGAGTCGTACCCTGATTCCTAAGAATCCTGATATTGATTGCAGATTTGTATTTGCAAATACAAACAGCGACAGGAAACAACAGTGATCTGATATGCCTGGGAAATTGTCATCCTGTTTCAGGGTATTATTCCGCAGAGACAGACAATCTTTGGAACAAGGCCAACCGGTGCCACCCAATGGGTCGCCGGCTTTTTTTAATGTACTGTAAGTATGGCCTAGGAACTATCGTATTCAGTGAAATTTGGCACAGACAGACCAGGCATGTTTCCAAACTTCAGTAGCCAGTCTATGGTAGTTTTGAAATTGCCCGCCTAGAGCATTTAGTATCTGTGTTGTTGAGAAAAAAGGCTAAGCCTGCAGAATTTGATGCAGTTAAAGATTGGAGAAAGGAAGCTATGCTGCGATTTAGAAGTTAAGAAAAACAGGCACGTAGACACATGACGAATGCTGAGAAAGCGTTATTGCATGATCAGCAGAAACAATCAGAATCCATTAGAAGTATGGACAGGGCTTTTCCACTCGATGTGCAAAAGATATATCCCTCTCAGGATTTTTATACATCAGATGAGTTACTTAATAAATTGTTAAATGAACGTACAACTGTTTCAACTGCACCGCCTCCTTATGTGCCTCCTCCAATTGTTGTGCCTCCTTCCTTTGTAGTTCCTCTTCCTCCCGTTGTAGTTCCTCTTCCTCCCGTTGTTCCTCCTCCTCCTGCACCTCCCCCCTTGCCGACAGTTTCTGTCCCCATAATTCCATCTGCACTGCCAGTGGTATTACTTCCGCAACCTATTGTGTCTTTACCAGGTACTTCTGCTCCACCTGTAGTGGTTGAAGGGGCGGGAGCTGATTCAAGAATAGTGACTTGTGGTACAGTAGCTAAAGACAGGAAGAGGTAATTGTATACATGGGCTAAAAAATAAATAAATAAAAAAATAAATAATAAATAAAAAAATACATAGAAGAGGGCAATGAATCGGCTGTTTTAGTTGCGATTGCTGTCCAATGGTGTATTCCTGAACAGACTATTTTGATAGAACGGATGGGAGTGCATTTAGTTGATATATGGAATGATTTGACGGCATGAATGTCCCACAGGGGTTGAGGGATTTGAATGTCCTCGCCCGCTCAAGGGACACTGTGGAGAAAGTATGTGAGCATGTAGAGAAGGTATTTGAGTTTAAAAGGGAGCGAGATCGGTTACAGAAAGATGAGATGGATTTAAGTGAACGGCAAGCTTTATATGTGCAGAAGCAATTTCTTCCTCCATTGAAACCAATGAGTGAAGAAATGCGCATTTGCACAAGAGACGCTCTTAGATGGATTTTGGATGTTTCAATTTCTCCCATTGAAGTTGTAAGAGGATTCAATTCAGCACTACAGCCAAGTCAACGCCTAGTCTAGAATACTGAATGAAAACCCTTATTGATATATCTTTATGTCCAGTTCATGCGTTCTGGATGACTACCCCTATATAACACCCCTCTCTCAGAATCCCCCTGACCCCACTGAGCCAAGAAGTAGTTCTGTTTTGCAAATTAAAAGGTTTATTTGAGAAGTAAAGCAATATATATCTATCACACTTTAGAATAAATTAATAATTGAATAGCACACTTAATCTGAGATGATAAAGATTAACAACGGAGAATGTGGCACTAGCACACTTCTTTATAATCAATGATGAGTGGTTATAGGATGGATAAGATAGCAACAATACTTTTATGGTTTCAAATGGATGCAATGTGGAATGAAAAGGCAATACAGAAAATAACTTGATAGGATTTCAGCAAAAGACAATGTAATCACTTTCTTGGACAATTCACCCCCCCCTTTTATGCAATGCAAGGAAATGGAGGAAGCACACAGTTCTCAGAAATGCAATTCAAATGTAATTCAGTTCACCCAGCAACTTAGACTACAGAAGTTGAAAACACAGGCAAAATGCTTTTAAATGTGCTGGAAATGAAGAAAGAAATATGCTAAAATGCTTTTAATTCCCTTTAGAGGTTCAGGGTGAGTGAAATCAAGTTAATATTAGCTCAGGCTCACTCTAGCAGTGATGCAGGGATAGTTTTTATGAGGCAAACGATTTTTTTTCAGAGGAAAGCAAAAGCAGCTATCTTTTTGCAAGTGGAGAAATTTTCAAATCGCGGCAAAATTCGCGGATGCGTCTGGCGCGATTACAGAGGAACTACAAGGACTATCACTATCGTTTTGGGGTCCTAGGAAAACCTAGGATCTCAGCTTTCAGAGGAAAGTTACTGCAAGTCTCTAGCACGAACGGTCACGGAGATATGAGCGATTAAATAAAGGTCGTTTTTCAGATTTTAAATTTTAAAGTTCAAAAAGACAAGTGCAGCTTGCAACTAGAAAATGACAGGTGACAGCTATGCAAATGACAGGTGACAGTTAGGAGACAGTTCTACTTAGATTAAAATAGCTTGGATTATATTATTTTAACTAAGAAATTGTTTCTGCACAGTTTTCTAGGTACTCGCACTATATTCTTGAGTGAAATGGGCCTCGCCATGGATCTGGTCAGGTTTTAGACGGGACTCTGGTCTCTGCACTTCACAGTGATCTTGGTCTGCTCTCTCTCTGGATTCTGAAGATTGAGGGATTTAAAGTCTGGATCTTTCTGCACAGCTTTCTCTGGAGATTGATGGAGGTAAAGTATGGATTTTCCCAGCAGAGCTTCCAGCTGCAAATGGATTTGAAAAGTCCCTATCTGTCCTGTCTCTCTGCTTTTATGTGTTTTGAAAATGGGTGTGTGTGAGCATCACTGACCCTACCTCTCTCTCAGCTTCTAATTGGTCAAACTTCCATTTCTCACTTGATTGGGGGAGCTAAGTTGTGTCAGAGTGATGTCATTTTATGGCTTGCAGAGAGGACATTCCCCTGTCAAATTGCACACAATCTATATATGATAACAAAAGACATATTTGCACAGGTAAACATTGGTTTAAAATTACATGCACACATCACATATCACAGGAGATATACCCTGTTCAAACTCTGCTCTTCCTGGGGGCTTGCATTCAGAAATAGCGATATTTTGCACTTTTTAACTGGTTTGCAATCCCGGACATTACCCCAAATTTACACACATGTGCGCAAGGAGTATGGACATTAGTTGATGAAGTGTCAGATTTTTCACATGCACACATTTTGAGTAATATCCTCTTTTCCGCTAAAACCCCCCTGAACATGCCACCGGTTCTAAAAACCTCTTAAAATGTGGGCAGAAAAATCACAAGAATTATGGTGTCATTTAAATAATGTTCACAAGTCAGTACTATGAGTTATTCGTCTTTTTCTAAAACCATATTCTGGCTATAGAGGTGTGTCTTTTCATGTCACATGGTACAGAAACCAGTCTTTCCAGTTTCTGCCAAGCTCAGAGACCCTGCCCCTCCCAGCTTCTGCCAAGAGGAAGCTCCATTTACGACTCCCGCCAATAAAACATTTGCCTGAGTCAGGACAGGGCTTTGTTCAGTTTCCTGCAGAGCCCAGGTAATTCAATCAGGGAAGTGTCATATCCCTTTTGGTGTGAGCAGCAAAAGGGCTGCTAGGCCTGGGAACACAGCTGTGACTCAAGTTTCACTCCTGATGGGGGTAGTTGCCAGGCAGAATTCAGTTCCTTAAGCCAGGTTTCAGATAAAATGTCACTTTTTGTTTCCCAGTTTAAGTCAAGACAATTTTTTTACATATGCAGCTAGAATGCTGATTCTAAGTTCAAAACTATGACATTTAAACAATTGCAACCTATGTGACACTCAAAGTAGGTCACTCATTTCTCTTAAACCTTGAGATTTTTAATGTCTTTCAGTCCAAATTTACTTAAACTGCTGAAATCCCCAGCTCAGCCAGTCTTGTTATAAACCTTCAAGTCACTTCAGAATATAACTTTACATTGGATCGACCTCTCAGTAAGTCTTTCTTTGGCCTGTTTTGGGTTCATTTATTCAGTTTTCTACAAAAAAGTAAAATCTGGTGGTTTTAAAACGCCTGCTTTTGGATAGTGGTGAGTACTGGTACTGCACCCCTTTTTGGGATTTAAGAAATGAATTCTCCACAGTTATGGGTTGGCTTTTGGCAATCAGCATTGCCATTCCCAATGGTTTCAGACTACTGTGTGGGTAGTCCAATCGTGGTTTTAGGCAGTGTCCTTCTGTGCCCATAACATCGGCAAAAATGAGTGGCAGCCTATTCTTCATGCATTTCCCTGTGCATTTTCTGGGAAGCTCTGGCCATCATGATGTTTTCCATGTCAGTACTGCACAGTTTTGAGGTATGGCTCGGATGCATGGGTAAATACATCCCACAAGCCCCCCTCTTGCGATGGCCATTCTATTTCACGAATGGGACTCGCAAGACCTGGGATGTTTCCTCATCTTCTTCCAATAGATGGCACAGTTCAGCATCTTTTCCTCCATCCGGTACTGATCGATCGGTTCTCCTCGCCGGTCCTGATGGGAAGATTGGGCGGTACCCCGGGCCCGTTGCGTCTCTGCTCCCGGTCTCCGGATCGTCCTCCTTGGCCCGTCTCCAGGTTTTCTTTCTCCTAGGACGACAAAGGAAGAGCGGCAATACCTATCCATAGACATTTTTCCCCCACCATTGATATAGTGGGGCAGCATATGCATTTCATCATAACGAAACATTACATTCTTATTTTGAAAAAAAAAACAGTATAACTAAGAGACAGTTTCATGCAAATCACAATATTTTAGAGACTAGATGTGGTATGTTTTATGGTTGGAACTGAATTAGTCTGAGACAGTGCCCGCTAGGATTCCAGAGGATTCCTCCAGTTGTTGCAGAGTGTGCCTGGGATGGCAACATTTCAACTGGTTTATGTGGACCCACTTGTCTTCCCCCGCTGCCAAAGGACCTTTGGGGATGTGGATTTTGTAGGCCACAGGAGAGATCTTGTCGATGATCTCAAAGGGTCCCCTCCATGTAGGCAAAAATTTGCGCTGCTTGGCCTGGTTCCTTTGGAAGTTGTATAGATAGACCCGGTCTCCCACCTGATATTTCTTCCTGGAAGTTTTCAGGTCATAATGGGTCTTCATGCTATCAGCCGATCTTTCTAGATTCCGCTGAGCATAAGCAAAAGCATGTTGAAGGTGTTTCCTTAAATTCTCCACATACTCATGAGTAGTGGAGGCATTTATCAGTGTCTGCTCTTGGGTCCTGTAGAGCAAATGCTGCGGAAGCACCATCTTGCGCCCAGTCATCAACTCAAATGGTGACATTTTGGTTGCAGATGAAGGGGTAGATCTGATGGCCATTAGGACTAGAGGTAATCGGATATCCCAACTTGGCCCAGAATCTGCCACAAACTTCTTTAATATGCTCACAATGGTTCGGTTATATCTCTCTACTGCCCCAGAAGAAGCTGGCCGGTAAGCAATGTGTAGCTTTCTCTTGACCCCCAGTATCTCCCACATCTTTGTCATTACTTCACTGGTGAAGTGGCTACCTCTGTCTGACTCAATCCTTTGAGGTAGACCAAAACGGGAAAAGATGTGGTTAATCATCAAGGCAGCTGCGGTTTCTGCCTTGCAATTTGGGGCTGGGAGACATTCCACCCACTTGGTGAACAAGCATGTGACAGTCAACATGTACTTATTCCCCCTAGCAGAGCGAATCACGGGGCCTACAAAGTCGATTTGTAAATCTGACCATGGCAGTGTCATCCCCCGCTTTTGGAGAGGCGCGCGGTGCGTGAGGGATGATGGCTGAAATTGTGCACACACGAGACACCCCTTCAAGTATTGGTCGAGGTCCTGCCCCATGTGTGGCCAATATGCAACCTCTCTTAAGATTTCCAATGTTGTGTGAAACCCCCTATGACCGGCGGTGGCCGCATCATGGGCGTGACTTAACATCAGGCTTCGGAATGAGGTAGGAACCACCCACTGATCGTGGCCAGCTTTGGATTTCCTTACCAACAAACCGTCTTGGATCCGGAACATTTTTGGACATTTCATCAACACTCTTAGGTCCTCTTTCCCAATGTAATCGGTATCCGTCAGGGGAAAGTTCTCAGGGTCCTCAAGGTGCTGGTAAAATTTACCAATTATTGGATCCCCCTTCTGAGCTGTAATCAAATCAGAATCAGGGGTCTCCTTACTCCATTGTGCAATTGAAAGGTCGTTGTGAGCATTTGTCTGGGACCTAGTGATAGCAGTGACCTGGATTTCCCCCAACAGGGACTCAATCTCAATTAGATCCCCTTGGATGGCCCCGGTTTTGGCCAGCTGATCAGCTAAGTCATTTCCAGTTTTGTCTGGTCCCTCTACTTTGGAATGACCCTTGATCTTTTTCCAATAGATGGTCATCTCATTCGAGGTGACCAGATCATCAATGTTTTGGATCAACTTCCCATGTTTCAAGGGTTTGTTGTTAGCACATAACATGCCTCTGGTTTTCCAATTAACCAGGTGCTCCACGAACCCGTTCCGTACATAATCCGAATCTGTGATTATGACCAGTTCGCGGAGTTGATGCTGGACAGCAGTGAGGATGGCCTGATGCACAGCCATCAATTCTGCCACCTGACTACTTCGGGGACCAATTTTGTATCCAGCGGAGTGTTCTGGGGACTCATTCACCCATGCATTCCCTACGCCAGCCACCAGTTCTTTCTCCCCGTTGTTGTCAACATGGTAAGAGCATCCATCCACATAGACAGTGGGCATTCCCTCACACTTGTCTTCTTCAAAGACTTTGTGTGGGGAATTAAGGTATGCCTCCATGTTGTCCTTGATTTTTAGACTCTCGTCCTCGAGACAGTTTTCTCTGGCACAATCATGCAAGTCAGCCAGACCTTGCGCGAGGGGACTCTTCTTGTTTTGGCCATATCTGACTTCCACAGGAAAGCCTTGCATTGACAGAATCCAGGAAGTAATTCGGGAATTACTCACATTTCCGGCCCGGATTCTGTCACTTTGGAGATATTGCAGAGGCTGGTGTGGAGTCTCCACTATGATGTGCTCCCCCTGGATAAACGGGCGGTAATTCTTCAATGCCCACACCGTCGCCAGGAGTGCCTTCTCACAATCGTTGAATTTTTCCTCCACAGAGGATAAAGTTTTGCTCGCATAGGAGATTACTTTATTGACCTTGTCATGCTTTTGGTATAATACTGCCGTCAAGCACGTATTAGAGAACCCCTTGTTTCTGAACTCCTTGTTTCTGACAGGGTAAGCTAGGCAAGGCGCTTGTGAGAGGCTTCTTTTGAGTTGTCTTACTGCCTCGGATTGTTCTGGACCCCATTCCCACTTGACCCCCCCTTCAGGAGATGAATCAGGGGTCTGGTGATCTCTGCGTAGCCCTCAATGAACTTTCTGCTGTAATTAGTCAGTCCAAGGAGGCTCCTTAGTTCCCGCAGAGTTGTGGGGTCTTTCAGTTTCTGAAGTGCTTCCACTTTCTTTTCCTGGGGACAGAGACCCTGAGGAGTAATCTCATGCCCCAAGAAATTAACACGGGTTCTACACCACTGTGCTTTCTGAAAGGAAAGTTTTGCTCCGGCGGCTCTCAACTGGGTCAGAACATAACGGATCTCTGCTATGTGTTCCTCCACAGATGAACTTTTGATGAGGACATCATCTACATAAGCCAGGTTACCCCTTGCACCCAGGTCGGGCATGGCCTTATGTAGGAAAATATTGAACTCATTACCGGAGTTAAGGTATCCGAAGGGCGTCCGGGTCCATGTATACTGTTGGCCCCCAAAGGTAAAAGCCAGCTTGTATTGGTCCTCCCTACTGACAGGCACGGTCCAGTATCCATTGGTCAGGTCTATTGCTGTGAATACCTGTGACCCCTGGATCTGGGCCAGCCCTTGGTCAATGTAGGGCAGAGGCCATCGGGAAGTATGGACCCGTTTTTTGAGCTCCCTGAGGTCAGCGCAGAGTCTCCACTGGCCGTTCGGCTTCAATATTCCCAGCACCGGATTATTGAAGGTGCTGTGGACTGGACGGATTATTCCCCGGGACTCAAGGTTCTTAATTATTTCAGTAAGGGACTCCATGGATGCGAGAGGCAAGCGATATTGCTTCACAAACACAGGAGTCATGCCAGGGTCCGTGGGGATTGTTGTTGTGTGGATGTCGGTGCGACCACAGTCATATGAGTCTACCGCAAAGAGATCTTGGAAATCCAAGAAAACTTGTTTCAACTTTTGCTTTTGTTCCAGAGTCACACAGGCATCAGCTAGGTTGACTCTCTCTTCCACCATCTGCCTGAAGCCTGGAAAGACTTCTGGTTTGGCTATCTCCGCGGCCTCCTCCAGCTGGGTGGAGAAGTCCCTGGTCAGAGTGCTGATTTGGACTGGAGGCTTCAGGTGGGAAAGGCAGCCCTCATGGACTTGGAAAATCACCTCATCCCTCCTGAAGTCACAAGTCACATCTTCCTTACCATAGGGGCAGGAAGTGTACACCAGGAAGTTCCCCCCATGCCGGGTAAAAATCCTGTTTGGTGTTGTATTGTCATCACTGTCACTGTCAAAACAGTCCTTGGGGATTGGTCCTAACAGTTCATTTACTAAGTCGATGGAAAAATGTCGGTCATCAACCGCCATTCCAATAATGGTGCCTGCGGCTAGAGTAATACTCTTTAAGTCGCTGTTATCCACCTCTATTGGAATGGTGTCATGTTCTATGTTGACTAATGGAGTTGGGTTTACCCCCAACCCTTGCTGTTGGAGAGAAGCGTTTAGATGTATGTAAGCATCAGGGATTTGCAAATATTGTCCTCTTTTAACTTTCACTTCCAGGGAGAATTGTCGGGTCCTTTCTGGGATGGTGACTTCCTCTTTAATCTGAATTTCAACTGCATAAGGTAGCAATTGAGCTGACCTAAATGCTTTTTCTGGATCATCAAAGCCCATGGGATTATCCGCTAATCGGGACCAAGCTTTGAAGTTTATTAGGTCCAAACTAATGGCAAAGCGATTGAGAATGTCACTGCCTAAGTAAAAGGCGGCAGGGACGTCTCGCACGACCCAACAATTGTGGACTATGCTCTTGTTGCCAATGGAGATTTTGAGCATACACCTGCTTGGCAGGAGATGTTTGGAATTAGGTGCTTCCAGGTCCATTTCCCATTTGTCTATCAGTTTGAAGGTGGGAATGGCTGGATCTTTTGGGAGTTGGCGAAACATGGCTTCGCTGATGAAGCTCTTACCGTTGTTCACACACACTCGAGCGAGAACAGAGTCCTTCCCATCATTTAACTGAACAGGGATGAACAACTGCTCTCCAATTTGCTGAATATCAGCCAGGCTCTGAGCTGATTTCACATCTTTCTGGACTGTAGGAGTGGGAGTTTCTGATTGTGGATTAGTAAAGAATTTCAGGGTGTTTCCTTCCAGTGTGGAATACCACCTTAAACTGGAAGGAAGGTTGATTTTCAGAAATAGAGAGGACCCCCCATCACCAGTCTGTTGTCCTACTGCTATTACTGTCACGTCTGGAATTTGGCTATTCTGGAAGTGAAATTCTACTTGGTCAGATTTTTGTTCAACCATGTGGCAGGTGCCGTTTAAACTAACATGGTTGACACTCTGTTTTAATTTTATTGGTCGGCTAGTCTGGGTCCAGAGGACCTTGTTTACACAATCTATTAGGGGTGACAACCTTCTCAGGAGGTCATTCCCTAGTAAACAAGGGGTGCCCTCTGGGGTCACAACTATGACCGGGTGTTTCAACTTGTGTCGCCCAATTTTAATGTCTAAGTCTGCCGTCCCCTCGACAGGAATTTCCTTCCCGTCAAAGTTCTGGAGTTGTCCAGGAAGTGAGGTGAGAGGAATTTGGTAATTCTCTCCCCTTCCTGCATTCAGTTCATCAAAGGCCCTTCTGGACAGAAGGGTAGCTTGAGATCCCGTGTCCACCAGCGCTGAAATTGTACCCTGCCCCTGTACTTGTACCGGGGCATAGTATCTTCCCTCCTTCTCCTCAAGGGGGCACAGATAATGCACATTTTTGGACAACTGGTGGGCTAACTTTCTGGTTTTGGACATCGCTAGTGAAGAGATTTGGGCAGAATTCTGTGGAGAGCCTTGGGAATCTGAAAGAAAAAGTTGGCAACTGGAGATCAGAGCCATTGTGGGTTCCCCTGGCTCCGGTTCCGGGCCGCCCCCCCCTTTTTGGAGGCAGTCACCAGGATGGGTTTGAACCAGGGGATTTTCTTGCTGTTGGTTCTGGGATGAGATGGTGGGCGGCAGTAGCTCAGTCTCCACATCTCCCCAGTCTGGATTTGCATCCCTAGGGACCCATTTTTCTTTGGGAGGAGTTCCCCCCTCTCTGAAGGAGAAGATCCTTTTCCCAGGATCCTCTGAGGATCCCTCTCCCTCAAATTGGAAGACCTGTACCTCCTCCTCAAACTGAGTCTGTTTGGGTCTTTTGTTTCTCCTACCCCCCCTCTGCTCCTTAGGAGGCAGACTTTCAGGGGCAAGAAATTTTGTTTCCGGTTCCTGGGTTTCCAGGGGCTGTTTACAAGTGAGGAAGGAAGCTTCCTCCAAGGCTTTACACCCCCCTTCCCTTTGTGCCTCCTCCCTGGGAACCGGTGAGTTATCAGGGTGCTGCCCCCGTCATTGTTCTGGGGCACCAGGTCCAGAGTTGGGTGCGTTCTGCGCCGGCATGCCGATCTGAGGGTTCTGCTGAGCCCTCAGTATGTGACCCAGATCCCGCGCCATGTTTTGAACCTGGCGCTCTAACTGGGAAACCCGCTCAGGCTGATACGGGGCCCTGTTTTCTCCCCTGGGCTGATCCCGGGAAGGGTAGCTGTCCCTCCTCTGGTAATACCCCGGGTTGGGAAGATTTGGGTACCCCTCCACCCTTGGCCTCCCCTCTCCCGGATTAGGTTGTCTGGGCTCAGGGAATTGGGGAAAGAAGGATGGATGATTTTGGGGTTGGAAATTGGGTGGATACCTGGGGAAAAAGTTCTGCCCAGGATTTGGAGAATTTCTGCCCTCCTGTGGGAAGTTGGGAGGGAAGTTCCCTGGGTTAGGTGCTTGGCTGGATCCCCCCCCTTGGGCTGGAGGAGTCCACACATAACCCAGGATGGGTCGATTTCCCTTGTAACGGGGACTTACATAATCAGGAGAGCGAGGGACCCCATTTGTGGGGCTGCCTCCCTGGCTCCCTGTCTGTGACTGGCCCGAGGACCTTCTGGGCCTAGCATTATTAGGTGCAGGTAGGTTTTTAGGCCCCCCCATCTCCAACTCTAAAACGGGGGTGACCTTTACCTCTGCCACCTTGGCAGCAGCAGGGGTGCTGTTGGCTTTGGGGTTTTTCTGAGCATTATTTTTGCTATCTACCGGTTTCTGCACCTCATAGATCCGGGTAGCCTGTTCAAGGACCCAGTCTAAAGATCTTTTCTCGTGAAAATCCCTCACGAGCTGGGTCATTATGTATTTGGGCAAGGCATGAAAAAATGTATTGATGAATTCTCTACTGTCTGTGCGCACCCTTCTGGTGGTCTGCGCAAAAGCACGTTTCAGTTCTTGCACAAATTCTTGTGGGGCCTGTTCCTCCCCACATTGCAAATTGTAGGCTGCCTTGCGAGCCTCTTGAGGATTTCTATGAATGGAAAAATGTTTCAAGATGGCCGCCTTATAGGTGGACCATCTTAAATGATTTTGGTCCTCCAGTCCCGCAAAGAAACTGGAGTATTCCGGGGAGAAGGTCCACTTTACATATTGAATACAGCTTTGGCTGTCCTTCAAATGGAAAGTCTCCATCATTTGCTCAAACAACTCTAAGTGCTCCCAAACAGAATACTTAGCGTTCTTATGGTAAGGCGTGATGACGCTCCTGATCGCCTTAATCTGCTTTAAGGGGTCCTTAAGCAAGGCCCTTTTTGCCTTATTGGCCTTTTTGGTTCGGGTAACTCTTGTCCATTCATCCTCTGACTCAGAGGCACTGCTCCCAGAGGTTCCCGTCAGATCTTCCAGGTTTTCCCGGATTCTGCGAGCCTAGGAATGGCTGGAAGAATGTGGGGACCTGGTCTCCTGTTTCCTGTACCGCTCAGAGGAGTCTTCAGATCCCTCCTTGCTGCCAGGATTTGCTGGGTACCCCCCCCACTGACCTAACTGGGCAGAGGTTTTCAGGATGCCCTTAATGGGCCTACTCTCCTGGGGTTCCCCACTGAACTGTACTGTACTTGGGTGCCCATACCCGGATGCCCACCCCTCCATTCCTGAGTGGTACTGGCCTATGAGCCCCATACTTTTAGCTGGATAGTAATCTGCCATCCCTGTGGCCCTGTGCTCATGTGCGCCATGGGACATGGGGGTGGTAGAGTCCAGGGACTGGGAGAGATGAAGGCCCCTGGTGTTAGGGCTCCTGAGGTTATGGTCAGGAGTCTCTCTTTCCCAGCGGACCTCATCTCTATCCGCCCCTGCTCCCTGTTGCAATGCAAGAGCCTGCATTTGTGCTTTCAGTTCCTCAGTCAAGGCCTTACTAGACTCTATCAGTCTCTCCTGCATCGCTACCTGTTGTTGGAGCCTATCATTGTGTTGACAGAGGGCCTCATTTTCCCTCTGTGCTTCCTGGTTGGTCCTGGAGAACTGGGCCAGTCTTTGCTGCAGGAGGTTTACCTCCTGAGTCCCATCCCTACCGGCCTGCTCCTTTCTTGCCAGAGCATCTTCCACCCTTCCGGTGTGCTCTACCAAGTTCTGGTTTTCTTTTTGGAGGTCACCCAGCCCCTGGAGGGCCAGGTGATTTTCTTCAATTTCCTTTTTTAAGTGGCAGACTTCCTGGCCTAAAGTGTCTCTTTCCTGACTGAGAGCCTGCATCTGTGCTGCCAGGTCGTCCCTCTGCCTTTGAAGGGCACCAGCTTTCCGGCGCTCTTCATCAAACTCTGCCTGGGTATCCAGGTCTTTCAGAATCAGTTTATTGCTTTCTGCCTTTTCCCTATCTAGGTGGCCTTGCAGGGTGACTACCTGCTCAGCACATACCCTGTTGAAGTCCAGTTGTTGCTCCAGCTTTTTCTGGCTTTGCAGTAGGGAGTCCAAACCTTCTTGGTGTTCCTTCTGCAAGGCCCGAAATCTGGTATCCTGTTCTGACTTTTCCTTTTGCAGCACATCCATATCCTCCTTTATTTTAGTGATGTACTGTCTGGTCTCATTTTCTGACTCCTGGCTTCTGTGCAGCCTTTGCTCAGAAGAGTCCAGATCAGATTGGGCCTTCTCTAACGCCATCTGTTGCCTTTTTGCCAGATCATGGCCTTCAACACATTTATTCTGTATGGCTCCCATATATAAATATAAATATGCCGCTATCCTAACAATCTTGTCGTGTTCATCTTTGGCCTTAGGAGCCATATATAGTTCACTCAGGGCCACATGTAATGGACCCTGATCTCTCCATAAGTCTGACCCTGTTTCAGTGGCCTGTCGCGTGATGGCCTGCAACCAGGCCTCCTGGCCCTGCTCAGCCCATTCACCTCTCACAAATAACTTATGTAAGAAGTGCTCTCTGGCTATTTTCATGTCTACTAAGGTCGTCATTCTAGAGATTGGTCTCTGTCCTGACTTACAGAAGTTTGTATTTTATTTTTGCAAAACAGACCTTTTCCTTAGAGCGTTGCTTTGAGGAGTGCTTTACAGCGTAACACAGCGTGGTGATCCGACCGGATATGTGTATCTGGTCAGCTGGCACACTGTATTAATCTGCACAAGTGATAGATCTAACCCAAACGTCCGGCACGAGCCCCCAATTTGTAAGAGGATTCAATTCAGCACTACAGCCAAGTCAACGCCTAGTCTAGAATACTGAATGAAAACCATTATTGATATATCTTTATGTCCAGTTCATGCGTTCTGGATGACTACCCCTATATAACACCCCTCTCTCAGAATCCCCCTGACCCCACTGAGCCAAGAAGTAGTTCTGTTTTGCAAATTAAAAGGTTTATTTGAGAAGTAAAGCAATATATATCTATATTGTTTAAATTATCAAATAAACCTTTTTAAACTTGCAAAACAGAACTACTTCTTGGCTCAGTGGGGTCAGGGGGATTCTGAGAGAGGGGTGTTATATAGGGGTAGTCATCCAGAACGCATGAACTGGACATAAAGTTATATCAATAAGGGTTTTCATTCAGTATTCTAGACTAGGCGTTGACTTGGCTGTAGTGCTGAATTGAATCCTCTTACAAAGTGCATGACACGTTTAGTCAGCATGCTTGGGAAATGCAAAGGAAAGTGTTACAGGTGATGGTAGAGTATCTACAAGATGAATTTATGAAGAGAAAGGTTTGTTGTCCCGCAGATTTGATGGTCATTTATAAGAGAGCATTTTCGCCCGATACTGTTTTGACTACTTTGTCACTTGATTTGGCTTTGTTGCTTAATAGACGTTCAGATTTGCCTACTTTACAATTGCCGACTTTACAAGGTTCCTCTGACATTTGTCACAAAACTAGAGATTCCAGCTGATGCTGTAGCAGGAACACCTGCTTCTACTATTGAAGCACATTATGTCTCACAGTTTGTTCATGTCCCATTTTCTAGACAGCAAGTGAATACCATTAGACATCAATTCTAGATATTAGGAAGAATCCAACAGGATTTTATAAAGAAACTGAATCTGTCTTGCATTCGTCAGTGTTCACGTTGGGTGATATAGATTTGTTGTTTCCCGTGATCCTTCCTGCTGATTTGTGGAAGCAGATTAGAACTGTAGATGATCAGGCAGGGATGGGTGATACATGGGGTACCTTAGCACGAATAGATGGGGAAAGAAATGCTGGTGAGTAACCGCCACAGGTGATACTAGTGTTGGCAGACAGAATATTGACTAAATTGAAAACTCTGGTTCCTGAAAAAAGAATCATATGGAATAAGTTTACGGCTTGCATACAGTTGAAGTCAGAGGGTGCAACAGAATATTTTAACAGATTTGAGCAACTATTTTCAGATTTTAGTGGTGAAGATTTAAGTACAGCACCAGGAAAAGGGTTGTTTGTAGATACGTTTGTACATGGATTATTGCCTGAAATCCAAACACAGATAATGACTTCTGAGAGTGCTTGGCAAGCGAAATCACAATCTGAAGTTTTACATATGGCACAGTACTATGAGAATAGGGTTAACACAGAGAAGGAGTAGGTGGAAAAGAAGAAGGGAGACCTGAAAACTAGAGTATTTATAGCAAATAGCTAGAGGAGCCAGAGGTAGGAATACACAATTCAGAGGCCATTTACACCACAGGGTAGCGCACAACTGGGTCCTGTACACATGAACCACTGTACATATTGTAGACAGGATGGTATTGGCGAACACATCTTACGCTCACCTGGTATCCATGGGGACGCCACCCAGCCCTGGTTGGATGATTTGCACTCTCGAACCCTATCCTGGTCCCTTGGTAAGGCCTCTGGTTAAAGATGGGCCTGCAATATAGGAGAGATGGATTCAATTCCAGATTGTCTTTATGTTTTCCCACCTCCCTTGGCCTCAACTCCTTCCTCCCCCTTGGGCCTTCTTCTCACCATAATATTGTAAAAGGTGGATTCTCCGTTCTGCTCCTCGTGGCAGGGGTGCGAGATGTGGGGGGCGAGCAGCGACCAAGTTACTTCACTGGTGCAAGCCCCCCTGTGGGAATCCAGGCCTGCTGCGACTCAGTAGGTTTGCTGCTTTACAGTTTTTATATGCAGTTCTTATGTTCCTCTTAGTTCGAATAATAATGTCTTGCTTCTTTCCTTTTCAGCATGGAAAGGTATTTTGGTGTTTGCATGCAGTTTGAAGATAAGCATGGGCTGGTAGGCGAAAGCGCGGTGTGCACCGTAATGTTCCAGCAATGATACTGACCAGGAGATGACTACCCAGGTAAGAATTGTGTGGCTTTCTTCATTCGGGAGGAAACGTGAGTAAACGCTTACTAATGCTGTCTTTCTTTCTCCTCTTTCCAGGTTATGGTATTCCAGGATGCATGCAGTGCCGGATGATGGAGTTCGTACCTTCAGGTGAGTGGAACTGAAGTCAGCGATGGATTGAAGACAGGATACTGTTCCAGGTAAGTTTCATAGTGTTCTTTCTCTCTCTCCAGGTTCTTGTTTTCAGGTAAGCTGGCATCAAAGAACTGGACACAGTGAGCGTTATGCTGCCCACAGCAGAATAACGCAAAGCATGTTCTGCTGTTTGGGTGCGGTTTAAATAGTCTTAGGTAAAGTAGTCCAGGTAAAATAGTCCCAGGCATGCCACACCCAAAAGACTAGACCGCATAGCTCAGTTCCTTGTAAATGTGTGTGTAAATGTGTGTGCCTCCATGTTGGCTGAACCCCTAAAATTAAATAGTCCCAAGTAAATAGTCCCATTCTAATGTTGGTCTTCATGATGGTTATGAGCCTGGCGCCAAAGTCAGGTCTGACTCCAAGAGAGTCTTGGATGAGGTTTTAAGGCCTTTGACCTGGCCCTAACTGGAAGGCTGACTTGCCAGTGAGGGCCAGGGGCAAGGGTCATGACAGCACTTCCCCCCCAAGGCCCCTCTCACGGTGGCACTTCTGCCTGGCCCTGGTTTGGCTGGGTAATTCTGATGGAACTTTTCAATTAAGCGAGGTGCATGGATGTATTCACTAGGTTCCCATGATCTGTCTTGAGGGCCGTATCCCTTCCAATCAACTAAGTAGTATAGTTTTGATTTGGTGTATTTTGAGTCTAGGATATCCTTTACTTCAAACTCTGGTTCTCCGTCAACTAATACTGGTTTTGGTGGTGTTGTACCCCGAGTACCGGGTTGTACCGGTTTCAGGGGTGACACATGAAACACAGGATGAATCTGTATAGTGGGTGGCAGGGCTAATTTAACTGCCACTGGATTTATTATGGATTCAGTAGAATAAGGTCCCAGATATCGGGGACGAAAGGTCAGAGTTCCTTTTATGGGCACATATTTTGATGCTAACCACACCTTGTCTCCAATTTGATAGTCGGGGGCTTTACTACAATGTTGGTCAGCAAATTTCTTCTGTCTGTTCTTGGCTTGGAGTAAATGTTCTGCTGCTTCCTTGAAGGCCTGGGAAATAGTCGTATGTAGGGTTTTAACCGCTGGCATTTCCAAAGGGGTTGGGAGAAGCAATTCTGAAGTACGTAGATGTCTACCATATATAGTGTAGAAAGGGGTTTGTCCAGTGCTGGTGTGTAATGAATTATTATAGGCATATTCAGCTATCCATAACATGTCCTTTCAATTTCTTTCCACTTGATGTAACATGCAACGTAAGTATTGCTCGAGGGTTTGGTTTCTTCTTTCTGTTTGGCCATCTGTTTGAGGATGCTGACTTGTGGATAGTCAAATGTCAATTTGGCCCATTGAACAGCATTTCCTCCAGAAGTTGGATACAAACTGACTACCTCCATCTGAGATCAAGACCGATGGAAAGCCATTTAGCCGTACGATTTCCTCCAAGAATACTTTTGCTAAGTTGAATGCATTTGGAAGACCCTTAAAAGGAATAAAGTGTGCCATTTTAGAGAACAAGTCTTCAACTACTAAAATGGTGTTGACTCCTTGACTGGGAGGTAGATCTGTAATGAAATCAAGGGACAGTGTGTGCCATGGTGCGGGAGGAATTTCCAATGGTTGGAGAAGCCCAGCTGGTTTCTGCTTTTGGGACTTGTTTTGTGCACACACACCACATGATTGGCTAAATTGTATGATGTCTTTAGGCCATGTGGGCCACCAATAGTTTCATTTTACTTTAGCTAGAGTTTTGGCAATTCCAGGATGACCTTCAATCAGGGAGTCATGATAACCCGAAATAACCTGCTCTTGTAAATCTTTACTTGCCAAGTATAGACGGTTCCTAAAATATGGTAACTGGTCTTTAATGGTGTAATTTTCTCCTTGAGTACACCGCTCTTGTGAGAAAGTGGGATCCATTAAGAGTTGGATCTTGTTTTGGAGTTCACCCTGTGTCAATGTTGTCGTAAGAGCCAGGAGTTTGTCTTCTGGAATGATGGCTACTGGATCTTGAGTTATGTCTACCTTTTCATCAACACCCATGCAGGACAATGCGTCAGCCTTTCCGTTTCGGGCTCCTGGCCGGTAGGTGATCACATAGTCATATTCGGCGAAGAAAAGAGCCCACTACAGTTGACGGGATGATTGAGCTTTTGCTGTTTTTAGGTATTGCAGGTTTCGCTGATCAGTTATGACCGTGACAGTATGTCTAGCACCAAAGAGAAAGTGTTGCAATGTCTTGAAAGCTGATTTTATAGCCAACAGTTCTTTGTCTGTGATAGCATAGTTGAGTTCGGGAGGTGAGAAATTTCGTGACCAGAAGGCCACACGGTGTAACTGGCCAGTTCCTGGGTCCCTTTGTGAGAGAACAGCTCCCATAGCCATGCTAGAGGCATCTGTTCCAACTATATAAGGGAGGTCTGGGCGAGGATGCAGTTGTACTGGAGCAGAAGTGAATTTTTTCTTAAGTTCTTGAAAGGCCTTCTCTGCTTCTTCAGTCCAATGGAACTTTTTTTTTTTTTTAAATATGTTTTTATTGACAATGGACATAGCAAAGTGGACCTCGCGGCCCTTTCAACCAGCAATTAATGCAAAAGAAATCACATTGTCGGTAACATTTTCTGATTTAAACCCCCATTATCTTAACTCCCAATCCCAATTCCCCCCTCCCGCTCCCTCCCCCCAAGCGATGAGCATGCCAGGTTTAGAGAAGATGCAACTACTTTAAGCATAAGGGAGTACACTTGCGTAGCACTTGGTAGTAAAACATGTTCCTTGAAACAGTGGGGTAGTACCAAGAAAAAGATAGGCCAGGGTCAGACTCGGCCTCCAAGGGGCATGAGACCCTGTGTAGAGTAAGCCTTTGTACAATCCCTCTATTATAAACGCATAGAGGTACAGTCGTCGTGCAGCAGCACTGCTGTCCATTCTTGTGTAAAGTCAGACATAGAGTCATTTGCTAATGCAGTACGTTTTTCGTAGCTGAAAATCGCCCTAAGTTTGCATAGCCACTCCTCTTTGGAAGGGGCCAGGCCACTCTTCCATTTTTGTGCGAGTGCCAGCCTTCCTGCCCGTAACATAGCACCAATGACTTTAGGGAACGCATTCACTTCCGACTCCGGCATGGGGGAGCCCAGTAGGATTTCCAATGGGTGCAGCGATGGACCATAACCCTCAATATCCTTAATCCAGCTAAGTAGTTCCGTCCAATAAACCTGTATGGACGGGCAGTTCCACCACATGTGAAACCAGGTTCCCCGTTGGTGGCACCCCCTGGGGCAGAAAGGGGAAACATCCCGGTACATCCTTGACAACAAAGCTGGGGGGCGATGCCAAGAGTGTAGGATTTTAAAGTTATGTTCCATGGCTGCTGTATATAGGGAACCCGTGAAAATACACTTAAAAACCGCCCTCCAAGTGTGGTCATCTATTGACATTCCCATCCTCTCTTCCCATATGCGCTTGAAGGGTTGTCTACCCTCTAGGTCCGCCGTATTCAGTACACTGTAGAATTTAGCCAACGAACCTTTACGCGATGTACTCTTGGCCAGAATAAGTTCGAGAGGGGTGAGGGGGCGACTAAGGCGTCCGGACCACAGTGGCTGGGTGAGTATCCCTTTGAGCCTCAGAAATTCAAAAACCGTGGGGGGCCTATCCATCAGGGCCTCCTTCAAGCTATCGTATTCGATGAAGCCTTCTTCCCGTGTGAGTTGGGAGATTCTTTCCAGGCCCATGTCGGACCAAGCCTGGGTGTCTCGGAAGCCCCTCCTGCCCAGGTCAATGGGTGGGCCCCAGAGCGATGTCAGTGGAGAGGGCCACGAAGTCAACAATTTATTAGCTTTACTGGGTTTCCACAGCGACCAGAGGACTGCAAGAGTGGGATGTGTCCTGAGCTGTGGGGGGAGGGACCTGGGAGAGGCCCATAGGTAGTCCCTGACCTTTTTCGGGTGAGCGTGGTTGTCTTCAATGTAGGTCCAATACGTGTGCATGTCGTCCCTCATATGCTCCAACATTACCCTAAGCTGAGCTGCTTTGTAGTAGAGTCTAAAGTCGGGGAGTCCAAAGCCACCCTGGGATTTTGGGAGGGTCAGAGTGGAGGTTTTAACCCTGGGTCTTTTGCCATTCCAGATAAATTGTAGGACACGAGACTCGAGCATGTCAAAGAAGGCCTCGGGTATCACAATGGGAAGGGCGGAGAAGAGATAGAGAAGGCGAGGTAGTATATTCATTTTCACTGTAACCATGCGTCCGATCCAGGAGAGTGTGAGGGGAGCCCATCTCTTGAGATCCCTACTAACCCGGGCGAGAATATCAGGAAAGTTGCTCTGGTATATATGTGACAGATCTCTGGGAATACAGGTGCCCAGGTAAACTGTGGATTCTCGCTCGATTCTAACCCCCAGAATATCGGTATTGTTTCCGATATCTCGTTCTCCCGGGCCCATGGGCATGATGCTTGATTTGGACGCATTTATTCTCAGCCCCGAAAAGGAGCCAAAGGAGCGTATAAGGTCAAACAGCCTCGGAAGGGATCTATGAATGTTAGTCAGATAACAGAGTATATCATCTGCGAATAGGGACAGTTTAAAATCACACTCACCACACCGTAATCCCGTAACTTCCGGGTCGCTCCTAATCGCTATGGCCAGGGGCTCCATGGCCAGAGCATATAAAAGGGGTGATAGGGGGCATCCTTGTCTGGTGCCCCTGGAAAGGGAAAAGGGCTCTGAAGTACCCCCGTTAACTAACACTCTCGCCGAGGGCGAGTTGTATAATGCCGCGACCCACCCGCAGAAATTATCTCCCAGTCCCATTTTCCGAAGAACTTTGATCATGTAGGGCCATTCGACGCGGTCGAAGGCTTTCTCCGAGTCGAGCGAAAGGAGGTATCCCTCCACTCCCTGTTCGGAAGCCTCGTGCATAAGGTCGAGAGTCTTTCTTATGTTATCTGACCCCTGGCGCCCCGGGATAAAGCCCACTTGGTCCCCATGTACGAGGGTAGGGAGGAGTTTTGCCAATCTATTCGCCAAAAGTTTGGCCAATATTTTAACATCAGTGTTTAGCAGCGATATGGGGCGATAAGATTGGCAAAAAGCTGGGTCTTTGCCTTCTTTAGGTAAGACCACTATTAAGGCTGACATCATCGTGGGCGGGAGGGTACCTTGTCTAAGTGCAGAGTTGAACAATTTGGCCAGAAAGGGGGCGAGCGTAGATCTATAGGTCTTGTAAAATTTAACCGAGAAGCCGTCATCTCCCGGGGCAGTGCCACTCTTTAGGGAGGAGATCGTGTCGACGATTTCCTCCGGAGAGATGGGGATTTCCAGGGTGTCTGCCTTCTCTGGGAGTAGGCCCGGGACAGGGAGGGAATCCAGGAATCTATCAACATCCATCCCGTCCCCCCCATAATCTGAGCTATACAGTTTTTCATAGTATAGCCTAAATTGGTCAGTTATTTTGGAGTCCCTTGCGGTTGAGTTCCCATCCGGTGAGCGGATTGAATTTACTCTCCTGCTACTCCTAAGTTCGCGGAGTCTCCAGGCCAGAATCTTATCGGCCTTTTCCCCCTTTTCCATATACTTTTGTTTCAAGAATGAGAGCTTCCTTTCTATTTGCCCCACCTGAAGGTCGGCCAATCTGGTGCGCAGCTTCTGCAATTCCTCCCATTGCCCAGGAAACATCTGTGTTTTTAGTTTACCGCCCGGTTGAATGGCCTCTATCTTGCTTTTCAAATCCTTCTCTTCCCGGTCCCTCTCCCTTTTTTTCCCCGCTCCGATGCCGATCAGGGTACCCCTAATCGTTGCCTTAAATGCCTCCCATACTCCACTGGTGCTAACCTCCCCGTTGTCGTTAAGGGTGAAATAGTCTTCTATGGCTGTCAGGAGGGTTTGGCGTGTTTCCTTGTCATGTAGAAGAAGATCGTTACAGCTCCAACGGGATCTGGTTACAGGGGCCGGGGGAGGCCGATCCTAATCTTAACCATATCATGATCCGTCCAGGGGACGGTCTCCACCCCAGCACCCGCGATCTCTTCCTGCAGTGATGAGTCTACCAGAATATAGTCTATGCGTGAGAAGACAGCATGGGGTCTAGAGTAAAACGTGTAGCTGGGGTTCATGCCTTTCTTGGGTGCACCCGTGTCACACAACCCCAATTCCCCATTTACTTCCTGAAAGGCTAGTGCCAACTTTTTGTGGAGCCGGCTGTTGGGGCAAGGGTTCATCGATTTCCTATCCCTCTCGGGACACAACACCATATTAAAATCCCCTCCCACCAGGAGGGTGCCCTCCGCGAATGCCATTATCGTCCCCTTCATGTTCTCCCAAAAGGTGTCCTGCGCTTCATTTGGGGCATAAATGCAAACCAAAGTAAACAAACGTCCCCGCACATCCCCTTTTACCATGAGATACCGGCCTTCCGGGTCTGCCTTAGACGTTTTAAACCCAAAGTGAGCCTCGGGGGATACCAGTAGGGCTACTCCTCTCTTCTTTGACTGGGTGGAGGCAGTGTACATCTGCTCTATGTGTTTAGCCTTGAGCTTAGGCTCCTTTCCCCGAACCCAGTGAGTTTCTTGCACAAAGAGAACGTGTAACCTCGCCCTTGTAAATTCCCGTATGAGCAGAGACCTCTTGGTAGGCGAGTTGAGACCCCGGACATTTAAGGTCCCCACTGACAAGGATTGGAGTGAATCATCCATTAGGGCACAGTATGAAGCTCATTACTCCAATTTCAGAGACGCAAGCGTCGTTACTCCCATAATGCTTTTGTACTTCCCTGAGGGCTAGTGACAGTCCCCGGTGCATGATCGGGTCCCCAAACCTTGGCGCGCTATAACAGTTCCCCCAACACCCCAACTTCTCCCCTTCTCTCCCCCCACCCCCCTCCCCCCTGATCGCCTGGTTGTGTTGAGACATTGTTCCTAAATTACACAACAGGCCACCCGTGTCTCCCCCCTCCGGGCTTTAGAACTCAACATTAACACCCATTCGAGCCCCCCCTCTCTCCCTCCCGGGATCAATACAAAGCGAGGAAAAAAGAAGAAATGCCAATATCCCCCATCACAGTAACAATAAATGAGTTATTCGTCGGACACCATTAGCTCGCTTCAGTCAATCTGCGGGTCCGGTGATGTTGGGGCCACTCTCCTGAATTTTCTCTGGCCTCGTACTCTGCGCCTTTCCTTCGGAGCTTTGATTCCCTTTGGGCCCAACGGGATGCGCTCCCGATCCCGGTCTCCCGTTTCCAGGCCTGAACTGTCTAGGAGTTCACCCGTCACTCTTTGAATGTCATCTTCGGTGATCAAAGCATATTTATATCCCTCGAGCTCGAAAGAGAGTGAGAATGGATACCCCCACCTGTAGCGGACTCCCTTGGCTTGGAGCATTTTTGTCAGAGGGGAGCAAAGGCGGCGTCTCGCTAGGGTAAAAGCCGACAAGTCTTGATATACCGATATCTGGGCCCCTTCCCATTCCACCGGGCCTTTCTTGCGAGCAAGCTCAAGGATTCTGCTTTTCTCGGAAAAGTAGTGGAAGCGTACTAATACTGATCTGGGGCCTCTGGAGGACGCCCCCGCTCTGTGGGCCCTGTCAATTGTGGGTTCGTTGGTGTTGGACCCTTCAAAGAGCACCCTCACCACCGCGTGGATTGCCTTGACAATGTCTGCCTGGGTTTCCCCATCTTGTTCCGGGAAGCCCAGGAAGCGTAGGTTGCAGCGACATTCCCTATTTTCCAGGTCATCCATTTTTAGGGAACATTTCTCTTCTCTTCTCTCCAATTCCGACAGGCGCATGTCAAATTGCGTCTCGAAAATGTCACTCGAGGCTGTGTTGTTCTCCAATGCCTGCACCCTGTCGTCTATAGTGTTCACCTTTTTGTCTAGGGAGTCTAGCCTGAGGGCAATATCAGCTCGGAAGCCTCTGATTTCCTCCAGCAGGGCCGTCATCCCCCTAGAAACCGTGCCAGCGTCCACGGACTCCTGCTGTGTTTGGGCCGCCATTCCAGAGGCCTTCCGAGGCTCAGGGGGTGAGTGAGGGCGACGGAACTGTTGTAGGGCTAACCTCCAGCTCATAGAACCTCACCCGGGTTCTTCACTTCCCCTGGGGTTGTCCTCCCCCGTCTGTATTGGTCGCTGAGAAACTCTCAGTTCTGCTATGTTCGGGGCGGGATGTGGGTTATTGTTTTTCGGGGACCCTCACCCGCCCCGCCGTGGAATCAAGGGGGAGGGCGTCCGCTCTGCTAGGCCCCGCGCAATCCAGAAGACCAGTTCACCGCTCAGGGGGCTCTTCGCTGTCCGCTTATTCCTTTTTTATTTATTTATTTTTTTTTTTTCTTTTCCCCTTATAATTATTTTTAATTATATTATTTTTATGTTAAGTTGGCCTTCCCCCTCCTCAGGTCTCCTGGGGCCCCCGCCTTCCGTCTAGAGCAGGGCCGAGTCTCCTTACCCCAAGAGCCTGCGGGCTGTTGTCCTGCGTAGGCCTTGTCGCGCTCCTCTCCCGTCTTACGGAGCGGAGCGCAGCCTGGGTCCCCCTCTTGCGGTGCCGCCCTGCTGCGCCTCCAGGGCAGCCGCGACGGCTTCCAGGCACGTCTCTCCGGCCTCCGGCGCTGTCGGATGGGTGGCGGGATCGCCCGCCGGGGTCGTCTGGGCCTCTGTTGGCCGGATTCGAGCCCGGGCTCAACGCTGCTCCTACGCGGTGCCGCGGGGCAGCCGGGGGGAGGGGCCTCCCTCGTTCGAAGTTCTCGAGCTGCGATCTCCGGATCTAGGTCTCCGCGGGACCTCAAACTTGGGCTGGGGGTGCTCGGGACCGTAGTATTAGTGGGGGTAGTGGCGATTCCTCACTCCGGGGGTGTCGGGGGGGGGGCTCAGGTCCCGCGAACGATGCCCAGATGGGGAGACGCGCTGAGATGCGTCAGTACATCTCGGCGCCCCCTGGTGGATCCCCCAATGGAACTTTTTATTGTTTATTCTGAATAGTGATGTAATTGGATGCACTATTTGGGAAAAATCTGGGATGAATCGGTGGTAAAAGTTTGCAAAGCCCAACATACTCCGGATTCCTTTAAATGAAGTTGGTGAAGGCCAGTTAAGAATGGCATCTACCTTGTGCCTATCCATTCTGATACCTTTTGGTGTGAGAATAAAACCGAGGAACTCCACTTCGGTAACATGAAAAGAGCATTTTTTGAGTTTAGCATACAGTTTATGTTGGCGGAGAATAGTAAGGACGGAGCGTACATGCCTGACATGGTCATCTTTTGTAGCAGAATACATTAAGATGTCATCAATGTAAACCAGGGCGCAAACAATGATTAACTCCCGCAAAACACAATTCATAAAGTACTTGAATGCAGCTTGAGCATTTCAAAGTCCAAAAGGCATTACCTGGTATTCATACATGCCGTATTTGGTACAAAAGGCGATTTTCCATTCGTCTCCTTTCTTCACTCGAACAAGATGGTACGCCCCCTCTAAGGTCCAGTTTGGTATAGATTTTGGCATCTTTGACTTGATCCAATAATTTGGGAATAAGGGTATTGAATCAGAAAATACAATATTAAGGCTTTTACACCATGCAAAGAGAAATACACCAACACGGGCTTGTAAAGATTCCCAGAATCTTTATTGCAATACTGAACAGTTTATAAAACAAAGTACACAAATAGCTATTTGGCCATTAGTACATCACAGAGACCACCAGCAGTTTCAATGTGAGCAGTGAACAGGAATTGCTGGCTGGACATCAGCATATTTATACAGTTTCTTCATAACGATGTCCAGCCTCCTACAAGTTAATCAGGTACTGGGCTAGGGTTTGCGCCAGTTTCATTCCTAATTTACATATCTCGTGCATGCGGTTTACTTCTTAATACATTTACTAACAAGCACTATTATTGTCTGGGTTTAACTTTACACTCTTTACACATTTGCTTCAATGCAGGTCAAACAGATGTTTTGCATGTCATGTTTAAATAGCATTATTGTTCTTTCTTGTATACTTATAGGTTAACATCGCTGATGCAAGTAATCCCCTGATCCTGAGGTCAACAAAGGACAAGGTCTACATGACCCTAACATGTAGCCTGCAGGCAGGTTGGACATTAACTCGCCTACAGAGGTTGAAGAGGTTAAAGTAAGAAAAAGAGAACACAGGTCAGCCATTTTAGGCCACAGGGTGACTTTGCACGATAAACTAAAATGGCGGTTTTAACCTAAAATGTAGGCTTGATTAACTTAAGGTTACGACGTTGCAATACAGATTTCCTCGCAAAGCGACTGGGCATAGGCCAACATATACAATGAGGACGAAACAATATTATATCAGTTTTAACAAGGGGCAGTGGATAACGTATTTTTACTGTGATCTGGTTTAATGCGTGATAGTCGATGCAAGTCCTCAAATCTCCTTCCTTCTTTGGTACGAAGAATAAGGGACTGCCTGCCGGTGATTTAGATGGGCGGATAAATCCATTTGCCAGGTACTGATCAAGATAAGATTTCAAATGGAGGTTTTCTGGTTCAGTAAGTGCATAGATTCGACCACAAGGAATTTGTGCACCAGGCATGAGGTCGATCTGATAATCATAGTGCCTGTGCGGTGGTAGAGTATTGGCTTGTTCCTTATGGAACACGTCTTGAAAATCTTGGTATTCATTTGGTAGAGCACTAGTCACACCTAGTACAATCGCCGCCGTATTGGGAGTAGCAGATGTACATAAGTCTGTTTTCCCCTTTTCTTGGTAATAACAGGTGCGAACACAATCATCGGAAAAGGCCAACTTCTTGGCACGCCAATCTATTAGAGGGTTGTTAATGTTAATGTTAAAGGACAATTGTACCGCGCACTATCTCCACCGGAGTGGTCCCCTGGCGCTCTGGCGGCTCTGAAAGAGGAGGGGAGGTTGAGTTAGTGGGAGGAAGCAGGAAAAGTGCAAGAGAGCAGTGATGTGCGGTTGTGAGCTACCAACCATGGCATCCCTAAGATTAGTCGAAACTGAGGAGCTTTGATGAGATCGAATGCAATAGATTCTCGGTGTCCATCCCGGCACAGTAGGGTTAGTGCTGCTGTACATTGGATTACTGGTCCGGAAGCTATTTCTGTCCCATCAACAGTAGTAACTTTTTCAGTAGTCGACTTAGAGCATAAGGGAAGCCCCATCTCTACTGCCAGATCTTGGTCTACATAATTCCCAACTGCTCCGCTGTCTATGTATGCTTCGACAGCATGCATCCGAGACGGTTGTTGGTGACTGATCAAAATTACTGGTAATGCAAAGTGTGAGGTCTGTGGCTCATCCTTCTCGCTCGACAAGTGGACCTCTACGCTTGACGGGCTTGTTAGTTTTCCCACTCCTTGTTATTATCTTCCTTCTCTGTGGCTCCAACAGTTCTCTTTGGTGGTTTCACTGGACATTCTTTGAGGAAGTGGTCTAATTTTCCGCAATATAAGCATAATTGCTGTTGGCTTCTCTTGTCTCTTTCAGTTTTAGGGGGCCGTATAATTCCGATTTGCATGGGTTCTACCATGTTTTCCAATGTACGTGGAACATTATCCTTTGACCGGACATACAAAGCTCGAGTGTCTAACCTTATCCGGTCCGCTTTTCGGTCTTGTAATCTGCGATCTAATTGCACCACAAGGTTGATGAATTCTCCACAGTGGGTTAACCACTTGAGCAAGGACATCCTTTAGTTCCCCTCGTAGACCCCGCTGAAATAGTGTGGTCCTTTTTTCCTCAGGCCACCCAACTTCAACGACTAGTCTGTTAAATGTTGCTATATATGTAAGCAAGTCTTGACTTCCTTGACGGAGTGACAAAAGTTTGTTGTCTAATGCTTGGCCTTGGGTATGACGAGCAAAGAGTTTTCCCATTTCCATCTGGAAACCCCCAAAGTCATCTAACAACGGGTTATCCTTACTTACCAATGGTACCGACCAATCCGCAGCACTGCCACTCAGATATGACAAGACAAAAGCAACACGCGCTTGGTCATTAGGAAAAGCCCCAGGTCTGCAAAGGAAATGAAGACGACACTGGTTCATGAACGTTGCGTACTTCTTGGGGTAAATCGTTCAGGTGGAGCTAAAGGAACTGCCCCAGTATTTGTACTGGATTGGTTGAAGAAGTTGGTACAGGTGCTGGCGGAATGTTACCAGGCAATGGGGTCTGTCCTGCCTGTGATTGGAGCAATTGTCTACTTAATTCGTCGGTACGATCCTTAGTAACAATCAAATCCCCCCTAAGAGCGTTGGTTTCTTGCCTGGCTGAATGTACTTCAGCGCGTAATTGTCCCAACAACTGAACTAGCTGGTCAGTCTCTGAAGTCTCCATGACGCCCAGGTGGATAATATTATTGAGGCTTTCAATTCTGTTACGCTCACCTGGTATCCATGTGGACGCCACCCAGCCCTGGTTGGATGATTTGCACTCTCAAACCCTATACCGGTCCCTTGGTAAGGCCTCTGGTTAAAGATGGGTCTGCAATATAGGAGAGATGGATTCAATTCCAGATTGTCTTTATGTTTTCCCACCTCCCTTGGCCTCAACTCCTTCCTCCCCCTTGGGCCTTCTCCTCACCGTAATTGTTACGCTCACCTGATTCCCACGGGGGCGTCGATCTGGACTGGCCCGCTGTTGCTTCCACCAGAGTAACACGTAGAGCCGAGATGACAGACTGGACAGACCCACTTAGCTTCGTTTGTTGGACTCATACAAATATCTTTCTGCAATGGAGAAAGGGAATTAACCTCCCGTAATCTGAGCGTTAACCCGCCTTCCCACTCCCCTTGTCTGCCCAGAGAACACTCCTGAAGTTCCCTCTTAATCTTTGAAGATTTGGAAAGATGAGCTCTCCATCCTGCGTCGAGCGCAGGGGCGCGTAGACGACCAGTTACTTCACTGGCGTGGAGGAATTGGTGAGTTCCAGTATTGTTCGTAAGAGTTCAAAAGTCTGATCTTCACTCTGCTAGATTCCTTGCAGGTTACGGATTTAAACCACCAGAAGAGTTCCAAGTGGCAATTGGTAAGATCCTGGTAAGTCTATTGTGGTTCTCCCCTTTGGGGCCGGGGTACAGCGATGATGCAGAATTAACTGCGCCGACCCGAAATGAGGTGAGTACCCCCCCGTGGTAAATCAGGTAAGTCTTTGGGGTTAGGTTGTATTGTCCTTGTTTTTTCCCCTTAGGGGCCGGGGTGCGGCGGTGATGCGGAATTGACTGCGCCGACCCGAGATGAGGTGAGTACCCCCCTGTGGTAATCAGGTAAGTCTTTGGGGGAGATTTGTATTGTCCTTGTTTTCCCCTTAGGGGCCGGGGTGCGGCAGTGATGCAGAATTGACTACGCCGACCCGAGATGAGGTGAGTACCCCCTTGTGGTAAATCAGGTAAGTCTTTGGGGGTGGTTTGTATTGCCCTTGCTCACCTATCTGTTCTTGTCGCCCCCAGGTGTTGAAGAATGGCCTGGAGATGCTGGATTCGCGATGGAGTAAAGGAATGCAGCCCCGGTTGGTGAGTTCAGCACGGCTCTGCGAGGTGCGTGGCAATGCACCTGAGAAGGCTTCTCTCTTCCAGATCGACGATGTGCTGGATCAAGGATTCAGGTAAGGGTTTTGTTCTGACCTCTTCTTCTCCTTTTCTTGCTCCAGGTGTTCCAGGGCTGAAGCGGGCGTGGCTGAAGACTGGAGCTGCTGAAGACACGGGGAGCGTTACGCTGCAGCAAGCAGAATAACGCGAAGCACGTGTGGCTGTCCGGGTGTGGCTTAAATAGCCTTGGAAGAAGTCCCAGGTAAGTATTCTTCCACAGCCCCACCCGAGAGGAAAGGAGTCCCTGAGGTAAAGTAGTCCCTTTAAGCCTCATTTGGCTTGTGGCTTCGTGCAGCATGGTCTGCATCAGGTAGGTATGCAGCATGGTCTGCAACAGGTAAGATTTCTGTAATGAGCCTGGCGCCCATGGCGCCAGGACTGACTTTATTCTTATGAGCCTGGCGCCATAGGCGCCAGGACTGTAGCCAAAGAGCCCCTAACTGGGGTTTTTGGGCATGCTTCAAGTGGCATGATGCCTGCTTCCGGGGTTGCTGGGCCTGGTCTGGCTTTCCGGGGGCAGGCATCATGACAGTAATATTGTAAAAGGTGGATTCTCATTCCTGCTCCTCGTGGCAGGGGTGCGTAGATGTGGGGAGCGAGCAGCGACCAAGTTACTTCACTGGTGCAAGCCCCCCTGTGGGAATCTAGGCCTGCTGCGACTCCGTAGGTTTGCTGCTTTACAGTCTTTATATGCAGTTCTTATGTTCCTCTTAGTTCGAATAATAATTGCTTGCTTCTTTCCTTTTCAGCATGGAAAGGTATTTTGTTGTTGTCATGCAGTTTTAAGATAAGCATTGGCCGGTAGGCGGAAGAGCGGTGTGCACCGTAATGTTCCAGCAATGATACTGACCAGGAGATGACTACCCAGGTAAGAATTGTGTGGCTTTCTTCATTCGGGAGGAAACGTGCGTAAACGCTTACTAATGCTGTCTTTCTTTCTCCTCTTTCCAGGTTATGGTATTCCAGGATGCATGCAGTGCCGGATGATGGAGTTCGTACCTTCAGGTGAGTGGAACTGAAGTCAGCGATGGATTGAAGACAGGATACTGTTCCAGGTAAGTTCCGTAGTGTTCTTTCTCTCTTTGCAGGTCCTTGGTTTCAGGTAAGCTGGCATCAAAGAACTGGACACAGTGAGTGTTACGCTGCCCACAGCAGAATAACGCAAAGCATATTCTGCTGTTTGGGTGCGGTTTAAATAGTCTCAGGTAAAGCAGTCCAGGTAAAATAGTCCCAGGCCTGCCACACCCAAAGTAGTCCAGGTAAAGGAGTCCCAGGCCTGCCACACCCAAAAGACTAGACCGCATAGCTCAGTTCCTTGTAACTGAGCTATGTGTGTGCCTCCATGGTGGCTGGACCCCCCCCCCAAGTTAAAAAGTCCCAAGTAAATAGTCCCATTCTAATGTTGGTCTTCAAAGGTGCCAGGACTGACTCCAAGAGAGTCTTGGATGAGGTTTTAAGGCCTTTGACCTGGCCCTAACTGCAAGACTGACTTGCCAGTGAGGGCCAGAGTTAAGGGTCATGACAGCACCCCCCCACCCCATCCAAGGCCCCTCTCACAGTGGAACTTCAGCCTGGTCCTGGTTTGGCTGGGTAATTTTGATGGGACCTTTTCAATAAGTGAGGTGCATGGATGTATTCACTAGGTTCCCATGATCTGTCTTGAGGGCCGTATCCCTTCCAATCAACTAAGTAGTATAGTTTGGGTCTGGTGTATTTTGAGTCTAGGATATCCTTTACTTCAAACTCTGGTTCTCTGTCAACTAATACTGGTTTTGGTGGTGTTGTACCCCGAGTACCGGGTTGTACCGGTTTCCGGGGTGATACGTGATACACAGGATGAATCTGCATAGTGGGTGGTAGGGCTAATTTAACTGCCACTGGATTTATTATGGATTCAATAGAATAAGGTCCCAGATATCGGGGATGAAAGGCCAGAGTCCCTTTTATGGGCACATATTTTGATGCTAACCAGACCTTGTCTCCAATTTGATAGTCGGGGGCTTTACTACGATGTTGGTCAGCAAATTTCTTTTGTCTGTTCTTGGCTTGGAGTAAATGTTCTGCTGCTTCTTTCAAGGCCTGGGAATAGTCGTATGTAGGGTTTTAACCGCTGGCATTTCCAAAGGGGTTGGGAGATCCAATTCTGAAGTACGTAGATGTCTACCATATATAGGGCCTCATTACGAGTAGCCCGGTAAAAGCGGGTTCATTACCGGCATGCCGGAATGAGCGGGTCCGTGCTCGTATGAACCCGCTAATAGCAGGTATTTACGAGTGCGCGAGCACGCGCGTTCCCCCATGCTGGTAATGGCAATACCGCCATGCCGCTAAAGGGCCTCCAACTATCCTATACCGGCATTGCGGGACCCGCCCATAGCGGTACCGCCTCATACCAACCCCTAAATACCGGCACGGTAATACCACCATGGTAATACCGTGTTCACAAAAAACGAACCCAGAAATGACGTCATCGCGCAGGAACGGGAAATGGGCCGGCAGCCATCTTTAAAAACACAATCCATTGCCATCCTCCCCAACCACCAGTCCATTTGTGTAGTGCTGTAGCAGAAAATAACCAGCATGTCCAAGGCAACCAGGAAGATGACCCCCAGGAAGCGCAAACAGCGTTTTCAGACGCTGAGCTTAGTATGCTCGCTGACACCCTGGCCCAGCATGCAGACACCATCAGGAGTACCGACATGAAGCATGCGGCCCAGACCAAAAAGAAGGAAGTCTGGGAGGAGGAACCACCCCAAGGAGTGTGCGTGACTGTCGCAAGCGGTGGGATGACCTCCGCCTCAGGGTGAGGAAGATCCTGGCAGACAACCGGAGGGCCGCCATGGCGACAGGCGGGGGGCCACACTCACCAGTGAAGCTGACACCATGGGAGGAGACAGCCAGTACCTTTATAGATCCCAAGTCCATAGAGGGAATTGGAGAGCAGGAGGTGGGCACCACATCATCCCCAGAAGAAGGTGAGTGACCCATCACGTCCCTGTGGGGTAAACCATGATGTGGCACAAGTGACATGGAAGTGAGACTAGGCAAGGCAATGCATATCCCAGGCCCACATCAACATATCCAGTCAAGAATGTGTGCCACACTCTGCCACACACAAATGCATGCAGAGTGCCAATCCCAATCCCAACACATTTGCCACATGACTCGACCGTGCCCATGTAACTCACCACACAGACACCATACCAATGCCACACCACCAGCCATGCATTGATTGCCCACATGCCCCCTCAGAACACCAAATGCCACACCCCTGTAATAATTGGATGCATGATTGTATGAACATATCACAGCGCAATAGATTATCGCTGCCATGTAACACCATCACTGATGACCTGCATCTCTTCTATCCCCCAGGCACCGATGAGGAAGATGGCAGGCAGGATAGGGGTGCAAGTGCATCTATTTCACGGCAAGGGACCAGGGCCACCGCCACCGCCAGCCCCAGAAACTGCCCAGACCAATAGGCAGTGTGCCACACCGGGCAGAAACCCAGCAGGAAACACCTGCAGCCAGAGTCCAGCAGCAGCCACCCATAACAGTGGGAGGCGTTTCCATTCCCGCTCCGCCAACCACCGCGGACGCTGCGGATGCTGATGTGGAGAACGAGGGTGACACAATCATGTCCACCACACCCACCCCAAGCCCCATTACCAGCTTCCCCCCCCTACAGAGGCCGAGAGCAGCGACGATCCATGCCTCAACGACTCGGACCTCGGAGAGTCTGATATATGCCTCTTTGAGGAGGACTGTGCCCTGGACCTCAGCCCAATCAAGCCCTGTGCAGATGACGCGGAGGAGTGCACGGCGCTTGGACATGGCACCCCCGGATCCCAAAATAGCGAAGAAGTAGAGGGGGCAGACAATGCCATTGGACAAATGGACGTTGGTCAAGGGAACAGTGTTTAGTGTACATTTGGGGACATTTGGGGTTTGTAGGGTGGGTGAGGGAGTTCACTGGGGGATGTGAGGGGAATGTTTACATTATCACGTGTCTGTAAAATACACCCGTTGTTTGCAAGAAAATCAATGGCTGGACATACTTCATTATGTGCATGTACATTTAATGTGTGATGGTGTACAGTGGCGAACTTCAAACAAAACAAGTGTGCATGCAGCCAGTGTGTCACTGGCATATTACTTTCATGGTCCCTGCGTTTCAAACGTATTCGTGGATTAGTGCTTGGTGTACAGCATGGCCATCCCGTGCATCACATACTGGGTGGGGGGCTCATTCGCCTAATGCATAGTCATATTCGGTGAAGAAAAGAGCCCACTACAGTTGACGGGATGATTGAGCCTTTGCTGTTTTTAGGTATTGTAGGTTTCGCTGATCAGTTATGACCGTGACAGTATGTCTAGCACCAAGGAGATAATGTTGCCATGTCTTGAAAGCTGATTTTATAGCCAACAGTTCTTTGTCTGTGATAGCATAGTTGAGTTCGGGAGGTGATAATTTTCGTGACCAGAAGGCCACAGGGTGTAACTGGCCGGTTCCTGGGTCCCTTTGTCAGAGAACAGCTCTCATAGCCATGCTAGAGGCATCTGTTTCAACTATATAAGGGAGGTCTGGGCGAGGATGCAGTTGTACTGGACAGAAGTGAATTTTTTCTTAAGTTCTTGAAAAGCCTTCTCTGCTTCTTCAGTCCAATGGAACTTTTTATTGTTTTTTCTCAATAGTGATGTAATTGGATGCACTATTTGGGAAAAATCTGGGATGAATCAGTGGTAAAAGTTTGCAAAGCCCAACATACTCTGGATTCCTTTAAATGAAGTTGGTGACGGCCAGTTAAGAATAGCATCTACCATGTGCCTATCCATTCTGATACCTTTAGGTGTGAGAATAAACCCGAGGAACTCCACTTCGGTGACATGAAAAGAGCATTTTTCGAGTTTAGCATACAGTTTATGTTGGCGGAGTTTAGTAAGGACGCGGCGGATATCCCTGACATGGTCTTCTTTTGTAGCTGAATACACTAAGATGTAATCAATGTAAACCAAGGAGCAAACATTGATTAACTCTCGCAAAACATCATTCATAAAGTACTGGAATGCAGCAGGAGCATTGCAAAGTCCAAAAGGCATTACCTGGTATTCATACAAGCCGTATTTGTTACAAAAGCCGGTTTTCCATTTGTCTCCTTTCTTCACTCGAACAAGATGGTGCGCCCACTTAAGGTCCAGTTTGGTATAGATGTTGGAGTCTTTGACTTGATCCAATAATGCGGGAGTAAGGGGCAGTGGATAACGTTTTTTTACTGTGATCTGGTTTAATGTGCGATAATCAATGCAAGTCCTCAAATCTTAGATGGGCGGATAAATCCATTTGCCAGGTACTGATCAAGATAAGATTTCAAATGGAGGTTTTCTGGTTCAGTAAGTGCATAGATTCGACCACAAGGAATTTGCGCACCAGGTATGAGGTCGATCTGACAATCATAGGGCCTGTGCTGTGGTAGAGTATTGGCTTGTTCTTTCTGGAACACGTCTTGAAAATCTTGGTATTCATTTGGTAGAGTACTAGTCACACCTAGTACAATCGCTGCCGTACTGGGAGTAGCAGATGTACATAAGTCTGTTTCCCCCTTGTCTTGGTAATAACAGGTGCAAGCACAATCATCGGAAAAGGGCAACTTCTTGGCACGCCAATCTATTAGAGGGTTGTTAGAGGGTTGTTAATGTTAATGTTAAAGGACATTTGTACCGCGCACTATCTCCACCGGAGTGGTCCCCTGGCGCTCTGGCGGCTCTGAAAGAGGAGGGGAGGTTGAGTTAGTGGGAGGAAGCAGGAAAAGTGCAAGAGAGCAGTGATGTGCGGTTGTGAGCTACCAACCATGGCCTCCGGAAGCTATTTCTGTCCCATCAACAGTAGTAACTGTTTCAGTAGTCGACTTAGAGCATAAGGGAAGCCCCATCTCTGCTGCCAGATCTTGGTCTACATAATTCCCAACTGCTCCGCTGTCTATGTATGCTTCGACAGCATGCCTCCGAGATGGTTGTTGGTGATTGATCAAAATTACTGGTAATACAAAGTGTGAGGTCTGTGGCTCATCGTTCTCGCTCGACAAGTGGACCTCTACGCTTGCCGGGCTTGTTAGTTTTCCGACTCCTTGTTATTATCCTCCTTCTCTGTGGCTCCAACAGTTCTCCTTGGTGGTTTCACTGGACATTCTTTGAGGAAGCGGTCTGATTTTCCGCAATATAAGCATAATTGCTGTTGGCTTCTCTTGTCTCTTTCAGTTTTAGGGGGCCGTATAATTCCGATTTGCATGGGTTCTACCATGTTTTCCAATGTACGTGGAACATTATCCTTTGACCGGACATACACAGCTCGAGTGTCTAACCTTATCCGGTCTGCTTTTCGGTCTTGTAATCTATGATCTAATTACACCACAAGGTTGATGAATTCTCCACAGTCTTTAAGTGGGTTAACCACTTGAGCAAGGACATCCTTTAATTCCCCTCGTAGACCCTGATGAAATAGTGTGGTCCTTTTTTCCTCAGGCCACCCAGCTTCAACGACTAGTCTGTTAAATGTTGCTATATATGTAAGCAAGTCTTGACTTCCTTGACTGAGTGACAAAAGTTCATTGTCTAAATTTCCATTTGGAAACCCCCAAAAGTCATCTAACAACAGGTTATCCAGATTTACCAATGGTACCGACCAATCTGCAGCACTGCCACTCAGATATGACAAGACAAAAGCAACCCGTGCTTGGTCATTAGGAAAAGCCCCAGGCCTGCAAAGAAAATGAAGAGGATACTGGTTCATGAATGTTGCGTACTTCTTGGGGTAAATCGTTCAGGTGGAGCTAAAGGAACTGCCCCAGGAAGGGTTATTTGTACTGGATTGGTTGAAGAAGTTGGTACAGGTGCTGGCGGAATGTGTCAACTTCCTTTTCCTGTTGAGGCTGAGTGACCCACTTTCCCTCCTCTACCTCCTCACCTGAGTAAATCGTGTCCTCTTCCACTGGGCTCAAGGATCGGTCGGATCTGTAGTCCTTCTCCTTTTTGTTTTGAAGTTTGAGTCTTGCACGAGAGGAAGCCACAGTGAAGGCTACTAGAGAGCACTTCCCTGAGGACCCCCCTCCCGGGAGGGACAAATTAGGGGAAAAAGCCAAACGTGGCAAAAAAAACCTCGTAATTGTGGCAGCTGGACTGGAAGATGCAGGATTCGAGTGGAAGAAAGAATTCGTCCAAATGTGGACACAGGAATCCAAAATAGTTGAAGTGGAGTTCGGACAACAACGAAAGCCCAAAGCATTATGCAGCAGGACAGAAGTTGAATGGAAGATGCAGCAAGGCCGCTAGGAAAGTAACCCGTATCGAGGTCCACGCACTGGAACGTAGCATAAACAGGAAGGAGTACGAGCAGAGAGGAGGGAAGAAGAGAAAGATAACAAGAAAAGAAAACCGGAAGAGACCGGGACACAAAGCGTAGCGCAACAACGGCAGCAAAGGAAAAACACAGCTAACCGAAAGGTTGCAACGCGCAGATGTCAAGAGGAGGAGTACCTAAATAGTACTACGTACATACAACGTAAAAGAACTAGACCGCTGCATGTACGTAGTTGAAGTCGTGCTGGAAATCAGGAAGTGTGGTAATGACTCCAAAGGGGCCATAGACGCCAATATCCAAGGCGTCGCATGACAGTATGCCCCCTCGAACCCCCAGGCTTGCCCAGGTGAGCCCTGTGAAATTTCTTGAGTAACAAGGGGGCGTGAATATGCGAAAGGGGTTCCCAGGAGTCTTCTGCAGAAGAGAACCTGTTCCAATGTACCAAGTATTCCAGACGACCTTTATGATATCTGCAGTCTCTCAAGTGTGATACTTCATATTCCGGTGCTTCAGGAGAGGATGGGACAGAGAGAGGTCGAGAAATGCGGGTCTGTCTGCACTCCTGAGTAATGAAGCATGAAAAACCGGGTGAATGCGTCTTAGAGCGTGAGGCAATTTAAGGCGGAATGCCACAGGATTGATTTCGGCAATGATGGGATAGGGTCCAATGAAGCGTGGTGAAAGCTTGGATGGGTGAGACCATTGTGGTAAGTATTTAGTAGAAAGCCATAATTTGGAACCCACTTCCCATTCGGGAACTTCTTGTCGATGTTTATCGGCTTGTCTCTTATAGGTCTTGAGACTCTCTGTCAAATTTAGCTTGGCCTTCTCATGGGTGTCTTTAAGACGAGCCAACACTTTATCCACTGCCGGAAGAGAAGTTGATAAGGTAAAGTGAGGGATGATAGATCGGGGGTGAAACCCATACGTACAGTAGAACGGGGACATACCACTTGCGGAGTGACTGGCGTTATTATACGCAAATTCTGCTGTAGGTAGTAGGTCCACCCAATTGTCCTGTTCCAAGTTGGTGTAACTTCTTATGTACTGCTCCAGGGTTGCATTCAAACGTTCAGTCTGCCCATTGGTCTGGGGGTGATACCCAGATGATAATGCACGTTCAATCCCCAGAGCTTTGCATAGAGATTTCCAGAATTTGGAAGCATATTGGCTTCCGCGGTCTGAGATGATCTTCTCAGGAAGACCGTGAGGTTTAAAGATGTCTCTGATGAAAATCGCGGCCATAGCCTCTGCCGTGGGTAGGCCTGAAAGGGGAGAAAAATTAGCCATCTTGGTGAGAGAATCCATGGTTACCATAATGCAGGAACAACCTTTAGAACGTGGTAGCTCCACGATGAAGTCGGTAGTAATATGGCTCCATGGACGATCAGGAACAGTATCCTGTTTCAACAAACCTATAGGTCGTTTAGTGCTGTATTTGCTTCGGCTGCACACGCTACAGGTCTCCACATACTGTTTAACATCTCTGGAATAGCCTGGCCAATAAAAAGCCCTGCTGACCAGATCTAAGGTGCTGGCTTGTCCCCTGTGGCTGGCTGTCTTATGGTCGTGGCACCAGGCTAGCACCTTCTTTTGCAAGTCTTTGGATGGTATCCACAATCTTCCCTTCCTGAACAAAAGGCCCTCCCCCTTCGCTTAACCTTTTAGTTCGATTTGCGTAGCTGTGGCCTCTCTGACTTGTTGTAGAAACATAGAGGTGGTTGCTATGATTCGATTCCTGGGGAACAGTTTTTCTGGAGTAATGGAGGATGCACTGGAGTGGTGAGTCTTCCTTGAAAGAGCGTCGGCCAATGTATTCTGACTTCCTGGGATATATGTGATGCTGAAATCATACTGAGAAAAGAAATGAGCCCATCGGGCCTGTCTGGAATTGACACATTCCATAGACTGTAAGACCTGCAGATTTTTGTGATCCGTTCTGATTACAAAGGGAAGCCTTCCCACTTGTAATAAATGCCTCCAAACCTTGCATGCCTTCTTCATGGCCAAGAGTTCTCGATAACTGAGTAGTTTTGTTGGCTCGAGGTAAGGGTCTTAGACAAATAGGCCACTGGATGTTCTTCGTTGTCATTTTCTTGTAGCAAAACCACTCCAATGTCGGCTGCGGAAGCATCTGTTTCAAGTATGAACTGTTTCTCTTGATCTGGTTGTCGTAGAATAGGAGCACTGCAAAACCTTTTTTTCAATTGTTGAAAACTCTCTTCTGCTTGGGCGTTCCAGACGAATGGCATAGAATTCTTTTTTAGAAGGTTTGTTATGGGTAGAGTAACCTCGGAGAATCCTGGGATGAAGCGTCTGTAGAAATTTGCCATGCCCAAGAATCTTTGTACCTCTTTGACGGACGATGGAGCAAGCCATTTAAGAATGGCATCTACCTTCTGTTCGTCCATCTGTACACCGTGTGGTGAGAGAACAAAGCCCAGATAGGTTACTGCTGTGACTCCAAAAACACACTTTTCTTTCTTGACCAATAGTTGATGTTGTTTGAGTCGCTTTAATACTTCTTTCAAATGAATCAGGTGTTTTGGCATGTCTTTGGAAAAAAATCAAAATGTCGTCCAGGTATACGACAACTGACACAAATAGAAGATCTGAAAAGATTCTGTCTATAAACCTTTGGGACACAGTGCGTTTACTAACCCAAAGGGCATTACATGATACTCGTATAACCCAAAGGGTGTCCTGAAAGCCGTTTTCCACTCATCCCCGGCACGTATTCTGAGCAGATGGTATGCATTGTGCAGATCCAATTTGGTGAATACCGAGGCACCCTGGACGGCCTCTAAGATGTCAGGGATGAGTGGCATGGGATATCTATCCTTCTCTGTTACTTTGTTCAGTCCTCGGTAGACAATACAAGGCCGAAGGTCTCTGGAGTCTCGTTTCGGTATGAAAAACAATGGTGCACAGGCAGGGGATTTTGAGGGTCTAATGAGACCGTTGCAAAGGTTATCATCCAGATATCTCCGGAGTACTTCCTTCTCCGTCTTAGAAAGAGCAAACATCCTTACAAAAGGTACCAGAGCTCGGGGCACCAGGTCAATGGCACAGTCCTCTGGTCTGTGAGGAGGTAATACTGCTGGGGTGCTGTTGGCAAATACTGGATTGTACTCTTCTAACACCTGGGCGAGAGTATGTATGTACACCAGTAGTGAGGAGTGGGCTGGGAAAGGTCTTCACTGGCTTATTCTGCGTCCTGTGAAAGCATTCGGTGTGACAGTGGTTTGAATCAAATCTCAAACAGTTAGTCTTCCAATTGATGCTCGGATTGTGTTGACGTTGCCATGTAATTCCTAATATTAGAGGGAAGTGTGCAACTCTGATTATATCAAAGATAATGATCTCTGAATGCTTGTGAATGCTGAGAGGTAAAGGTTCTGTGGTCTGGAGAATGGGTCCCGAGCTCAGAGGTCGGCCATCCACTCCTTCGACGTCTTGACCGTGACTTCGATCGATGCGTTTAGCTCCGACCTTGTCCACCCATAAGGTGTCAGCAAAATTCCCTGCGGCCCCACAATCCAATAATGCTAATGTCTCCACTTGAGACCCATTGATCGTAACCTTCACAGTTAGCACCATTAGTCGTGAGTCTTCGGGTACGTTGGATGCGTCAATTGCCATGGTCACATAGGGACTACAAAAGGGCCCTCGATTACCCGTCCCTTCTTGGATCGAGGGTTTTCGTTTCCCGCCGGCTTGGTGGGTAATTCGGTGCAATTCCGTACTGCATGTTTGTCTGAAGCACAATAGGCGCATCAACCTTGTTCCCTCCTTCTCTTTCTTTCTTCAGGAGTTAATGATCTCCAGGTGAAACCTATCTGCATGGGTTCGTCTGTGCGTTTGGTAGCAGGTGGGAGAGGAGGGGGAGGTCCGGTGGATGAAGGTCTTAGCTTCCATCTTTCATTACGCCTTTCTTGCATTCTGGTTTCCATCTGTAAAGCAGCAGTCATCAGCTCAGGTAACGTAGCAGGTCTTGGAAAGTGAGCCAGTTCATCTTTCAATTCCTCCTTAAGACCACGGCGAAAGATGATATACTGAGATTGATCAGACCAACCGGTCTCCATAGCCAGTCTTTTAAACAAAGAAATGTAAGTCCTAACATCAGCCTGACCTTGGCGTGCGTCTAATAATTCTTCCCCGGCTGCAAATGACAGTCCTGGACACTCAAAAGTCTGTTTCAATAGTTCCAAGAACGACCTGAAATCCTGTAGTATTGGATCGTTACCAGTGACAAGAGGTGTGGCCCAAGCTAGGGCATTGCCTGTCATGTTAGATATTAGAAATCCTGTTTTTGCATGGTCTGAAGCAAACGTGCGGTTTCTAAAAGCAAAATACACTCTGCATGCATAAAGAAACTCTTTTAGAGTCTTAGGGGAACCGTCGTATTTGCCCGAGGATAGGGTCATCGGTGGCAAGTCAGTGGACTGAGGTTCTCGTGCCGCTACCATCTGCTCAGTAGATTGTTTTCCGCCTTCATGTTTTGCATCTCTAATGAGAGGCTTTGTACTGCGGCTACCAATTCTTGTACTTGCTCTGAAGTAGCCATAGTGGGTTTTGGGCGTTGCAAACTGTCAACTTCCTTTTCTTGTTGAGGCTGAGTGACCCACTTTCCCTCCTCCACCTCCTCACCTGAGTAAATCGTGTCCTCTTCTACTGGGTTCAAGGATCGATGGGATCTATAGTCCTTCTCCTTTTTGTTTTGAAGTTTGAGTCTCGCACGAGAGGAAGCCACAGTGAAGGCTACTAGAGAGCACTTCCCTGAGGACCCCCCTCCCGGAAGGGACAAATTAGGGGAAAAAGCCAAACGTGGCAAAAAAACCCTCGGAATTGTGGCAGCTGGACTGGAAGATGCAGGATTCGAGTGGAAGAAAGTATTCGTCCAAATGTGGACACAGGAATCCGAAATAGTTGAAGTGGAGTTCGGACAACAACGAAAGCCCAAAGCATTAGGCAGCAGGACAGAAAGTGAAGGGAAGATGCAGCGAGGCCGCTAGGAAAGTAACCCGGATCAAGGTCCACGCACTGGAAAGTAGCATAAACAGGAAGGAGTACGGGCAGAGAGGAGGGAAGAAGAGAAAGATAACAAGAAAAGAAAACCGGAAGAGACCGGGACACAAAGCGTAGCGCAACAACGGCAGCAAAGGAAAAACACAGCTGACCGAAAGGTTGCAACGCACAGATGTCAAGAGGAGGAGTACCTAAATAGTACTACGTACATATGACGTAAAAGAACTAGACCGCTGCATGTACGTAGTTGAAGGCATGCTGGAAATCAGGAAGTGTGGTAGTGACTCCAACTGGGCCATAGACGCCAATATCCAAGGCGTCGCATGACAGAATGTTACCAAGCAATGGGGTCTGTCCTGCCTGTGATTGGAGCAATTGTCTACTTATTTCGTCGGTACGATCCTTAGTAACAATCAAATCCCTCCTAAGAGCGTTGTTTTTTTGCCTGGCTGAATATACTTCAGCGCGTAATTGTCCCAACCGCTGAACTAGCTGGTCAGTCTCTGAAGTCTCCATGACGCCCAGGTGGATGATATTATTGAGGCTTTGCGTTCTGTAACATTCACCTAGTATCCTCGGGGATGCCACCCATCCCTGGTTGGTTGATTTGCACTCTCGAACCCGCTCCCGGTCCCTTGGTAAGGCCTCTGGTTAAAGATGGGTCTGCAATATAGGAGAGCTGGATTCAATAGCATATTGTCTATATGTTTTCCTACCTCCCTTGGCCTTAACTCCTTCCTTCCCCTTGGGCCTTCTCCTCACCTAATATTGTAAAAGATGGATTCTCTGTCCTGCTCCTCGTGGCAGGGGCATGTAGATGTGGGGGGCGAGCAGCCACCAAGTTACTTCACTGGTGCAAGCCCCCCTGTGGGAATCCAGGCCTGCTGCGACTCCGTAGGTTTGCTGCTTTACAGTCTTTATATGCAGTTCTTATGTTCCTCTTAGTTCGAATAATAATGTCTTGCTTCTTTCCTTTTAAGCATGGAAAGGTATTTTGGTGTTGTCATGCAGTTTGAAGAGGAGCATGGGCCGGTAGGCGAAAGCGTGGTGTGCGCGATGCTGTCCGGTGAGTAATGCGCGATGTGCGGCGCTGTTTGGCCTTTTATATTGCTAACCTGTGTCTTTTCTCTCCTTGCAGGTTGCAATGTTTCCTCGCCGAGCGCCATAATGTTCTAGCATACTGACCATGAGATGACTACCCAGGCAAGAATTGTGTGTCTTTCTTCATTGGGGAGGAAACTAAGGTAAACGCTTACTAATGATGCCATGGGTAGACGGTACAACGTCCTTTCATCACCTGCATTTTCATCCCCTGGCATTTTAACATGCACATTCCATCAAAAATGATCAAATTATTTAGGGGGGTGGGAAAGGGCAGATAAGGGTTTGGGTGGGTATGCAGTAGCCAAAAATAAGTGTGGGAGAGGGGTTTGGGGGAATGGAACCACCCCAAAAAAACAAAAAACAATGAGCATTTTAGATGGCTTTTTACACGTTAAAATGACAGGGGATGAAATGACAGGCGATGAAATGACATGGAACCGCGTAGATGATCCAGAGGCTGTCCTGGGATGGGGGTCCTGTTAGAAGTCAGTTAGAACAGAATCAACAGAAACCTTCACAAGATAGTCAGCAACAGAATGTCAATAGTGGGAAAATGTTTGATAATCCTTTGACTGTCTATTTTTCTGAGGATCTTGCATTTGACGATATACTGTTCCGTTAGGACAGCCCGAAGCAGGGTCTGGAACCTGTACCTATTCCCTTTGATCAGAAAGGGCCCTACATTGAAATGAAGGTGGGGAATAGGGAGCATCTCATTTTGATAGATACAGGAGCACAGAAGTGTTCTATTGATCATTCACGGGTTCCAGATATTCCACTGTCAGGGCAGAGCAACATTTCTGTATGGTTCTCTGGTGCACCAGTGGTTAGTCAGGTCTCTCAGCCGGTACCGATTTCACTGGGACCATTTACTGATTCTAGTCCATTTCTTTTGATGACAAATTGTGGCAAAACATTGTTGGGATTGAATTCATTAAAGAAATTGAATGCTGTGATTTACTGTTCTCCAGGTGGAGTATACTTAACGATTTCTCCCCAACAAACATCCGTTCCACAATTTTTGTCTAGGCCTTTACCAACTGAATTGAATAAGGGTCCGACATGTTTATGGGCGGTTAATGATAATGACGTTGGAATTTTACAAATTGAACCAGTTAAAATTGTTTTGAAACCAGGTGTTAAATTGCCGCGTAATTCGCAGTATAAGATTTCGGTTGAAGGTGAACAGGCTTTAAAGAGTATTATTTCTGATTTCGTACACCGAGGTGTAATTGAGGAAATTGCAGGAAGTGTGTGTAATAGTCCAATTTTGCCAGTCTATAAGAAAGGGGATAATGCGATTCCTTTTTGTTTTATTATTCACTTACGCATAATTAATACGGTTGTTGCTCCACAGTTTACGATTGCGTCTGATGTTACCACAATTCTAATTATGATTCCAGCTACGGCTGCACATTTTAGTGTTGTGGATTTGAAAAACGATTTTCTCAGTATTCCTGTACATGTTGATAGTAGATATTTGTTCGCGTTCACCCTAGGGGGACGCTTGTTTATATTCACTCGTGTGCCGCAAGGGTACACTGAGAGTCCAAGCATTTATAGTAGAGCATTGAAAGAACAGCTTGATATGCTTCAGTTGCCTTCCACTTGCACTTCGTTGCAATATGTCGATGATCTACTTCTAGCTGCTGATTCTGAGGTTTCTTGCAAAGAAGGCACTGTGTTGGTGCTTATTCATTTAGCAGAACATGGGCATAAGGCTTTGTTGAAGAAGTTTCAATATTGTCAACAGTAGGTCGCCTATTTAGGCTATCTCCTGTCGAAGGAGGGAAGAAGACTGACACCGGAACGGATACAAAGCATCTCTGATATGTCTGTCTCAAATGCAGAGAAAGAGGTCAGAGCTTTAATAGGCATGGCCTCATATTGTAGACAGTGGATCCCAAATTTTTCTTTGTTGAGCATTTATAGTAGAGCATTGAAAGAACAGCTTGATATGCTTCAGTTGCCTTCCACTTGCACTTTGTTGCAATATGTAGATGATCTACTTCTTATAAAACCTATCTTGGCACTGACAAAGAAGGGTATTTCTTTGGCTTTACCGTGGTACATGGATTGCCAGAACGCTTTTGATTTGCTCAAGGCTGCGTTGTGTTCAACACCAGTTTTGGTCACACCAAATTATGAAAAGATCTTTGTGTTGTATGTGCATGAATGTGATGGATATGCTTTAGCTGTATTAACACAGGAACATGGTGGCAAGAATAGACTGTGGAGCTATTTTTCCTCTACGTTAGACCCTGTTGCATGCACTTTGCCAAGAGGGTTGAGAGATGTAGCTGCTGCTGCTGCCTCCATGAAACAAAGTGAGGGTATGGTTTTAGGTCGTTCTTTAACCATGATGGTACCCCACTCCGTAGACGTTCTATTAAACAGAACACAGACGCAACATCTCACATCAGCCCGATTAACAAGATACAAGCTGATTCTATTTGCTCCACATATTCAAATTAAGAGATGTTGCTCATTAAATCCAGCTGAACTATTGCCTCTCCCACAAGAAACAGACTGTAGTGACAAGATGTCACATGACTGCCTCTATATTACAGAGCAAAAAACGAAAGGCAGAATTGATCTAGTTGATACACCTTTAAAGGATCTGCAAAGGGAGCTGTTCTATGATGGCTCTTGTTTCAAACTTCCGGATGGTACATCCACTGCTGCTTATGCAATGACCACATTTAGCACTATTGTGGAAACTAAACGAATTCCGCATAATTCTGCGCAGGCCGTAGAGATTATTGTGTTAACCAGAGCTTGTGAAATTTCTGAAGGGCTTAGTGTAAATATATATAAAGACAGCCAATATGCCTTCGGGGTAGTTCATAACTTTGGCTTACTATGGGCTGAGAGAGGATTCTTGACCTCACATGCAACATAAATTCAGCATGGTACTTTAATAGTCTGGTTGCTTTCAGCACTTGCGCTTCCTACACAGTTTGCAATAATGAAGTGTGCCGCACACCAGAAAGTGATGGACGATGTGGGAAAAGGAAACGCTTTTGCTGACAGAATAGCCAAACAGACTGCTACTGATTTGCACAAAAAAGAAATGTACGTGTTGGATCCAAAAAAAGGGGTCACTGCCACTTTTATGACAGACGAAGGGATTAGCTGTATAAAATAAATTCAGGTTGAAGCTACTCCAGAATAAATCAAACAGTGGGCTGAGGATCCAGTGGGTCTAGATGATGAGGGTTGTTGGGTGGATAGTGAAAAACAAAGATGGATGCTTCCCAATGCCTATGTCACTGCTATAGTTACCATGGCCCATGGCCCAACACACATATGTGGCAAAAGGATTTGCAAACATTTAGATCCCGTTTTGAACGTTTTGTCCATAGTTCCATGATATGACAATCAGGGGACACAATTGCCCCAAATTGTACTTGATGCATACCAACTGTATGTAGAACAACCCATCACTAGCATAAATAAAAGCGAAAACTGTATCGCAATAACCATTGTGATCGAACCTTTCTTGGAACTACTTAAGCAAGATAGCCAGGAGAACACTCTCCCTTCCTACTCAACAATTGTGGTTCTGGCTAAACCCCTAAAGCTCCTGTGATCTTGCGACTTATGAATCCTATGTAACGCTCACCTGGTATCCACGGGGACGTCACTCAGCCTGTTCTGACCTCTTACGACCTCGAACCCTTCCCTGGAGGCTATTCGACAGGAGACTGGGCCTGAAACACAGGATTGGTAGAGTTTAACTCCCTGTTGCCTCTGTGTGCTTGAACCCCTTCTCCCCCAGGGTCCAACCCTTCCCTTTGATCCACTGCTCACCTTGTGTTCTTGGACAGTGTGCACTCAGTCCTGCCTTCAGCGCAGGGGTGCGTTGATTGATGCGGGCTCGTTGCTGCCTAGTTACTTCACTGGCAAGAGTCAGACAGGTAAGTATAATGAGTCTTTTGAACAGTTCTCTAACTTCGTTCCTTTCCTTCCTTAGATGATGGCCGGCGTCCATGGATGGCGGCGTGCTGCTGAGATGAGCAGCGCTGAAGGTGAGTGAGAGCGTGATGCACCCCTTTAGTATTTGCATTGAACTGAGTTCTTTTTCTTTGTCTTTTAGGTGCCGCAACGTGTTCAGCGTGGATGCTGGTTATGAAGAACAAATGCGGTGGACAAGCGCTGTATGCAGCGCCTCTAGATGTTTCCACGCTAACTTGGAGTGTCTTTTCCCTCTTGCAGATGGATGAGAAGTTCTGGAGACAGAATTCCCCCAGAGCGGCTGGGATTCAGGTAAGCGTTTGAAGCTCGTACAGTATTTAAAAATAAGCGAAGATTTGCAGAATGCTTACTAATGCCTTTTTTCTATTCTTTTCCCTTTTCCTCAGGAAGCGGCGTGCCTGGATGGGAATGACACCGCCGAAGATGCCCGCAGAACAGAAGGAGCAATGACTGATGGGCAGAAGCACCGCAAGGTAAGGCTATTCCTAACAGTGTTCTTGTTCTTGCAGGAGCTGTGCGCAGAAGAAAGATGCAGGCCTACTGGAGACCGATTCGAACATGGTGAGTGTCACGCTGCAGGTGCAGAAAACGCAAAGCATGTTTCTTAGCCTGGGTGTGGCTTAAATAGTCTCTGGGTATCCCAGGTGCCTCTGGGCTGAACCACACCCAAAAGACTAGACCGCACATGCAGTTCTGGGAACCAAAATATGTGGGGGCATCCATCTTGTCCCCATCAATGCACTACAAGTCCAATCCCCAATGTTATCCTATGGGAGTGAGTGAGTCTGGTGCCACAAGCGCCAAGTCTGACTCCAAGTGGGTCTTTGGAGGGATGGAGAGGCCCTTGAGGGCCATATAGGTGATCGTGGCCTGGCTCCAGCCTGACATCTTGGAGGGCTGGGGACATGAGGGGCAGGAATCATGACATCCTACTAGTATGCTCAAGAGACAATAGAGCTTAGCACGGTTGCTTCCACACCTAGAGCCAACCAAGATTCTATACTTCAAGCTTAACCTGCTCTTGTCAGAAGAGACGTTGATATTCACACTTTTGTATAGGATCCTAAAAATGGCCCAGTAATAAGAAAACTTCTCATTGTAATAATTGAGCAGATTTTACAGGTGCAAGTATAAAGACATTTGATGATTGTATTACAGATGAGAAATGTAGAATTCGGCACGGTTCTACAGAACGAACAAGTCCATCAAGTACCAGGATGGTGCAAGAAGTGAATGCCTATGTTTTTGTGCACAATATATGCATGTACGGTTACTCTCTTTGTCTTTCTGTCTCTCATTTTTCACAGTCTTTATCATGCTAGTACTCCCACTGAGGTAGCGGTCCCTATTGTTCTTCCTACTATGGGAACTTCCTTTGATATACTTCATGAATGGTACAAGACTTCTAAAAGGCACAGGAGAGATACAGAGGAAGATAATGAGTGGATAAATACCTCTCTAGATGATGCAGCACACTTGGGTAATAACATGTGGTATCAACACATGAGGGAAGTAGGGGAGAAGACATCTAAGGAGATTTGCTATGTCTGCGCTCTCATGCCCTGTGCCATGAATACAGTGCAAACTTTCATCTCCAGCGAAGTCCCAGAACACGATGCCAGGTGCCTCATTCATCTTGCAGCATGTATGACCAGAGGACAATTTCAGGGTAGTTGGGCACTTCACGATGGAGATCGAAATTGTAGTTTCCATTCCAGGAGGATTATATCAAAACCACACAGTTGGAAAGGGAACCTGGATGGGAGAGCAAGATGCTTGTGTATCCTGCAGCAGAACAGGAAGAGGTAGTCATTGAAGACACAAAGAGAATGGATTGCCCTGATATAACAAAAATAGCTGGATCGCCTGGATGTTGGGAACAAACTCAAGTCTTAGTCTATGGACGAGTGAAGTCAAGAAGGGATGGGAAGAAAGATTGAAGTCCTGTGAAGCTCAACTAATGAAGCCAGAATATGTGCAAGAGGTGCAGAGAGTGAACAATGGATGTTTGAAGTCATTGGCTAAGCATGCCAGACTACTGACATGGGTAGAAGATGAATCAGCTCCAATGGTTGGGATTCCATTGACGAATGCAACATTGTGCTAGTGAAGACATGGAAAGAAGCATGTGGGAGACAATAAAGGCTGCAAAACCAAATTGACATTTCCAGGATGGGAGCAGGGACAGCCGTCCTAATGGATCGATATTGGGCTTGTGGGTCTATGGCCTACATGAAGCTGCTCAAGGATTGGGGAGGAACGCGCTCCTTGGTGCTTACCCATGTTCCAGCATTAGTGATTTCTCAGAGTGACCTGAACATTGGAGAATTTCCGAAAGTAGATGCCCATTTAAGAAAAAGAAGATCGCTTGAATTTCTCAATTGAACCAGAAGAGAAAATGACTTCTCATCTAAGCTGATAGAAGCATTTGACTCCATTTCTTATGAATACAGGTTGTTCAGTAAGACTGCTTCAATATTTACAACTATATTCATGCCTGGGATCCAGGCGATGGCTGTTAGGAAAGATTTCGTAATTGTAGGGAATTTTCCTTCCATGTGGCAACCCCTAAACTTTTTGCTATTGTTTTTAACCTTGTTCTTGACTTTGCCAGAGAAGTACAGCCTTCTGCCGCACTTCTCTGGGCTTTCGCTCCTTTCTTACGGGGAAACTGACATGCCCTTAAGACAGTCAGTACCGGGGAACGTGGTTTCCCGTAGTTTCTTCTATCGTGTCGCAGCTTTAGTGCAACACGACACAAGAGGGCACTGTAAGCTAAGTTACAGCTCTCTTGGGTCTCTAGCCTTCTACAGGCCCTAGATACTCTTTTAGGAATGTATTTGATCGGTGCAAGTCATTCAGGGACTCGAATGGTGGCAGCGATCGTATTGTTTATTTTGAGCTCCTTTTGGCGTTCTGAGCACGTTTTTGCACTGAACCCAAAATGGTGGCCTGGCTCCCAAAATGGCCAGGCCGCGAGGCTCCTTTGTCCTGTCCACTGTCCGTCTTGCTCCCTTCACCTCCCCCAGGTCCGGCGACCCGGGGCCTTCCTTAATTGGGCATGTACTTTCCCGCGAAACGTGGTTGCTTTCGCGGGCTTCTACATGTCGTTTGTGTGCCTCCAGGGTGTGGGCTGGGATGTCTGGTCCCAATACACATCCTGGGTGCCAGAGAGTCTAGGGTGGTGTGAATGCCTGGGACCACCGTGGTCCGTGATTGGTCCACGTATGGTATGTGTTTTGATGAGCGGATCTCCCATTGGCTCCCCTCCGTTTTGGCGCGAAGGGAACCGTGGATAAGAGGGGGCTGGAAACACCACTACCATGTCGATCTCCTGAGTTCTCACGAACGAAGGAATACAGGAGCCAAGTATCCTGCAACTACGAGGCTGGACCGAGGAATCGCTGGTGACCCGCTGAAGGAATCCTCCTTTGCACTGCTGTCGTCCGGAGAGCCCCTGTCCTCCTTTGATCGAACCAGAAGGCCTGTACTGGTGCTTCGACCTTTGGAATAGCAGGAACAGCTATTCCCGGCATCTTCAACCATCTCCTGCCAAGTAAGCCTTCGGAAGCGTCTCTGGGCCATCCAGTTGACTGACCAGCTTACCAAGGAGTTTGGCTCTGCAACCGCCGCCAGGTTGTGTTGTATTGCGAGTCCTTGACCCTCTCCCACGCTTCGTACGCTTGGCGTTCCCAGGTCTGAAGGGAGGAGGGTTCATTTGGCTCGAATACACACGGCCGCTCCGTTGTCCTGTGCGGCAACAAAACTGTGCTGGTTTCGTCGATTGGGACGTCTTTTTGCTCTACACGACTACAAAGCGTTCCCTGCTCTTCTGAACCTGCCAGCTGCTGAAACTATCGTGGAGAAGCCTGGGTCTGCTTGCTTCGGGGACCGGTGAGTAGTATATCTAGGATCTGGTCGCCCTCCTGCAGTATCCCATTGCTTTTCCCTGCTGTGTAAAAACAGCACCCTTTTGCCGCGCTCGCGCTCTGCTTCTGCCCGCTGTGGAGGCTGCGCTTGAGTTGCGGAACCTGTTCTTCTTCTGCTGTGCACTAACGTGAACCGCCTGACTTCCTCCGAAGAGCTTCCCCTTGTGCCCGTCGGCACCGGCGTGGCAGGTACTTTGAGCACAAGGCTCCACTCTTCGCAGGGCTCGGACTTCCACCTAGTTAGGTGCCTATGAAGGCGAACTGAGTCGAAAGCATTATCGCACTGCCTGTTTTCCTTCCCTGGCAGGTGGACTACATATTTCGTGCTTTAAACGCTTGCGACTGTGTATTTGTATATATATTGTGTTGATATGGTATGTGTTGGTTTAATATTGTGATATTGTGATTTTCTCGCTACGGTCATTATTTTAAAGGCCTTAAAATAAATGTGTATCTATTTTTGATATAACAACTGTTTGGAGTAGTTTGTTAGCGCTCTTGCTTTGTGTGCTCACTGCGGGCTTTCAGTCACCCTCACCCCTCTTGAGACCTAGTCTTGACCGCCGCGATCGCTACCTTGATTGGTCTGGCTTGTCCAGAGGTTACCCTGTTCCAAGTAATTAGGTTGGCCTTCTGAACTTCTGCGCCACCAGGACAGAGTTCAGAAATCCGTCTTAACAAATTGGTGTACAGCGGTGGGATACGACTGAAGGTATCCAGTGTTGCGCTCGAACTAAGGCATTTCAGGTTATTCCAAACAGTACACGTAGTGAATTGTTATAGTATAACTGTAAAAAGGCCATAGTCCTATCAAACAGTATGGAAACAAGTACGTTGTTAACTTTAAATGCTTCCAAATCAGAAACGTTGAAAAAGATGTGTGCGGAGAGAGGTGTTTCCTCTCAAGGCACGAAATTGGAAATGATCCAAAGAATCGTGGCGTGGCAAGAAGCGCAGCTTGACGCTATTACTTCTGAGGACAGTGCGGAAGGTGGTGGGGCTGCTCTCACTGGTAGAACTGACGGTTCTGCCGCCGCACTGTTCCACCGCGACCACGAGGACAGGGAGGACGAGCTGTCTAATGTTTCCTCTGCCAGTGCTGATGGGGAGGCTATGCTTGAATTCAAGAAGCAAGAGCTGCGGTTTAGGCAGCAGGAGCTTGAATTCAGCATAGCCAAACTAAAAATCGAACAGGCAGAAAAACAAAAAGACAGGGATCACCAGTTGGAACTGGCCAAGCTTCAGGTTGCAAATGGATCCAAGGGTCCTGGACATGGGTCTGGGGCCTCCTCTCATCCACGGTTTCCAAAAGATCTGCTCAGTGTGTATGAAGAGAGGAATGACATTATGGACTGGCTGAATGCGTTTGAGTATGCATGCGAGGTCCAGGAAGTTGACAATGCTGATAAGATTGCGTGGTTGCTCAGTAGACTGCCCCATTCTGGCTGTAGTGCCATTATGGAAATGTCGAAGGCTGAGCGGGCTGATTTCGCAATGTTAAAGCAGACTCTCATTTTAAAGTTTGGGAAGACTCCGGCCCAATATTTAAAGCGTTTTCGAGAGTATAAGAAAAAGGAAGGTGGTACTTGGGTATCTTATGTCGCTGAATCTTTGAAAAACTTAACTGGCTGGGTCGAAGGCTATAAGGTTTCTACCTTCGACGGCATGATAAATCTTGTCATGCTGGAACACATTTTTGCTTCTTCTTCCCCGGAGCTTAAGCAGCATTTGGCCGATTCGAAGGAGATAGATCCTAAGAAGCTGGCCATTGCAGCAGACTTATGGGTGTCACATCGAGTGTCCCATAAGGACAAAACTCATCCTGGTAAGCAGGAGGAGGGGAAAAAGTCCAAAGATATGGAGGGTGGGGAATCTGCTAAATCTTCTTCCCAAAAGGGCCACAAAAAGAAAAACAAGGGTAAGACACAAGAGAACTCACAGGGTAGTGGAGGTGCGCCTCCGAAACAGAACTCTGGTTACAATAAGCCTCCCTACGTAAACAGACCCTCTGTGGCTTGTTTTTCTTGTGGAGCAACTGACCATGTGAAGGGGGATCCCCGTTGTAAGGTTAGACCTTTGGGGGTCCACTCCGCTAATCTGGCCTTCTCCTCCTACGAGGAAGAAGAGATTACAGGAGCATCCTTCTCCTCGGACTCATTTCCCAGCGGAATAGAGGCCGAGGTAGTTTTAGTGTCCCTGGGTTCCTGGGAGCCTAAAGTCGCAGAGGCTTATGCTAGGATTCCGGATAATACCAAGCACTACTTTAAAGACAGTGTGCTGATCAATGGAGTGGATACTCCAGCTCTTAGGGATAGTGGGTGCAGTCGAACTGTAGTGGATTCTACCTTGGTAGACTCAGAGGAAGTTGCCAGAGCTACTCTGATGCCCACTAAGTTGGCTGACGGCCCCCTCCGTATGTTTCCCGTGATCCCTGTTAATCTAACTTTAAATGGTACAGCTGTCAGGATTCCAGTGAGCATTCAGAGAAACGTCCCGGGAAAGGTCTTATTAGGTAATGATCTCAGAGCTTTAGGGCTCGTAGGAGACACTGCCGAACGACCCTACACACGGTCTCAAGCACGGGCAGCATTGGCCAAGTCCAATACGCCGCCCCAGCCGAAGGGGCAACCCAAGGCGAAAGGAGTCTACAAGTCAAGACGGGGGAAAGAGAATATTCCCCCGAGCTCGCCTACCACTGCGGTGGAGGGAGTTGGTCAATCGCCCGAGCCTGACGAGGAGGTGGCGATGCCTGAAGTATTCGACCCCAACGACCATCCGGAACTAAAAGACTTGTTAGTTGAAGGAGGTCCTGATAGGGACGAATTCAGTAAAGGCCAACGTGAGTGCCCATCTCTGGAAGGCCTAAGGAGACAGGCCTGCTCCCAGCTTGAGGGTGAACCTCCTGGGATGCATAGGATTTACCAGGAAGGTGGACTCCTGTATAGTGAGCCCACAGAGTCTACAGAAGGAGACCATAGGAGGTTGGTGGTTCCCCTTGCTGTTAGGCCCTTCCTCCTGCAGTTGGCGCATGTCGTTCCCCTTGCTGGTCACCTTGGTATGAGGAGGACCAAGCAAAGGTTATCCATGCACTTCTACTGGCCCAAGATGGGGGAGCAAGTAGAAAGTCACTGCAGGAGTTGTGCCGCCTGCCAGTTGTCTGGTAAGGTTGGCGCGACAATCCAAGCTCCGTTGGTACCGCTCCCAGTTGTGGGCGTACCATTTGAAAGGGTAGGGATCGACATGGTTGGTCCCCTTGACCCGCAAACATCCTCAGGCAATAGGTTTATCCTGGTGCTGGTCGACCATGCAACCAGGTATCCTGAGGCCGTCCCATTGACAACTGTAACTGCCAAGCCAGTTGCAGAAGCTTTACTCGGCATGTCTACTAGGGTTGGCTTCCCTAAAGAAGTTGTGTCGGATCATGGCAGCAACTTTATGTCGAAGTATAGGCAGGCTATGTGGAAAGAATGTGGGGTCACCTACAGGTTCTCTTCTGCATACCGCCCCCAGACCGATGGTCTGGGGGGGCGTTTCAACAGGACGTTAACGAGCATGATTGGGGCTCTGGAGGAGCCTCAGAGAAGAGAATGGGATCTTCTTGTTTCATGCTTACTGTTTGCCTACCGAGAGGTACCACAGGAGGGTGTTGGCTTCAGCCCCTTCGAACTTCTGTTCGGTCATCCCGTACGGGGACCCTTAGCCATCGTCAAAGAGGGATGGGAGATGCCCACTCCCCCTGTTACTACCAATGTAGTTGATTATGTGCTAGGGCTCAGAAAACGGATGGTACTTCTGATGGGCTTGGCTAGTGATAAATTGAAGGCAGGGCAAGCGCTGGTGAAACATTGGTACGACCAGAAAGCTTCCCTCATCAACTTTACACTTGGTCAGCAAGTCCTGATCATGAATCTCATAAGGCCTCGAGCTTTACAGGACAAATGGTCAGGCCCTTGCCCAGTGGTGGAGCCCCTGGGTGAGGTTAACTATTCAGTGGACCTTGGAAGGCCTGGACAGGCTCCAAAAGTGTTTCACGTGAATAGGCTGAAGGCTTTCGTCCCAAGCGGCGAAATCGCAGCACTGCTATTGGCTTCAGACGTTGCGGGAGAGGAGTCTGAACCTCTCCCCGACCTGTTCCCAAGCAGTCCTTCAGATAGCTCTTTTGAGGGTGTCCGAGTGGCCCCTCACCAAAATGGACAAGGCTCAGTGGTTTACCTTGGACATGAAGTAGGTGGAGGGAGGAGACAGCCTCTACTCAGTCAGGTACAAGCAGTACAAGACTGGCCTACCCCCACTACGCAAACCCAAGTGAGAGCCTTTTTAGGACTCACGGGGTATTACCGCAATTTTGTGGCAGACTATGGCACCATAGCTGCTCCTCTGACTGCCCTCACAACTCCGAAGAAACCCAAGAAGGTAACTTGGACCGACGAGTGTGAGAAGGCCTTCAATGGCTTAAAAGACTCCTTGTGCCAGGCCCCTGTGCTTAGGGCCCCTGATTATCAAAGACCTTTTATCGTGCAGACGGATGCCTCTGACACTGGGATAGGAGCTGTACTATCACAAGTAGATGAGAAGGGTAAGGAACACCCTATCGGTTTTATTAGTCGCCAGCTTAAGGACAGAGAGCTCAGGTGGTCCACGGTAGAGAAAGAATGTTTCTCTGTTGTGTGGGCCCTAAGGAAGCTGAGGCCCTACCTCTATGGGACCCACTTCACTGTGCAGACTGACCATAAGCCGTTAAAGTGGCTAATGAACATGAAGGGGGAGAATCCAAAGTTGCTTAGGTGGTCCATAAGTCTTCAAGGCTTCGACTTCACTATTGAGCATAGGCCAGGTGTCCAACATAGCAATGCTGATGGGTTGTCCAGAATGTTTAACCGACCTGAACAAGAGACTCATCCAGGGGTGGATTAGTTCCCCCTGTCCATAGTCTGGGAGGGGCGAGTGTTAGGAAAGATTTCGTAATTGTAGGGAATCTTCCTTCCATGTGGCAACCCCTAAACTTTTTGCTATTGTTTTTAACCTTGTTCTTGACTTTGCCAGAGAAGTACAGCCTTCTGCCGCACTTCTCTGGGCTTTCGCTCCTTTCTTACGGGGAAACTGACATGCCCTTAAGACAGTCAGTACCGGGGAACGTGGTTTCCCGTAGTTTCTTCTATCGTGTCGCAGCTTTAGTGCAACACGACACAAGAGGGCACTGTAAGCTAAGTTACAGCTCTCTTGGGTCTCTAGCCTTCTACAGGCCCTAGATACTCTTTTAGGAATGTATTTGATCGGTGCAAGTCATTCAGGGACTCGAATGGTGGCAGCGATCGTATTGTTTATTTTGAGCTCCTTTTGGCGTTCTGAGCACGTTTTTGCACTGAACCCAAAATGGTGGCCTGGCTCCCAAAATGGCCAGGCCGCGAGGCTCCTTTGTCCTGTCCACTGTCCGTCTTGCTCCCTTCACCTCCCCCAGGTCCGGCGACCCGGGGCCTTCCTTAATTGGGCATGTACTTTCCCGCGAAACGTGGTTGCTTTCGCGGGCTTCTACATGTCGTTTGTGTGCCTCCAGGGTGTGGGCTGGGATGTCTGGTCCCAATACACATCCTGGGTGCCAGAGAGTCTAGGGTGGTGTGAATGCCTGGGACCACCGTGGTCCGTGATTGGTCCACGTATGGTATGTGTTTTGATGAGCGGATCTCCCATTGGCTCCCCTCCGTTTTGGCGCGAAGGGAACCGTGGATAAGAGGGGGCTGGAAACACCACTACCATGTCGATCTCCTGAGTTCTCACGAACGAAGGAATACAGGAGCCAAGTATCCTGCAACTACGAGGCTGGACCGAGGAATCGCTGGTGACCCGCTGAAGGAATCCTCCTTTGCACTGCTGTCGTCCGGAGAGCCCCTGTCCTCCTTTGATCGAACCAGAAGGCCTGTACTGGTGCTTCGACCTTTGGAATAGCAGGAACAGCTATTCCCGGCATCTTCAACCATCTCCTGCCAAGTAAGCCTTCGGAAGCGTCTCTGGGCCATCCAGTTGACTGACCAGCTTACCAAGGAGTTTGGCTCTGCAACCGCCGCCAGGTTGTGTTGTATTGCGAGTCCTTGACCCTCTCCCACGCTTCGTACGCTTGGCGTTCCCAGGTCTGAAGGCAGGAGGGTTCATTTGGCTCGAATACACACGGCCGCTCCGTTGTCCTGTGCGGCAACAAAACTGTGCTGGTTTCGTCGATTGGGACGTCTTTTTGCTCTACACGACTACAAAGCGTTCCCTGCTCTTCTGAACCTGCCAGCTGCTGAAACTATCGTGGAGAAGCCTGGGTCTGCTTGCTTCGGGGACCGGTGAGTAGTATATCTAGGATCTGGTCGCCCTCCTGCAGTATCCCATTGCTTTTCCCTGCTGTGTAAAAACAGCACCCTTTTGCCGCGCTCGCGCTCTGCTTCTGCCCGCTGTGGAGGCTGCGCTTGAGTTGCGGAACCTGTTCTTCTTCTGCTGTGCACTAACGTGAACCGCCTGACTTCCTCCGAAGAGCTTCCCCTTGTGCCCGTCGGCACCGGCGTGGCAGGTACTTTGAGCACAAGGCTCCACTCTTCGCAGGGCTCGGACTTCCACCTAGTTAGGTGCCTATGAAGGCGAACTGAGTCGAAAGCATTATCGCACTGCCTGTTTTCCTTCCCTGGCAGGTGGACTACATATTTCGTGCTTTAAACGCTTGCGACTGTGTATTTGTATATATATTGTGTTGATATGGTATGTGTTGGTTCAATATTGTGATATTGTGATTTTCTCGCTACGGTCATTATTTTAAAGGCCTTAAAATAAATGTGTATCTATTTTTGATATAACAACTGTTTGGAGTAGTTTGTTAGCGCTCTTGCTTTGTGTGCTCACTGCGGGCTTTCAGTCACCCTCACCCCTCTTGAGACCTAGTCACTACCTTGATTGGTCTGGCTTGTCCAGAGGTTACCCTGTTCCAAGTAATTAGGTTGGCCTTCTGAACTTCTGCGCCACCAGGACAGAGTTCAGAAATCCGTCTTAACAATGGCCAATGCTAAATGGTTGCAAATTATGAGATGGGAACTTCTGCAGTCAAATCAGAACCACCATGAAGGGATCAATGCTACCAAGGAAGAGCTGAGGGCCATACGACTAATGACCCTGCAGAACAGATATGTCATTGATATGATCACAGCAATGAAAGGAGGAGTTTGCGTCAAAATTGGGCCATCATGTTCCACATTCATACCTTCTCATGATGACGAGAATGGAAACTTGACAAAGGTCATAACTTTGCTAACAAACCTGCATAGCAAGATGGAAGATGAGAAGGAGGACATTATGGATGACAGTTGCTTTGCTTCCATATTCTCATGGATTCCGCTGTCTCTTTTTCTTGAAGCAATATTGGTCATGGTGATGTTTGGATTTTGTATGATCAGGATAATAATTGCTCAATGCAAGAAGACGGCAAAGAAAGCAAAAGGGATGAAGATCATGATCGATGTCAAATCTGGATTTGGACCCAAGGAATTTACTGCTGAAGATGTCAGAAAATACATTAAGGCCAGCATCGTAGCACCCGAAGCAACAAAGTTCCTGTATTCAAGAATCATAAGAAGTACGTGGGATGATGGCTTAATTGTAATCTGAATGGACAGTGCAACTACATGACCTGGAGTGTGGATGAACATGTTAAATCAGCAGGTACCCTGAGGGGGGTGATAAAGATTTGGACTCTGAAGAAGCACTTTTTCAAGAGAAAATATGAAGATGTGGAGACCAGAGGGGGGAATGTAGAGGAGCAGTTGCATGCCTCTGCAGGAAATCCCACCCCATGTCTACTATATGTTTGAAGCGTAGATGCCCACCCGATAAGAGTTATCCAATCCGCATGTAGCTCCTATACTTAAGTTACCTTTCTGACCAATAGAATTGCATGACAAACATATGAGTTTTGCACGTCAAATGATGATGAGTCTTGCCCATAAAAGTTGCTGTCTGATTGAAGAATTTGGGAGTTGAAGCGAGACAGGTGATTGCGACTCTGTTGTTTACCATTTGTTTCCCTGTTTTTTGTACTTTCCCTTCGCCAAACTATTGAGTTGTCCTTATTGAAGTGTGTTGGAGTAAGTGGATCCTGCACCCTAACCTCCTCAAGGTGCAGCTATCTTAACTTACAGGTACTAGAGTCTGAGCTCTGACCTATGGGCCCGTCAGGGGACGCTCCGCCCTCCTGTACACCAGTATCAGGGAAAATTGGTGCTAACTGAAGTCAACAAGGTTGTGTCACTGAAGACATACAATTATAAGAACATTTAAGAGAATTATGAATGTTGCAGAGATACCTTATAAGAGCATCAGGTAGTGAAACCTTTTTGAGAGACATACCTGGCAGGAGAGTACACCAGGGGATCTGTGTGCATCAAAAGGAAGATATTCCTGGCCGGAGAGTAAACCAGGATATCCTGTGTTTTCAATGAAGGAATTCCTGGCGGGGAGTATCCCAGGAAATCCAAGGTTTTGTTGGAAAAGAACTTTGTTATATGAAACCTTTGTTAAAACTGAACAGGTTTCCTTTGGCCCTCCTAAAGACTATAAAAGACTGTCTTTGAATATGTTGCAACCTGTATTGTAAAAAGAACATTTGCCTTTCAATCCCAATGAAAATGCACAGAAAGAGCTATCTTTATTACCCTTAATGGTACTTTGATATAAACAGAATATTTCACATTTCTAAACCGTTCAGGAGAAGGGAAACTAAATCCAAGGGTTGTTTTGTTGAAACTGTATATATATGATGTTTTGCACAACATGGTTGAAGTGACAACAGAAATTATATTGAACCTTTTAATTTTGTATGTTTGTGTGAGGGCCAGAGGTATTCTGGAACCAATGTCAACTTATTTCAATCTTGTCTCCATAGGTAGGGACATTCTCCTTTGGTTTAGGGCAAGAGAGGCCTTTTTCCAAACCCTTTCTGTTTTAATAAAAATGGCGAATATTGAGAACACTTCAACTTTGTGTCCAGCTCTCATTGTTGATTTCTCACAGTGGTAACCCTGTGCCTGGAGATCCTCTGTGAGAGGTAGAGTGAGGCAGTGTTAGAGAGACAATGAGTGATTGAGAGAATTTTAAAGTTGATTCGTTCTCTCACTGGTAACCAATGTGCATCGTTTCTGTGAGCTGAGACATAGTCACGATTGGTTAAGCTCTTGGCAGCCCCCAAAGCATTGTTCTGTATAGTCTGGAGCTTGTTAAGGTTGCAAATCGAAGTGCCGGCGAGAAGGGAGTTACAGTAGTCAAGCCGGGATCCAATTACTGCTTTGTCTATGGTCAGGTGCTCTTGTGAGGAGAGGAAGTGTTTGGTCGCATTCAAAGTTTTAGTGGTGTGGGCTGCTGAAGATGTGATCGCATTGACATAGCGGGTCATGCTGAGGCTCGAGTCCAAGTGGAAACGCCTTTTCCGATTTTAAATGCAAGACTACAAGAATGCAGAGGGAAGACCCTGGCCTGTCAGTGGTCACCTGGGACTTCAGAAGGACTCATGTTTAAGCAACAGGATTGTTCACCTTGTATCCCTACCCCTAGTGTTCCCCTCTAAACCTATCTACATTTTAGCACAGTAGAAGTCAACACTTACACCCGCCCGCTCCTCTTGATGTATTTGTGGAAATGTGCTTTTCAGAAGCCCATAGACAGAAGGTTATTATTTTCATGGCACAGATGGTCTAATTTCCTGTGCTTCTTCCTGTCCCGCCTGTCCATGTTAGGGGTTGCTGTCCATCACGTTTTTTTTATTTCCAATTCTATAATTTAATGTCCTCCATTTATGATGGAAAAAAGCTAAACTACGATATGTGAACGTAATAAAAAGGGAATGGATGGGCGACACCTGCCAAACAAGGGTCTAGTTGAGAGCTCCAATTCTGGTCATTCATCATGAACTTGAGTCGAGGCCACATTTACAAAAGCACCTACACACGTTTCACATGGGGAAGTCTGGGCACACTGAGATTGGCATAGGATGTATAGCAGAATCTTTAAATGTTCCTCCGGCTTCGTGGTCACTCACCGATACGGTTGCTGCTTTCTATCTTGTCACTGTCGTGGACAATCTGTCTGCAGTTGCCGACACCTTCGCTGCGCTTCTCTGGAGTCTGTTTACCTCTGTTGGATCTCTTGCCCCTCCGGTACATTGGGGTGACAAATGACAGTCTGGGAGCACCTTTTTCCTTCAGCCTGGTGCACTCCCACACGTCTGCCTCTCTCCTCTGCTCTGCTTCCTGCTCCGCACTCTCTGCAGCCCGATCTGGCTTCTCCTTCACCTTCTCGTGTCACTGTTTGCAGGTGTTTTCCTGATTTAAATGCCCAGCGCAGCTGAATTAATTACAAGAACTACACTGCACGTTACTATTGACATTGTAGAGGAGCCGGTAATTGCTTTGTCACTAGTTCCCGCCCCCTCATCACTGTCATACAGAAATGGCCGGAGAATAGCAGTAAATGGGACCACCTGTGTTGTTCCCATACCACATTGAGTGTATCAGAGACGTTATGCACTTAGGCAGCCGTACAGAATGTATCCTCAAGGTGAGCCAGTAGAGGGATACCACATGGAAGGATGTCAGCACGTACCTATGGACATCATGGAGCATTAAGTGAAATCCGGCGAGGGCAGGGTGATGTCATAAGGAAGACATATGAACATATGTTGAAACAATATGAAAATACTTAAGAGTGATGATATAACTGAAGCACGAAGAGAAACATGCACCTAAAAGCTAAAGTAACCATGACTACAAACAAGATGAAGTTACTTATTCATCAATAACTGCAAATATGCAGTAACGCAAGGTAGAAATGAAATGAAATATACAGATGCTTGCTACAAAGGTACATATAACATACCTAGAAAGGCCATGATAGGAAAATGGACCCCGATTCATGACTGATACAACCAAGCTACCTCAGAAACAGACTAAGGCTGTATGATCAGGAGACGCGGAAGAACAGTTCTGTGTGCAGAACCGACGATGAGTCAAGGTTGGCCCAGAACAAAAGGATGCAATTTTAAGGAATAAGCACAGAGCACACAGGGAGTTACATGGATAAGCTCTGAATGCGCGACATTCCTCGTAGATTGAAGAAGAATAAAACATCTGCTAGAGGAAACTGCTGGTCAATTAAAAGTGTATAAAGTTCATGTGAGATAGAGTGAGCAAGTCTCCAGAGGCCAAAAGGAGCAAGTGCATCCAGCATAATTAAATCAAATAGCAGAAAATAGAATGTCGAAATGGACAAATTTGTGGTCCACTACCATGTGATTTTGGAGAACAGAATCAGAGCTATACATTAAGCCTGAGACAAAGATAGTGGTGTGCTTACACAGCACTGAATGTTCAAGGCCAGTGAACAGTTAACAAGTTCAACTACAAAAGGAAGACTTGGTTTATGGCCGACCGATGAGAGGTGATGGACTAATTGGGAAAACGGGGAGTAGTCGGACAGGAATCAAACACCTAAGTTTTGCTTCGCTTATGTGCTGCTAAAAGAGTTGAAAGTCCAAGGTTAGGATAGTATGCCAACCAATCAGTGGGTATGAGGGACAACCTAACATACAATGTTGCATAGACCAATCCACTGACAGTTTGTCCATTATAATCACTACTGTACATATTTAGAGGTAGTTCAAGGTGTTCTCTACAGATAAGGGGTAGCCAATGATGCACTAATCCTTATATATTCTACAAGTAGATCTGCCCTTAACCAATCCTTCTCCTCAAAGAGGCGAAGGATTCTACGTGTATTTTGCCAGAGAGAATGATGTCATAGTACTCTGCCTTTCTCTCTAGCTTGGACTATTGTAACAGCCTCTTTCTAAATCTACCTGCCTCTACTCTCCGCCCTCTGCAACTAATCCAGAACAGGACTGCAAGACTTGTCCTTGGCCTCAAGCCCTGGGATCGTATTAGTCCAGCTCTGAAATCTCTCCATTGGCTCCCAGTGGATGCAAGGATTGAATTCAAAGCAATCTGCATTGTCCACAAGGCTTTCTGGGGCCTGGGTCCAAAATGCCTTCAGCTATCCCTCCGCAAATGCCTCCCCTCCCGAGCTCTTCGCTCCTCTACCTCCAACTCCCTCAGGGTCAGTCGTTTTTCAAAGAAACGAGCTGGGGGTAGATCTCTGTCTTCAGCTGGGGCCTCCCTCTGGAACAGCCTCCCTGCAACTCTAAAACATGAGGAGAACCATCTCCGGTTCCGGAAGCACCTCAAGACCTTCCTCTTTCCTTCTGCCTTCGCTCCCCCTCTCCCCTGCTGACCTGTTCTCTCTTGGCACTGAACATAGGAGCGTGGTTTCACTGATGGGCCCATAGATCAGTGCACACCCTCTAGTACTTGTAAGGCAAGGTAGCTGCAGCATGTGTGGACTGGGGGTGCAGGATTCACTTACTCCAACACGACTCAATAATGAGGACTCAGTAGGTTGGCAAAGGGAAGTCTGTTTAATGACAAGTACATCAAACAGAGAAACAAATGGAAATCAGCAGCATTGTGATCACCTGTCTCGCTCCGACTTCCTCGAACTTCAGTTTAACAGCAATTCTTATAGGCAATATTCGTCATCATTGACGTCTAATTCTACAAAACTCGACATGCAATATAATTGGTTAGGAAAGGTAACTTAAGTATAGGTGCTATATCTGTATATGATAATAGAGAATGCGGATTGGATAATTCTTATCGGGTGGGCAGCTACGCCCTTCCCACTACATCACACATGATTGACGTCACTACAAGTACGACGTCCTATTGGTTATACTATCTATAGGACCCCAGATAACTAGGTCCATAGTGATTGGGCAGGTTACACCCCTAGACATAAATCCCCATTTTAATTAGCAGCATGCAGAATAGACACCCAGGTGCCTAGTGTCCCAAGTTTCACTCTGCCTCCCTTCCATCAATCAGTATCTTAGGGCTATATGTCAATTAGTTGGCTGGGTATGGCCTTGAAACTGTAGCCTCTTATCTGGAAAAGTTATGGCATCCTCGTGTCCTGGATGACATCAGGTGGTGGTACCTCTTCACGCCTGGCTGGTCACATGTCTGTTCACCATCAATCTGCTTCAGTTTCCAGCTTTTCGTGTATTTAATTCTATTTTGGCCTCGCCACCTGCATGGGCCCCCCTTATCTTGACCTTCATGGGGCAGGCTGGTATGCTCTGAAGTTTGAGTCTTGTTAGCTTGCGCTCTACGTCTTTTCTCTGGTTGACCTCGATTTCCCCGGCATGAGCCGCTCTTTGTTGAGTTTTGATTCTGCTCCTTCTCTTGACTCTGGCTGGGTTCTGAAACTTGGCCTGTTAGGCCCCTGGCAACCTGGGTAAATTTCTGCTTTTAGAAAATGGAGTCGCATTTGTATAATGTGCCTTATTGAGGTAGATATATGGTTGGCGCTTGCCGCTCTAATCTTCTACTAAGCATTGCAAGCAGTATCGATATCTTTAGCTTCTTGCGTTCCAAGCCTATCTACACACGTTTAACAGGTTGGTTGCTTCCATTTTGTCTTGTAACAACGTTTCCTCATGTTTTAACATCGTCTCTTTCCTGCGTCCATTTACTATATTTTCACAACTGCTCCAACTGGTGTGCTATCTTCGATAGCCATTTTTGTTCCTTCGCGAGTCTGTTCAGGCGCTTATGTCATTTCCACTGGCCTTCCATTAAGGCTCTTTGGGTCTCTTCATGGACCGTCTTTAGGTACTCTTCATTTCGTCTCAGCAGCTGGTACGGCTGTCTGATAGGGTACTGTGCTGCCCAGGGTTGTCTGGTTATGGGCGCTTCAACAGGTATGGATCTTCTGATGTATACTGGGCAAAGTCCCAGTGCAGCTCTTTGTTGGTTCATTTGCTCCTCATGCGTCACATACCATGGCGAGTACGCTCCTGGTACCTCGGAATGAGGGGATGGGGTACAGGCCATGTCTGGGACCTCTACTACACTCCCCTCTCTGGTCGGTTCATCGACCACTTCTGCAACCTCTTTTGCATTTATTTCTTTTGATTCTTTGGTGTCGTGTTCATCGTTTTCAGGGTTTGTACATGATGGTGTGAATGTGTGAGCCTTTGGAGTCCATATTTGTATCACTCCTTTCAAACACCCTACAGTTTTCACATGTTCGTCTTTGTTCCATGTCATTAGCTGGCATTGTCCATTTGGGCTGCAGTAGATCCATTTTCCTTCATACCTTCTTCGTTTCTTAGGATATGTGAGCTTTGTTCCTTCTGGCGTAAATTTGCTGGCCTTCACAAAGACTCTTATTTCTTCATCAGTCAGGTCTCTGGGCTTCCATCCTTGCTCAACATCAACCATTATTTTCATCCCTATGGCTTTTTTTGCAGTTTTCTGGCACTGTGCGATGATTATCTTGATAACACAGACTCCTAGCAGCACCATTGCTAATAGGGCTCCCAGAAACCTGAATATATCTGCCATCCATTGTGGGACTCACGAGAATAGGTCTCCAAACCAACTGTCATCGTCCACTTCATCACTTTCATCGATCATCTGGTTTTTCAGGCTTGTCAACATACTTATGACCTCTGTTAGGGCTCTGTTTTCTTCATTGTGTGATGGTACAAATGTGCAATATGATTCTCCGATTTTTGCACAAACACCTCCATCCATTGCTGTGATCATGTCAAGCACATATCTGTTTTGGAGGGTCATCAGTCTGATTGCTCTAAGCTCTTATTTGATCGCGTTGAATCCTTTTATAGTGGTATTGATGGTCTGCAATAACTCCCATCTGGTTATCTGCAACCATTTAGCATTCACTTCAATTTGGATGTGTGGCAAGAACATTGTGGTGAACACTGTTGAGGTGAGGCTGAACAGCCTGTGTTCGTATGGGATTGCCTGGAATGCCTCTTCTGATTTGGAAGAAAAGTAATTTTCTCTCTTCATTCTGGACATCAGGTCCACAGACCTCCTTCTCCTTAGATGAGCATCTGCTTTCGGGAAACTGTTCAACTTCAGGTCATTCTTAGGGATCACCAGCGTGGGAACGTGGACGTTCACTATCGTGCATATACCTCCCCAGTTTTTCAGCAGTCTTATGTATGCCTTGGATCCACATGCCCAGTAATGGTCCATTATGACTGCGGTTCCTTGTGTCATTCCTAGGGCTTCAAAGATTCGTCCGCAGTTTACATTCTCTCCCATCTTCCTCGTGCCATTACTTCTGAAGCATAGTTTTGGGCTTTCCAGTGATACTATCTGCAGGGGTCCTCCTCTGTCTTCGACCCATGTTAGCAGCTTTACCAGTTTTGGCCATAGAGGTTTGCATAACCTCTGCAAATTCTCTACTGCTTCTTTGTAGGCTCCAAGGAACATCAAAGCTCGGCAGATTACTACTCCTTCTTCCCATCCATCTGGGGAAACCACTGCTCCCCAAATCTGCATTTGGCCTCTGTTTTTCCAGATTTGAGCCTCTTCTGCAGTTTTTCCTCAAATGTTCAATCTTGGGTTTATTTCACATCTTATCCCTGATCCTTTGACGCCAGGGTTCTCGTACCGATCACGTGATTCCTTGTGTGCACCCTGTTTTTTTGTTTTAATGTCCTGGATGTAGCCCTCTTCGTCCTGGTAATCTTTTTCATTGGCCCATATCAGCGAGGCGTCTTTTCCCATAAATTGTCCTCTGGTGTTGCACATTGCTACGTGTGACATACAGTGTGCTGTAGGGACATCAATTTCTACAGCTACAAAGATCTTAGATTTTCCCATACTGTATGGTAGAAGCGCACAGACGAAGCATTCTCCTTCTTACTGTCTTCATCCTACTTCCTTTATGTGCTGGTACCATATGTTGTTTCCGAGATGGGCTTTGCTATGACTATGTCCTTAAAAGCGTCTGTGCTGCTTTTCCACTCTGGGCGTCTTGGTGGAGCAGGGTCCTTTGGCTGCATCGCTGTGGTAGGAAAAGATTTTCCGTTTCTCTTCCTCTCCTCTTGTAATTTTTCATCGAGGTTCTCTGGCCGCCATTGGCTCACCAACTCCTCAATGTGTGGCTGTGCCGTAGATCTGGTGCTTTTTAGCAGTGTTCGAGCTGGCATGCTTATCGTTATAGTCTCTGCAGTTCTATTTTTCAGCTCCTTGTGCAGTTTCTTTGCTCTGACTATAAATGGGAACAAATAATCTATCAGCAATTGTGTTTTCTCTGTGAGTTCCTTTGTGGCTACTTCTGTTCTTTCGAGGGATTTTGCTATGCCCCCTCTCTTCGGTTTTTCACTTGGCTTCTCTTGGTCACTTCCACTATTTTCTGGAACTGATTGTTCGGCAGGCTGTCTCCCCTTCTCTAGAGCCTTCATTGGAGGCCCTGCAGCCATTGACACTTGACCATGTCTGTGTGCATCCTGTGTGTGGATGTGTGCAGTGGTAAGTGCTGCGTTTTCATTCATTCGTGCTGATCCTGACTACAGCTTTTCTCTTCATTCGCTACCTCAGATGTGTCTAAATCACTGCTAATTACATTTAATTTTAGTTCTTTAATTTTACCATCAGGTTTCCTTGGAATGACTATATAGGGTCTGGGTGCTTTCGTAGGCCCCAGACGTTCATTATCTGGTGGGTGCACTGAGATTGGGACACTTCGTGCACCAATAAAGAAAGCAGTTCTTATTGTTAATGACAGAAAAACAATAATAATAACTATGCATATACACATAATCGTTCGGAACGATAATTTGCAACATTGTCTTCCAGGGAGGTTGGGGCGTCCTTCTGTTGGGGGTAAAACCAAGTTACTGTTCTGGGCCCCCATTTCGAATGAGTTCATAGTCAGTTGTTCATTCCTTCTCTTGCTCTGATCTCGTAGTTCGAGAGTTCATTACTATTAAAGTGACGAGTGCTTTTCAAATGTCCCCCCTCTTGTGGGTGATGACGGTAGTCTCTGAGTATGCAGTACAGTTCCTGTGCTAGATTATGAAAAAGGTATTTCGATACCTCACCTATTATCAATAATTATATCGATAAAAGGTGAGGTCCCAGTGCTCTCCTCGAATTTTCTTTGGTCCTGAGGACATGCTGGAACTTGCTCAATGCGAAGGAATGAGAAGATGGTACTGCTAAAAATCACACAAAAATAAAATGTTGTAAAAATGAAAATAAAAATAAAACCAAAAGCGAACATGAAAAAATAAAAATAAAGCAAAAATAAAAATAAAAATAAGAATACGGAAAAGTAGAGGATTAGTACAAAAATAGGACGGTGCAGTTCTTGTCTTTGCTCTCCTTGATCTGTCCTGCGGCTGAAAATTGAAGAACTGTGTCTCTGTCCTTGGTTTGTTCCACGGCGGAAAGTTTTACTGGAATCTCCTAAGGTATTCTCGCTGGACATTGGATAGCTCCACCTGGAGTATTATGCCGTGGAGGAGTGTGCCCATGTGTGGGGTGTTGGCCGGATTTCTAAGAAAGGAGACAACGTCAACATCTGCCTCCCCACCATTTCCGGATAGTCCGTGACTAGTCTAAGCAGGACATTGTGATAGGGAAATTTGTCCTGTTTGGCTGAGTCCTGGTATTTAGCTTTTCTTTTGATTAGCACTGTCTCAGGAACCTTCCTGTTGCGTGGCCTACCATGAGGTGATTTAGTTAAGTCCACAGCTGATTCAGCTTAGCTCGATTTCTTGGGTCCCTGATGAAAGTATGTGTGTCAGTTGTTCTCCCGACAAGTCCTGGGCATTTCTCGATTACTTGAAAGAACAAATTAAATGTGAGTTCATCAATGTCTACTGGCGGTGGAAGCATTTGTGTCCTCCTCGCTGTGCTCGGGTAGCTCGGCAAAGGCTTCCGTGATGACAGTCAGCAGTCGTCTGATTACTTTTTTGTTAGCTGGATCTTGAATAAAGTCTGTAACACTAGCTTCTCTCCCTATGAGTGACGGATAAGATAACACTACGAGTTGAATATAGGTGAGTACATCCCACTTGAGACTTCTGCTGGAGTGTACCATAAATTCTGTGAACAAAGTCTCGATACTGGCTGCTTCAGGATACTGTGTTACACTCTCAGAGAATATTTTGTTTGCAGTCTATCAGAGACTTGATTCTTTGTACTACTTGGGCATGACATGCTTTCAAAAGTTTGTTTTATCAATGTTGTTGTGGCTTTGGTTGCGCTTCTCTTTACCCTGCGATTGGGATGCACAGAGTGTTCGTTTTATGACCTTTATTATCTTTCACTGGTTTGAGAAATGTCCTGTTTATAAGCCACCATTTAAATCAGTGTTCCTTCTGCCTTTATTTTGCTGCTCATTGGTCCTTCTTCCTCACCATGAATCTTGTCTGCACGTGCTGAGATTCTTCCCTGTTGTGTGTGGTTTCTTTGCAGTTGGATGCAGCAGGAGGGCTCTCCTCTATATAAGGTTTAATGTCATTTATGAAGATCCATGCCCTTCTGCCCCGGAGCTTGACGGCGGAAGGGGTGCAGTCCTCTACGATGAAAGGGCCATTGAATCGTGGCTCATCCCAACTCTTCCTGGTAAAGTTCTTCACGAGCACGTTGTCACCAGGGAAGACGAGGGCGCATGTAGACCTTGTGTGGGGTCAGCTTCAGCACTTCCTGATGTGTTTTATGCTGCACTGTCCTCTTTTTGCCATCGCTGCAGCTGGCCTGAAATGACAGAGGCGCTAGATGTCATACAGTTAAGGTACTCCTGCATCTCTATTCCCAGAACCTCTCTAGTTGGCTGGGCATCACATCTAGCTCTATCTCGGGTGTTGAGATGGGTCCTCATTCTTCTGCCTGTAACTATCTTGTGCGGCGTAAGATGATGGTCAGAGCCGGGTTGGTTCCGAAGTACATACAATACCAGTGGTAGACGGTGCAGCCATCCCTTTCTTAATGTGAGCTTCAACTTGGCTATACTCTCTTTTAACAGGCCATTGAGCTACTCACATATCCAATTTCCCTCCGGATGATACGCCGACAAGACCTTGTGCTTAATACCAAGTAATAAACTGATCTGTTCGAAAACTGCGTTAACAAAGTGAGCCCCGTTGTCTGATCTCATTACCTCATACCCCCCCATCTAGGGAACACGTCTGGGTGTGTACAGGGACCTGATTCTATCCATCTAGAGAATGGACACACCACCACAATTAAATACCTGTACCCGTTGCATACTTGAATCATGTCGACATAGTCGATATGCAAGTGTTGGAATGAGCCATTTGGCCGGGGAATACCTCCTCTCATTACTTTTAATGTGTGCCCAGCGGTGAATTGCTGGCAGATTATGCAGTTCACCATGAAGGACGCAACGTGCTCTGCTAAATTCGGTGTAAACCAGTCTTCTGCGAGCGTTGCAGCGATATTTTCCTTAGTCATGTGTATAGGGTAGTGTAGTTGTTCTAATGCTACTTTTAGCAGGGGGACAGGCATCACTGGTTTACCAGTGCTGTCATTCCTCCACAACCCATCAGAGGGGTTTAAGGAACACCCTTGATGCTTCCACACATTTTTATCCTCCCGAGGTGCCTCCCCTTGGAGTTCCATTAGCTGAGTCTGTCCCATGTTACTATAGGCTTCAGGTGTGGCTCGTGCTACCATCATCCTCTAATGGGTACGTGCCACCTCCACGTCCATGATTGCTTCATTTTCTGATGCTGTGCGCTTAGCTTCCGTGTCCGCTTCATGGTTTCCATGTGACACGAAATATGTCCCCTTGGTGTGGGCAGCGCATTTCACGACTTCTCTGCCCACTGGGAGCTGTAGTGCTTTTATACACCTGTCCAATAAGGCTGCGTGTTGCACTGGCGTGCAGTCCGCTCGGAGGTAGCCCCTCCTTTTCCAGCGTGCTAAGCCTGCGTGCACGATAGATGTCACATAGGCAGAGTCACTGTACACCGTTACTTCCTGGTCTGCATGATTCTCAATGGCGAGTATCAGTGCCACTAGTACTGCAGCTTGAGCTAAATAGTGAGACGGTATTCGCGCACTGACGAGTGCCTGAAACTCCCCATTCGCCAGGTATTTCACTATGGCCACGCCCATGTACCTTTGTCCGTCTTCTTGGTCGATTCTTGATGAACAGTCAATGAACACGATTTCACCACCCGCCAGGGCGTTTTCCTTTACCCTGGGGATTTCATCATAGAATTCTTCATAATTCGCACAGTCGTGTATAGGTTCTCCTTCTGTGACTGGCTCAGCTATGAATGTTGCAGGGTTTACAGTTTTACATCGAACTATTTTGATCGATGGGTTAGAGATAATCACCTCATAGGCAGATGCTCTCTGTGATGTCAGCGTGCCCTTTGGCTTCTCTAGTATGGCGAATAATGAGTGCTCGACGTACAATGTCATGGAGCACCCCATCACAATAGATGACGCCTTTTCAATGGTGAGCGCGGCAGCAGCTAGATTTTGTTCGCATGGGAAGTGGCCCTTCATGACCGGGTCCAAACTCCTGCTTTGGTATGCTAGGAGCTTGTACCCCAGCGAGGTTTGCTGCGCGAGCACTGCTGTCATAAAATTGCCATCAGAGTGTGAGAACAGGTAGAATTCCTCTGCATAATTAGGAATCCCGAGAAATGGGGCCTTACAAATTTCCCCCTTAAGTTCTGCAAACCCTTTTTCCATTGCCTCAGTCCATTCGATTTTTTCCCTTGTCGCCTGGGCCTTTCTTAGGGCCTGAAGCAAAGGCTTGGTATATGAGCTGTAGTCGAAGACCCATGCCCTGACATAGTTGCACAGGCCTAAGAAGCCTTGCATTTGTTTTATCGTGAGTGGTTTAGCCGTGTTCATGATAGCTTCAGCCCTTTCTGGGGTTACCTTTTTCCCTTCGTGAGAGATTAGCTGGCCTACGTATAGCACCTCTCGCTGACAGTATTGTAACTTTTTCTTATCAACTTTATATCCTTTCTCAGCCAGGATTGTCAGTAGCTGGACAGAGTCGAGCCTGCATTGTTCCTCAGTGATGCTGCAGATCAGAATGTCATCCACATACTGTAAAACAACACTGTCTACTGAAATATTGTTTAGGTCCATCTGCAGGACTCTGTTGAAAATGGATGGAGACTCATAGTACCCCTGTGGCAACTTGTGCTTTTCAGGCGCATTTGTCTGAAGGTAAATGACGTCAGATCTTGAGAGTCATGGTGCAACAGGATTGAGAAAAACACATTTTTTGAGTCAATCACTGTGAAATATTTTGCCTCATTTGGTATGCTGCACAGAATTGTGGATGGATTCGGGACTTGAGGGAATTCGGCTTCAACTATATCATTTAATGCTCGTAAATCTTGGATTAAACACCAAGACCCTCCCTTTGATTTCTTGACAGGGTAAATCACTGTGTTGCAAGGTGATTCTGACGTCACTAGAATGCCCTGCTCCATCATGGCGGAAATTGTCTTCGCGATTCCTTCATCTGCCTCTCTGGACATAGGATATTGTCGTGCTCTTGGTAAAATTGCTCCTGGTTTCAGTTTAATTTTCACTTCAGCTGCCCCCTTCAGAAGGCCTACGTCATAGGGCCCTGTAGTCCGTACCGTGGCAGGCACTTGGGCCATATCGTTATCAAAGTATTCTGGACGTATCAGCGCCAACATCATTCTCTGTGGCACCTCCTGTTTGATCATTTTGACCCAAAATGTGAGACTTACTTCCACCCTCGTCTCTCCCAGGTCAGGGTGTTCTTCGAACAGATCGTCATCGGTGACGTCAGTCACTCGATACCCTTCTTCTATGGCGATAATCGCGTACCTTTGTCTGCCTTCGTCATCATATCCTTCGACCAAAACCACTTTCCCTTGCACTGGGGGAGATTGTAACATTAAGGGAAACACTTGTCCCTCCTCTTCGTGCATAGGTATTCTGGGTCTGAATAGAAACTCATCAGGTGTCCTCATAGTTCTATCTGCGAGGCCTGGCAAACCTGCCATGAGCACCCGCACCCGATATGCGAAGACTTCTGGCTCTAACGGTATAGCTCTCATGGCTATGCGCCCTGAGTATGCTCTGATCATTTCGCACATGTTTGAATAATGCATTCTTGGAGTGGAACACACTATACCGTTCTCGGTAAACGAGATTCTCATATTCAACTTAGTCATTAAGTTCCGACCCAGGATGTTTACTGGGGTCTGACGTGAGTATAATAAGGGTACATTCATTTTGCGCTCTCCCACAGATACTGGGAGTGCGTCTGTAAAGGGAACTCTACTGTGAGCTCCCATGAAACTCTGAGTATCTATGGCCTCGCCGGACAAGGAAAACTTGCCTTTGCCGGCCCACTGTATACTTGTTGATTTCACCCAGCCCCAGGGTTGACTCCCCCTCCGGTGCTAGTGCCCTGTGACATTTGCGGTGGTGACTGCTGGGATTGTCCCTGCGGTACGTTCCCCATGTGCGGGGGTTGAACCACTTGCTGTGCACCTTGCGGCAAGCCTGACGCCTGCTGCTGCACTGTGTGATTTTGTGCACTGCCCTGCTGCAAGACGGCAGGCTGATTTACCATGCCTGCCCCCATCCCCTGGCTATTTTGCCACATGCCTTGGCTTCTGCACACACGCGCCACATGTTCTGTCATTCCACACAGCCAACATACTGGTGGTGGTTGGGCCATCTGTCCATCTGGCATAGCTAGACTGCCCATCTGCGCGTTCTGAAAGCCACTTTGATTATTCTGAAAGCCTCCCTGGTTACCTCAAAACCCACCCTGATTACTGGGGCATCCTCTTCCTCCAAAACCCCTTCCCCTCGGATAAAATCCCACGCTACCTTGGTTATTCTGCACTGGGTTAGTCGTCTGCTTTGCGTGTGGTTCAGCTGGGCTTGTCAGCATGGCTCCCTCGAGAGCAAACTTTGAAAGTTTATTTTGCACCAGCTTCACCTCTGCCCCCTTACGGGTTGCTTCTTTTTTCTGATTCTTTTCTTGTAGCAATCTACAGTAATGTGCAATTGTCAACTGTATTTCAGCCCATGGTTTAGCCTCTATTCCTACTAATTTCTTGAGCTGTTTTTGCACTGGCTCAGGCAACCCTTGGCATAATATATGGTAGAATACATGGATAGCTTTCGTCTAAGACTCATGCTTTTCGAGCACCCACGCATCTTGAAAATTCTGTATATAAATCAACGCATCCTCTGACTCTTTCATTTTCCGAGTCATTATCAGACGTGTCTGGATCTAGCGTTCGCAGCGCTTTCCATACTGCTCTATAGTTATTAAATGGCGCTCCGTCATGGGAGGTGTTGGTCAGGGTTACCCTGGGGTAGCCTGCCCGTTTCCATACATCATCTGCTCTCTCGCCAAGTATGGCAATTAGGAGACCCTTAATGTCCCCTATAGCTAGGGTGACACCCCCGTCATTTTCTCTAATTCATGTATCCACTTCCCGGTGCCAGCATTGGAAGCTTATTTTTTAAGTTCTCTCAGTCCATGTGTGGCCATGGAATATATTGTTGTCTTGGTATTGTGGTCTTGCTCCCCCTTTTTCTAGTAGCGGGAATTGGAATACACAGTCTTCCTTTTCTTTCCCCATAGCTCTCTGGTCTATTGGGGTGGCATTTCTGCCTTGCCGTCTCCCTTCCAAGGCCCTTAATCTATCTGCATCGGTAGGTGCTGACGCCCCCCCTCTGACCGTGGGGTGTTCCTTCATGTTGGCCGGACTGCGTGGCAGACTTCGGTGCCGTACTTGTGGACCCGCTAGCGTCTGACCATCGTACCCCTCGGTCCACAAGGGACTATTTTTTGCAACGTCTCCCTTCCTTTTGTGCCATATCCTCCATTTCCCCCACCGGAGTCAAACTCTAAATACTCCCAGTTTACACAACTCCTTGCATCTTCTTCGTTCTGACCAATCTCCAGCCTGTCTAGGGACAGTCCCCTGCCCCCACTACTTCGAGTGACATCCTCATATAGCTGAGTGCTCTCCAAGTGCTCATCTTCCCTCCCCCCATCGGATGTCTGTTCTAGCCCCATCTCATCATATATTTTATCAATCGTTTCCCCGATGCTTCTGGTGTCGAAGTCAATATTTGTCCCACTTACACCTTGCACTGAGTCGCTCGCAGGAAAGAATTCTTCTACGTCTTCCCATTCTACAACAGGATTGGGTTTTTTAACTTCCCGCTCCAGATATTCAAGATCCCGTGCCCCCTGTCTGCGCTTTCATTCTGTATCCTCGTCTATTTCCTTGCGCTTCCTCGGTTCTTCTCTAGCTTTGTCTACTTCCTGCATTCTTTCATTTCTACGTTCATTTGCCCTTCTAATTTCCTCCTCTTATCATCTCTTCGCTCTCTTCTCACATAGCCTTTGCTCTTCTTCCATCCTTTGCTTAGTCTGTCTGTACCGGCCGTAGGCTACCTCTTGTTTGCGATTGAGCTGTTTCTCTTGCTCTTCGCGATATAGTTGTTCTCGCCTTAGCCTATCTTTCTTTCTTGTCCTTTCATCCCTTACTTCCATCGCTTTCACTCTCTCTCTCCTTTGCGTCTCATCAGACCTCTCTCTTGGCCTCATATCATCACTTCCTTTTCCATCCAACTTCAGTAATATCCAAACTCCCATCCATTCGTCTTTCGCGAATGCTATCTCATCAACTCTACCTTCATTTCCCTTACATTTCTTTCCCTCTTTCTCCTTATCTGGAGGTGCACAACTCCGTGTCCAATCTTTTCCTTCATCTTCACGTCTCTCTTTGTCCCTTGAGACCACAGAGGCGATACTGTTTTCCTGTTCCTTTCCCTTATTATCGTCACTACTGTACGTAGGCGACTCATATGCGGGGTTGCTATACCCCGTGGCTGCCTTAAGTTCTCTTAGTGGGTAAAGCCTCTCTGTTTTACTCCCTTCAATGACTGGCTCAGGCGCGGCTGGTGGCGCAGTAGGCGTCTCACCCCCCTCCGTACATACATTTAGTATCCAGTCTGTGGGTGGTTCTTCCACCTTCGTTTCTTTGAACATCTTCCACAATTCTAGAACAGCAAGACGTTTCTCTAGCTTCTTGCCTGTATATGTGGCGTGTAGGAAGGGCGTCATATGCTGTAAAACAGCCTTAGAAAGGGACCCATTCTGTGGCCAAGGTATGAACATTTTGTGGGCGGTACCCTTAACCCACTCTGTGCTATACTTCTTGAGTTTTGGTGCATGCTTGGGTAACTGCTTGCACAAATGTGCAAGTGGAGTAACTTTCTCCATTCTTGATTTCGTCACCAACAATGTTTATACAGTATTTTATCCTTCCAATAGTATGAGCAAGCACCAAATAAACAAGCTCTGATCCAATCCTTTCCCGCCAAAATGTATAATATCAATTTGCTCAGAAAACTATCAATTCGTTGGCGATCCCTCTTAGTTACAGAATTACGTAAAGCCAAATTACATTTCACACAATCAATAATACAATTATTTTACATTTGACGTACAACAAAACACATATGACAGACACTCGACAGACTGGACAGACACCAGCTGGTCATACATATACCTGCTTTCTAATCAATACTCCGTCATGGAGTTTAAACAAACTCCTTTGATGCATCTTTAAATGTCACTGTAGTCTATTTGTCCCTTATTATATGGGCTATGAGTTCACGTTTCTTCTGACCGCTGTATTAAAGTGCAGGAACAAGGTGAATCCTTACATTTTTATCTCAGGTGCCCCCCTGGTAATCCTTCGTTTTTATCTCAGGTGTCCCCCGGTATCCACTCTTTATCTCTTATGCTTGAGTCATTACCCTCTATATATATATATATATTAAAATAGTCAGAGGTAGAGAAGACTGTATATATATATATATATATATATATACAGTCTTCTCTACCTCTGACTATTTTAATTATTTCTCCGCCACCCACCATTACCTTTCCCTTACTTGCTCTAATGCCTACAAGACATTTGCCAAAGTAACAAGTTTGTTGTTTCACTCACCGCTCGCATCTTTTCCTCTCTGGAGCTTCGGGATCACCGCCCCTTCCTCTTCCAGCCTTTTAAGGGGTTTTGTCCGATTGGCTGCCCGTGGGAATGAGAAGGGTTATGCTTGGAAGGTAGGTTCCTTCAGACCCATTGCAGTTTTTGAAGTTTTACTCTTTCATTGTCCACTGGAAGCTTCTCAGTCTACTCAGCTGGAATGGCGAAAGGTCTCGTGATTTTGCCGAAGGCCCAGAGTTACTTCGTGCCGTCGGTCTAAGGTGTCTTAGTATTATAAAATCAATAATTAATGGCCGAAACCATCCTCACGCTACCAAGTGTATGTATGTATGTATGTATTTATTTTTTGTATAGCGCCGATAGCCCGTGGGCATCAGGGCGCTTAGGCAAACAACGAAAAACAAAACAATACAATAGGAACGTGTGCGCTAAGCCATGAGGTGGTCATAATCCCATGTATCCCAGTTCATCATCTGAAAAGATGAGTCTTCAACCCTTTTCTAAAAACAGTAAGGTTGGTAACGGTTCTGAGTGTTTCTGGAACACTGTTCCACAAGCTGGGGGCCTGCACCAAAAAGGAACTGCCCAGCCCAGATTTCAATTTAAACTTGGGGACGATCAACAGACATTTACCCTTTGAACGAAGATTCCTACTGGGGGTATGAAGCACTAAGCCCTTTTTCAGATACTCAGGAGCAGAGCCGTACAGGCATTTATGCACCAGGCAGAGAGCTTTGAATTTAATACGCTCCTCCACTCTGAGCCAATGCAAGGCTATTCTCTCTGCAGTAACATGATCTCTTTTCTTCAGATTTTTTACCAGCCTAACGGCGTTCTTCTGAAGCACCTGACAACTAGAAACATCCTTAGAGGAGGCCCCTAATAACAGGGCATTGCCATAGTCAAGCCTTGATAGTATAATGGCCCTGGCTACGGTGGCCATATTACCCTCATTAAGAAACGGCCTAATGGCTTTCATGAGCTTTAAGTAATATGCCGTATTTTTTTGTAGGTAGCTAGTCTGGGCGTGAGAATCCACCTGTGAGTTGACCATTATTCCCAGGGTCTTCACTTTCACGACCACCTGGATAGTGGCATTCTTGATTTTAAACGATTTATACTCAGCCCCCAAGTTCGCTAGCTGATGACTTGATCCAAACAGCATCAGCTCGGTTTTAGAGTCGTTCAGACACATCCAGTTTATCTGCATCCAATCGTCGATTATCTTATAAACCCTGGCTATTATTTCACTGTCTGAATCATAGTGGCTGCCACCCAGTTCCAGAATGAGTTGGGTGCCGTCTGCGTAATTAGTAAACGACACCCCCGCATTCACCAGTAGACTGCACAATGTGAGCATGTATATGTTAAACAACATGGGGGACAGACTGGCCCCTTGTGGGACTCCGAATAAGATGTCATACGGATCGGAAAAACTACTGCCCCAATGTACTCTTGCTTGGCGATCCGAGAGGAAAGACAAGAGCCAGTCAATGGCTCCTTCCGAGCAACCCACTTTCTCTCTAAGCGCCTTTATAAGAAGGCGATGATCCACCAGATCGAATGCGGCACTTAGATCCAAAAGCATAAGTACTCCCAACTTGCTTTTATCCATTAAGCTGAGCATCTGGTTCTGCAGGTCCAGCATGGCAGTTTCCGTACTATGGGATGCTCTAAATCCAGATTGTTGTTGAGTGTACAGTGGAGCGTGGTTTCACTGACGGGCCCATAGATCAGTGCGCACACTTTAGTACTTGTAAGACAAGATAGCTGCACCATGTGAGGACTGGGGGTGCAGGATTTACTTACTCCAACAGGACTCAATAATGAGGACTCAGTAGGTTGGCAAAGGGAAGTCTGTTTAATGACAAGTACATCAAAGAGAGAAACAAAGTGAAATCAGCAGCATTGCGATCACCTATCTTGCTCCGACTTCCTCGAACTTCAGTTTAACAGCAATTCTTATAGGCAATATTCGTCATCATTGATGTCTAATTCTACAAAACTCGACATGCAATATAATTAGTTAGGAAAGGAAACTTAAGTATAGGTGCTATATCTGTATATGATAATAGAGAATGCGGATTGGATAATTCTTATCGGGTGGGCATCTACGCCCTTCCCACTACATCACACGTGATTGACATCACTACAAGTACAACGTCCTATTGGTTATACTATCTATAGGACCCCAGATAACTCGGTCCATTGTGATTGGGCAGGTTACACCCCTACACATAAATCCCCATTTTAATTAGCAGCATGCAGAATGGACATCCATGTGCCTGGTGTCCCAAGTTTCACCCTGCCTCCCTTCCATCAATCAGTATCTTAGGGCTATGTGTCAATTAGTTGGCTGGATATGGCCTCGAAACTGTAGCCTCTTATCAGGAAAAGTTATGGCATCCTCGGGTGCTGGATGACATCAGGCGATGGTACCTCTTTGCGCCTGGCTGGTCACGTGTCTATTCACCATGAATCTGCTTCAGTTTCCAGCTTTTATTGTATTTAATTCTGCTTCGGCCCTGCCACCTCTGGGCCTCTCTTATCTTGACCTAAACGGGCGAGCTGGTATGCTCTGAAGTTTGAGTCTTGTTAGCTGACGCTCTCCTCCCTTTCTCTGGTTGACCTCGATTCCCCCGGCATGAGCCGCTCTTTGTTGAGTTTTGATTCTGCTCCTTCTCTTGACTCTGGCTGGGTTCTGAAACTTGGCCTGTTAGGCCCCTGGCAACCTGGGTAAATTTCTGCTTTTAGAAAATGGAGTCGCATTTGTATAATGTGCCTTATTGAGGTAGATATATGGTTGGCGCTTGCCGCTCTAATCTTCTACTAAGCATTGCAAGCAGTATTAATATCTTTAGCTTCTTGCGTTCCAAGCCTATTTACACACGTTTAACTGGTTGGTTGCTTCCATTTTCTCTCGTAGCAACGTTTCCTCACGTTTTAACATCGTCTCTTTCCTGCGTCCATTACATATATTTTCACAACTGCTCACCCTGGCGTGCTATCTTCGATAGCCCTTTTTGTTCATTTGCGCATCTGTTCAGGCTCTTATGTCATTTCCACTGGCCTTCCATTAAAGCTCTTTAGGTCTCTTCATGGACCATCTGTAGGTGCTCTTCATTTCGTGTCAGCGGCTGGTACGGCTGTCTGATAGGGTACCGTGCTGCCCAGGGTTGTCTGGTTATGGGCGCTTCAACAGGTATGGATCTTCTGATGTATACTGGGCAGAGTCCAGTGCAGCTCTTTGTTGATTCATTTGCTCCTCATACATCACATACCTTGGCGAGTACGCTCCTGGTACCTCGGAATGAGGGGATGGGGTGTAGGCCATGTCTGGGACCTTCTCTACAGCACTGTGCACCTGGCCAGCCTCTGTCCTCCGGGCCCAGGTACCTGCTTACCCTGCCATCCTCCCGCACTGTCTCCGGGCCACCCCTTGCACTGGGGTCTGTATCCGTACCCATACAGCTCCCCCTTTTTTCTTCCTGCACTTATCAGACCTATCCTGTCTGCTGCCTTAAACCTAGCACTTGCAAATTGCTGCCTGCATTAAAACTGTTTGTTGCCTTTATTATTTATTTATTATTATTCATCCGTTTCTCCTTTGCTCCGCACTTTCCACTTCTCCCCCCTTTATGCACTTTTCCCCTACCCCTCTCCCATGTACTTGCGCCTTATCAATGTCACTGGGCCTAGTAAGATTGTTGTTTTGGTCTCCCCTGTTCCCCTTCCCGTGCCTGGTCCCGCTCTGAAACACTTGTGTATGAGCGCGATAGAAATAAAATATCAATATCAATAGATGACGCAAATTAGGGTATACGGACCTCTGTGTAATCAAGCTGCTTTGTGAGTGTATATGCATCAGTCTGAAGTTTGTCTCTACTTTATGAACTGAGAATAAAGTAGTGTTTTGCCATATCTTCTGAGTCTGTCCGGCCAAAGGATTATCATAGTGTTTTAGGTTCTGTTGTTGAACCGTTTTATCTACATAACAATTATCATCAACATTACAGTTTTAATGGGGTTAGGTACATGTGATGTATGAATAAAGTTCTTTATTTTTTATTTAAAAAGTTCTGCTTAAGACATTTGACAGCAGTAGGTTTTAAGGTCGCATAAATAAACGGTTCTGTATAAAGATAGCAGGTCATTAAAAACTTTAGGATGAGGCTTTCTTCTTCACAGTCAAGGGAGGAATAGCGCATTTCCCCTGTCGGAACCATCACCTCCCCCCAACATTTTTATTCCCCCCCCATGATCCACCCTCTCGACACCACTCCAAGGGACAGGATCAGGTAGCGGCTGCCTTTCCCTGGCCACGTGGGAAGAGACCCCCACCGGGGGATTAGAGATGCCCCTGCAGGATTCCTCACACTTGCCTTGCACTTCAGACGCACTAGAGTTGGGGCTTATAGTTTCCCAGTCATTGACGTCCACCGATGGAACAGCCTGCCTCCTCACCTGCGCTCTGAGCCTTCATACTGGCCGACGGAAATCAGGCAACGCATCCCATAAACGCTACCACTTTATACCCCTACGTACCTTTCGGCGCCACACTTCTTTGTGTGCCTCTGACTCCCCTCTGTCCCTGCATCGTCAGCTCCCTTCCACTAGCGTGGGTCGGTACTGACGTTGCAGGGTCATTTTTTAATTTTTTTTTTTTAACTCTTTTGTTCCCCGCTATCAACGCAATGGAAGCAGAGGACATCCCTGCAACCCGCTGACCCATTAGATAGAACAAGGGGAGCAGTGGATATCCAGCAACCCCCGCTCCCCTTGTTCGATATAATGGGATTCAGTATTATGGTTGCAGCCGAACACGCAGTAAATGCACATTCAGCATTTGTTCGTCGATATTTTCAGCCAATACCGATGTAAGTGCTATAATGAAGCTGTAGAGAACTTTTACTTCACAATCCCCGCATATTGCCTTCATTTACACAGATATGAAGTTGGAGCCCTCGTCAGAATGCACTTCCTTGGGGAACGCCAAACGAGAGAATATACCTATCAGAGAGTTTGCCAACACTGGAGCGTTGCCGTCTCTCAAGGGCACTGCTACCGGGTACCACTTGCCACGGTCTACTCCCACTAAAAGACACCAGTTCCCAAAGGTGGTTTGGGGATCTAAAGGACTAGGACTCACCATATCCATTCCTCTCCTCCTCTACTCCTCCAAACCACTGGTAGAGGAATTAAGGGAGCCTTGGTTGCCCCGCTTGACTTACCAGAAGATTGCCATATTAGGCATGTGTACACAAATTCTTTTTTTTACGCATATCATGGATCAGTAAAAATGAGCTGAAAACCTGTCATATGTCTTGGTCATGCCTAAGTGACTTGCCAAAGGAATGTCATGAGCCAAGTCCAGCCAGAACCTCCTGTAGTACTGGGGAACAACCAATCTTCAGTTACACCGAGCTTCAGAATTCGTGGGCTCACACTACAGGAGCCCTTGCCCCGGCACACCTTGAACAGTCTCTGGGCTTCACCCGGAGCTTGCTCCTCTGCCAACTGCTGCACACCTGCTTGTGTGTGACAATCCCTCTGTGCCTGCCAAAAATCGGCCTGAGTTGGGCTACCCGCTGAGGACAACATGCTCTGACCAGGCAGGCCCATGGGTTCTGAAGCTATGGGGCTGGGAGGACAGCTAAGGGGCAACGCGTTTGTCTTGGAAGAAGACAATGCAGAGCAACACAGGTTTGAATCCCCGTCCCGCGCTTAGAGACTGGCCTCTGGTATTAAGCAAGTTATTAAAGATTAATTATTTAATGATTGTGTCCTCCATCCTCAAGTTCAGAATGTAAACCAGTAAGCAACTCTGAGATCACAAGGCCCTTTTCTATTACAGTAGGTAATCCAGTGGATTTCTGATGTGCACTTGAAGCCAGTGCTGTGACTGGTGTCGCCCACTCTCCACCATGAAGATCCTAGGGTCTCAAAAGTCCCTTCTATGGCTGCCTGCAGAGCCTATAATCTAGTGACAACCAGAACGTTCTCTGGATCAGGAAGCTCATTGCCGACCCTCTACTAGAATGAAGTCTTTCACAGCTATGCAGCACATGGAGACTTCCTCTCTCCAGCGAAACTCTACCGTTGCCAATGGGCGTTGGCTGTGTCGCAGAAAGCCTCTAGCATTGCAATCTGGATCTGGAACATCCTGCTCGACTTGCACCCTTGGTCACCCGACAGATGTCACGGTATCCGCAGAGTGTGCATGTCTGGCTCCCATGTATGAAGACTCGTTGCACTGATATCGGAGTATTTGCAGAACTGGGGTGTCCTAATACTATATTGCTATTGGAGTTAAAAGTATCATGACTCTGCTTTTGTATGGAGGCTGAGAAGCCTTGTGATGGGGTTGCCCTTCTGATATTTGTGGGCCTTACGCTCCTTGTTGCTTTTATTATTCTCAGAAGCCTTCTCTTTTGATTTGGGAGTGGTTGCCTGAGCCTTTTTCTGGACGCGACTACTCACTGTGATGAACCCAATGGAGTTATCACTGATTCCCTGCGGGACCCTCCTCCCATGTGGCCAGGGGATGGCAGCCGCTAACTGATCTTGACCATGGGTGTGGTTATATGGGGAGGAGACAACTACTGGGAAGATGTTATGACTTCAATGAAGGAGTCATGGTGTTCCCCCTTTCCCATGAGAATGACCCCCTGAACCTGAAGACATGAAGGGCCTATTGTCAGATAGCGATTCACCCTAGTATTGGAAGTCAAGAAACCTTTTCTCCACCTCCTTCTAGTCAGGCCCCACTTTCTACCCAAACACCCATAACTCACACATCACATAACACCCTTTGCTCTTGATGTGTGAAATCCAGGAGTAGCTATGATCCCTAATACTGTTGTGTCTTTGTGTGAAATCTGTGAGAAAAACCATCTCAGAGTTAAATGCCCAAAGGAAGTTATGGACTTCAACTCCCATAACCACTCAGCTGCTGAGACGAGGAGGAGGACTTTGCTCAAAGTGACAGGAGCTCGAAGTGCCACATGCGGACTAGTTGTTTTTCCAAACCTATAATGAGCAGGACATTTAAAAATGGCAACCGCACTATGAGGGAGCGAGGTGCTGCAAGCAGTGCAGAAGGAGACGTTGCTACCCATGCTAAGGCTTCTGAATGCGAGGCACACAGAGAGAGCTGGTGAAGCAGAGAAGGCCTATGGGACAGGGAGAGAGAAGCTGCATGCAAGCAAAGAGGGCCACGGAGATGCTGGGAGCAGTGCAGAAGCTTCCGCAGGTCGGCCGCTCGCCTGGACAGCAGTCTTCACCCCAGCCCACAAGGGTAAGCTTGCGTGTGACCGCAGAGCCGCACTGGATGCTGGAGAAGAGTCTGCAGACTGTGGGTGGAGAAGCCCTTCTACAGAAGCAAGAGCAGCATCAGTGATGCTGGAAGAAACCAGTAACTTTTCACAAAGCAGCTGGTGACCCAGTGGCATCCCAGCAAGCACGCCAACAAGTGATTGAATTGTACAAGATTGCTAATGCACAAAATATACAAAAGCAAAGATTGTTTGAAAGGCACAAATTCAACAACAAATAAGAAGAATGTTTAAATGCAGACAATGCAAACTACAAAGACAAAGGTTGTTTGAAAGCAGCCAAAGCAAAGTATAAAGATAAGATTCAATAAGATGAATGTTTGAATGCAGACAAGACAAAGAATAAAGGCAAACCCCAAATCAAGTACAGACGCATGAGATGCCAATGTGGGGGTAAGTTTGAGCAAGTACATTTGAACAAATATTACTATTGAAAGATATACCAAACACCACATGGTACATGCTGAAGTGGTATTAAGGAACTGTGAAACACATAAGTAGTCCTGGCAGGTGAGTATACCAGGCAGTTGAAATTGTACAAAGATTCCTGGCAGGAGAGTACACCAGGTGATCTGAAAGCCCTAAAGAGAAGTCCTGGCAGGCAAGTACACCAGGCAGCTAAACATTGTATTAAGATTCCTGGCAGGGGAGGATACCAGGTAATCTGCAAAGATACAATAACTTTTACATAAAGGCTATTACAGTACTTTTTGGTTAATCAGAACTATTTGGTTGAACAAGAACTTTGTGAGTCCAGTGAAGAAACAAAGGAACTGTTAGCTAAAGAGATATTTTGCCATCTTGTTTAAGAAGCCAGGGGAAGGGGTCCACCTTCAGGATCCAGGGGTCCTTACCTTGGAGAACATTTTCGTTGGAGTCAAATATTACGCTTTTGGTTTTGATAACTTTTTCTAACATCAGGTTAAAGACTTTTTCTTGCACCTTTTGTTGTTTGTTTATAAGTGTGAGGGTCAGGATAGGTTGTTTTGGACAGAAGGACAGCTTTTCAGTTAATGACATCCTGACCGAGACGGAGCCTTAGCTATAGTTTCTAGGTATGGAAGTTCCTCTTTAGAATAGGGCTAGAGAGGCGTTTTTTCAACCCTCTTTTATTTAATAAAAATTACTTTAAGCAAGAATACAACAAGCTTGTTTTTGTCTGTCATTCCTGACCCGTCATATCACATACCAGTCAGCAGCCTTTTCAATATCGCTAGGGTCTCTGATATTGTCCACTAGATGCCGGTGTATCTCGGCCTCAGCATTTTAATGAAGATGCTAGCATACAACTAAATTATGCATTTATTCAAATGCACCAATTTTGTTTCCAGACATTCATCCACTCAGATACTTCAGAGACAAATGTGTTAATACCTTGAAAGTTTTCTTCCCTTTTTTGAGAGTTATCTAAAACGTCTGAGGTATTGATCAGCCCTTTTCATTTTAGAGTGCATGGGCTTCTCCTTGGGATGATAACGGAACGATCACGTCAGTACCATGTTTAGCAGAGCTCCCTTTCTGAGAGAGAAAACCACCATCATTTCCTATAGTCAAAACAGCTCAGTATTGCACACCCCCACAGATGGCATTCTAATACACCAAGCATACCAGTCTCAGTCAGGCCATGTGATGATCCATTCCGACCTCTTGGATTAATCGCTGTAACCCTCCCATGTGCTCAGACATCCAGAGTCACACCCATACCCCCACGAGGGTGATATGGACAGCACGAACAGAAAGAAGAACCACCCCAGCCACCAAGCGGACCCTATGGTGCCTAAATAAATAAAAGAACCCAGCAATGGGAGTCTACTTTCCCTATTATCGCCACCACAGTGGGTCCGATGAAGACCACATCTGCAGATCAGAGTATGTCAAGAAGACCACCTGGCCATGGAACATCACACAGCTGGGTGCTCTGTAGGAACAGAAGGTAATACTTTAGGGGCTGCTCCCAAAGGCGCGCCCATCGCAAGCTGTGCTCTGTGCTTTGTCTCAGCTTGTAAAGATGCCACGTCCTGCTTTTATTTCTCTCTAAAAACAAACACACAGAGCAGAGCCCTGGCAAGGCCTCGTCTTTAGTTATGCCAATTACTTTCTTTGGGATTGGCCTGCATTTCATTTTAGAGACAAGCCTTGGCGGGCAGCCATGCCAGGGCTAGAGACAGCCTGGGAGCAACAGTCAGGGGCAGAATGAGAGGCACCACTCCCAACCCCAACCCCACAAAGGTGCCAGGAGGGGAGGGGAGGCTGGAAACAGTGGAGCAGCTAGGCCCACACTTTGGGGGCTGCTTCATTCTGCCCCAGCTAAGGTTTCGGGGAGCAGCTGGCAAATAAGCAGCACTTATGCATTTCAAAGCACATTGGATCACTGCATTAAGTGCTACACCATGTGTCGGCGTGGCGACACAAGGTTGCAATGTAGTGTGTGATTGACTTTGACTGTATTCTTGTGCATGCCGTGGTGCCTGTCCGTCTCTATTGTATGTCTCACTGGCGCTGCAGTTGGAATATGTGTACAGCGGCTCCTTTGGGGTACATCTTTGCCCAGGCAGCCCTGAGGACCGATAGGGACACCGCTAATATTGATCCAGCGTTAGTCAGTGAACTGTACTAGAATCGAATATCTGCACCCCCAACTAATTAGGGCGAACGTACATCCTCCTGTATAATCAGGTGCTGGGGACTGAGGCAACAGCATTCTTTGTGGCGGCCTGAGGGGTCAATAGTAGAGGAGCACAGGGGGATACCCCATTCTGTTCCTAAAAACGTCAGATCTGCTCAATTGCAAGCATGGTGTTGTGATAAAAAGCCACTTTTCATGGGGCACCATTCACCAGTTTTAGGCATGTGAAGGGGCAGGAGTGGGTCAGGCTTGCAAGGAAAGGTATCTGTAGGAAGATGTAGGAGGTTGTAGGAGGGTTAGCTTAGAGCAGAATAACATTTAAAAAACGCCTCAGTAGAGTTAGGTTGGAATTTATTGGGGGGTTGGGAGAACATGATTTCTAGGTGAAGGTGTGTGAATTGTTTGTGGAGGAGCAAAACAACCCACTTGCATTAGTGAAGTGTGGGGGAAGGGGCAGTGTAACCCACTTGCAGTGTGCAGGCCCATCACTTAGAACCCCACAAGCATTTACTTAGCAGAGGAAAAGACTAAGCCACTGACACGTTAGCTAGGCATGGGGATGGCTAAAGCAGTGAGAAACCCAAATGCATTTTCTAGGCGGAGAAGGGAAGCACTGAGAGGACACCACGTATCTTTACTAGGCATAGGAGAATGCAAAAGCACTGAGAATCCCATGTGCATTTACTAAGTGTAGGTGACTGCCAAAGCACTGAGAACTCCACAAGCACTTAGTAAGCAGAGGAAAAAACTAAAGCAATTACAGGCCCACTTGCATGAACTATGCACAGGGGATGGCCAAAGCAACGAGAAACCCAAATGTATTTTCTAGGTGGAGGAGAAGATTGAAGCGCTGAGAAACCCCACATTTCTTTACTAGGCATATGAGAATGCCAAAGCACTTTGAACCCCATGTGCATTTAGTTGGTGGAGGAGGAAGCAAAGCACGGAGAACCCAAGTGCATTTACTAGGTGTAGTAAATGCCAAAGCACTGAGAATGCCACAATGCATTTTTTGTTGAATGACAAGTCCAAAGCACCGAGAACCCCACATGCATTTTTTAGGTGGAGGAGAATGCAAAATCACTGAGATTACCACATACATTTACCTGGTGTAGAAGAATGCCAAAGCACAGAGAAACCCATGTGCATTGGTGAGGCAGAGAGGGCCAAAGCACTTAGAACTGCACATGCGCTTATTGGGCAAAGGAGAAGGTCAAATCACTGAGTACCCCATGTGCATTTTGTAGGTGAAAAAGAAGAAAAATCACTGAGAACCTCAGTTAATGACAGAAGTGTGAATTAATTTAATATGTCAGAATCTACCTCAGGACCCAAAAGTGGTAGGGGAGGGAGTAAGGGTTGGGGTATGAAGGTATCTGTTGGCTGTACCCACCTGCTGCAGCAACTGCTTGCATTGGAGAAGCCCAGAGAGTACATGGGACAGTACAGGAGTCTCTGTGCAGGCTACGCCGCTCTATCAGTGGCCCCCGATCTCTTCCTCTGCAAAGAACAGTAGCATCGGTCTCCAAAAGAATCTGGTGCATTGGGAAGAAATGTAATTGTGCATGCAACACATTTGCACATGCAACAGGTGCCAGTGTCTGTCAACCAGGTAGGCATCTAAGAGAACAGATAACTGAACCAGCTCTCGCCCTCAATGTCATCCACTTCCTCTTCCATTTTATCTTGCAGCTCTTGCAAGGAGTATATGGCCTCTGTCAAGGTCCCATTTTCCTCATCGTGAGAGGGTACATATGTACAGCAATTTGGGCCTATCTTTGCACACAATCCTCTCTCCAAAGCTGTGAGGAGGCCCAGAACATATCTTTGCTGTGGGGACTACAGTCAAGCCGCTCTTAACTCCTCCCTGATGGCATTGAAACCTTTAGCTGTGGCATTAATTGTTTGTAACAGTTCCCACCTTGTTATCTGGATCCATTGTGCATTTGCTGCCACTTGCAGGCCAGCACAGGCATTAGAAAGGATGTGAAGAACGTTGTTGTTTTACCAAATAATGTATGCTCATCTGGTATTCCATCGGGTGCAGTATTGGCCTTCTTGGAGAATTAGTTGGTTATTTTTGCGCGCTTTACGCCAAGGTACCTTTACATCCAGTTGAGTGCCACTTAAGGAAGAGTCCCAATTTGAACCCACTTTGAGGTATTACCAATGATGGTGCGTTCAGTAATACTATTGTGCTTATGTCACCCAAGTTAGCTGGAAGCTGTATATAAGCTCTTATATCCTAGGCCCAATAGTGGTCCATGAGTACAGCTGTGCCAACTTTCGTACCTGGAAAATCCATAATGTGTTTGCTCCCTTCGTTTTTACCAAGTTTCACTGAGCCATTATTTCTGAAGCACAATTTCCGTGCTTGTATTTTAGTTATGGGTACTTGTCTTGCTTCATCTTCCACCCATGATAAAAACTTGGCCGTTTGTTTCCATCCTTGATGCCATACTTTATCTGTCTTCTATACCGCCTCTATTGATGCAGACGCCACTGCTTCTGCTTTGCTCCCATTCTTCCGTCAACCCATCCACCCGAGGAGAATACTTTCCCTTTTATATGCATTTGAGGTCTGTTGAAGCAATAAGGTATCTCATTTCGCTGGGCATCTCTATTTTGTGATCGACTATTTGGACATCTCCTCCATTTGGACTTCAGCACCTTTTCATTCTCATATTATCCCTCATGTCTCTCTCTTTTATATAGTTGTCTATGTACAGGAACTCTGATACTGTCAAATACTTTATCAAGGTCAATTGGCCTTGGAACTGTCCTCTTGTTTGGCACACTGCAAGTTGTACCAAGCAGTGTGCACTGGGTTCCTCTACTTCTTGAGGTATAAATACTAATGAGGCCGTCATGGCATATGGGATAAGTGAACAAACAAAGCAGTACTCACTCGATCTCCAATGACCTAACCTAGAAGTCTATCAGTTTTTATAGAGATGTCTAAATACTGTTTCAGGTAATTTTCATTGTCTGTAATACTTCTCCTAGCTGTTACTTTCTCCACACTTGGGTAACATACAGCTTCCTGCTTTACCTGGAAGTTTGCTTGTCCTTCTGCCTCTTTACTTACTTTATACCATAAACACATATTCTCACTACCATCATAAATTAACTGTGCAGTGAAACAATATGAATAACAGAGATAGCAAGAAAAAAAAAGAATAACAGAGATAGCAAGAAGAGAAAACATAATAACAGAGACAGCAAGAAGAGAAAAAGAAAACAATAATCATGATGGCAATGTTCCCCACTGTTTGACGATGTGGTCTCCTATGTATATATTTAGACATCAATAAAAAGTCTGTAAAAAGGAGATAGAAAAACATTGTGTATGTATATGTGTATATATAAATAATAAAGTAAGCTGAGCTGCATCCCTATAATAACAAATGAATCTGTACTAAAACCAATCCTTACGCTATGCTAAACAATACTAGGGACATAAAAATATATAGATTTCCCCCCTTTTCATTTTCTTTTCCAAATGTGCGTGAGGCAAGCCATGTGTGTATACATATATAAAAACTACAGGACTTGAAAGAAAAACTAATACAAAAATATGCTAAGATCTCTTAAATCGCCTGGAACTGTACTCTTCAGACGCCACCACACAACCTTTTCAAGTCAGAGTTTGCTGGTTCGCATAGTAAAGCAAATCTCACAGCGATCATATGAAACACTCCCTTCAAGGCTCTCTTACTTCTTGGTCACCGTTCTGTGCAGCTCTAGCTCGGGCCTGTGTGGCGGGTCCCCGATTCTCTTCTCCCTCTGGTTCCTGGAAGCTGGGCAGGGAGGAGGCACTCTTGTTTGGCTACACATCGTGTATTTGCACCCAGGCTGTGCCATCCTGTAATTCTGTTGCTGTAGGGATGCCTTAGTCACAATGTAGGGACCTGTGAGCCTAGTGTGATGCCATTTGTGCACAAACTTATGGCATAGCACAAGGCCCCCAGGAAAGAGGTGGGATAACTGTGGGAGGATTCAATTCTGTATCGTCAACTTCTGTGCCTTTAGCGATACTTCCCTGCCTTTCGTTTAACTGTCGAGAAATGAAAGAGAGAGATTTAGTTATGGACATCACATAGTAATGTAATTAATTTCTCAGAGTGGTCGCAGCACTCTCTGCATATGTCTGTGCACGTGTGGATGGGGTGTTGGGCATGGGCATTCTGCGACCAGCCACAAGCTCATCAGGAGTCAGGTGATGGTCTGAGCATGGCTGTTTGCATAAGGCAAAAAGAGCATACAAAAGGCATTAGAGCCAATCTTTATGCAGTGTGTTGCACAATTTTGCTTTACCGTGCTTCAGGAGACCATTAAGGTGAACCACAACACAATGCTTGCCGGTGGTAGGCCTAACAGAGCTTATGCCTTATTCCCAGTAGGAATGTAATCTTGGCAAAAAGCTTGTTTGCGAAATGAGGTCCATTATCTGATCTCAGAACCTCGCACACTCCCCATCGGGGGAATACTTCTCGTACGAGGAGTTTTTAAGTTGGCATGGTGTCTGTGTGGCTGCAAGCTCCTACTTCAGCCTTTCCGCGGCTCTTCTTTCCGGGACTCTTACTTTCGCAGTTATCCTCAGTTCGCCGCCCCTCCTCCTTCCTGGGCTTCCTATTGCCCCGGTGCCTCCAGTGCGCATGAAGACTAGAACTGTTCAGTGAGAGCAAGGAGAGAGTAAGGAGGTCAGAGCCGTGGGTTGAACAGAGAGAGAAAGAACTAATCATTGGAATTAAAGAGATTTGTTTTTAGGAAGACACAAAAAGATCCCTAGATCCGTGGGAGACAATCCCATAAATTTGGGGCAAATATTTTAAAACAGGTGGTACCAAAATTCTTCAAATTGTGTCTTGGTACACAATATTTTTTTTTTTGGCCCTAAGGTACTTAGTAGCCCTGTCAGTCACACATTTCTTTGTTAGAGTGAGCTTTTTATGTGATATGCATTGGCTAACTGGAAGCCAATGAAGTGCTCTCCAAGAACCCGAGACATAGGGACTTATTACGAGGTTGGCTGTCCCTGCTCCCATTCTGGAGACATCTACTGTAGTTTTGCAGCCTTTGTTATTTTCCACATGAATTCTTCCTTCTGTCCGGAAGCGCAATGTCTCATTCGCCAATGGGATCATGATTATAGGACCTGATTCATCTCTACCCACATCAGTAGTTTGGCATATTTAGCCCATGATTTCAAACATCCATCGTTCACTCTCTGTACTTCTTGTACATATTTTGGCTTCAGCAGATGAGCTGTAGAGAACATTAGACCTTCTTCCCATCCATTCTTGGATTTCACTCGACCATAGACTAAAACTTGACTTTGTTCCCAAAATCCAGGCCATCCAGCTACTTCCATTTTATCGGGGCAGTTCAGTCTCTTCATTTCTGAAACAATGATCTCTTCCTGTCCTGTCAGCAGATATGTAATCATCTCGCTCTTCCATACAGGTTCCTTTTCCATCTCTGTGGTCTTGGTGTAATCATCCTGGAAAGGAAATTACCATTTTGACCTCCACGGATGCAGCTCAAACATTTATTGCAAGAGGAATTCCAGAACACAATGCCAGATGCTAAAGTGGCCCAATTTCACTGCAATTGTCCACTGGGCATACATGCTGCAAGATGAACAAGGCATCTGGCATTGTGTTCTGGAATTTCTCTTGCAATAAAAGTTCGAGCTGCATCCATGGCATAGGGTTTGAGAGAGCAGACATAGCAACCCTCTCTCTCTCCTACCTTTTACATGTGTTGATACCACATGTTATTACCCCGGTGTGCCGTCTTATCTAGATAAGTATTTATCCCTTCATCATCTTCCTCTATATTTCTCGTGTCTTGCTTCTACAAGATCAGTACTTGTATGATAATCATGAAGCCAATCAAAAAGAGTCCTTCCTTTTTGAAGAACCGTAGGAGCCTCTGCGCCTCATTACAGGGAAGGCGGTAACCATGGTGCTATTAGCGCCATGGTTGCCGCCGGTAATTTACTGATCCCGCCATGGTGAATGGCGGAATTACCGCCCCATTCCAATGTTGGCGGGGCAGTAATTCCCCATTCACCATTGGCCCTTCCCTATTTGAGCCCCCATAGGGCTCAATGGGAATGGGGAAGGCAGCAATTACGGTACCGGTGCCCTTACCAGTGCCGGTAATCCCTTACCGCCATCCGTGTAATGAGGCCCCCTGTCTTAGAGGAAGTGGTCGGATCAAAAGCAGTTCCTGAAGTAGGGGAAATTATAGTGGCGAGTCGTCCGCATACTTTGAGAAACAGATGTTTTTATCCTCTAACATATGAAAGAAAGGGGCTCTAAAGAGGTTATATATAACCGGGGAAAGCAAGGCCCCTTGTGGCACACCATAGCTGTCTGAAACAGGGTCCACTCTGCTTCCTTACTACAGACCCGCATAGTCCTCAACTCTGGGAAAGATTGCATGCAGTCCCTTGCTTGTTCGCTAAAGTTAGCAACCTTCTGCATTCTATCCAGGAGGCGAGGGTAATCCACCAAATCAAATGCCACTGATACGTCCAAAGACATCAGCAGCATAGTTGAGCCCTTATTCATATTACTCATCATGTTGGACTTTAGTTCCAGCAGCGCTGATTCTGAGCTAAAGCCTGGCCGAAAGCCCGATTGACCTTCATTCAGTTGTTCATATGCAACTTGACCCATTATCTTAAGAATGAAGGGCAAATTTGTATTCGGACGATAATTAGTGGCATTTTTCAGGTCGAGATTAGATTTCTTCAACACAGGGTTCATCCATGAACCCTTGAATCTAGAAGGAACCTTGCCCTCTTTGAACGAGGCATTTACGATCCTGGTGATAGAACCAATCAATAATTCAGAGCAGGCTTTGATAGCCGTGGCTGGAAACTGGTCCCCTTTGCAGGAGGAAGGCTTAAGTTTATCTAAGATGATACGGATTTCTTCTTCTGATACACTCCTAAAGTTAAACTGGGGTATGGATTGTAGATTATTCGCCCATTTTTCCTGAACAGCCTCATAAGGTTCAGGACACTGTGAAATCATAGTTTGTTCAATACCAATCTTTATTTTGGTAGTCTTAGCTATTGTCATGATGCCTGCCCCCGGAACACCAGACCAGGCCCAGCAGCCCCGGAAGCAGGCATCATGCCACTTGGAGCATGCCCAAAAGCCCCAGTTAGGGGCTGTTTGGGTACAGTCCTGGCGCCGATGGCGCCAGGCTCATAAAGATAAAGTCAGTCCTGGCGCCATGGGCGCCAGGCTCATTATTGATAACTTACCTGAAGCAGACCATGCTGCATACTCACCTGAGGCAGACCATGCTGCATGAAGACTCAAGCCAAATAAAGCTTAGGAGGGACTATTTTGCTGAAGGGACTATTTTGTTACTTTGGTGGGGCTGTGGAAGAATACTTACCTGGATCTTCTTCCAACGCTATTTAAACCACGCCCGGACAGCCACACGTGCTTCGCGTTATTCTGCTTGCTGCAGCGTAACGCTCACCGTGTTTTCAGCAGCTCCAGTCTTCAGCCACGCCCACTTCAGTCCTGGGACTCCTGAAACAAGAAGACAAGAAGGATAAAGGTTAGAACAGGAGTTTTAACTTTAATCCTTACCTGAATCCTGATCCATTTCGCCACGGAACTGAAAGACAGAAGTCTTTGAAGCATTGCTTCGCATTCCTACGGCGCCGCGCTGAACTCACCTGCTTGGCGGTACTTCAGCATTCCATCACGCTCTCTCCATCTCGCGGCCGTCCTCCGACACCTAAGGAGACAAAGGGCCTCATTACGACCCAGGCGGTAAGTTACCGCCTGGGCCGTGACTTTACCACCATGGCGTAAACTAAGTTTACGCCATGGTGGTTGGCGGACTTACCGCCCCATTCCGAGTTTGGCGGGGCGGTAAGTCCCCAACCCCCATTTACCCTTCCCCATTCCCATTTATGCCCCATAGGGCATAATGGGAGTGGGGAAGGCGTTAATTACGCCACCGTAAATTACGGTGGCGTAATTAACTCCATGGTCCCTTAGCGCCATGGATTTTAACACCTGCTAAAAGCAGGTGTTAAATCCGCCATGGCGCTAAGGGACCTCGTACTCAGGCGGTAAGGGTCGGCGCTGTTTACGGCGCCGTAAACCCCTTACCGCCTGAGTTGTAATGAGGCCCAAAGACTGCAAGGTATGCAAGCGGACTCTCTAAGGCTATACAAGCTACCCCCAAGGACTTACTTGATTTACCACGGGAGGTACTCACCTCATCTCGGGTCGGCGCAGTCAACTCTGCTTCATCGCCATACCCCGGCCCTTAAGGGGAGAAAGCAAAGACAATACCAGTTATCCCCCACAAAACTTACCTGATTTACCACGGGGGTCTCACCTCATCTCGGGTCGGCACAGTCAACTCTGCTTCATCGCCGTACCCCGGCCCCTAAGGGGAAAACCACAATAGACTTACCTGAATCTTACCGAGTGCCATTTGGAAATCTTCAAGTGGATTAATCGGCAATCTGCAAGGATTCGGACAGAGTGAAGAGCAGACATTTGAACTCTTATGAACAATTGGACTTTAGAGTCAATACTAGAACTCACCAATTCCTCTACGCCAGTGAAGTAACTGGTCATCAACGCGCCCCTGCGGTCGACGCAGGATGGAGAGCTCATCCTTCCAAACCATCAGGTGAGACTAAGGAGGGGCCATTAAGAGTGATCTGTGGGAAGACAACGGGAGTGGGGAAGGTGGGTTGACACTCAATTCCACGGGTGGTTAATTCCTCTTCTCCTTTGCAGAAGAATATTCTTGCGAGCCAGACAAACTAGGCTGAGCGGGCCAGTCCAGTCAGTCATCTCGGCGCTACACGTCACGCTGGTGGAAATAACAGCGGCCCAGTTCCGGTCGACGCCCCCGTGGGAACCAGGTGAGCGTAACAGCTATCATAGCTTCTTGGAGCCGAGTGCACCACTCCTGGTCTTTAACAATGGATTCTTGATCGTTAACATCAGGCTTTTCAAGCTCTCTAGGAATTGCAAATATTTCCTTAGAACTGTGTTGAGCATGAAGAATGTGTGAGTCATATGATTCACTTTTTCCTCTAATAACTGCCAATTTAAATGTATTTGCTACTCAAAGATTGATTATCCTGTCTTCCTCCTTCTTTGAGTTTTTCCACTGATAGAAAGCTTTCCTTTTAGTTACTCTGAGCTTCGTAAGCTCCTCTGTGAACCAATTATTTTTTATATGACTCATAACCTTCCTGTTCTTATTTGGGGCTATTATATCAATGGGTTTAGCTAAAGGTTCCGGGAGGGAGTCGTCAGGCTTTCCACCGTCAAAGGTGGTGATGTCTCTTCTTGGGATATAAATGGAATCCAATCTCTCATGGATTCTTGATTTACCATCTTCAGATTTCTCGAGACAGTCAAATTTTGTTTAGATATGGTTTGTTTATTCTGAGTCATAATGTCCACTTCAAATTCTATAAAAGGGCGGTCTGACAAGGGACACAATGAAATATCCGGTGCACTGATTTTTAGATTGAGTGAAAATACTCAATCCAATATATGGCCTTTGGAATGGGTGGGCTTATTTATATGTTGAAGAAAGTCCATAAATCTAGCAAGCCCCTTGTCTGACTGTTCCTTAGGATCCTCTTTCCAAAAGTTGAAGTCTCCCATTATCAGCCATTTGGCTGTTGCTTTAATTTGGAACAAGACCAAACTATTCCATTGTGCTATAAAATCTGGCATAGTATTCGGGGGCGGTATATCAGCAGGACATTCATCGTCGTGGTAGCGTCTGTTCTGATTTTTAGACACAAAGATTCGCACCCAATGGGGACTTGGATATCAAACTTCCATATCTCTAAGGATTTTTTATACACAATTGCCACCCCTCCCTATCTCTGGCCGTCCCTATTGGCACATAGCACATTGTAGCCAGAGGGGACTGCAAGCGCCAAGGAGGGCCATGTGGCTCATGCAGCCCCATCTCTGTCAAGACGAAAATGTCTAGATCTCTTTCCAAAATATAATCAGCTATTTCAACTGAGTGCCTCAGCAAAGATCTTGTATTGAGAAGCAGGCATCTGAGAGGTTTGTGATCACCCCTTTTTTAGTGTCCGGGGCAGTATTGACATTATGGAGGAGGCCTTCTTTAGATTTATAATTTTCCTGACTGGAGTCCACTTCCCCTTTCTGGAACACGACTACCTGGGATTCATCCAGGTCCTGTATTCTGTCGAGGCAATTATCCATATCGGAATGCAACATAAGCTCCTTATAGGTACCCCTTTTGAAGAACCCTCTGGGTTGTCACCACGCGGTAATGGAACATTCTGTACCTGAGGGCAGCTATTCCTATCCCCCAAGAACAGTGTAACCGACTTACCAACATTCGGACCCATTCTGTTGGCATCAAAAATGTTTCTGGCTGCTCCTATAACCGCCAGAACTTCCGAGATGCCCATGATGTGAGATGCAAGATTTCTACCCCTCCCTATCTTCCTGGACTTTATGGACCGCCACAGACTGCTTGGTGGTCTCACACCGGTGCTCTCATGCCTGGAAAGCAAAAATATGCTGTGCAAGATCACCAAGGCAGTCTGGGTATTCTAGTGCTGGCTGCCTATGTACACAAGTCATGGCTGCTTTAAAACCCGAACGCGGTATGTAGCTATCCCTTCTTTAAAGTTAGCTTGATTTTGGTAATCCTTTCTTTAAACTCTGTTTGCTTGTGGGTGATAAGCAGAAGAAAACCTGGTGCTTAATACTCAATAATAGTCCTATCTGTTGGAACACTTCATTAACAAAATGCGGCCCATTATCGGATCTCAGTACTTAACACACACCCCATCTTGGAAAGACTTTACATACTAACAACTTCACTGCACAAGTGGCGTCAGGGTGTGTACACGGACCTGCCTCGATCCACCTAGAGAAGGGACACACCACAACTATTAGATACCTGTATCCATTACACACCCTGCCTGTAATACATTACTGCCTGATTGGTGTTTTTGAAGCCCACTGTGTTTATTCTCTAACTATGCCACTTTAGTCTACTGTGCATTACTGCCTGATTAGGAGCATTTTGAAGTCTACTGTGTGGATATGTTAACTATGTTAGCTTAATCCACCGTGCCCAATATTTACTGAAAATAGCTTAGTCTACTGTGCACATTTGTATCTGTATGTGTATTTTGCACTTTACCGTGCCTACTCCTGAATTACCCTACCATCATCCTTTTATGCCTAACTTGGACTGCCTACAACCTACTGTCATTATGCACCTTCAGTGTCCTATTAGATTCCTACTAGGTGCTATATCCAGTGCGGCTAATGTTACACCTTGCCCTTCCTATCATCATAGTATCACAGACTAGGACCCTGACCACTAACACCCCGCCAACTATGCTCGCTTTTACGATGACCCTAAACAGTAGTCCTACTTTTCCCACCATGTCAGCTACATCTTCACATAAGCTTAGCCCACAGCAAGAACCTTCTATCACACAGGAACCATGTAGTACCGCTGATAGACATGTAAGATTGCGTGCACGCTTATCCAAACTGTATGAACTACTGGCTAAAAAAGTAGAGCAACTAAACCTCCTAAAAAAGAGTCTACCCCACAAAGTAGCTATTGAGCCTAATACAGGCCTGGCCAACTATAAAAGACCCAAACATAACTCTCCTAGGCATACTATTATAGACAAGCCCAGACCCAATGCACTATATGCATCAGAAAGCCATCTAACTACTCTTAAAGGAGATCTAATAAATGCAAGGTTCTTAGTTGCACACGCAACCAAAATATCTGCCATCATCCTAACAGATAACCTTGACTCCCTGGCCATCACAGAATCTTGGTTACATGATGCTGCAGGCCCTGCCCTTTCTCTGGCAGTCCCTGATAATTACACCATCCTGAGAGCGGACTGACATGTCTCTCTCGAGGAGGAATAGGAATTATTGCCAAAACTAACCTCTCCATGAGATTAGTCACCACACCTACTCTGAAATCCTGTGAATGCCTAACTGTCAAATACCCATTGCTAATTCCCGAATGCTGAATATCCATCTTATCTATAGACCACCAGGTCCTATTGTAACCTTCCCTGAAGACATCTCTATGTCCTTGTCTAATAACTTAAAAAATACTTCTCAAACCTTAGTGCTAGGTGATTTTAATTTAGGTTACAACGATACTAAGAATACCCAATCTACTGCCATTGCTAATATCTTGAAAGAACTAGGTTTTACCCAGAAAGTTAACCTACCCACTCATGACAAGGGACAAACGCTTGATTGGATCGCAGAGTACAACTGCAATGTCACTATCACTACCATTGCTCCTCAAACTTGGACTGACCATTATCTTCTGCCATTCACATTGGCAACTAAATCGGCTACAGCTCTGACTACCCCGCTTGTCCCACCGACTCTCACGAGGAACAAAAAAAATATGACAGTAGACAAACTACTTCCTTACATACTACCCAACCTTAACTCCCTACCTGATAACTTGAACCCTCACTCGTTAGTTGAACAATACAACAGAGTTATGACTATCGCCCTTGACGATATTGCACCTCTCAAACTAAGGAAGAGAAAACCCAAAAAACATCTCAATACTTGTTTCACCCCACGTTTAAAGAATCTAAGACGACTCAAAAGAAAATGCGAAACTGCCTGGAGACTCTCACCTTCAGCAGAAAATAAAACAATATCTCAACCCAATACAAGAAAGACATCCCCCTGGCCAAACAGGAGACGTATAATAACAGAATATCACAGTCTAAATCTAGTACCAAAGAATTGTTCACAATTCTAAAAGAACTAGAAACTCCCATCTTACCGCAAGAAAATTGTACCAAAGACAAAGGGGGTAATTCATAGAATTCAGCGCACAAGTGGCGCACGCGGCTGGCGCACAGTGTGCGCGTGCGAATCCCTGCGCCAGCCGCGTGTGCCAAAATACATATCTGCGCACAGCATATTCATGGATTCCAGCCACCAAAACCAGCCGTGGCGCACAGTAGCGCAGAGACCCTGCAGCACTGCCAGTTACGCCCCCAAGAACGCCCCTTGCGCAGGGAAAAGCCATCAAAATCCCCAATCCAGCGCAAAGGGCTGCGCTAACCCTGTACCAGCACGGCAAGCGCGGTACGTGTATCACTGGGGTGCGTGGGATGTTCCTCATGTTATTTCAGCTGGGTATGTGTATTTCGGGGGTGCGCGGGAAGTTCCACACGCGATTCCATCAGGGTATGTGTACATCAGGGGTGTGCGGGAAGTTACACAGGTGAATTCAGCAGGGTACGTGTATTTCAGGGGTGCGCGGAAAGTTCTACAAGCGATTCCATCAGGGTATGTGTATATCAGGGGTGCGCTGGAAGTTCCACACGCGAATGTCCTGGCTACGTGTATTTCGGGGTGCGCGGAAAGTTACACACGCAAATTCAGGAGGGTACGTGTATTACTGGGGTGCGCGGGAAGTTTCACATGTGATTGGCCCTGTGCGAGCGTGGTACGTGTATTACTGGGGTGCGCGGGAAGTTTCACATGCAAATTCAGCAGGGTACGGGTATTTCAGGGGTGCGCGGGAAGTTTCACACACGATTGGCCCTGTGCGAGCGTGGTACGTGTATTACTGGGGTGCGTGGGAAGTTTCACACGCAAATTCAGCAGGGTACGTGTATTTCAGGGGTGCGCGGGAAGTTTCACACGCGATTTCAGCTGGGTACGTGTATTCCAGGGGTGCGCTGGAAGTTCTACACGCGAATGTCCTGGGTACGTGTATTTTGGGGTGCGCGGGAAGTATCACACGCGATATCAGCAGGGTACGTGTATTTCAGGGGTTCCGTGGAGTACTACACGTGAATTGGCCGTGTGGGTCCTCCCAGGTGTTCACTCCACAACATCCACGGCCCCTGTAGGCAGCCCACACCACGGGGGACTACCCTGCACCCCCACTCATGTCCCCCAGCACCCCCACCCCCCAGCACTGTGGGGCACCTGCCAGCAGGCCCCCACTCATGTCCAACTCATGTCCCCCTGCACCCCCACCCCCAGCACTGTGGGGCACCCTCCACCAGGCCCCCAACTCATGTCCCCCTGCACCCCCACCCCCCAGCACTGTGGGGCACCCTCCACCAGGCCCCCACACATGTCCCCCTGCACCCCCACCCCCCAGCAGTGCTGGGCACCCTCCACCAGGCCCCCAACTCATGTCCCCCTGCACCCCCACCCCCAAGCAGTGGGGCACCTGCCAGCAGACCCCCACTCATGACCAACTCATGTCCCCCTGCACCCCACCCCCCAGCACTGTGGGGCACCCTCCACCAGGCCCCCAACTCATGTCCCCCTGCACCCCCACCCCTCAGCACTGTGGGGCACCTGCCAGCAGGCCGCCACTCATGTCCAACTCATGTCCCCCTGCACCCCCACCCCCCAGAAGTGCAGGGCACCCTCCACCAGGCCCCCAACTCATGTCCTCCTTCACCCCCACCCCCCAGCACTGTGGGGCACCCTCCACCAGGCCCTCACACATGTCCCCCAGCCAACATGTCATCACAATCTAAATCCCTGGCCCTTATGGTCAGTCTCCAAATGCCAAACACCCACCCGAGTATTGCATCCACCCCAATTGCAAGTTTGGAAATGAACACATGTCCCTCACATACACCCAATGGGTGTCAGTGAATCTCAAAACCCATATCATGATATGCATGAAACCAATGAGATGATACTACACATTTAAGTTCGATAAAAAAATATGTATTAAAGGAAACATAAATAGATCCAAAAATAAAGAAACAGAAATGGGAATGTACAAAAATGAAAAGAAGCATGTTCGTGAAAAAAAGCAAAACCAAAAATCATAATCCAAAGGAAAGGTGTCCAAAGTCACAGTCAACAAAAGTAAATCCAATGGAAAATTAAAATCGAAAACCATTGCTCCATGGGTAAATCATAAAAAAAAATGAAAATCCAACAGTCAACTATATACAGATAAACAATCCAGGGTCCATAATCCCAACAGAAGAAATGAAACCTATCTAATAACACTACCTAATAAAAAAAAAACTATATACAAAAATGTGGCCCATTGTCCAAAAGGTCCAAAAAAAATGCAAAACCAAAGGAAACCTAACACTAACTACAGAACTATTTACAAGGGCAGCGGGCTAGTCCGACGGCTCACTTTTGGATGTCCCGGGCCAGGGCATCATCGAACTCCTGCTCAATGTCCATTGACATGGGCCCGAGGGTCTGCAGGGGCGTCGATGTGTCCACCTCCAAACCCTGCGGATTGCCTCGAGGCACTCGGCCCGCCTCAGGGCCCTCCGCATGGAGTTCTCCGCCCTGACCATCGTGAGCCGTGCCTCTTCCGCCCGCTGTCGCTCCGCATCTATGGCGTGGCCCAACCGCTGCCACACGGAAGACACTTCCCGTCCTGGGTCCTCCTGCCCTCGGCCGATGCCTGCCCCTCCGATGTCGAAGGCCCTGAGCCATCATGGCTCCGACCACGTTGCTGCTGCTGCTGTTCCTCTGCCCGTGCACTGCCTCCTGCTGCCTGCACATCCTCCGCTGGCTGAGGTGCAGTCGTTGATGTGGCCACCCCTGCTGGACGTCCGACTCCCGACTGTGGCAGGGATGCCTCCTCCACCAGCCTGGCCGCACCGTCAGAGCCAGCTCCACAGGGCACCCAGGTGACTGATGGGTGGGAAGATGGCACGGAGGACGACTGGCGCATAGGGGGTGCAGTTGAGGAGGGAGTCGTAGCAAGCCCCATCAAACGGAGGAATCCGGCCTGGGTGACCTGTCCTAGTAGGCCGACGTGGTCAACGAGCCATTCGAGATGACGTGCAGTCTCCTCATGAAAAGACTGCAGGTCACCTCGCATGGCCCGTTGACAAAACGCCACACCAGTCAGGACAGGCTCAACCCGGACCCGGATAGCCACGTCCGCAGGCAGAGAAAGGCCAGTTGTCGTGAGCTCATCCCCTGCCTGAAAACGGGTCTGGACGTAGGCATCCCTGCTGGTGCAAGATGATGCAGTGACAGCATCAGGGACAGGATTGCACACAGGCACCTCCGCGGAGGCCTGTGCTGCCTCCTGTCCCTGGTCCTGCACTGCACCACTAGCACCAGTGGAATCCCCACCTCCAGACCCCGCCTCTGTTGCTTGCACGGCCTCCTCCTCCACCAAACCCTCCACCAACCTGGATGACTCCGTGCCATCTTCCCCCGTTGGGCCCTCTGGGGTCCCAGCTGCCCCTTCTGCTGCCGAGGAGTCCAACTCCGACCTCCGCCTCTTGGACCTCCCCCGGCAGCTGCGGCCTGGGACGCGGCACCGGACTCCTCACTTCCCGACGAGATCACAACCTGGGAGGGGAGCCGGGCCTTGCGTCTCCGGCTGGCGGTGCGAGCCCCGCCGCTGTGCTCCAAAGCACCTTCTCCGCCCTCTTCATCAGATGACGCTGCAGACAGGGAGAAATAAAACACAGGCATCAGGGCACTGTACAATGGACACATACACACATGACAGTTGTACATGAGTGGCATTGCCAAACCTCAGACATGCCATCACAATCCCCAACACACATGTCATTTCAACTTGCACACATGAGCCATACCACAGCTATACCGCAACTGCCAGCACCATCCATACACATACAACAGCATGAGCAGGCAAAGGTGAGCCAGACATCACATGCAACACAGGGAGTGCACTACACATGTACACACACCACCACACTTGCATGCATGTGTACACCTCTGCCAACTGTCGCAGTGTTCAGATGGGCATCCATGTCACATCTGCCAATCAGGCTTCCACATCCCGCTGTCACATGCATCCATGTTGCATCACTGTTGCACCCTTGTCAAATACACACACATGCACATGTACACAGTGCTGATACATGCAGCTGAAAACAACATACATGCGTGACATTACGAACATACCTACTTACATACACATTCATCCAAACAGGTGTGCCCACACAACTGCATTTGGCATGCAAGCCTACACACACAAGCACCATCCATGTCTCACACATGACAGCCCTCGCATGTGTCAGCCTCACGGCCCTGTACACCCCCACCGATACTCGGCCCCATACAAACATATGTGCAACCTGCACACTACTGGCACATTACCACACGCACAGCTTACAATCAGGATGCATGTACACTTACCGCTCGACTCCAGACGGGTCTGCCTCTCAAGGACCTGGACGTGGAGCGCTGGGGATATGTGTTCCAGGACCCTCATCTGATCTTCCGACAAGTGGCCCCGGCGCCCCTTAGCATCCGCTGCCTTCAAGAGGCGTCGGGCCTTGTTGAGGGTCCTGGACCTGAAGTCCTCCCAGCGCTTCTTGACATGTTGGAAGTCACGGACTGCCACCCCCTCCGCGTTGATGGCAGTGACGATGTCCGTCCATATCTGAGTCCATCCTTCCTTGTCGGCGCGGGAAATTCCGAAGAGGGCATCATACTGCCCCAGGACTTGCTCCACCAGGACACCAACTTCCCTGGCACTGAAGCTGGTGCCCCTCTGCCTCTCTGGCCGGGGGTTGTCAGTGGTGCCAGATGTTGCAGTGCCCGACATGACAACCCCAGAGGCAGGAGTGGGTGGGCAACTGGGTCCTGGGGCTGGGCTGTGGAGCGATGGAATCCCAGTCGGGAGTCTTCGGTTCCAGCAGGGGTGGTCACAGCAACAACACCCCTGCCGTGTGGTACAGCCTTAGTACTTGATGCAGGGTATCTCACTTGTACTGTGCATAGGTCAGATGTCCCGCAGGGACATGAGTGCCCATTCATGCTCCATGTGCATTGCACGCATGCCCCTATGTGTCCTTGACTGGATGATCACTGTAATACAAGTCCTGGGTGACATACATTGCATGGCATCTCATCAGCCTTCCAATGTCAACTGTGGCTCAGTACTGTGTTGCACACATGTTTAGGGTCTGACAATCTGTGTGGCTCACAGGCCTCAGCCAGTTCAAAGGCCAATGACTCTGTCCAACTGTTGTTGTGTCTTCTTCACACGTGGGCGGCCTCCAGAGTTTTCATCATGTGTCCTGCTTACTGTCCCATCATCATTTGCAGTGTTGTCACTTGAATCACATTAAGCTGTTGATGCCAGTTAACACTGCCTGTCAATACACAGGTGTATGGTCAGCCTTTTGATACCATGCTAGGCATCCCTGCTTTTGTACTGGGGTGGAGGGGTGCTTGGCTTCTAGATATGGTACACATTGAATGCACAATGCACGTGATGCCTGAATTTGACCTTGCACTGCCTTCACATTTCCTGGCACACACCATGGAGTCCTTGTACATGTAGGTAGTGAGTGGCGTACACATTTTCTGCACTGCATAGACCCACTTCCATGGAAACTGCCACCTTTCAACAGGTCTGATCACAGAAGCAATTCAAAGTTGACCCAGCATGCATGCCAGGTTATATGTTGTGTGTCACATCTCTGCCTGATGCGTTTGTTGTCGGTGTGTGTTGTGTGCTTCTGACATGTGTAGTGACCTTTTTTCTCTCTATTTTTCAGGTGATGACGCAATGGAGGCGGAGGATGGTGTTGTCATGCCAGACACAGGGTTGTTACCACTACTTCAACCCGGCACAAGTGGGGGTTGTGGGGTGGTAGGCCAAGAAAACCCCCAAGTGCTACAGTCCATCTTGTCTCTGGCTGCCTATGAGTCCAGCCTTTATGACGACTCTGACGTCCATGTTGAGTTGGATGAGCATGAAGTCCATGTGTCAGGGGTGAGTGATTCTGATGTGGACACTCCTCTGTCTGCGACACCTGCACTGAGGGATCAGACAGTCTTGGTTCCTCCGCCCGTGGTGGATCGGGATGCAGGGTCACCCTCCACACCAGTCACTGATCTGCCTGGGACAACACGTCGATGGGGGCATGTAGTCGTGCAGCCGCGGGCGGTGCCAACACAGCGAGGACCCCCGGTCCTTGGGTCCCGCAGAGGGCAAGCCCGGCAACGCGGTCACCGCGCGCAACCGCAGTATACTGAGTGGGAGCAAGACATGACTGCCAATTCAGAACGGCAGGGGGCAGCAATGGAGAACATCGCTGAGAGCATGGAGTGTGTGGCCCGATCTGTGCTCCCCCCTGCTAGGCAGGTGCTTCTCCAGCAGCAGGCGGCACGGGTCACGGCCTGCTCGCTCAGGCTGGGCATGGCGGCCTCAGACAGGGCACGCCAGGCTGAAATGTCATCTCTGCGTCAAGCAATTGCTGCTCACGCAGAGGCGCACATGGATGCCCTGAGGGAGGAGTATGCTTCCCTCAAATCCACTCTGGGTGTCCTTATGATGTCCCAGAGGCAGCGGGAAGAGGAGAGGTTTGCACAGCTTGAGCGTACCATCTCGGCTGAGCTACAGGCTTGCCGGGAGGTGCAGCGGTTGTCCAGCCAGGCCTTGCAGGAGGGACGCCGTGTTACACGTGCTACCTTGCAAGAGGAAACACGTGTATCACGTGAGGTTCTGCATGCAGACCTACGTCACATCGCCACACAGAACCAGGCTCACCCGTCCGGCAGACTTTCTGCCGACGAGGGGCAAGCTGTGGCTAGGCGTGGCCAGTCTACTGTGCCACGTCCTCCTTTCCAGGATGAGCCAGACACAGACGACCATCTATCTCCCACATAGGTCGGGCTGTGCAGGCGTTGAGCCCATGGAGGTTTTTTTTTTGGCTCAGCATCATCGCATGTGGGTGTTGAGCAGCACCCTACCTCCCCCCTCCTGGGTGCCTCCCCTCCCCCCGGGTCGTATGTGGCCATTTTTGATTTTTCTTTTAGTTTAGTTAGTTAAGTTTCTGTTTGATAGTTAGTTTAATTAGGTAATCTAGGTTTTTCATAGTTAGTGTAATTAGTTAATATAGTTTAAAATTGCTTGTCTATTGTGCTTTCATGTGACAGTGCAGTGCTTTGTGGCTTTTGAAGGCATCCACTGTCTGTTCCAGCTGGGCCCTTCAGGCTTGTCTTGTGTATGTGTTTGCTGCTTGGGGTCCTTGACTTACATATGCCACTCCTTGCTCCCTTATCCATGGGCTCGCAAGGATGGTTCGGTGTGACAACGTATTACACAAGGGCTTTGGACTGTCATATCTGTGGCATGTCTGGTGCTGTGGAACTTGTGTTAACACCCCTAGTGGGGATGATTGGGGTGTTATTGACCACTGTTCTGCTTTTGCTAGATGGGGTGTTTCATGATTCATGTGTGCATTCAATGCCATGCATTGTGTAGTATGTTTCTTATCTTTACTGTACACATGCTTGTTGCAATTCATGCCGTAGATAGTGTTCCACACTTTGGATGTGAAAGACGGACTGATGGTGTGATTTATCCTGTGACTCTCTGACATGGTCAAGTAATGAGATGCCTGAATAGACACACACAGATGACTTTAAAGCATTAATCATGTGTTTCATGTCCTTTCTGCAGGGGGATGAGCCTCCAGAGCACCTTTGCCAGCAGACATGGCCAATTGGATGTCTGAATTCTGGACACGTTTGTTGGTGCCCACATGCACATGTGTGCACAAGCAGAGGCACAGGGATTGCAGACCTACATCCTAGAATTGCTGACGTGTTCCAAGGAACTCCAGGCAAGGTGAGCAGCACAGGGGGGCCACAACACAGCAAAGCTTGCACTAGGCGACTTGCACATGCAGGCTTAGTCACAGCACTGAGGGTGAGCTTGGACGAATATTGGTGTTGAAGTACACAATGCAGCTCAGATGTGTTGGTGGACTGATGGCTGTTGATTGTAAGGTTGTCTGGGACACCTGCAGGGGCAGTGGCACATACCCTCCGGTACACCAAGGTCCATTGAGGCACTTGTATCAACCATGTAGCCTTCCGAGACATGGAAAGGGGCAGCTCACAGGGACATACAGCAAGGGACATACTCGGGTGCAGTGCATTTCATTTCCATGTACATTTTGATACATGCACTGCCAACTTTGTTTCGGTCATGGTGGAACACGACTTGTTCTGAAGTCATGCCTTGCTATATGGGTCTGTCTGCTTACCCAGGGAACATTGCATGTTGTGTGAATTGTGACACATTGGTGTTCCATTTGCCACGCACCCACCGGCGGCTGACTTACTGCATTGACTGTGTATGACCCATCACAGGGGTAATGTTATATATGGGTACGAAGCATCTACCCCAGATTGTCTGTTTGTAGAGTAGTTTGTTGCTATGGGGCATGTTTGGTGGTGTGTTTTTGTGTAATGGGCACGTACAGATTATTGACTGTGGCTCTCTTTGCAGCATTGCAGTGCTCCTGTAACCGGACCTGAGAGTGCACAGGCAGGAGGCCAGCACTCAAAACCAGAGCTAAGTGTCTTGTTGTTTTTCTTTCAAACTGCTCTGCATAGGCTTGCTGGGGGGTGCACTAATGCATGGATGAATGTGTAATTCAATTTGGTATGTTTTTTTTCCCCTAATCACCCGGAGTCCTATCCAATTTTAAACCCTGTACCCTCTACCCGGTGTTCCTGCTTCCCGTACCTATCCAAGCAACGTTCCCTAACCCTCTTTCCCAGCTGGGGTTGCGGATTGTTAAAGATGGCGTCTCTAGGGCGCAGAGTACCTGAACTTCCGGTAGTTGATCATGGTGAGGTCGCCAGGCTGTCCGACAGGTGACTGTAGAAAGAGTAACGCAAGAAACCGGTGCAGCCCTCTCCCTGATGTGAACAGGGCTAGGGGTGGACCAGCTCCCAACGCCACAAGTGTGCTCCTTCCTGATTCTTGTGGCGCCGAGGCAGTCAGCAAGGTGGAACTGCGGACTGTATACTGAGGTTGATCGTAGAGCAGAGTAGGAAGTCCAAAACTGAGGCTGCAAGGCTAATGGTAAGCAGCAAACAAATTGGCAGATCAGGGATGTAAGTCCAAAACAAGATATGGCTAGGTTGCAGGAAGGCAGAGGCAGGCAAGGCTGAAACGGGCAAGACTGTAGCAGGCAAGACTGTAGGACTAGGCAGAAGGGCTAGGCAGTAGCAGGCAGGACTGTAGCAGACAAGGCTGAAGCAGGCAGGACTGTAGCAGACAAGGCTGTAGCAGGCAAGGCTGAAGGGAAGGCAGAAGCAGGCAGGGCAGTTGCAGGCAAGGCAGTAGGGCAAGGCTGGAGGGCTAGGAAACCAACCCCAAGAGAAACAGAGAGGAAGGAGGAGCAGGAACCAACAGGGAACTGGAACTGCAGGGGGCTGCAGGAGCGAAAACACGATCCGAAAACAAACCGCGTTGAGACGCGGTGAGTTTCAGGATTCCGTCCCTTAAATAGGGCCGGCAGCACTCGGGAGGCTTGGAACGCAAGCCGTGCTATCCCCGAGTGTTACCGTGCCCAAAACGAGGCTTGGGAAGCAAGCTTGAGGCTTCCCAAGCGTCTCGCGGACTGCGCATGCGCGAAGACCAAAACACGGCCTTCCGCGCATGCGCAAACCCCGAGACACAGAAACCCCGGAAGCGCCGAGAGCCGCAGATGACCGCGGTCCCCCCAGCCGGTATCGGGGATAACAGCGCCAGGATGGGGCGCGCCGGGACCCATAGGTGCGCCCCCTCCGACAGGTAAGTGAAGTGGTAACACTTTGCCCCCTCCCAGAAAGGCCAGGAGCCCCAGGTTTCCAAGGAAAGCGTTGATAGAAATCACGAATCAGGCAGGGAGCATGTACAAAACTACGTGGTTCCCAAGTTCGATCACAGGCTGGGTAGCCTTTCCAGTCCACTAAGTACTGGAGAACTCCTCGCCTAATGCGAGAATCGCAGATTTCCTGTACCTCAAATTCAGGGGATCCCCGGACTACCACAGGTGCGGGACGAGGGGAAGACCGGCCAAACGTGTCAACTATGTATGGCTTCAATAGGGAGACATGGAAAACCGGATGCACCCGCCAAGTCTGAGGCAACTGCAAACGAAATGCCACAGCAGACAGGCGCTTAGTAATCTTGAATGGGCCAAAGTATCGGGGAGCCAATTTGGTGGGCAAATTACGTATGGGAAGATGCTTGGAGGACAACCAAACCAAATCCCCCACCTGGAAAGCTGGTTCCGGGGTCCTCCCCTTATCAGCCTGTTGCTTCATCCGTGCCTGTGCCTCCGCTAAAGTATTGCGTGCCAAGGAGTGTTGATCCTGGATGAGAGCGACGAGCTGATCAGCAGTGGGAACCGCACTTGAAGGTACAGGACAAAAGGGCACCAATCTAGGATGCAAGCCAGATAAACAGAAAAACGGACTCAGGCCAGTAGCAGAATGAACCGTGTTGTTGTAGGAGATTTCAGCAAAAACTAGATGCGACTTCCAGTTAGATTGGGTGGCATTGGCAAAACAGCGAAGGTATTGTTCTAGAGTCTGATTAGTCCTTTCTGTCTGGCCGTTGGTGTGAGGATGATAACCAGAACTGAGTGCGCGATGAATGCCGAGATGACTGCACAATTGGCGCCAGAAAGATGACAAAAATTGAGACCCTCGGTCGGATATGATCTTTTCTGGCAATCCATGTAGCCGATATATCTCCTGAAGAAATGCCGATGCCATCTGCGAAGCAGTGGGTATCTTGAAAAATGGAACAAAATGAGCTGCTTTAGAAAAACAGTCCACTACGACCATGATACAGGTATATCCTTCTGATGGAGGGAGTTCCACGATGAAATCAACCGCAATGGTATGCCATGGGTAAGGTGGAATCTCGGTGGGATGAAGCAATCCCAGGGGCCTCTTCCTAGGGGTCTTCACCTGAGCACACACCGGACAACTCTTTACATAACGGTCAACATCATCGGCCCAGCCAGGCCACCAGAACTGTCTAGATATTACTTCTCGAGTTGCTCTCATTCCACGATGACCACCCACTCGAGAGTCATGAAACCCATGAAGCACAAGAGTCCGAAGTGAGGATGTGGGGATATATAGCCTGTTCTGGAAGAAAAGCAGCCGGTTATCTTCAGTAATCTGTGAATGCCTCAGGAGTTCTTCCCGATCCGGATCAGAACTTGTGTCTTGTAGAATCCTCTGAAGATAAGGTGACAGTGCGAATAAAAAATGCCTTGGGGATATTAGTGGCTCATCCCAGTACTGACTTCTTGCTTCTACATCCAAGGATCGAGACAAGGCATCGGCCTTTAAATTCCGAGCACTGGGGATGTACGTGATATGGAAGTCATAATGAGAGAAAAAGAAGGCCCATCGGGCTTGACGAGAGGTTCGACACTGAAGAGACTTCAAATACTGTAGATTTCGGTGATCAGTACGTACTTCCACAGAATGCCTGCCCCCAAGGAGATGATGCCTCCACTCTTCAAATGCAGCCTTTATGGCCAACAATTCCTTCTCGATCACTGCGTAATTTCGTTCGCTAGGAGTGAGCTTGCGAGAGAAGTATGCCACAGGATGTTCCAAATCAGTTTCTGGTTCTTTCTGCAAAAGGACTGCACCGACAGCATAATCGGAGGCGTCGGCCTCTACAATATACGGCATCTCATCATTAGGATGACGCAAAATGGGAGCAGTGCTAAAGGCTTTTTTTAAGATGTTGAAAGCCTTGGTGGCCTGTGAATTCCAAAGAAAGGGCGTTTTACTGCTAGTTAGTTGAGTCAAAGGAGCTGTGAGTTGAGAAAAATGGGGTATAAATTGCCGATAAAAGTTGGCAAATCCCAAGAATCGTTGAAGGGATTTCAAATCAGAAGGTTGAGTCCAGTCCTGAATGGCTTGCACCTTGGCTGGATCCATGAAGATTCCTGTGCCACTGATCACGTAACCCAGAAATTCCATTCTTTCCTGATGAAAAGAACACTTCTCAGCCTTAACGTACAGTTGGTTCTGGGACAAACGTCGAAGCACCTCTCGGACATGTTCTACATGTTGCTTCAGGGAGGCAGAAAAAAAGAGGATATCGTCAAGGTACACCCAAACTGATATCCCGACTAGATCGCAAAAAATGCTATCCATAAAATGCTGAAAAACAGCCGGGGCATTACATAACCCGAATGGCATGACCCGGTATTCGTAATGCCGTCTTCCATTCGTCTCCGTCTTTAATTCGGATTAAATGATAAGCGCCCCGTAGATCCAACTTGGTAAAAACCTGGGCAGCTTGAAGGGACTCCATGATGCTCCTAATTAAAGGCAATGGATATCTATACTTTCGTGTGATATCGTTTAATTGACGATAGTCGATACAGGGTCGTAGGGTTCCTTCCTTCTTTTTCACAAAAAATAGCGGGAATCCAGCTGGTGATTTCGAGGGAGTGATGTATCCCTTCTCGATGCAGTCTGACAAGTATTCTTGAAGAACCGCCTTCTCAGTAAAGGATAAGGCATATACCTTCCCATGAGGTATCACAGAACCAGGTACCAATTCTATAGAACAGTCAAAATTACGATGAGGAGGCAGTGGTATGTCTTCGGGTTCAGAAAACACTGTTTGAAATTCGGCGTATTCCTGAGGGACAGACGATAGGGAACAAAACCCAGGAGGACCAGTACCCCTCGTGAGAGGTATGGAGGAGATCTCCTTTCTTGACACGCCGGGCAAACAACAATCTTGGAGGCAATGAGCAGAGGAGAAATCCAGAATGCGAGCTCCCCAATCGATGGTAGGATTATGGTGAAGAAGCCAGGACAGACCCAAAACCACGGGATAGGAGGGTGATCTGATGACATCCAAGGCGATTCTTTCCCCATGCTCTTTAATCTGCATCTGTAGGCACATGGTTTGTTGGCAAATTGGACCTGAAGATAAAGGAATCCCATCAATAACCTCGACGGGCAGGACACTTCTCCGGGCGAACAAAGGTATTCCTTGACAGACTGCAAATGTCTCATCTATGTAGTTTTCGGAGGCCCCACAATCCAATAAGCCTAGAACCTCTGCCTCTTTGTTTAACCATGATAGCTTGATCCTCACCACCAGTAGAACTGCCGGTTGCATGGGCTGGATCAAGGAGTTGGAACTGGAAAGGACTGAGTACGAATCTGGACCTGTCGTTGCCCTTCCTACTGACGACAGGCCTACTAGTTTTCCGACTTCCTTTGTGGGCGTAGAGGACAGGTACCCAAGAAATGCCCAGCATCCCCACAGTATAAACAAAGTCTTAAATTTCTTCTGCGTTTTCGTTCAGATTCAGTGAGCGGACCCCTAACGGCTCCCAACTGCATGGGTTCGGGGCCGGGGTCCGAAGACCCGGAATTTCCGGCCTGAGCGTTGGGTGGTCTTGTGAACATCCGTTCAACTCGTCGTCTCTCACCCCTCCATTCTGCCAATCTGTGGTCTATTCGCAACACCTGTTCAATTAATTGCTGTAGGGTGTCAGGCTCTGGAATATGTAGTAATTCGTCCTTGTACTCCTCTCTTAAACCTCTTCGAAACAAAGTCCTTTGGGTTATCTCAGGCCACTGGGAGTCTGTTGCCAATTGACGAAAACGACCAATGTAGGCTATGATATCCATAGAACCCTGTTTCAGATCCATCAATTGATTCTGGGCTGTGGCGGCCAGATTAGGTGATTGAAAAACCTCCAGAAATGCTTTTTCAAAAGCTGCGAAGTCATTGAGTATGGGGCTATTGGCGGACACCAAAGGGGCGGCCCAAGCCAGGGCATTACCAGTCAAATTCCCCAAAATATATTCTATCTTGGCTTTATCGGAATTGAAATAAGAGGCTCTGAAGAGGAAATGGATTCTACAGTGGTTGCAAAACTCTGCCACACGTCTATGATCTCCGTCAAACTTGATGGGCGTGGTCTGGGACATAGCTCCTTCTCCCTGAGGTGTTGCCCCTGAGGGTTGTGACACCATCTGTCTTAGACCAATGTTCTCTTGACGGAGTGCTGTCATTTCGGCCCGAAGAACTCGCATCTCCTCCCGGAGTTCTTGAACCTCATCCATCTCGGAGTCGGAAGGTAGGCGTCTCAATCTGTTAAAGATGGCGTCTCTAGGGCGCAGAGTACCTGAACTTCCGGTAGTTGATCGTGGTGAGGTCGCCAGGCTGTCCGACAGGTGACTGTAGAAAGAGTAACGCGAGAAACCGGTGCAGCCCTCTCCCTGATGTGAACAGGGCTAGGGGTGGACCAGCTCCCAACGCCACAAGTGTGCTCCTTCCTGATTCTTGTGGCGCCGAGGCAGTCAGCAAGGTGGAACTGCGGACTGTATACTGAGGTTGATCGTAGAGCAGAGTAGGAAGTCCAAAACTGAGGCTGCAAGGCTAATGGTAAGCAGCAAACAAATTGGCAGATCAGGGATGTAAGTCCAAAACAAGATATGGCTAGGTTGCAGGAAGGCAGAGGCAGGCAAGGCTGAAACTGGCAAGACTGTAGCAGGCAAGACTGTAGCAGGCAAGACTGTAGGACTAGGCAGAAGTGTTAGGCAGTAGCAGGCAGGACTGTAGCAGACAAGGCTGAAGCAGGCAGGACTGTAGCAGACAAGGCTGTAGCAGGCAAGGCTGAAGGGAAGGCAGAAGCAGGCAGGGCAGTTGCAGGCAAGGCAGTAGGGCAAGGCTGGAGGGCTAGGAAACCAACCCCAAGAGAAACAGAGAGGAAGGAGGAGCAGAAACCAACAGGGAACTGGAACTGCAGGGGGCTGCAGGAGCGAAAACACGATCCGAAAACAAACTGCGTTGAGACGCGGTGAGTTTCAGGATTCCGTCCCTTAAATAGGGCCGGCAGCACTTGGGAGGCTTGGAACGCAAGCCGTGCTATCCCCGAGTGTTACCGTGCCCAAAACGAGGCTTGGGAAGCAAGCTTGAGGCTTCCCAAGCGTCTCGCGGACTGCGCATGCGCGAAGACCAAAACGCGGCCTTCCGCGCATGCGCAAAACCCGAGACACAGAAACCCCGGAAGCGCCGAGAGCCGCAGATGACCGCGGTCCCCCCAGCCGGTATCGGGGATAACAGCGCCAGGATGGGGCGCGCCGGGACCCATAGGTGCGCCCCCTCCGACAGGTAAGTGAAGTGGTAACACGGATGCCTGTGTAAGCCCCAAACTTGCAGGCGCCAAAACCCTAGAGGGGGTGTTTGGTTCGTGCCACTCCTAAGCCTGGACTACAGAAGGCCATGACAATGATGTCCAAGTTTGTTCGGATTGTGTATGTGTTCATGCAGGTAGTACATTTTCGTGCATTCCCTACTTTCATGTGTTATTCCTACTCCCCTCTCCTGCCACTCATTCCAGTTATCCAGTGTGCCAACACCTGTCCCGACTGCATATCCCTGACCCTCCTTCCCCACCAGCGTCTCAGAGGCCTGTGTGAGTTTGACCTTGCAGTCACAGACACGGTGGGGGTGGCGGTGGGGGCGGGGTGGTTGTTTCGTGCCACTCCTGCGCCTGTACACGAGACCTGTGACAGTACACATCTGTTCATGGTGCATCATTCTATGTTATGTACCACATATGGTTCACATCCAGTTGTGACATTGTTTTACTGTGCTACCTTGGTTGTTACATCATTGTGGTAGTACTTGGCCTTTGTGAGGTACTGCTACGTCAAGTCATCTACTGGAGGGTGTTCTGGTTTGTTTTTCTGGCTTGGATTTTGTGATTTTGCAAATGAGGGTGGACTCTGAGGGTGCAGGCACCTTTTTACACACAAGGTGGGAGATGGTGACGAAGGGGAAGGGTGATCCTGTGGCCAGGTGAAATTGAGGGTTGAAGGCTCCATGACCCAGGTGCAGTTGTTCAGTGGGTCATGGTCATTTGTGAGGGAGGGGGGGGTTGTTGTTGATAGTTGCCTTGCCCTGCAGTGTGATGGGAACCCTGACATTGTAATGGTGGTTGGTCAGTCATTTCATCTGATTCCATGTCAGGCATCATTGTCTGACGCCACTGTACATTTTTGACATGGCAATGTGTACCTTATTGGTACTGTGTTGGTGTATGGGTATTGCTTGCCATGTCATGTTGTGGTTTGGGAGGGTTTGAGTGACATAACAGTGATGGCCATGGCCTGTTTTGCAGGTGGGTGTGATTCACACCTTGCATGTCAGGGTCATCCGCTTCTCAAAGCAACTAGCTGGGGGTAGATCTCTCTCCGCGGCAGGGGACTCCATCTGGAACAGCCTTCCTGCCTCACTGGAACTTGAGGAGAACCATCTCCGGTTCCGGAAGCACATCAAGATCTTCCTCTTTGCTTCTGCTTTCTCTCTGCCTCTCCCTTGCAAAATCCTTCACTGGAACTGCACTGGATCTGCAACTGGACCACTCTCACCGACCTCGGTCCCTGGCCCAGCAACTCTCCACTTGCACTGCCTCCCTGGCAACCCCTGCACTGCGGGACTGTCTCTCTATCCCTACAGCCCCCCCTTCCCAGCACTTATCTGGACTTACCTTTGCAGTTGCAACCAGCTGGCCTATTTATTTGTTTTTTAGTCTACTTACCCTGTACTGCACTCCCCCCCTCCCCTTCCCCTTGCACTTTTCCCTTCCCCCTACCCCTGCACTTGCACAATCTAAATGACTCCTGGCCTAGTAGTATCTTTGTCTGTCTTCTCTTGTTCCCCCCTCCCTGCCTCATCGCTCCTTGAAATACTTGTGTATAGGCACGTTACAAATGCCATATCATGTCATGTCATATGTGTGCCTTTTGGTCACACAGGATAGCTTGTGTTTAAGTAGCTAGAAATGCAGACAATGTGGCACTTCCATGGCAACTATCTCAGGGTGGTAGGGTTGTGACAGTTGACTGTCTCTTTGTCATCATCGATTGTCACCTGGTATGTGCCAGGCCTGTGTGCACTACTCAGGGGTAGGAGTTTAGGTGAAAAATGTGGCCACAAGCTGAGTCCGGGCTTCCTCGCCACGTGCCCTGTCCCCTCCCATGGGCAGCGCCTGTGCCTGTGGTTGGGGATGTGGGGGCACCACCATGTCCACCGGTACGCCCTGCCGTGTTGCAACATTGTGCAGGACACATGCTGCCACAATGATCTTGCACACTACTGGGGGTGCATAGAGTAGCTGCCCGCCAGAGCGGTCAAGGGAGCGGAAACGTGACTTGAGCACTCCGAATGTGCACTCCACTATGGCCCTGGTTGCAATATGGGCGGCGTTGTATCCTACCTGGGTTGGTGTGGTGGGGTTCCGGATTGGCGTCATCATGTGGTTGCTCAGAGGGTAGGCACTGTCCCCTGGGGAGGTGTAAATGGTTGTGATTATTGGGGTTTGTGTATTTGTGTGTGTGTGTGTGACATGCTTTCATGTGCAAGGGCATTTGTACTCACCTAGGAGCCATGTGTCGCCATGCTGCCCAGCTTCCAGGGCCCGGCTCAGGGCAGACATTCTGTATATGAAACTGTCATCGGTGGAGCCAGGGTAGTTTGCATAGACAGAGGTGATGATTCCCTTTGCATCGCATACCACCTGTACATTGATGGAATGCCAGTGCTTGCGGTTTCGGTAGATGTGCTCGGTGGACGTAGGGCCACATGGGTGCAATCTATGGCACCGAGCACTTTGGGGAAGTGTGCCACCCTGAAAGAATCCAGGACAACGGCCTGCCTTTCTGCGGGTGTTCTGGGCATGTATATGTGCCTGCGGACTGAGGGGCGCGCTGTCATGATTGCCAGTACCTGGTGTAGGCAGCGTGACTGCGTGGCCTGTGAGACCCCCCCCCACTATGGCAGTAGTCCGCTGAAATGACCCAGTGGCCAAAAAATGTAGGACATTGAGCACCTTCTCCAAGGGGCTCAATGCTTGGGAGCAAAGGGTGGGGGATGTAAGGTCATCTTCCCACTCCCTGACCAGGTCTAGGATGATATGGGGTGGAAACCTATACCTGCCGTAGACGTGGTCATCAGGCATCCCAAAAAGGCTTGTCCGTGGTGCGAAAATGCGTGCCCTGGCTATGCTCCTCCTCCTGCGGTGTCCCACGATCAGTGCTGCGACAAATGGGGCATTCATCGTAGCTGTATATACGTGTTTGTTGTTTGCGCGCACTTTTATAATGTGCGCGGGGACGCTTCCACCTGCCATCGTGTGGCGGATGCGTTGATGCCTGTGTGCGTCTTTTGCCATGCGCGGGTTTCCCGTATTCGAATCCATGAATACGGGTTGTTCGCGTGCGTGTGGGTGTTCCGTGTAGTTCCCTGCAGTACTTCCCCAGTTACGCCTTCTTTTTCACGTGTTATTCCCCATTCTGCGTATTACGCCCACTGTTCTGCACACTTTGGTTGTGTTGCGCCACGCTATGTGCGCTTTTGCTGTGCGCCCGCATGCGCCATGGCAGGATTTGGCGCACAGACAGCGGGAAACACGCGCAGCGTCTTCCTTGAATCGCACGCGTGCACGTGCGCTGGGTTTCTCACGCTTGCGCCACCTTGTACCTGCTTGCGCTGGGATTTTCGGCGCACGTTTGCTCCATGAATCGACCCCAAAATGTGGTGCTTCAGCATCCAGCATGCACTAAGCAACAAAGTCTCTAACCTACAAACTAAAATTGCCCATAAATTGCCCATAAGAAAGCCCACTAGCACCCCGAACCACTCCTAGCAAAGTACCGCTGCCACACTACAAACAAGAAACAGGTTTCAGCTTCTCAAGAGTCTCTGTTATTGAGGTGGACAAGGTTAAACTTGGACTCAAACCATCTAACTGTAAGGGTGACCAATGCCCAGCACAACTTATTAAGGACGCTGCTAGAGAACTTGCACCCTTCATATCTAAACTTATTAATTCCACATTCACATCTGGTACTGTCCCTAACAATTTGAAAGAATCCTGGGTACTACCACTCCTCAAAAAGCAAAACCTTGATCCAACCATACCCACAAATTACAGACCTATAACGACTGTGCCATTTCTCCTAAAAATTCTAGATAACGTGGCATACATTCAAATCCAGAATCTAACCTCTTACTAGGATCTCGCCAATCTGGTTTCCGTCCTCAACATGGTACGGAAACAGCTCTTAAGGCCCAAATAGATAAACTCAGAGACAAGGGCCAATCAGCCCTACTCATCCTCCTAGACCTCTCGGCTGCATTCGACCTGGTTGACCATAAAGTCCTATGCAGCCACCTAGACTCTGCAGCACACTTCTCTAGGAAGCTATAATGTGGATTGAGTCATTCCTGAGCAATAGGACTATGAGAGTCTTCTCACCTTCGGCATCAGCAGACCCTATCCCTATAACCTGCTGTGTACCCCAAGGATCCTGCGTGTCACTGACTCTCTATAATGTATTCACCAAGCCCCTCTTTGACGAAATGGACTATTTGGGTATCGCATACACAAATTATGCAGACGATACCCAATTCCTCCTACCTCTTACTGGAGATTACTCCTTGGACCTGGCTTTGGTGAAATTAATTTATGGCATTGTTCAGGCATAGACGGCCACCCATGGACTATGCCTGAACTGTGATAAAACAGAGCTTATTATCCTAGGCACTACGGCCCACCTATCTAAATTAAGCCCGGACTATGCCCACTTCACCATTGATGGCAATGACATCAAAGTAGCTAAGGAGGTGAAGACCCTAGGTTTCAACTTAAATGCCACCCTTAACTTTACTAAACCAGTCAACTCCCTGGCATCAGAACTGCATATACGTGTAAATTAATCAGAGCAAGTAAACAATTTCTCTCCACAAACAGTTGTCTAATTCTCTATAGAGTCCTCATACTCTCTAAATTGGATTATTGTAATACCCTGTACATTGGTGCGAGTAAACACTTCATCCAGAAAATACAGGTACTCCAGAATAATGCTCTGAGAGCAGCACTCAAGATAAATAGAAAGGAACACATCTCCTCCACCAGGCAAAAATACAAATGGCTATCTACTTTCGACAAAATTCGACTCAAAATTGCCACCCTTACTTTTAAATGTTTAAATAATAAAGCATCGCCATATTTAACTGATAGGAGTATCAGAAAAACATCCCTCAGACAGACCAGATCAGCCAACTCCAACTGTCTCCTAATACCACGCTTTAAATTATCCACCATTGGGGGATCTAGCTTCCCAGTTAAGGCAGCTCAACTGTGCAACTCCCTGCCTCCTGGCCTAAGAGAATATCAAACCTTCGCCAAATTTAGACAGGACATGATTGACTGGCTGAAAGAAAATGACAAGTAAATTGCCATGCTACAGCCATCCTACAGCTGCCTTTACTATGCAGTTTCCAGCCCCTGAATTTGGCTAACTGTGTACTTGACTGTTAATACTCTTCCTCACTGTACATTTTTCTGTATATTGATTAATTTACTGTGTTTTAGTTCTTTTTGGACACCTACCCTGTATATTAATTCCTATTACTCTGTATTTAATCTTTCATGTAAATTACGCTGTCCTACATGATCCCTGATGTATTTCATGTACCCATGTAACTAAGCTGAATGTATTCCTATATCTTGCGCCCTGATGCCCCAGGGTCTGGCGCGCACTATAAATAAAACAAACAAACAAAACCTGCAGCATATCAACATAATCAATAGGTAAATGCTGAAAAGGACCATTCAGTCGAGGTATTACTCCTCTAATCGTTCTTAGTGTTTGCCCACTGGTAAACCTTTGACACACCATTGAATTCACTACAAAGAATGCAACATGTTCTAACAAATTAGGAACAAACCACTCTCCTGCAAGCACTGCAGCAAGAATTTTCCTGATTATATGTGCGGGTTAGTGCAACTGTTCAAGTGCTCCATTTAAAAATGCTACTGGCATCTCTGACTTTCCAGTGCTATCCTGTCGCCATAATGCTTCTGTGTGGGATAAAGAACACCCCCTTCATTTACATAACTCCTGCTCTTCCTGTGGGGCACTGCCTTGCATCTCCATTAATTGGGTTTCCGGTAAATTATTAAAGCCTTCTTGTAATACCATAATCGTGACCACTTTCTTTTTGAATGTTGGAGTATCAAAACTTGAGAGATCTGGTGAGTACGCAATTCTTTTGGTTTCTGCGTCTGCGTCGTCGTCCCTGCAAAAAACGAAATCTGTTTGCTTAGTGTGAGTGGTGCATTTGATGACCACTATGGCTACTGGGAGTTGCAGTGCCTTAATGAGCCTGTCCAATAAGGATGCGTGCTGCACTGGAGTGCCGTTCGCTCGGAGGTTGCCCCTCCTTTTCCAACGTGCCAGCCCTGCATGAATGGTTGACATCACATAGGTGGAGTCACTGTCACTTCCTGCTCTTCATGTTTCTCGAGCATGACAATGAGCACTACCAATTCTGCTGCTGTCACTGAAAAGTGAGACAGTAGTGTAGCACTTGCTACAATTTCAAACTCGCCATTTACTCTATGCCACACTACAGCTGCACCAGAATGCCTTTCACCGCTAGTCTGATACATTTTCAAAGAACCATTCAAAAAAGAGAATTTCCCCTCCTGGTAAAGCATTTTCTTTTACGCAAGGTCTATCATTATAAAGTTCAACATAATTTGCACAGTCATGCACATGATCGCCGTCACCTATTGGCTCAGCTACAAATGTGCCAAGATTCACTATTTTACATTTCACAATTTTGATCGTTGGGTTCGAAATCATTAGTTTATAAACTGAGGCTCTCTGAGATGTCAATGTGCCTTTGGGTTTCTCTAACATGGCAAAAAGAGCATGCTCCATGAAGAGAGTCAAAGAGCAGCCCATGGCAATACTTGTAGGCTTCTCAATTGCGACTGCTGCGGCTGCCAATGACCGTTCACAAGGAAAGTGTCCTTTCATAAGTGGGTCTAAAATCCCACTGTGATATGCTAGAGGCTTGTACTCCAATGTGTTTCTCAGTGTAAGCACTGCAGTCATAAGTGTCCCATTTGTCTGTAAAAATAAATAGAAATCCTTGGCATCATTGGGAATCCCTAAAACAGGGGATGTACAAATCGCTTTCTTCAATTCCAGAAATGCTGCCTCCATCTCCTCAGTCCATTCTATTTTAACCTTATTCACCTTGCTTTCTTTAAAGCCTTTAAAAGAGGTATTGTGTACAACCTGTAGTCAAACACCCAGGATCTAATATAATTGCATAGCCCCAAAAAGTGTTGCATCTGTTTTACTGTGTGTGGTTTTGCAGTTTTCATAATTGCCTTAGGTGTCACCTTGGTTTCCCTCATGTGAAATCAATTGTCCTATGTATAACACCTATTCTCGACAATATTGTAGCTGCCCCTTGTCTACCTTATATTCTTTGTCTGCCTAGGTCCATCTGGAGGACCCTATTGAAGATTGATGGAGACTCACAGTACCCCTGGGGCAAACGAGTGTGTTTCAGACGAGTTTGGCAAAACGCAAATGGAATTCAAGTCTTGTGAGTCCTTGTGCAACAGGATGAAGAAAAACACATTTTTTAATCAATCACCATTTAATATCGAACTTTCACTGGGATAATGTGTAGTATCATTGCCGGGATAGGATCTAGAGGAATCTCTGCCTCTACAATCTGGTTAATCGGTCTCATGTCTTGTATGACTCTCCATCACACTCCCTTTGATTTCTTGATAGGATACACTGTGGTATTGCACAATGATTCTGATGGCACCAGAATACCTTGTTTCATCATTGCTGAAATAGTCTGAAGTATAGCCTTGTCAGCCTCTCGAGACATGGGGTACTTTCTTGCTCGAGGTAAAATTGCTCCTGGCTTCAACTTTATTTTAACTTCCCTATTCCCTTTAATAATCCTACGTTATAAGGAACTGTAGTCCATAGGACACTGGGCACCTTTTCTAGGTTCTCTTAAAAAATGCTGGACGCTGCTGCATTATTGCTCTTTGTTGTGGGATTTCCCTTTTCTCTATTCTAATTCAGTATGTGATGCTCATTAAGAATACTCCTACATCGTCTGTTGGGTCTTCTCTAAATATATCCTCATCAGTAATGTTAGTCAGTCTGTCTCTTCCTCGAGATCTATTCATTTTCTCCATGGTCTACCCTCGTCATCCATTCCTTCAAGCGTCGCCATTTCCCTTTGTATTATGGCTGCTTCTAACTCTAGAGGGATAGTCTGTCTACCTTCATCATCCATAGGTATCTGCGGTCTAAACAAGAATTTGTCAGGTACGTCTTCCCCACTTACCCAGGTAATCATGTTAGTAGAATGCTTGCTCCATAAAGAAAAACCTCTGGCTCTACTGGAACACCTCGCATAGCCATTTGCCCTGTGAACGCCAGTATAAATTCACCCACATTTAAGTAGTGTATTCCGGGAGTGGAACACACTATTCTTTCATCAGTGATTGACATCGTCATGTTAGGTTTTGTCATTAAGTATCTTCCCAAAATGTGAACTGGTGTCTGTCGTGAATACAACAATGGAAAAGACATGTCACATTCTACTATAGAGACTGGTTCATCAGTAAAAAGGAACTTGGCTCGTCGCTCCAGAGAACGCTTGAGCATTCATGGCAATTCCTGACATTGCATATTTTCCCTCTCGTATACGTGAACGAGTAGCCCCAGTGTCTACTAAAAAAGAAAAAAGATTTGCCTCCTATAGTCACATCAACCCTTGGTTCCTCTTGGGGGTCTGGTGTCACTGATAGTACTGCACACATCAAGTCGCCCCATGAGCTGTGCTATTGTGGGTACATGCATACCCCCGTACCTGTGAAAGGATACCCTCCTACCACAGTGGCTCCTCCTATTCTAGGTGTCAGTAGTTGTCCTGTGTTTGCATACTGTTGTGTCTGCATGGGAGCGTGTTGCAACTGCCCTTGTGGTGGATTCATTTGCACTTGCTCTGGTTGCTGTGCCTGTTGCATTTGGTGCATTTTTGTCTGATACACTGTCTGATCTTGGGCAAACCCTTCCTAGTTTGTGTGCTATATGGTGGAGGATAGGCTGCTCCCCTCTTGATAATTGGCCATTCTGTACATTCCCTTGGCTCCCACATACGCGTGCAATGTGTCCTGTTATCCCACAAGTCCAACATACAGGGGGAGGCCGCCTTACTGGTCCTCCTTGGTTGAATCCTCCTTGCGCATTCTGGTTCTCATTCTGCACATTTTGAAACCAACCTTGATTGTTTTGGAATCCACACCTTCCTCTAAATCCCATACCTCTGCCTCGTGGCATGAACCCATTCCCTCCTTGGTCCATCTGACGCTGATTAACTGCCTGTGAAGCACCCACTGCTTGCTGCTTCCCAGTCCTTCTCCGCTGGTCAATACTGCCTCTTCTGTGTCAGTTTTCAACAACTTTTTCTAATTTGGCTTCCTCTATTTCCCTCGCCTCATCTTAATTCTTATTTTTCTCCTGCAACAGCCGACAGTGATGCACTATCGCCAACTGTATTTCAGCCCATGGCTTTGCCTCCATTCCCACATGTTTCTTCAGTTGCCTCTGTACTAGCTCAGCGCAATCCCTGACATAAAATGTGGTAAAATACTGCCAACGTTTTTTCCCACGGCTCCTTCGTTTTAAGTTGCCAATGCTCTTGAGCATCCTGAATGTAAGCAAGAGGGTAGTCATCTTCCTGTCCCATATCTGATGTATCGGGATACTGCACGCTGAGAGCCCTCCACGCATCTGCTCTACTATTACTCAACGGCGCTCCATAGTGCACTGTGTTTTGTGCTGTGACACGTGAATAGCCTGCTCTCCTCCATATGTCATCAGCTCTTGCCCCAAGAGACCCTTAATGTCTCCTATAGTCAATGTGTTTCTCCGTGTCATTTTTTCTAATTTATATATCCATTTCCCAGCACCCGACATCAAACTTTGGAGCTTACACCTTAAGTTATCCTTATCCATCTGCGGCCATGGAATATACTGCGGTCTTGCTCCCCCTTTTTCCAATAAAGGAAACTGCGTAAACCCTAACCCACAGTCGGCTCCCATTGTCAGCCTATCCATGGCAGGGACAATCGTCCCTGACCATCTCCTTGCTAGTAATGATCTTAACCTGCTCACATATGGCATTGATTCTCCCTTCTCACTATACGATTGTCCTCGGGGACGCTCTGTGTAGGCTCTGGGATCTGGCGTCCTCTCCTTAGGTTGCTCTAGATTGGACCATCTTACGTCCTTGTTCGTCTGTAAGCTTTCTTCAGGGGCACACGCTCTCCCTCCCTCTTCCCAAGAAAGGATTCTCTTTCCTCTGTAGAGGAGGTCCCAAATATGGCCTGCACTCCAGTCACCAATTTTGAAGTACCAGGAACATTCACACCGAGATATGTGATGTACGATGAGCAAATAAACCAGCAGAGAGCCGCACTAGGGCTCTGTCCAGTGCCAATCAGAAGAGCAATACCTATTGAAGCGCCAATAACCAGACAACCATAGGCAGTAAGATATCCATTGAGACAACCATACCTGAAAATGACAAGAAATGAAGATTGTTTAAACACTGTCGCAGAAGAAACTCAAAAGGCCTTAATGGAAGATGAATGATGACCTAACAAGGGCCCGGACAGACGTACAGATGAAGAACGACAACCAAAAGATGACACACAAAGACGAAACACCATGGATAAGGATATCACAGACATAGAAGAAGAGACGATGTTCAAATATAAAGAAACGTAACTGTAAAACAGGATGAAAATATTCAATCAGCTAACTCCTGTACATAGGCTTGTAACGCAAGAAGCTAAGAAAACAGTGCGGCCTGCTATGCTTAGTAGAAGAATAGAGCGGCAAGCGCCAACTATATATCTACCTCAATGAAGCACATTATATAAGTGCAGTCCACTTTATACAAAAGCAGAATTAACCCAGGTTACTAAGGGTCAAACAGGCCAGGATTCTTATTCCAGCAAAAACAAGAAGAGAGACGGCGGAATCTGAAACTCAGCAAGGAGCAGGCCGTGCCTGGGAAATCAAGGTCAAAACCAAGAGAGGGAGGCAGAAAGTAACTTCGGAGAATCGAAACTTAAGAGCAGAGCAGCCTGCCCCGTGAAGGTCGAGATAAGGGGGCCCAGGAAGGTGGTGGTCGAAAAGGAGAAATAAATGCACAAATAGAAGGAAAACGAAGCCGATTCACGGTGTGCTAACACGTGACCAGCCAAGCGCGAAGAGGTACCAATGTCTGATGTCACCCAAAGCAGGAGATACCATAACTTTTCCTGACAAGAAGCTACAGTTTAGAGGCCAACCTCAGCCAACTAATTGACACATAGCCCTAAAGTACTGATTGATGGAAGGGAGGCAGGGTGATTCTTGGGGCATCCTGCATCTGGGGGACCATTCTGCATGCTGATAATTAAAGTGGAGATTTATGTTTAGGGTTGTAGCCTGCCCAATCACAGTGGGCCAAATAATATCAGGTCCTATAGATAGTAGAACCAATGAGACGTCGTACATTTAGTGACGGTTGCATGAGTAATGTAGAGGGAAGGACGTAGATGCCCACCCGATGAGTTATCCAATCCTCACACTCCGTTACCATATACAGATATAGCACCTATACTTAAGTTACCTTTTCCGACCAATAGAATTGCATGACAACCTTTTGAGTGTTACACGTCAATGATGATGAATTTTGACTACAACTATTGCTGTTTGAATGCAGATTGTTGGGAGTTGAAGCGAGATGGGCCATCGCATCATTGTTGATCTCCATGTTTCCCCGTTTTTTGTACCTTCATTAAACGGATTCCTCTTTGCTAAAACATTGAAGTTGTCCTTATTGATTGGTGTTGGAGTAAGAGAATCCTGCACCCCATCCAACTCAAGGTGCAGCTATCTTGTCTTAAAGTACTCGAGGGCGAGCTCTGATTCTATGGGCCGGTCAGAGGTCACTCCCCCTCCTGTACACCTCCTCTGGCATGTCTAGTCCCCAATAAGTGTAACTCTCGTCTCCTTCGCCTTTATTTAAAGTCAGTCTGCTTAAGGATAAGGCTCTGTGCTCAAGGCTGAATGGATTTTTTTCTTCACTTCATGATTGGAAGACTAGGGATTGATCTCCCTTCCCTCGGCTTCCAGATTTGCCACCTTCCTTTAATTCTTGATAGGCTTTATCGATCCTGTCTCCGATACTTCCTATATCAAAGTTCTCTTCATCTAGTGCTACTCGAGATGCCCCTGACATTGCTTCCTTTAACAGAAGAAACTCCTCTGTTCTGTCCCATCATATTGCTGAGCATGGCAATACTTGTTCCTTATGAACAAGGCTAATCTCAGAGTCCCTCTGTCTCCTCCTTTGTTCTAACTCTTCATCTAATTCTCTTTTTTGCTCCTTTCCCTTCTAATTCTCTCCTCTTCTTGTCTTCGTTCTTCTCTCCTTACTTCTGCTATACTTTCCTCCTCGTCTTTGTATCCTTTTATCTCTTAATTTCTGCAATTCCTCCTCCTCTCTCTTCCTTTCTCATTTATCCCTATCTTCCATTACTCTCTGCCTATTGTCACACTTTTCTCTTGCTCCTCCTGATACATCTGCTCTCGTTGTTCCTTGCTCTTTCTTTTGTGCGCATCTTCCTTTAATCGTTGCTCTCATTCTCTGTCTATCTAGTTCGTCCTTATCATCCCTTTGTCTTACTTCCTCAGTGCATTTCCCATCTAGCTGGAGTAATATCCGTCCTCCCATCCATTCGTTCTGCACGAGTGTTTCCTCAACAGCTTTGTTCTTTTTTTCCTTTCATCTCTTAATCTCCCTTTCTATTTCTGTTGATATGTTCGACTGCTCACTCTTCTCTTCTTTACATTATATGATCTTAAAAATCTATTCTTTCCTCTTACTCTCTTCTGCCCTATCATCACTGCTATAAGCAGGCGGTTTGTATATCGGACTACTATACCCTGTCGCTGCTTTCAGTTCCTTTAAAGGATTTAACCCTACTTCTTCTGTACTAGCACCTTTCATTTCAGGCGAGGCAAGGGCAGCTGAGGGCTCAACACATTCCTCCTTACACTGATTAAGCCTCCACTCCTCAGGTGGTGGATCTTCCTTTTCTTCCTGGTACATCTTCCAAACTCTAAAATAGCTAACATTTTCTCAAATTCTTTCCCCTTGTTCGCAGCGTGCAAGTATGTGGTCATATGTTGCAATACAGCTTTTGACAATGATCCCCCTTGTGTCCACGGCATGAACATCTTATCTGCCGTGCCTTTCACCCATTCTACACTATACTGTTTGAGCTTGGGCATGTGCTTTGGCAATGTCTTACATAAATTCATCAGAAGAGTGTCTCCCATTTTGACGAGTCTCAATTGACTGTCAATACTTACCAGGTTTAATAAAATATTTTCACTGCTTTCACTGCAAGAAATATGAACGTGCTCCATCAATCGCCACTCAAGCCTCTGTCTATCTCTGGATTAGTGCCTACCATTTCCCTAGATAGTCTCTTTAACTCCTTAACTTTGTTTCAATTTCTTTACAACATACATCTCTTTTCAACACCTTACTCAACACAAAGACAGACAGACAGACAAACTAGTCGACTTGACACATTCACCAAAAAATACTCTGTGATATCCTTTTTTTCTCCTCGCCCCTAATCAATATCCTGTCACAGGATTTAGCGTGTCTCCTTATGTAAACCTGTTTACACATAGCCTAGGAATTCCGACACGAGTGTGAGATGGCGACTTCTAGACCCCCTTGGGCCAGGTTTCTAAGGGCTTTTTTCATCTCTATCTCTACTCAATATTTCCTGTTACCTTTAAATTACCACAATCCCATCCCCTTAATTTGCCATTTCCCTCAATCTACCCACCATCCGGTCATTTGACTCGAGGCCCACAGTATAGTCTCCACCTCCAACCGACCACTTCCGCCTTCTGTCCGCAAAGCACCTGTGGACAAGGGATTTTGTCAAAGAGAGACCCTACCCACTGTATTGATTTTCTTGCAAGTTTTCTATTCGGCCACTCTCCACAGTAACCCCTGTAGTCTTCCAGCTAGATGGTGGAGGATGTCCGATTGTCCAAAAATCTAGAGCTAACAATGTCCAAACCATCCAACCACTGCTACCACATGACCATATGGGCCTTAATTTAGGCAGTGTGCCATGCAGGTGGATGGGGACATAATAACTCTGTACTCCAATAATCAGATCGACTCAGGAAGAAGGCAAAGTCTTTTTACTGTTTTAATATCAATTATCTAAAACATGGAGTTAGTAGACCCGATGCAAGACCTTTAGCTGTACTAGGCAGAGTCTAGAGGTAGTTGCTATTTCTTGTGGGGACATCGATGTCACCACCCAATCCTCCGGATCATTAGCTCCCGCAACTGCCTCCCATTTCGTAGACATTTCCCGTGTAGCAAAAGCCAAAATGGCGTTATAAAGTACAGAAGTAACCTTAGAAGTGATGTGTTCCAGGAGAAAATTTCGTTCTAGTGGTGTATGTTGTGGAGCGTCAGAGAGTAGATGTTGATGACTATGTAGTGCATGCGTAAGTTGCATATAGTGATATCACTCCGTAACTGGGCGCCCAGACTGATGTATCAGTTCCTCAAATGGGATCACTTTCCCATCCATGAGCACGTCTCCCTCCACCGTGAGGCGGGCCTCCTCCCACTCCGGCCAAATTGGTAGTTTATTTACTTCAGCCAGGTTATCATTTCTCCATAAGAGTTGCACCAGGGTTATCTTATCATCCCAACCAATGTACTTATGTGCTTGTCTCCAGATTGTTGCAGTGTGTGTCGCCATTGTCTGCCGGGAGGATCTGGGTAAGGGTTGACAGAGGTTTGTGAGTGGCGACATGTCCTGCAGACCTAGAATCTCTCCCCAATGTGTGGTAAGTCTCAGTCCCCATGGAGTGTGCCATTAACGACCATCAGTTGACTCGCCCAGTAATACGCCCGGAGACAAGACAGTCCTATTCCCCCCTCTCAGACTGATGGTAGTAGTGTGCGAAGAGCAAGTCTCGTGTTCCCCCCTCACCAGAGTAGCTTCCGCAGTACTCCCTCTATTTTGCGAAACTCATTGTCCGGGATCCGCAGAGGAGCCTTCTGTAGGATGTATATAAAGCGTGGCAGTGCCAGCATTTTAAAGAGGGCTGCCCTCCCTAGCAGGGTCAGTGGGAGTAATGTCCCATGGCGGACATAACTGGAGAAACAATCCATCTCCGGATGTTGATTATGGGTTGGGTACTCTGACAAGTCGGCCGAGATCCTGATCAGCAAATAACGGAACTGGTAACGCGCTATATGGTATGGGCAGCTCACAGGGATTGTGTGTTCCCCACCCTTGATTGGGAAGATGGCAATCGCGAACAACAAGGGGATAGGGAGCAGCCCAAGCTTGTCCCCCTACTCAGGGGAAAATTGTTGGAAGGCCAGCCATTAACTTGCACTTTCACCTGTGGGGCTCCACAATTTCTTCTTCTGAGACATCAAAGTCTAGCTGGACAGGTTGTACCTCGGACAGACAGGGAAGCGCTACCTTCTCAAGTATAGAATTATCTATTAGGTGGTCTGGTCCCTTATACAGAGCAGCATAGTATTCCGCAAAGGCCTTCGCAATCTCACTATCCGTTCGAGCCACTCTGTCTCGTGATCGCCTTATTTCCCTAACATGCCGTTGACATTTGTCTCTTTTTTTGAGCCAGGCCAACAGCTTTTTTTCGGCCTTATCCCCACTGTCATAGAGGCGCGCACACGCTTCCCAGTGAACATGTTTGGCTTTGTCCAGTGCAATGTTTCAAAGGCATTCCTTGGCCATGAGGAGGGATCTATGTGTGACACGCGACCCATCGCTCACATATTTCGCTTCCCAGTGAGCCTCCTCAGTTTCTGCCTCCAGAACCCTTTGTGTTTGCGATTTTTTCATTGCCGAAATCCAGGAAATCATTTTCCCTGGAGCACTGTTTTATAGACTTCCCATACTGTTTCTGGACTATCGACTGTTGCAGCGATAAGTTCCTAGTATTCGGTTGCTCGTCTTACCCTGGATTCGGTCTATGAACTCCGGAAAACCCAGATAGTACCCCCTAAGTCGCCACGACGCGGGGGGACTGGGTCTATTCATCTTAATCCCCATAAGCAGGGGGAATGATCAGAGATGCCTCAGGGAAGCAGTGTTGCTGCAGTCACCTTGTGTGTATCTGGTACCGGGATAGAGAAATAGATCAGTCTAGACAACAAGGCATGGACCCCGTAGTGGAATGAGCAGCCACAATCCTGTGGGTGGAACTTGCACCACAAGTCACACAGACCGAGTGCTGATGCAAAGGCCGACAATTTTGTGGGTACATTGGGGTTTCGGTTCCCTATATGTGTGCAATCTATTGTTATGTCCATAATATCATTAAAATTGCCTCCCAGAATCCATAGATCTGGTCAATACTTGGCAACTGTGGTCACTAGGTCGTCAATTAGTTCTGCAGTAAGCGGGGGAGGAGCATATATAGCCATTATTGTTATGACCGGCTCTTGGTCATAGGGTTCACTCCAAAGGACACTCAAGATACTCAGGCCAGGTACTCTTAGCGGTTACTTTATTAGCTTCTTAGTGTTACAGGATCAGATGTCATCAAGTCATTGAGGTATAAAGAGGATCAGGGACAAGAGCCCACTGGCTCCCACCACCCAGGCTCACATCTTGCAACTGCCTGGGTTAGAACCAATTCAACTCTAAACATTCTAACCTCACACTCACAGCCTACATTCTAATGATGTCATCGATCCTGGCACAGCATATCCTGGCACAGCATACATGCAAGCATAGGAGCCAACCCTAACACCTCCTTTCCTTCAACAGACAAACACATCTCAAACTCATCATAAGGAAACCAACCTTAACACCTCCTCCTGTTGCTTAAGGCACACCTACTACCACCCTGAACCTGGCTTCCTCACTCCAACTATGTTATGCTTACTACCCGAGCAAATGAACCCACAGGCTTAACTAACATCCTACGACAGACCCAGCCGCCACACCTAACGCTCCCAACCATTCAAGAACAACACAATTCACCTTCCATTCCCACCTGCCACGGGGAACCTCGAACTGCCACTTTCGAGCACTAACCGCCCACCTTGGCAACTACAACAAACACTACCAACGCCAATCAAACACAAAAACTCCTTCTGTTTCTCCCTGCCACAAAGAAACCTCGAGCTGCCACTTCCGAGCACTAACTCCCAAAATCGGGAAGACCAGGTACTGTCGTAACAACACGAGACGCTTACTAACAACCCAACAATCTACCCGGGTCAATAGAGAACTACACTTACAACTCATGCCACTGTTAGACCCATTCAAAGTTTCAAGTAAACACAGCCACACCAAATCGTCACTCACTCTCCCAATCACACCATAATTAAAGGCAACTAGCTGTCACTAAAACAAACACAACAAAACCCAGCTGCAAATGTTGGCCTGACATTTGAGCCCTTCTGGACAATTCAAAACCCCCCAAAGTGAACACAGCTGAAGATGAAACGTTGCCAGGGTTCTGAGATTGACCAAGAAGAGCTCAATAGCAATCCCAGAAACCACCTAAATTCATAAAGAAAAACACCAGATACAATCACCTGCATCTTCAGAATTTCAAGCGAAATCCCTGGACCCTAACAACTCCATAAGGTCACCAAAACAACATATAATCTTCATATAGCTTCAGGCACTAATCCCCTGCTAGGTGCCACTGGACTCCGCAGAACCACACCCAAAACACATTAAAGCTACACTAAGCTTCAAATAACTCCGCAGAGACACAAATTTACCAAAACAACAAAGCCCCGCAAAGCTTCTGGTACTAGTCTCCTACTAGATACCTCTGAACTCCGCAGAGTCACTTCAAATGAACTCCGCAGAGACACCATTTACAAAACATCAAAGCCCCGCAAAGCTTCTGGTACTAGTCTCCTACTAGATACCTCTGAACTCCGCAGAGTCACTAACCAATTCACCCATCAGAACTCCAACAAGTTCCTTGACCACTTACGGGTCATGTACCACACTCCCACTCAAGTCAACACATACACCACGTCATCAAATACAGTCAACCCCGTACATAGAATGTAAAACTGCTAGTCAGCGCTGCAGTCGCTCTAGCAGATATCTTGAGTTGAACATCAATTACACAACACACATAACAATACATACCACTGCAATGCCTCAAAATTGTTATACTACACCTTGCATTGACAAATACTTTCACATTGTAAATTGCAGGTCGCATTGGAAATAACATTTCCTAAAAGTCCATGTTGCCAAAGAACAGGCAACTCTAATGCTGAAATGCCTCAAAATGTTATGCTAAAACCAAAACAAATGTCATTACTCTGATCATGCACCCAGAACACTTACATGTTCATGCAAACCACTAACCACGACACTTCCTGACATGCCAATGTGGCTATCAACTTTAGCCCAAACCTAAAAGTCCATGTTGTCTTGAAAGGCAACACTAAAACCTAGAATGCCTCAAGTTATTACATCTAAACATAGGTGCATAATAAAATTACATTACTCATTTCGATGACATCATTACTCATTAATCATGCTCTCGATCATAACAGCGCATACCAAACCCACACAAACTCTCTAACCAGACAATAAAGAACTAGTGTCTGCCATTACTCAAAGAAGTTGCCGTAACACCTTCCAGAATGTGAAATCTGCTCCAACACTGGACCACTACCTTCGTAATCAGCATAGCGTCCCTGAAACTAAAATCTAAGTACCATCTCCATTGATCCGTGCGCGTCACTTACTTCCTGGTTAGAGCGAATGCCTCACCCAAACGCTACACTCACGTTACGAGTAGGCTGACACCTTTGCCAAACGTTGCTCTCCTCTTGTCAGCGCTGCCCCATACGTCACCATGAAATAACAGTAAACTCCGCCGCAGGACTAGGTGGGCCGCTCCGTTGAAAACACTGGATGCTGGCCAACGCTGGGATTACTTCCTTCCCACGTCGTCACGTTGTTTTTTCCAAGGCAGATTAACATGCAGAGCACTTCCTCGATACAAATGCGAACCTCACTTCCTGGTCACGCTGCACGTTCTGATAGGTGCTTTACTCAGAGATCGGATAATGTCCAGATCGACTTCGTTCTCGTTGCTGCGCGTCCCGAACATCAGCAGCTCCAACAGCTGACGCAGCTGCATTCGAAACTATCACCATCACCCACTGACACTCGAGTGACGTCATCAGTCGCCCTCGATCCAGGGAGCCCATCGGAGCTCTGCAACATCAACGGCCAGACGGTAACATACCGTCTGCCAAACGGAGCATACAGGAATCCACCTCCTCTCACTGCCGCCCAATCCGCCTGACGATCGCCACCAGAGAAAGATGACCAGACACAAACCCGCAGGTACACGCAACTGATACAGCATGCCGGTAGGAACATTTCTTTTAACGGAAAGTGTCTGTCTTCCCTCCAATGACGGATACACGCTCACTTTGCTGCTTAGATGACAGCAACACAGCCTGTTTTAATCAACTTTTGGGAACCCTGCCTGGGCGCTCATGCCCCCTCATGTGCCAGGGTGACTTTCCTGTCAGCCGCTCCTGATCCCGCCTGGCACTGGCAGGGAACTCACGTCCCAGCAAACCCTTGGGACAAGCTGGCTTATTCAGCCCTGGGTGGCTGCCTCAAACAGCCCTGGGTAATTCCATTCTCCTGTATTTTGGGCAGCCTCTAATGACTCCTGGGCTCCAGCAGGTCACTCTCCCCTCTCCCCAGGGGTCTCTTCCATTCTCCTGTATTTTGGGCAGCCTCTAATGACTCCTGGGCTCCAGCAGGTCACTCTCCCCTCTCCCCAGGGGTCTCCTCGGACAGGCTGTCCCTTCCAGCCCTGGGTGGTGGGCGCTAAACAGTCCATGGGGGCAGTGGGCTCTCCCTCTCTTTGCATTCACTTGTCCTCTTGCCTGCACCCCCCGCAGCAGAGTCTCTTCTCCTCTCTCACATGACATCACACAGGTACCTGCTTATCTTTGCTTTCATGAAGTCCACTCCAAGGTCAAGGTCCTCCTTCACCATACCTTGGACCATCCTCGTCGCCAATTGTTATGACCGGCTCTTGGTCATAGGGTTCACTCCAAAGGACACTCAAGATACTCAGGCCAGGTACTCTTAGCGGTTACTTTATTAGCTTCTTAGTGTTACAGGATCAGATGTCATCAAGTCATTGAGATATAAAGAGGATCAGGGACAAGAGCCCACTGGCTCCCACCACCCAGGCTCACATCTTGCAACTGCCTGGGTTAGAACCAATTCAACTCTAAACATTCTAACCTCACACTCACAGCCTACATTCTAATGATGTCATCGATCCTGGCACAGCATATCCTGGCACAGCATACATGCAAGCATAGGAGCCAACCCTAACACCTCCTTTCCTTCAACAGACAAACACATCTCAAACTCATCATAAGGAAACCAACCTTAACAATTATACATATGGTCTCTTGCCCCTGCTATCTTGCTCTACTGAGGTAAGTGTGAGTGGGAGACGCTTATGTATCAGTACCAAGACCCCTCGGGAGCCCATGGAGTAACCTGCGTGTAGAGCCGTTCGAAAATTGGTTCTGCGGAAAAGGGTACATGCTGTGCCTGCCAAATGCATCTCGGTTAGAAGAGCGATGTCCAGGGAGTGCTTGTTGATAAACTGGGTGACGAGACGATGTTTGATCCCTGTACCCAGACATTCCAGTAGTTTCAGGGATCTACCATTGTTACTGTTCCCTGCCATGACTTGATTGTGGACCATGTGCTCCACCGGATGGTCCGTGGCATATAGGTAGTGTCAGGTGCACCTGCATCTTTCTGTGGGTGAGTGAATGTGTACCACTTCCTTTCAAACCAACTTGAGAAACCAAATTGTAATAAACACTATGAGCCCCCCTACTCCCTCCCCATACTCATCCCAACTTGAAGCATCTGTTGCCCGAACATATGCTGGTGGCTGAAGAACCCGCCACCAGCCTAAACCCCAAACATAGCTTCCCTCTCAAAGATTAACCTACACTGTAAGTCAACTGCAAGAGTTTCTTAGTCGTCAGCAACATTTTTGGCAGCCTCGTAGTTGCCAATCCTTAAGCGTGTTCCTTGGCCCATCATCTAGGGCATCGTCTGTGTTTGCTTTCTCCTTTCCTTCTTTGTCAGTGTCCTCAGGCATTGTCATATGGCAGGTCCGGTTCTGGGTCCCTCGCATCTGGGAGTTGTTCCTATAAGGGCTGATCCGGATGGGTTCCAGGTTTATTTTTCAGTTTGCCTCTTCCTGATCTCCAGTCGCCCCCTCTAGATGCATCTCGGCCCATTTCCAGGCCTCCTGGGGGTCTGTAAAGTGTACAGTGCTGCCTTTATGGGATATTTTAAGTTGTGCCGGGAGCAGCAGTCCATAATTAATGTTCATGGATTGTAGGCGTTTTTTGAGCGATCAAAGGATTGCCTGGCCCGTTGCACCTCCATGGTGTAGTCTGGGAAGAAGGAGATTCTGGATGCATTGTAGTTTATGGATCGCATGGGCCATTTGAAGCAGGGAATCGCGGTCTCTATAGTTTAGTAGCTTGGCTATGATCGTGTGTGGTGTAGCCCCTGGAATGGGACGTCCTGTCGGCATACGATGAGCTCTTTCGCTACCGAAGAAGTTGGAGAATTTCTTGGGAGTAAATATATCTGTCAGCCATTGTTCAAGAAAGAGCTCCATATTTGGCCCCTCCGCTTTTCGTGGGTACCCCCAGGATGCGGACGTTATTACATCGCAATCTGCCTTCTCCCACCTCTATACGGCATTCCATTGTCTTTCATGCTGTCACCTGTGACAGTCTCTGTTCCATTGTGTGGCGCACTCTCTGCCTCCGAAATACAGTGTTCTGCCGCTCCCGTCTGGGATGACAACTTCTGAAGTTCATGAAGGTCATGGCGCAGAAGGGAGACATCCACACTGATGCCATCCATCTTTTGCTCCATAGAGGATCGGGAGCTAGCAATAGCGGCCATCCAATCCCTCAAAGAAAGGTCTTCCTCCGTAGTCTCCCCATCCCCTTGTGAGCTCTGGCGTCCAGGGGTGGTGGTGATGTTTGTCACGAACCGTTCCATTTTGCTCTGGGTGGTAGTCTTCTTCGGCTAGTCTTTCACCATCACCTAGGTCCTTCGTAGGGGTGGCCGAGAGTTCCAGTGAGTATTACCAGCATGTGCGTTTGGATGGCCTCAAGGGCCTTTGAGAGCCCCTGTGCCTCAACAGCGTGTTGCAGCAGGTATTGTGGGTCCAACCAGTGCTAATCGTTACTGCTCGTGTAGCACATCGAGTTAGTTCAAAGGAGATCCTTCAAGAGCACCTCAGTTGCACCCCTATTCTTGTGGCCCTTTATGGGCGGCGCGGGACTGGACCGCCTGTCGGATCTGTTGCCTCAAGTCTCCTGAAGTGGTCGGAGGGGCAGCTCTGTATGCTTGCTAGCCGCGTGTCAGGAGTCGCCAGCCCTAGAATGACGGGGTGTTGGGGAGACCTCTGGTACAACTCCACCATCAGTGTTTGTTTCCACCAGGCCTGTGCTGTGTCCTAACCTCACATGGTCCCCGCACTGGCCCCCCCTCTCCTTACCAGGTCATTCCATGTATTCCAGCGGCCGCGTCTCGATGATCCATGTGCTTCCGGATTGGGGGTAAATAGTCCATCAGTACAATGGGTACATTCCTGCCGTTTAGACGTTATCGGTGCCTCTGGAAGGTCCACGCTCCAAAACCCTTCAGGGCCCGGTCTCAAAAATCTCTCTGTAGTGCTGTGCCACCCCTTGGTAAATGTGCCAGGCGGCCCACCTTCTAGTCCAAGCAGTATGTTTCGGGACCGGTGGTCCGATATGGCCTCTGAGTAGGAACCTCTCTCCCCCAGCCCAGCTCAGCCGCTGACAAGCCGTTCTGTTCGGGCCACGAGCAGGGGGGGCCCGGATGCAGACCTCCCAGTCAGTGCTTCTTACCCCTCTCTGGCGGAGGCGCGTTGATGGTGCCTGCCATTTGGCCCCCACCAGCAAGTCCGTCGCCTCTGCAGCCGTGTCCAAGCCTCCTTGCGTGCTGTGGGGCTACGCTGCTCGTGCGTCGAGGCTGGAGCTCTGCAGCCGTGTCCAAGCCTCCTTGCGTGCTGCGGGGCTACGCTGCTCGTGCGTCGAGGCTGGAGCTCTGCAGCCACAGGCGTGTACAATGTGGATTTCTGATGATCTCGTCCAATAGGTCTTATAGTCTTAATAAAAATGTTGTACATGTCCTACTGAGCAAACCACATTATCAAAATCTAGACTGACCTTATCGATTATTTTTTGCTATAAGTTATTTCAAGATGGACAGTATAGTACTCTGGTTTATACACTTCTAAAGTACCCCTGTGAGAACTAGAAGTGGGGAAAATAGCACCAATGTGAGTTCCAGGCTGTCTTGCATGAAATCAGAGAGCATTGTGGGAACATACGAATGACAACATATCTTTTGTTTGACAAATATGCGTCTCATAAAAGGGTCACGTGCCTGAACCACTCATTTCATAGTGTGCACTGTGCTTTCTGCACCTTCAATTTTTCACAACACTCCCTCAAATATTATTAAGGTGTTTGCAACAAAGAACAACATGTCATTTTTCGGACAGCCTCAGAATTTGGGTGTGAGGATAAATCATTGCTCTGACATCTTTTACTCCATTTGGGGGTGGGGGCCCTACTAAAGAAGGGGCTGAGGGGAGAAGCTGGGCTGTCATCATGTCAGTTGCCACTGCACAGACATCCTTGGAGAACTGCATAATGGGGAATGAAGCCACCTTACTGGTGAGCCCTAGAGCCACCCTAAGCTACCAAAGTAAAACCTGTTCCTTTGCTCTCCAAAAGGAACACACCCAGAATGTTTTTCCCTCACCTCTCCTTCTCTGGGCCAGCCTCTTTAGCAATGCTGCCTAAACTGTGCTGTTCTGTTAATATGCTTTTATACAGCACCACATCTCCACCGCACTAATTATAGGGCTCCCAGGCCTGTCTATGCCCTAACGTACCTTGCCCACATCAGGGGTGTACAGAGCCTAGGTTATTCCTAGGCAAACCACTTGATCACTTAGTGATCAGGTGGATTGCCTAGGAATAGCCTGCAGGAGGTATACTATATGTACATAATAAATATATAATTAATAGCCTTGTCAAATCGGTCTATTCCAAACGATTCCTGTGCCACTATAGCTTCCCCCAGTTCCCCACCAAAGTCCGGGATTTCCCTCCTGTACTTTGCATTCCTTCTCCATTTTGGTCAGTTTTCATTGGCTCACTTCGCAGGAAGCCCTCTCTTGGCCAAACTCCTGGAGCCCGCAGCCACAGCCCAGCACGAGTCTTCTGCCGGGAAGCGGAAGCGCCTGCATTCTCTGAAGATGTGGCTGGTTCTGCATTGCGGAAGTGACGCAGCCTCATGTCTCCTTTCCTAGAGCTGGGCTCGCCCTCTTCCTCCACCGGTTTCTGCCCTGGGACGCCATTTCACCAAAATGCCAGGGGTAGCGAAAGTGACATTGCACGACCCTTGACCTCTGATGACATCACTGACCTCACCCCAAAGTGACATCACGGGAAGCGATTGAACACGACATTTCACCCCTTCACAAAACAGGAAGTGGCATCACATAGGATTATTTCGAAGTACACTACGAAAAATATTGTTACGATATCACTGTAAAGTGATATACATTTATATAAGACTGGATCACCATATGTATCATTAATATGAGCTTGTATAGGCCCATATTTCCAAATTACTGTGAATGCAAGCCGCCGTCCAAGGCCAAGTGATAATGAAGTGTTATTACATAGCACTTATGCTTAAGCGCTTTATATAGAAAAAATATACACACAATAACACCCAACCTGTGTTGGTACTCACTTATCAACCTCAGCAGGATGAAAGGCCGAGTTGACCTTGCCAGGAGTCAAACCTGCAACCTGCAGATCACACACACATTGCAGCAGCGAGCACTCAACCCACTGAGCTATCTTAACGGCTATAGCTATCAGAAAACCAGCCACTCCAGAAACAAAGAGCCACATGCTGCTGGCCTCAGCCCAGGAGCCGCAATTTAATGTAAAAAAATAAAGAAAAAAAGGTTTTTGTTATTAATTTCACTTTTTAGGGGTAGCAAGGGAGACCTCAGGGGTCGCAGGTGCGACCCGTGGCAACCCCTACATGACGTCCTTGGCTCTGCCCGAGTGTCCTGCGTCAGATAGTCTCTTATTTCACTTTATCTGTCCAAACCTCAGCCTTGTCGCCTCTTCTTCAACTCCAGCCGGCCAATTCAAGCCCCCTTTTTCTGAGAGTGCCTATCGTCCGCCTGAGATGTTTGCAGGTCCTATAGAATTCAATAGTAAGACTCATGTTTCATAGTCTTCTGAAGCATTGTCTTCTGATGTTTGCCCGGCTCTGGGGCATCTCTCCTTTGCAACAAACTCATCGCCTCCTCTCCCCCAAGACATCTCCCTTCCTCCAGCCAAATATTCCTTGCTGTCCCTAAATGTCCCTTTGCCCATAATGGTGGCCGTGCATTCTCGGTTCTGGCCTCCAGTCGTTGGAACACTCTCCCTCTGGACATTTGGGCAAACCCTTCCGTTCACACCGTTAGACGTGAACTCAAAGTCTGGCTCTTTCCGAAGCTTTTAAGTGTTTAACTCCCCAATCTTCCATTCCCCTGTAGGTTTAACGGCAAGAACCAGGAGGCCCAAGAGAACTTTACAAAATGGAATAAATAGAATCAAAAATGGGGTTCCCCTCTCACTATCCACGGATCACCACTAATGCTGGGGGAGATGTAATCTGCCTTCAAATTCACTGCACCAGAGGAGCAGGCAAGAACCATTGGGCGTGAAAATATTTCAGCCAATCCGGAGGCTAAACTGGTTCCCACGTTATGATTGGGAGGAATGATGTGCATTTTAGCCAATCAGAGTGGAGGGCACAATAAGACATTTTGTATGACCGAAACATTCATGAAGCCACCACCTCCAGAACTGTCCACCACTTGTGTACATGCGCGTCATAAATGACATATCATATCATATTGTGTTCTAGCACCTTGAAGCATCTGTTGTGCTAGATGGAACTACCCATAAAATATTACAAAAACAAAAAACGGACAGACTCCATCCTACGTGGCATACTGTAAAAACCTATCGAGGGGTGGGATTGGATTAGGAGATCATATCTACCTATAGAATATATGTGTGTTAGTTTCTCATTGGTGGTCTCTTATCTGTGAGACACACCCGGAGCTATTTCTAAACACCTGGTGTAAGGGTCCCATCATAGTAGAAAAGGTGGCAGGGGACTAATACTTTGCAACGTTATATGTAAAAGTGCAGGACAGGTTGTTCTAGTTGGTTGAAAACCAAAATCCAACCTTGGCCATTCGGCTTGTTAGCCACACGTACATAGAAACGAAACCTGGGTGGGTGGAGATACGTAAGCTCTTCCTTTGTTTCCCAATAAGGCCACCCTCTTTCATCGGTGGGCCTCATACCAGTGTCTTCTGTATGAAGGTTGGCCTTGCCAGTCTGCACAGTCTCGGGACATCCGAGGGAGTGTAAGTGAACCTCTATCTTAGCTCCAGGCCTAATGAATAGGCCTTGTTTGCGAGCTGCTCATCACGTGTTGCAAGACCACGAATGTGTTCATTTCGACAATGCATTCAATACCAGGTGATTCAATTATTCTGGGTGCAGTTCTCCTTTTAGCCTTTAGAGACTTGCTCACTCTGTCCCATATTAACTGTATGACCTTTTTAATCATCCAATGTTTGGCATCAGTGAAGGTTCTTGTTCCTCGGAATCTTTGGGAAATATTTCCTTGCACATGGTCTGCTCGTAGACTCCCTTTGTGCTTTTCCTTCATCTCTTGAAATAGCATCCTTGGTTTTCGGCCAATGGCCCTCTCTAGTTCGCAAGGAAAACAGCTTTTTTCATTATCCATTATTATATTGGGCTCATATTTTTAAGTAGTTGGGTTGATTCTCATAAGCCCTTGTCCATCCTGTTCTGATGGCCGTCCTAAACGTTGAATATATACCTCTTATAAGCACGCTTCTATGTATTCTTTCTACCTTGCATTTCAGCGTATTCACAGTTATTGACCAGTGAGTCACTTCGTTCTTCTTTGTATTCATAAATACTTCATCATGGAGTACATGTTTCTTTTAATGCTTCAGTTACATCATCATTCTTAAGTATTTTCATGTCCTTTCAGCATAGGTTCATGATCTTCTTTGAGACTCTTTTTTTATTGCCATTAGACTTTGTTTAACGCTCATGATATGAAATGATATGATAGGATATTTATAACGTGCTTAATACCCAGAGGTTTCTAAGTGCGGACCCGGGGATCGATCGAACCTGTGGTGCTCTGTGTCGTCTTGCTTCCCAGGCGAGCCCGTTGCCCCTGAGCTATCCTCCCCAGACAATCCATGTCATGCACCATTTTATCCATGGCTGCCTTACGGCATCTCGGCATGGGACATCCTTCTTGGTAGTTTTCTTCCACCGTTACCACTGTTTCAGCGTGAGGGTATATCTTCTGAATGGCTGTCTGAGTGCATATTATCTTACATATACTTGACGGGGTATGGACATGTCACATAGACTTTTGCATGAGTTCCCAATTGTAGCTCTTCGTCCGTGATTTCAATGGGACGGAGGTGAGGCGGCAGTGACTCAGGAGAATGCGTCCACCTGCTCCTCTGCAATAATAATAATAATAATAATAATTAGGCTTTTATATAGCGCTACAAACCCTCAGGTATCCGAGCGCTGCTTATTATTACCCACAGTGTGGTGCTCATTTATCGACCTCGGAAGGATGAAAGGCTGAGTTTGGCCCCGCCGGGATTCGAACCTGCGTTAACAGGCTCTGCACGGGTGTCAAAGCGAGCGCTCTACTCGCTGTGCCACTTGACCGGCTATATCATATTATACAGGGCAGAATTGTACTGACTCCCCTTATCTGAACTCAAATGACACGCAACCACATTAAGTCAAGGGGGCGGTGCTGGGAGCCAGTGTTGTCATGAGTCAGACCACTCACTCTCTCCATGGAGGGAGATCAGGGCTGGCAGCTGAGATGAAAGAAACGTATTTCACAAAAGCCCCAGCTGTGACATCAGTGTTAGTTGGGTGGCATGGATTCACATCCTTTGGTGTTTTAGGTAGAATATATACAGGGAAAGCCATTCCCCAAGAGGTAAGGCAGCAGTTTCCACCCCAAGCAATGCCAAGTCCTGGGGGGCAGGCCGGGGCTGGGCCTTGGGGATATATCTACAAAGCTCGCGAGGATGTTCAGAAGCCCCGGTCCTTATGATAAGGGGCAGAGGATGGAGAGTAGATACCAGGGGAAGAGGCGCTTTTTAAGTTCCTTCCAAAAGGTCTGGATCCTAGGAGCCAAGGGAAGATTGTTCTAGAGGCCTCACAGACTCACTGGGATCGAGCAAATATCATTCATTTGCCACTGACCAAAGGGTACATCTTGTGGGGTGGTGGTGTAATTTGAAATTGGGGGATTGTACAATGGAACAACATTACCTGGATAGCGTACACTGATGACGTTATATTGCTCGGCCATACTTATGACGGAATTTCGCAAGCGGCGACGGTACTTCGTGAGTATGCCAAGGAAAATGGTCTGATATTGAACGCGGATGAAGCCAAAAGTATGATTTATGGTAGTACAGGCAGGTTGAAGAAAAGGTTAATTGTGCCCGGAGGAGTCATACAGACCTACAAATACCTCAGGGTTCCGTTTGGTATTGGCAAAAACAACCGAAATCTCATGAAAAACCGACATGCTTTTAAACTAACGATGAGGATTTAGAAATTTGCTTAGCAAGGGGGGCCCCGGGGGGAACGTGAAGCGTTTCCCCCTGGGGAGTTTTTTGGCGCTGCACACGGCCAGCGAGTGGCCGTGGGGTGCAGAGCGCCCCTTCCCGGGGTATTAAAGGGCTCAGGGAAGGTTCGGGAGGCAGGCGACGGTTAGGACTTGGCGATTGTCAGGTCCTGTTGCCCGCTCCCGAGCCTTCCCTGTGGTTCCTGGGGCCTAGGTGACGAGTGTAGTGCAGGTGAGGTAGGGGATTAGTATAGGAGGAGGGCGGGTAGGTATAAATATAAAAAAAAAAATAATAATTTAGGTTCCTGTGTTAGCGGGTGTAGGAGGGGTGCCGTAAATAAGACACCCCTCACGTCTTACCGGTTTTTTCGGGCTTCCTTCGCGGATCAAAGGTATCCCGCGAGCGGGGGGCGTGGGGGGGCTCCGTGGTTTTCGGCGGGGTTTGGGAGGGTATAGGTCATCCGTTCGCGGGCCCGCTGTGCGTGTGGGTGTTAGGGCTTGGGGGGGAGCGGAGCTTCAGCGGCTCTTCAGCGGCTTTTCCGCGGCTCCCCAGGGGATTAGTTTCCCACGCCTCTTTACGAGCGCATTGGTCCGGGTACGGTGGGCGCATAGCAGCGCTCGCACAAAGGGGGCTGGGCAGCGCATTTAAAGGAGCCGCGTCCCTGGTGGGTTTGGGGAGTGCGGTGCTGTCGGGGCACGGCCAGGTGGCAGTGTTCTCTGCCGGTTAGCAAGCACTAAGTAGTGCGTGCTATAGTGTCTTGCAGGGCTCCCGCTTCGGGTGTCTGGACCAGGTGGTGGGGAGGGAGGGGGTTAGAGGGAAAAAATTGGTAGTTGTTTAGGGTGGTAAAAATAATAAAAAAAAAAATATACTAGTTTATATTTTGCATTTTAGCGGTAGGGAAGCAGATAGTTTAAAAAAAAAAAAAAACTATTTAAAGAAGGTTAGTTTGGAAAATCTTTGCCTTTTATTAATTGGCAATTTTTTAGGGAGGTTATTTTTATAGGGTATCACACTAGGTGTGTGTTGTGGTTCTGGGGGGTGGTTAACTTAGTGTTAGGGTTGTGAGGTTTCTCAGGGCCAGGGGTGCTAGTCCACGGGTAGGTCCCGGCTCGGGGGCATAGAGTAAGTAGGGCATTTTGAGGGGGTATATTTCTGGGCACACGCGTTTTAGTGTGCACAATGGCGGGCCGTAGGGCAAGCAAGAAGGGGCGGGTGGATGCGGGGGCCTTGAAGAAGGCCCTGGAAATAATTAGCAGGGCGACTAAAGCCCAATTGGAAGGGGCGGTGGGGGAAGTTACGGGTGAGGAGGAGTGTGGGGGGGGCCGGCCGCAGCGCAGAGCGGCGGCGGACGGGGCCCTGGCGGCGGTGGTGGCTTGCACCCCTACGGCAGGGAGGGGGGAGAGTTGGGAATCCAGGGGTAGGAAGATGAGGAGGGAAATAGACAAGAGGGCGGATGGGGGTTTGAGCAGGTCGGGTGGGCAGCCAGGGAGGGAGGAAGGATATGATAGCTCTAGGGAAGAGGGGAACGCGTGAGAAGTTAGGGACCGAGGGAACACCAGTGGGGGCAGGGGTGGGGTGCAGGCGGGTGGGTCGGGGCAGAGGGGAAGAGGGGGTAAATACCTGCAGAAGAGCGCAGGTGGGAGAAGGAGGGAGAGGTCCCCGTCAAGTGAGGAGGGTAGGGCGGGGTGCGGAACGGCCCCCCCGGGTAGGAGGAGTGGGGGCGGAGGGTGCTGCGCAGCCCCCGCTGTGCAGATGGAGGGTGAGGGTTTTGTTACGGCCCCTCCTCGGTCAACGCAAGGAGAGCCTGGAGGGTGCAGCACGGCCCCCAGCAACGAGGATGTCAGGGTGGAGGTCGGAACGCCTCGCCCAAGAGAAGAGGACCAGGCAGGGGTTCCCACAACCCCGCCGAGAAGACTTCAGGCGAGTGGCGGGGCGTACGCCCCGGACTCGCGAGAAGAGCAGCAAATCATCTCGGGCAGGAGCTCGCATCCTCAATGGTATTTAAGGGGTGATGAAGTTGGTTGGGAGGAATTTGGGGGGCAATGGGAATTTGAAGATTATAGGGTGGAAAGGGAAAGGGTGGATGAGATAAGAAGTGCAAGGTGGGATAGGGAAAGGGGAGTACAGGGAGGGCGGGGTGGAAGGAGTGAAGGGAACTATTGGCTGGGTGATTGTGCTGACATGTTTTGTCCCCGCAGCAGGAGCCCTCTAAGAAGGGAGAGGAGTAGCACCGGTGTGGATGCCAGGCCGCAGATGGCAGGCGTGGAAAGAGGTGAGCGGGAAAGGGAGTGGTCATCTGCATGGCAGAGAGGGGTTACAGATAGGCGGTTGGGGGATGAAAGGGGTGGTTTTCAAGGTGTGATGAAGGAAGTGGGGGTGCAGGCCATTGGAGCCGAAAGGGTTGAAAAGAGCATTTGCTCGGTGGAGGTCCAAACGGACAAAGCAGTGGAGCCATTGGGGCTTGAGGTGCAGGTGGGAAAGGATAAAGAGGTGGAGGTAAAGGGAAAGGAGAAGAAATTGCCATACATGGGGATAACAAAACCATTGGGGGCACATTTGATGGCGGCGACAAGGGAGAAGATACAGGGAGGTGAATTTGTGGATGTCTTCAAATTGCTCCATAGGGAGGTGAGAGCGAAAGAGGGGTCTAAGGAGGAGGAGAGAGAACTGGCTTCACGCCCGAGGGTCCCGGTGACCATTGAGAATTGGACGTCGGCGTTTATCATTTATGCCAGCGTGTATTGCGAAAAATTCCCGGAGCATTGCGTGGCCCTGCTTAAATACATGGACGTAATAAGGAAGGCTTTCACGAGCTTTGGGGGCTTTGCCTGGGTAAGGTATGATGAGGAATTTAGAGCGAGAATGGCGGAGGACAGTCAGGCGGTCTGGGGGGAGATAGATATGGATCTTTGGCTGCAATGGATGGCCCCAACGAGGCCTGCCCCGACATTACACACGGCGAGTGGGCTGCCAGTGCCTTTCCGGCCCTTTCTTGGTCGCCCCGCCCATGAAGGGGCGGGGGGAGGAGGCAGGGGCCAGTCCTCAGCAGCATGCTGGGGGTACAATAAAGAAAGCTGCGCAAGAACCATGTGCAGGTTCAAGCATGAGTGCAGCAAGTGCGGGGGAAAACACCCTCTCATGCAGTGTTTCCAACAAGGAGACATGGGGAGTGGGAGAGGTGCAGGAAAAGGGGTTGGGGGGAAAAGCTTTTACTCCAATTAAGGTGGGGGTGTTGGAAGAATGGTTGCAATTTTACCCGGATAGGGAAGGGGCTAAGATTTTGAGTGAGGGTTTTGGGCAGGGGTTCAGATTAGGTTACCAGGGTCCAAGGGTGCGGCGATGGGCGGAAAATCTGAAGTCGGCGAGAGAGAATTTGGAGGTGGTAAGGCAAAAATTGAGCAAGGAAATAGCGGCGGGCAGGATGGTGGGTCCGTTTGAGGAAGTACCGGGTGACTTAGTGATATCTCCATTGGGGGTGGTGCCCAAGAAGACCCCGGGGGAGTTCAGACTCATTCATCATTTGTCATGGCCGGAGGGTATGTCAGTTAATGACTTCATTGCCCCGGAAGAGTGTGGGGTTGTGTATGCGAGTGTAGACCAGGCGGTTGAGCTAATAAGGAAGAAAGGGCGAGGGGCCTTCATGGCCAAGTGCGATATCAAGGCGGCGTTTAGATTATTGCCAGTGCAACCAGAGGATTTTTGGTTGTTGGGGTTGCAGTTTGAGGACCATATTTACATAGACAAAGCATTGCCTATGGGGTGCGCAATTTCCTGTGCGCTGTTTGAACGATTTAGCTCCTTTTTACAGTGGGTCTTCTCTTTCAGCTCAGGGTGGGAGAGTGTGTTGCACTATTTGGATGATTTTCTGTTCATTAGCGGGGCAAAAAGGGAGGAGGATTGCAAAAGAATGCTAAAGTTGTTTCAAGACTTGATGGAGGAGCTGAGGGTACCATTAGCCGAAGACAAGACGGAAGGGCCGGCAGTGGTGTTAACATTCCTGGGAATTGAGTTGGATTCAGTGGCCATGACCTCACGCTTGCCGCACGACAAGGTGAGCAAATTGGTGGTGCTGTTAGAAAAAGCGGTAGGGGCCAAGAAAATGATGCTGGTGGAGATGCAGAGATTGGTTGGGCATCTGAATTTTGCATGTAAGGTGGTGGCCCCGGGGTGGACGTTTTGCAGAAATATGGCAAGGGTCATGGCGGGAGCGAAGTGCCCACATCACCGGATAAGAGTATCGGGGGCAGTGAGGGAGGATTGCAGGATTTGGTTGCGCTTTTTGGAGAGTTTCAACGGAACGTCAATGTGGTTGCAGGGAGATCCAGTGACTTGGGAGGTTCAGATTCTCTCGGATGCAGCGGGGGCCGGTGGTTTTGGAGTGTTTTGGGGGGGAAAATGGTGTGCCGAGGAATGGCAGAGAGATGGTTGAAGGAAGGGAGGAGCATAGCATTTCTTGAGTTTTTCCCTTTACTAGTAGCGTTGGAGTTGTGGGGGAAGGAGTTGCGAAATAAGAAGGTGAATTTCAATGTAGACAACGAATGCGTGGTCCATGTGGTGAACAGGCAGTCAGCGAGGGATCAGAGGGTGGCAAGGCTGATGAGAGAATTTGTCCTGCGTTGCATGGAATGGAATGTTGTGTTTAAAGCAACACATGTGCCAGGGAAGGATAATGGCATCGCTGATGCATTATCTCGTTTTCAATGGCAGAGATTCCGTGGATTGGCTCCAGAGGCAGATCAGGAGGGGCGGCAGATTCCGAAGGAGCTGTGGAAGATAGGAAGCTGAGAGCGCTTGCACTGGTGGAGGGTTCATTGGCCGCGGCATCCAAGAAGTCATACAGGAGGGCCTGGGAGGATTTTATTAGAGAAGGAGCTAGTAGTTGGAGGGGTAGATGGGATGCGGAAGAGCGGAGGAGGGACGACGTTATTAATTTCATACTGAGGTGCATTGACAGAGGCTGGTCAAGGGCAACGATAACAGGGAAGCTAGCAGGGATCTCCTTTTACGGAAAATGGTTTTGGGGTTTTCAACCAAGTGGGGGGGAGATGGCAAGTAGGATGTTGGAAGGATGGGCAAGGGAGAGTAAGAGGGATAAAGATAAGAGGAGGCCGATATCGGCTGAATTGCTGCAGAGATTGATTGAGGTTTTGGGGGGAGTTTGCTGGTCGGTATGGGAAGTGGAACTGTTTGCGGCTTGTTTTACATGGTTATTTTTTGGGGCCTTTAGGGTTTCTGAATTGGTCGGGGGTCAAGGGGGGGTAGGGGGGCTGCAGTGGGAAGATGTGCAAATTACGGAGGAAGGTTTAGACATTAAGATTAAAAGGTCGGATCAGAAGGGAAGGGGCTCTTGTGTCCTGCTGGGTCGGGGGAGTGAGGCTCTATGCCCAATTAAGGTGGGTAAGGTGTGGAAGGAGCGCTGTGGGTCTAACTCAGGTTTGGTTTTCCAGCATTTGGATGGATCCCCGGTTACAGCAGCGCAGGTGTTGGGGGTATTGCGTAAGGCGCTGGGCAGGGTAGGAGAAAAGGGGGAGGAGTTTGGGACTCACTCTTTTAGGATGGGCGCAGCATCTGAGGGTAGCAGACTGGGTTTTTCGGAAGAAAGGGTGAAATGTTTGGGGCGTTGGAGGTCGGGAAAATACAAGGGTTACGTTAGGGATTTTGGGAAAGGGGATTGCTGAAGAAAGTTGGTGGAGGACTTGGGGGGCAAGTTGTTTTGTTTTGTAATAAGATGACTTGTCAGTAATTTTGTTGTAATTTTTGTTTCAGATGCTGCGCAAAGAAAGGGGGAGTTGGCGCAAGTTTGGATTGTTGGACATTCAATTGTGAAGTGGGCTGGCAAAGAGGCGGAGAAAAGGGTGTTTGGAAGACAGCTGGGGTGTAGTTATAAGGAAGTGGTGGTGAGGTGGCATGGTTTGGGGGGCCTGCGGTGGGATCAGCTGCTGCCCATATTGGCAGGAATGAGGGAGCGCTATGAAGTTCCTCAGGTGGTGATGCTGCATGCGGGTGAGAATGACCTGGTTAGGGATACGGGGGTGGCTCTGCTGAGAAAAATGAAGAGGGACTTAGGTTGGATTAGGGGTATGTGGCCTCAAGCGGTGGTGGTGTGGACGAAGTTGTTGCCGAGAAGAGTTTGGAGGGGAGCAAGGAATGAGGGAGCAATAGAGCGGGCTAGGAAGGGGATAAACAGGGAAATGGAAAAATTTTGTGCGTCGGTGGAAGTGAGGGTCATGGACCATAAAGAGATAACATATGAGGGGTTTCTTATCTTTAGAGAAGATGGGGTACACTTGTCCATTTACGGGAACAGTTACTACCTTGCGGACTTGGGTTCGTGGCTGGGAGACTGGGTGAAAAGTTTGAGGTAGAAAAGGGGGGGGTTTGGGGCAGAAAGAACTCCTCGGGGGAGGGTTTTTCTGGTGCCGGGGGCATGGCCCCTTTTGATGTGGGGGGAGGGAAGCACAATGGGGGAATGACACGGGAAAGGAGGGGGTGGCGCTGTTTGCACAAGCAGGTCACCCGGGGGATCAGGTATTGAGCCTGGAGGGGCATGGCCCCTGGGGAGAAAGCGGGACGCCTGGAAAAAGGGCAAGGATACGGTAGGATCCAAGGGATCATTAGGGAGGAAATTGGTTATTTAATTATTTAATTGTTGGGGGAAAATGGGAAATGTTTAAGTTATTTATTGATTGTTCAAATAGCTATTTAGCTTGTTAGGCCATGGAGCCAGTTAAGCGTTTTGATTGTAAGCTTTGGCCTGTCACATTAAAGCGACCTTTTCCACTTTTAAATGAGTCTGGGTTTTTGTGCAGTAAGCCAAAAAGTGCGGGTTGCAGTATGAAAGGTATCGCAATTGGAAATCTACAACGGCTGGAAGTACTCGAGGGCACAATCGGTTCCTATGGCTAGAATTAGATTAGAGTTTGGCCTACGATCATTGAAGAGTGACACGGGGGCCTGTATATTTAAGCTATTGAAACGTCCAAATACCCCCTTGTTATGTTAAATATGTTGGGGGTGATGATAAAGCATGATTCGGCTGTGGCCTTTAGCAGTCTTTGTGAGGGCCACATATTAAAAAGTACAGTTGGGAGACCACCAGGGGGCGTGCTAATGGTAGTTATCGCTCCTGCTCCACCGGTGGAAAAGTGACCTGAGCCTCCACTTTGATTCTCTCCCTCCCACCCGAATACGGTGTACCACCCAAAACCTACAGAAACTCCCTGAGCGCATCTGGACAAACTTTGAGGAACGTTGGCCCTCGAGGAGTTGAGATATCTTTAGAAGAAGATTATGTGGTTGGAGGAACGAGAAGACCCAGCCTCATGGCTCCCAGCCTATGGTGGCTTCTTGTGACTCCAGACCGCAGTGCGTGCCGTCTCCTCTAACCCTGGGCCTTGTGCCATGAGTCAGCTTTAGCGATTGCTGGACGCTGAAGCAGGGATTAAATTCCCGGTGCTTCCGAGGTCTATGGGGCACTGGAAGGTCCCTCGGTACAGGGCCACGCCAGTGAGGAGAGACATGGATGGAGCTGTGGTGAGACAAACGGAGAAGCCCCACAGGCCCCGGATCACGCTTGCTCTCTGGTAAGGGAGCACAGATTCAGCGATGTCCGATCGTATGGCCCGTTGAGCAGGTCTGCCCAACACACTCTTTTGCTTGCCGGTGCAGCGGTTGGCCTTTCAGAGGGCCTGGCATGATAAGCGGCCCTGAAGCCTGGGGGTCAGGCTCTTTCTAGTGGCCCATAAGTGTACGTATCCTCCCTGGGCAAGCCAGAATGAAGTGGAGGTTGGTGGAGCCTCCTGCTGCTCTCTGGTTTAAGGGAGCTGCGCCCAGCCCCCAGCAAGGTTACAGCCCGGCACCTGGAATCCAGCGCTTGGTGTCTGTTAAGCGAGAGGTTACTCCTGGTGCAGCCATGATTTCAGGACAGCGGTCCCTCACCTGAGTTGGGAGGTACAGATTGGCTATCTCCTTCAGGCGTGAAGCCGCCTACGGCCCCTGCATTCTGGAAACCTTCTCCTGTTTCCTGTCAGTCTGGGGGGCTGGACCGCAGTCTTGGAGCCCCCCGCACTTTGGCCTTTTGGCAGTGACTTAGAGAGACCTCGACAGGTAATGAGAGGCTTCACAGGATTCGGTTTTTCCTTTGACTATTCTTGGGGAGCTGTTCGAGGCCCAGATGTGCTGAGGGAATTTTGCCCCAGTAGGGGCCCAAGCCCCTGTGGCTAACATTGTAGCGGTGCTATAGGCGGTTGCTTGCCCTAAGAGATGGTAGATCCGGTGTCCCCTTGTCCAGACACTTGGGAATGTGGGCCACTCATCTCACCTGCGGGTCCATTGGTTATTATGTGATCTCTACGCCTCGACTCCCTCCACGGACCTGTCTCTTTATTCCACACCTAATACCCTTCCCTTTCTAGCTGCCGATAATTCTACCTTGTTGGGAGCACGGGGATCCAGCTTTCTTCTACCTCCTGCTCAATGGACGGAACAACTTCCCTTCAGAGGTTTCACTTTGCGAGTGCCATTCATTCCCGAGAAGAGCTAGAACTAAGCCACCTCACCATGGCGGAGGCAATGGAGGACAAAGCGTCATCTAAAAAGACATGACTACCCTATTGGGGTAAATAAGGGGGATTCACACTGATATCGGAGTCAGGCTTGATATGTTGGACAAACAACGTGATAAGCTGGACGATAGACAGCTGGATAGACATCTGGATCTCGAGACTAATCCATCCTTGCTTGACACAGGGGAATTTCAAATTGACTTGAGGTTGTCAGAACTTGAAAGAAGGGAAGCTGAAATCAACCTCAAGATGGACTTTTAAAATAGAGACAGAAGGAATAACCTTCGTTTTATGGGTTCCATGAGAAAGGAGGAGGAACTGAGAGAGACATAAAAAAATCCATTTGTGTGGTGTTGAAACTCTTGCTTTGCAACAATGCAAAAGTTAAGCGCACACTAGATATGGCTCACTGAGCGGGTGGAGGGGGCAGGGGGCTGGGAGCCAACATTAGTGCTGGCCACTTCCACTACTTTGAGGAGAAAATGAGAATCCTGGACAAGAGGGGGAAAGAAGATCTGGTCTCCCTTGGTTCTTCGAAATACCAATCTGGCGAGAAGGAGAAAGCGTGCCCCCCTCACCCAATGGCTTATCGTTGGAGGTCTCCTTTTCCATCTCATTTGAGCATGAGGGCCGTAAATACAAATTGATCACTGAAGATGACATCCAGAGGGTCAGGAGCGAACTTATGGGGTCCCCTGAAGAGCTGGCCCAGAGGAAGAAGAGGTGCACAGAGAGTGCTTTCAAAAGGTGAAGTGGAGCAGGGGACGCCAAATCCCATGGTCAAGAAAGTTCAAGACACTGAATGCCCTCAAAAGGGGGGATCCCTGACATATTAGTTGACAATGTGTAAGGCCTATTTTATTTCCCACCCTCGCCACCACTGATCCTTCCATTTTGTTTTGACATATCTGTGATGGCGTTTTCTCTGTTCACTGGGGTGGTGACGGAGGGGAAGCCTGTAGACACCATGTGGGGATGATACCGGGGGGCTTTCGCCCGTCGGGTGTGCACACGTGCAGTGGTGGTCGACCCAGCCAATGGGCTGGGTACTAGGGTGATAGTTTAGTCATGAATATTTTTTGATTGATTATCAAATGGTGGGGAATGGAGGAGTATATTTGATTGTCATGACCTGATGGTTTGGGCATACCTGGTGGTTTGTTCCTAGCCCAGTGATGTTAACCTGGTGGAACTGAACGCCACGGGAATGCGAAGGGAGAAAATTCGAGTTCTTGATGTTGTTGAAATATTTTAGTGTTGTTAGGAGTTTTTCAGCTCTCCCAAATATTGACAACGGAAATCTCAGGGCCAAGCATTTACAGAAGGATGAGTCCTTCTATCAAAGGGCTGGGGTTCAGGAGTGGTTTGGAGTATAAGTTCTAGGTGGTGTTATGGCTGATGCCAATATTGTCCTCGTGATACGTTCTCTCAAAGCCCGAGATATAAATTCCCCTACAAAGCTCTCTTTAGTGGTTAGAGATTGCCAGCACTCCAGGACTGACCTGCTCCTCCTTCGGGAAACTCATTGGACCAGTGGGGCAGTCTCTGTGTCTGAAGTTGAGAGAGATCAGGGAGGTTTTCCAGGCTTCAGCCACTGTTTAAAAGACAGGGGTGGCCATAGTCACATCGACTAGGATGGCCCTCTCTGTGGCTATGATCCTTAGAGAGCCTGAAGGGCGTTATGTAGCTGTGAAACTTCTCCTACAGGGATGTCCGGTCATGATAGCTTCTGTCTATTTTCCAAACAAAGCCCAGATATCTTACTAGACCGCTCTGAAGGAGATACTTCTGGTTTTTGTTGCGGGGCCACTAGTTGTTGGAGGAGATTTCAATATGGTCCTAGACGTGCAAAAGCTTAGGAAAAGGATGAAAGACCCAGGAGTAGCTCGGACAGAGATGCTTAAAGCCAAGAAGCTTAATGCCATTAATAAGGAACTGGACCTGATTGCCCTTATCCCCCTGGATGTGCCCCCCTTCACTTTCTGCTCCTGATTCCATGAATCTTTCTCAACAATTGACCTTGTTCTTGTCGACACCTCCATTAAAGGGAACGTTGCAAATTCGACAGTGGTGCCAGTTCCATGGTCTGACCATGACCTAGTCTGGGTGGCGTTTGGACCTATAATGATAGCCCAGACTCTGTTGGGAGAACATAAAGGAATCCTTTGAGTTGAATGACAAAGGAGAGTCCAGTGCTCAATATGTGTGCCAAGGGTTTAAGGCCACTATGAGGGGGGTCCTAATTTGGATGGGTCCCTCAAATAAATGGGAAAGGAAGAAAGTGGAAGCCTTGCAGACGTGGGGTGCAAAGGCTACAGAAATAAACCCACAAAGAGCAGCACATCTTCAAATGTATAAATCACAATACACAGCTTACTAGTGCATGATACAGAAATAAAACTCAGATTTTTGAAGCAAAAATACCATGAAAAAGGGGTCAGAGCGGATTAAATTTCAGTTTGGAGACTAAGGGAAGAACGTAAGTGAAAAATGGTCGGCAGAATTAAAAGTCCGTAGGGAGGCGTGGTTTATGACCCAACAAATATAGGGGTAGAATGTAGAACCTTTGTTGAGTCACTGTACTCTTCTGAATATACGGGTGACAGGTTCCATATAGTTAGCTTTCTTGATGCCCTCCTTATTCAGGGGCCGTCTGATGTGACCTCAGTCAGCATCGATTAGCCAATAACACCAGTCGAGGTAGTTCGGACAATCAAAAACATGAAGGCCCTCATTACAACCCAGGCGTTAAGGGTTTAACGGCGCCGTCGGCGCCGTTAACCCTAAACGCCTGATTCCCATTTTAACGCCTGCTTTTAGCAGGCGTTAAAATGCAAGTCGCTAAGCCGCCTTGGTGCTAACTACGGCACCGTAATTTACGGTGCCGTAATTAGCGCCTTCCCCACTCCCATTATGCCCTATGGGGCAAAAATGGGAATGGGGAAGGGCCCACGGTGAATGGGGATTTACCGCCCCGCCAAGCTTGGAATGGGGCGGTAAATCCGCCATCCACCAGGGTGTTAACGTAAATTACGCCTTGGCGGTAAAGTTGAAAACTTACCGCCAAGGTTGTAATGAGGGCCGAAGACTGGCACTACTCCAAGGGACGACCGGTTCTAATTGTAATTGTTTATATAGTGCTTATACACAATTTGAGTGCTTCAAAGCGCTTCAAGGCAGGAAGGGAACAAGGGAATACAGTAGCCATTCTTAGGCCTTCATGTTTCCGAAATGATCTGACAGAAAAACTAACGAACTAGGCTTGATGGCATTTCTCCTAGTGTAAGTTCATGAAGTGTTACAGTAGCCACCAAGTTAAGGAGGGGGGTGGGACAAAAAAAGAGGGGGGCAGGACAGACGAATAACTAGTCCTAGTACATTTAGGTCATGCATTCGTACAGACAGAGGTGAGAGGAAGGGGGGATTGAACAAACAAGTCCAGTCCTGCAGGGCCCTGGGTTAAGTGCAGAAAGGTTGCCCCGCTCATGGAGCGTAAGCTGAAAGTGCAGTAATGCTGAAACATAGTGCAGCAACCCAGAGGCAAGTGCAAAAGACTGTCAAGGGAGCCTGGGAGCTGTACAGCTCTGGAGGTGAACCAGGTGACCAGTCAGCAAAAAGAAGAGAGGTTAGGAGGGGAAAGGGAGAGAGAAGGAGGAATAGAAGAGGAAGGTCTTGAGGAGTTTCTGGAAATTAAGGTGCTCCGGCTCAAGACAGAGAGAGGCAGGGAGGCTGTTCCAGAGGGAGGCACCTGCAGAGGATAACGATCTACCCCAAAATCTTGTTTTGTGAAAGCAGCTCACACGCAGAGATTTGGAGGAAGACGAGCGGACGACTCTAGAGGGAGAGTATTTTGGAAGAGAGCGTTGTAGATAGTGCATGCCCCGGCCCCAGAAAGCCTTGTGGATAATGCAAAGGGTCTTTAACTTGATCCTTGCAACCTCCGGGAGCCAGTGAAGGGATTTCAGTGCCAGAGAGATGCAGTCCATGGGCTTGAGGCCGAGGATCAGTCTGGCGGTTCTGTTCTGGATAAGTTGAATAGGTCGGAGAGTAGAAGTCGGAAGATTGAGGAAGAGACTGCTGCAGTAGTCCAGCCTAGAGAGAACCAGGGCTCTCGAGGTGATGAGCCTCTGGGGGAAAGCGAGAAAGGGTAGAATACTTCTGAGGAGGTGCAGTTGGTATTGGGACTTTTTGAAGATGTCTGAGATGTGAGAAGAGAAGGAGAGAGTGGAGTCAAATATGACCCCTAGACTTTTTGCCTCATTGGTAGGTGACGGTTCAGGGCCAAGGGAGGCTGGCAGGTGTGATAGTGGGAAAGTGGGAGCAGGGGTTCCAATGAGTACGATCTCTGTCTTACTGGCATTCAGGCAGAGATCGTTAGCAGCACACCATGACCGAATTGCGGAAAGACCATAATGAATGAGCAAAGAGGAGGAGGAGGTTGAGTGTAGCCTTTAAAACATTTTTAGGTCCACATTGGCCCCACTCCTGGCACGTGTCTTCATTGCCATACTGGATGTGGGAGTCCTCTCTGCCTCTATGCTGGCGGCGATGATAATGGTATTCATAAATCAGGTTGTGACCCACCATTGTGCTCTTCGTATAGGACATACCGCTCGTCAATACTGATGTGAAATATTAGTGAAGCTGCTAGGGCAAAGGATTGAGCAGGTCTTCCCATCCTTGATCCATGGGGATCAAGTCAGTTTCATCTGGGGGAGGCAGGGATCGGACAAAATAAGAAAGACCATAGACCTTATACATATAGCTCAGAGATCAGATCTTGATGCAGCAGTGATCTCGTTGGACTCCGAAAAGGCGTTTGACAGAATCGAATGGTTATACATGACAAAGGTACTGGAGAAAATTAGGTTTGGGCCAAATGTTCGTAACTGGATAGCTGCATTATATAGCTCTCCTACAGCAAGAGTCCAGGTTAATGGAATATTGACGCCCCAGCCCCCTTTCCCCTATCTAGAGGAACAAGACAGCAATGCCCCCTTTCACCATTATTGTATGCAATGTCAATGGAGCCATTGGGCCAACCAGCCTATAAAAGAGATTCAGTGTGGAGAATCTAATTTCAAGTTGTCATTATTTGCCGATGACATCCTTGCCTATTCATATGACATAAACACATCTGTCCCTAGCCTTCTTTCCCAGTTCTCGGCGTTGGGCAGTTTTTAGGCCTTAAGATTAATGTGGGTAAATCTTGTGTTATGCCGGTCCAGCGCGGGGGGGGAGATCCTGCCCGGAGAACTGAACCACATTTAGGGGAATGAGGGTGGAGAAGCTAGTGGTGACGTATCTAGGCACTCGGCTCCCAAGAAACATAGGTAACCTATGTTCTTTTAACTATGACCCAGTGCTTAAGATTTAGAAAAAGGACCTCATTCCCCCAGGTTCCCTCTTGGTACGGTCAGATGATATCTGTTAAAATGAATGTTCTGCCTCGGCTGCTTTACCTCTTCTCGTCCCACCCTACGATTATACTGGATGGATACTTTAGAGAATTATGGAGTATTTTGAGTAGGTTTGCCGGGCAGAATAAAGTCCCCAGGTTTAAATGCTCAACTCTAACCTTGCTGAGGTATTGGGGAGGGTTTGGCTACACTGACTTGCAGCTGTATTAGAAAGCGGCGCAGTTGAGGATCCTACTGGAGCACCTCAACGATGACTTAGGCAATTATTGGACTTCTTTAGAGGGCATCGAAGCCCACCATAAAAAGGTCAGAGATTTACTACTGTCCCCTCCACAACTGGTCTGCTAGAATTGAAGAGCGCATTCGACGCTGGAGGTCTTGCGGTCCCTATGGAGGGAAACTAAGACGAATTTGCGCTTGACGACCTGGCCGTCTCCCCCATGGATTTAGGAATGCAGGAGTTTCACCATTTGCAGGTGTGGTCAGTCAACGGACTTGAAAGGGCTTGCCAGCTATTCTCAGGGGGTTCATTCATAGATTATGAAGCTCTGTGGGATGTGTTAGGTTGGGAGTCCCTCTCTATTTTTGATTACTTGAGACTGAGAGGCTTGCTCATGGATAAACCATGGGGTAGCAAGCTATCTAGGGACCTGAAACAATTCAAGACATCTTTAGCCGCAGCAGAGGGTAGGAAGGGCATACTCTCCAGACGGATAGGCCTAGAGGTTAATTGTGCCAGTTAGTGGTATTGGTGGGAAAATTGAATGGGTGAGTACTTTTTGTTACTTAGGGGTATCAATCAACCAGGACTTCAATTGGCTTTGCCATGTTAGAAATCCTCCCTCAAAGATTTAAATGGATTGTCCAAATATGAGGTGAACATTTGGTCTGCAATTTTGGCTGCATCATAGGGCAGTTGTTAGGTTTGGGAAGAATATAAGGGAACTTTCGTCAAATTGTCTGCAGCATTAGAGACCAATGCTTCAGCCTTTTGGGGCTACTGTGGACCCCAATAACTACAGACTAAATCAAATGAGTTCTTATGTATGATAATAGGACTACCGCAGAGATTTTCATCCTATGGGCAATTAAACCAAGATACGTTTAATGAAACAGAGGAGAATGACTCTTCCATTACCTGATACTGCATGTGTATTTGTAATGGGCTTTCATATGAAGTTCTGCTGATTTATTTGCTGTTTAGTCCCAATTATTCTTTTTTTTAAATTAATTTGATTTAGCTACATATGCAACTTTACAAATACTGCATCAATAAATGTAATTCTTTTTAAAGGCAAGTAATACAAAATTTACATAATATGCATACATTTATAAATGTGACAATGTCGAGTTTCGTTTCTAGGGGGTACCGTGCAGTACTCAACAATTATACAGCACTATCTTTAAAACATTACATTTCACAGGCTGTTGGACATAGGAAATTCATCTCCCACACTGTTACTTGAAAACGGCATGGATCAACGTTTTTCCAAACTGCCCAATGTAATACCTAACAATTGCTTCAAATAGACACAATTTACAATGCCATTAATTTATCCCAAAGCTAATGATTATTATGGATGTGTATCTACAAATTCATCTAGTTTTATTTTTTGCTAGATATCGAATAACCGCTAGTGTTTGAGTTAAGCAGTCTGTATTTGGCAAGATATTTCAAAAAGTATTCTTTTCTGAGGTTTAATAAGGCTTTACATTGAAGCATGATATGTTTTAGAGTCTCAGGTTCTGTGTCATTGTAACAGTATCTACATGTGGGGCTTAACTTCTTATGTGTATCCCACCTTGCTTTCATTGCTCTGGTGGGCAATAGGTCAAATTGAAACCTCATTACCTTAGTTCGATACTGTATATCTGGATGTTTTTGTATTTAGGTCGGGATATCATTCAGTTTTTTCATTGGAAAACAGCCTATTTTAAAAATTGTATATTAGAAGATGATTTTAGATTTGCAAAGGATATATTGGAATATAAATCTGCAATGCTATATGCAAAGTTAAGCATGTTATCCACTAGCACCTTTGTGGTCAAACTGATGAATAATTTTACCATGGATGGTCACAAAAAACATTTAAAATCTTTGAGTAGATTACATATGGTATATGCAAAATGGGCGACGGATAATGAAAAGAGCTGGTTGCACCTAATGCAAGTTAAGATCAAAATACAATTACAAGGAGTAATATATAGCCATGCTAAGGAGCGTGACATGATTACCTTGGCCACAAAATATACAAGTGATTTATTTTTAGAACACTGGTCTTTAGTAGCTGCAAAACCAAAATATCTGTATGCTTTCCCAACTGCAGTCATTGTGAGACAGTATTTCATGTTCAACTTCAATCGTTGTGACACGATGGAGATCTTAGGTGCTAAATTGGGGATTGAGAAAAACACAAGCTTCTGTAGACTATGTGGTATGGAACATATTGAAACTGCTAAACACTTGCTATGTTATTGTGATAGTCTTGTAAACTTTTGTGAAAAGTATATTTACGGTACAAGAATTCCAGTCTAATAGAGGGTATAGAAATTATTTGGAAAAGACTGATGGAAGGGAATGACATGAATCTGATATATCATATGATGACATTTTATGAATTAGTTTTAATGATTTTAAAGGACCTATCAGAGGATATCTTTGTATGTAAATGTTAATAATTGAATAATGTGTGATAATGTGTTTTAATCTATGTTTGTATATGCAAAGCCACTTGTGGCTGTGAACATATTATAAATACATAAATAAAATTGTATATTTCTCGCACTCGGTTCTCGTATTTATCCAATCAGTCATCCAGTATTTCTGTTTCGCTCCTACTGGATTGCTTGTTAATAAAGACTCACTCATTTTCCAGTGATTTATCAGTCTGTACCATCATCGGTGAAAGCCTGAGATATTATATTAATCACCGTGGATGCAAACCTTCCTTTGTCTTTACACTTTTCATATATTTAGAGCAAATTCCAAACAACTGCTCTTAATGAAATAAGTCCCAGTTCAAGCTGGATTATTGGCATGGGGACACTTTTTGGAAGTCTAAAAATAGTCTTCCAAAAAGACCCTCCAAGTATGCCCAATTGGTTGGTTGATGGCCAATTTACTAGATGCTCCATATTTAACAGTTGGTATTACCTTCTGTTTATAATACATAATAAGCAGATTACATGAAAATTTTCCATACTTACGTTGTATTCGTGAAAATAACATGAGCAATCTATTTGTTTTATTTCATCTTTGTAATGCAAGTCGATCTTACTGTCATTTAAGTTCGTTCCCAAATGCTTGTAATTTTTAATTACTTGGATTCAGTTTCCATCAATAGTCCAGCGATTTGCCAGTTTATTCGCAGTTGCTTGGCTACTTCCAACTATCAATATGCTTGATTTAGCTGAATCTATTTGTAAGTTGTTGGCCTTGGCATGCATTTTCAAGGCACATAAGGGTCTATGCAAACCAATAGGCGTCTGATCTATTATGATAAATTCGTCTGCATAAAGTAGGTATCCCACAACACTTTTATACATTTTTGGAGGGAAGGATCTTACTTTATCCAGATAGTTGTTAATATTGCAAATATACAAATTAAGTAGGGTCGACACTAGTAAAAACCCTTGTTTTAATCCGATGTTATTTGGAATACATCTTGTTAATAACACCTCACTATTGAATTTCACTTTGACTGATGTTCCTGTGTAGAATTTCTTGGGGGACACCACGCTGTTCTCAATTTGCTCCAGAGCATTGTTCGAGATACTGGGCCTCATTACGACCCAGGCGGTAAGGGGTTTACGGCGGCGTAAACAGCGCCGACCCTTACCGCCTGATTCCGAGGTCCCTTAGCGCCATGGAGAATTTAACACCTGCTTTTAGCAGGTGTTAAAATCCATGGAGCTAAGGGACCTTGTTGTTAATTACGCCTGGCGTAATTAACGCCTTCCCCACTCCCATTATGCCCTATGGGGCAAAAATGGGAATGGGGAAGTGTAAATGGGGATTGGGGACTTACCGCCCCGCCAACCTCGGAATGGGGCGGTAAGTCCGCCAACCACCATGGCGTAAACGTAGTTTACGCCATGGTGGTAAAGGTACGACCCAGGCGGTAACTTACCGCCTGGGTTGTAATGAGGCCCACTGTGTCAAAAGCCTGCTTATAATCTATAAAGGCTATATAGAGGTTTTATTTTCTCCTTATAGCTTGACATTTCAAGGCTTGGACCAATAAAAGGTTTGGGGCAGTGCCCACTCCAGCGATGAAGCCTGATTGATTGGAATCTAGCAGATTATGCTCTTTCAGCCATTTGTTCAGTGCAGACAGTAGGATGCTTGCATACATTCTCCCCGCAGAATCTAACAAAGCCAAGGGTCTGTAATTGGCAGGATTCAATCTATCACCTTTTTAAAGACAGGGAAAATGATTAACTGCTTCCATGAGTCTGGTTTAAACCCTGTATAGTTTATTTTTGGAAAGATCTCCTGTAATATTAAGGCCCATTGTTCTGGGAATACTTTGATAGTGGCATTAAAAATGCAATCTGGTCCTGGGGCTCTGGATGTGCTTAATTTCTGTATTATTATTTTTATGTCTAATAGATCTATCTCTAATTTGTATTCCACTGGATCATATTTAGTAGCCGTTCCTGGCATAGAGATCTGCTATAAAAAAAATTGGTCAAGTGTTCAACCCATGCTTCTTCACCGATAGCATTCAAAGTGTGGGGAGCGTTCTCTGTTCTGGCTCTGTCTTTTAATAAATACCAAATCTGATCATTTGATTTAGTTGTGATGGTTTGTAACATGCATTCATTTTCATTTTGCATTTTTTGAAATCCGTGCTGTTTTATGAAATGTTTGTTTTTCGTATTTATTGTTGCACATTCTTTATTGTACTCTTCCATTTTAAATTCAATTTGAATTGATATTGTATTTGTATCGCGCTCAAACACAAGTGTTTCAGCGTGCGATAATAGCTGTAATCTTTCGTATTGCCCTCCTTTTTTCAGATTGTTTAGTTTTGATGACAGGATCATATATGCAAAAGGCTTTGTCTATTTGCTGATTATTTTCATTTTTGGTTGTTTTGAAATGGCATAGAAAGTTGACATGATTTTGCTGTCTAGACTGAGTCAAATGTGTCAGCAAGCTGTCTAATTTACCAGCTGTCCATTTGATTCGATTTAAACCCTGATTCAGTTTTATGAGATGAAGATAGAAGCTTTTAGCAGGCCTCATAGTTGTTTCGCAGGTTATAACTAGAATGTTATGATCGCTTAAATTAGTTGGACTAACAGCAAAATTGGATACTATGTCAAGATGCCTCGTTGATATAAAGGAGTAGTTGATGATGGCTTTCTTTTTCTGACTCTTCCAAGTGGGTTGTGGAGGAATATCCCCTTGTAGACATCCATTTAGCATGGTCATGTTTCGATCAGTCATCAATCTTAGCCATTTTACTGCTTGGGATGTTAAATCTTTTCTGTCACTAATCAAGCAATGCATGTTCATATCGCCAGCAATTAAAGTCATCTTTATTGTTGGATCCGTGCCAATTTCTTTGAAGAGACCAATGGCAAGTTCCAAATATTTGTAATCTAAGATGTTTGTAGGGTTCCAATATGTGTTTATAATGGCCATCGTATAATTTGGGTTAAATGTTTAATATTTAAATAGTCGCAAACCAAGATGAGGGTTTCCCACTGTGTTAGTTTGCCTGGTGAATCCATTTTCAGGGCGCCTATTAATCCCATCATTGGTCTTCTTTTAGATGTTTTACGGCGGGCACCCAACAGATTTGATGGGTCGGCCATACAGGTAGGGTAGTCAACCAGGTCTCCTGGATTCATATTAAATCATAGATATTTAAACTATTAGAGTTTTCTGGTTGTATTAGGTGTTTAAAACCGCTGGTGTTCCAGATGGCCATTTTCAATGTGGGCTTCTGATGCTTGCTTGCAAGCTATTCATGTGACACATGATTGGTTTCCGTCACGGCTTTAGTCAGCCAAGCCCATCTAGTGATTTGGTTAGCAGGTGTCGCTGGTGTTTCATCTTCATAATATACTTGTCTTAGCCGGCTTCCAGTTGAGCCTTGGCAGTTTATCAGTACGATTTTATATTTGGTGGTGGAAAACTGACTCACCCAACTCTTGGGATCGAATTTCTCATATCCAGCTGTGTGGATCTTCTCTCTCTCTGTCTTTTTGATCTGTATTTCAAATCCCTTTTCACAGATTCTTTGTCTCTCTGTCCACAATAATTGTCTAACTATTAACCAAGGTATGCTGATTATAGCAGTATACATTTGTCTGCTTCTAGCAATTGTTACAATATACTTTTATCGTATTTCTCGTAGGGATGGAATAGAGTGGAAGGCTGCCAAAAGAGTAGATCTATTCGGATATGGGTCCATTTGTCTCCTTTCAGGCATTAGGATTGTAAACCTGTTATCTATTTGCAAATCCACTTCATATGATGGTTTACCCACTCTCATTTGTTGGGTGCTATTTTTTGGGCTTCTCTCCTGTATTTTACATGTTATTTTGATATCCTTATTCATCTCGTCACTTTGTCTATCAATGGGGCCCCTCGCTTTTTCATCAATTTGAGTATAGGCCTGTTTCTCTTCCATTTTAATAAATTTAGAGTCATACATGTTAATATTTCGATTTACTGTCTCGAAAAAGTGGGTATGGTCTTTCTCGATCACTACACTCTCATCTTTTAATTGTTCAGCCGTAATTGAGTGCCTAGTTAAATTCATTAAAGCACTCATGTCAATATCATGTTCAGATTCTAGGGCAAACCCTCTGTCTAGCTCCTTATTGTTTTTTTTTAATTCTCTGAATCCTGCTCCTTAGGCAGTCAGTTGGCTGGTTTTTCTTTCACAACTTTGATTTTTGTTAGTGGTGCTGGGCACGGTTAAAGATTTTATAAATTTCCCTTTCCAGTTATTTGGTTTGAGTTTTTGGGTATAGACTGGTTTTTCTTTTTTTCTTTTTACTATTGTTGCCCTTTTTCTATTAACCTTTTGGGGTTGGAATAGTTCATATATGGACTCACATCCCTGCGGGTTGTTTGGGGCTAACTCAGTAAGGCTCTTCTCAGGGTCAACTTGGGGCACGCATGCCGTCCTCTGGTCCAAATCACTCTCAAGATCATACATGAATGGTCGGGTGATGAAGCCGCCCCATGGTCATGATCTGATTGAGCAACAGGGGCTGGCGAAGTATCGGGAACATTCAAATCTTTGTCTTTCAGACCCAACTCAGACGACGCTTTGGATATAGTAGAGACGAAATTGCCCTGGCAAGTTTCATTGAAAGATGACATTTCAATTTTTATTTCCAACATTCTCATGTTAAGTTCTCACTGATTAAGTTCCGAGAAAACTTGTTCAAAGTTTACATGTAAGTTTGCAAAGATGAGGAATTTTGTTCAATTTTGTTATCGATATGCTCCTACATTTTGGTATGGCTGTATATCCCCGTGTTAATGGCGGCCAAGGTAATTTCATACGCCGGAATCCTTGGATTCTCAAATCCAAATGAAGGTCTCAGGTGGGTCTTATATACCCCCATAGGAGTGCCTAATAGTGTCACTGTGTTAAAGTTGAACTTGAAAGTGTGCCCTTATAGCGTCACTATGTTAATTGCTAAACCTAGAAAATATGCCTAAAGCGTCACTGTGTCAAAGTCGAATCTAGAAGGTTTTCCCAACGTCATTGAGTGTGCCCAAATAGCGTCACGGTGTTAAAGCTGAACTTATAAATGTGCCCTTATAGCGTAACTGTAGGAGAAATTAATTTAGTAGGTATTTCCAACATTAACTGAGTGTACCTGGTCGCATACACTTTACTGATTACCACAATATCCCATTACTATGCTTACTCTCTCCTATACACCATCATTGAACTAGAACACAGCAGTACTATGACACATTCGGTAAAGCTGTTCTCATACTAACATTACCCATCAAACTACCCATCATCCTTATAAAACAGATAGCTAGCACCCACTGGCTAGTTTAGGCGTCTCCTCAGGCCTAACGCAGCCAGAACTCAGTCTGAATGTCCACCCTCCAGACTGAACACATTCAATTGATCTCCTCTGCACCACACCTACCGTTAAGAAGCAGCTATCATGCAACAACCACACCAGCTGCACACATACCTTGTGCGCCCACACACTTTACGACTCTCTCTCTCTCTCTCTTTCTCTCTCTCTCTCTCTCTCTCTCTCTCAAATGACTCGAACTGCGGTTCCCAAGGGCGTTCAACCTACCAGCGCCTTGGGACTATACCAATGGTACATAAGGTGCTATACAAATGCAAAATAACATAACATAACATAAGATATGTCTGACAAGGCAGTGGAGTTCAACATTTCGTTAGTAGTTTTAGGAGATAATACCGGAGAGTCAGACAGCTTAGAGACATTTAGCACATCCAGAGCAGAGAGCAAGTCATTAGCAGCATGCATTTGTGTTTCTGGGACCAAGATATCCTGTCTTTGATACTCAGAGAGCCTTGAGGCGTTAGCTTCGACACATGTTTCATTATTCTTTGTTACTGAGGGGAGCACACTGTGTTGTAGGTCTAAATTGTTAATTACAATACTCGTATCATCACATATGAGGATCTCAGCAGTGTTATTGCCTTTTTTTCTAGCAATCGATATTGGGCATGCTTCCGAGACAGCTGGGGCAGAATGTCTAGTAGAGGTCTCTTTCCTCATGGCTTGGGAATAAAGTCTAGGGGCACTCGTGTTCTCATTTGCATGCAAGGGCACGTGCATCGCAGATGAGAGATTTGGTGTTACGTTCTTACTCACGTGGGGGTCAGGGTTTTGCGGCAGTACACTTTGGAGGCATGTTTGCAGATGTAGGAGGGGCTTTGTAGTTAGGTGTTATCCCAAGTGCATGACTCCTCGCCGGCGACCACATTTGTCTAATGTCGGCTCCAGTCGATTCAGAGCGAGACATGCTCTTGGAATTACTAGTGTAGAGGAGGAGCCCAGTACTCGCACTCCACCTGCCGCACCTACATTGCCTCAAACGTATGAATCAAAATATGTGTGGTATACTGAACAGTTAAACCAACAACGAGAAGAGAAAGGGCTCTGTGCTGTACCCATAAGAATACCTATACCTAAGAGAATATGGCAAGTAAAGAACCCATTGAGGAAACCACACTTGCATCCAAGACAATATGATGGCCATTTGAATGAGATTCCTGATGAAGCAAAGAAACTGAATGACTAGGATGAATGGTGACGTCATACAACATGGAATCGACACCCGGATAGAAAGATAACATGACCAGAGAGGCAGCCGAATAATAAAGAACAAAGAAGTACCACGGATAAGTGACATCTTGGGATCAAGATGAAGAAACTTATGCCACAAACGTGATGAAGATATTTAGTTAGTTTAAGCATGTACAGAAGCAATGAAACGCAAGCAGCAAAGCAGTCATGAAGCTAGGCACATGCTTAAATAGATTAGACAGCGGCAAGCGCCAACATATACCTATGTACCGCATAGATACATATGGATTAAGTGAAGAATAAATGTTTCCACTACGTATAAAGCAGTACTGAACAAACGCGAGAAAGACCTTATTTCAGTGTTGCATTTACAAAAAGCAATTGAATTAAATAGAATCCACTTCAGCTAAAGGAGTTCATTGAGCCACGAAAGCCAAAGTCTTATCAAACTAGTAGTTGGCTGATATTGGATACATCTAACGTGAAAGAACAGAAGCTCCTGTTCAAAAAGGTCAAGCAAAAAACAAAAGACGTCAGAGGACTATTGAAGAATAAAATCAAATACACAAAAAGGCTCAATTCTCGTGTCCAGTGACGTGATGGAAGAAAGTTGGATGGATGAGATGGTCACCTACGCACAGAAGCCGGATTGAGCCCATACTTCCTAAAAATTCTCAGAGAGCAGTACAAACTCAAGGCCAACTTCAAAGTACTGTAAGATCATATATGGAATAAAGGCACAATAACCATATACTAATGACACGCCAGTCGTGAGGTTCGTTTCCCAAACAAGTCTGGTTTATTTTCAGAGTATTTCAGTCGGCCGACCAGGTCTTAACGCTTCACGATGTGTGTTCACAGACACTGTGAGAGGAGAGAGGACGAACAGCATTAAAGCAGTAATATATATGCATAACAAATCATCATTCTACAGCCTTATTCGGTCCGCCCCTATACGTGACATACACGCTAGGGTTCGGTAATTGACAGTTATGCACGTAACTTCATTCAGTCTAAACATTAGTTTTTCTAGCCGAGGCTGCAGAGACAGTTTTCTGTTATGGGGAACACGGGGCATCAGCACAGGGAAGGATATCATGTACTAGCAGGGAGACATTCCAACTAACGTTACTGTTCGCTGCGCTCATGGGCTAAGGGTCAAACAGTTCTGAAGCAGAGAAAATACCATCTTTCGTGAAGGAGCACCGTTAGTTGCAAATAATTCTCATTTAACTGCCTTTTACAACAGCACCTTCAAGACAGGCTGGCACCTGGGCTGCTGTTTAGTCACCGCTTTTGCACAACTTCAAGGCTTTACCGAATAAGAAAAACAATGTATTTCTGCAGAGTTTCACATTCCTTTTTACGTAACCATTCAGAATTCAAGCTGTGGCCTCGCACCGTGTGTGGATCTGAAGCACAGAATATATTTGCAAAGCGTTATAGAAAAGAAAATGGCAAGCAATTACTAAATGGACTCCCAATGGTCACATTCAGGTTTCATGGTTTGCAATGTTTTTCACATGATGCGATTCGCTTCTGGCCAACATACTATTCATACTATTCGGGCTAGGCAGTTGCATGTACGGTTTCACAGTACTAGTTGACATTGGACCATTGAAGTGATGATGGATCCTATTTTAATTGGTGGGAAGCTGGTGCAAAGACGAGTTTATCTGCACCTGGTTCTTCAGTCTGCGTGCCGCTCACGCAGGTGGAAATTACTGCTGGGGATTAGAAGCCAACCAATTGAAGGGGAACATGCAGTTAGCGGTCCTATAGTTTGTGTAGCCAATGGGACGTTGTACGTTTAGTGACGTTCCTAGTGGCTGTTTTGAAGGCAGGGTTTAGTTGCCCCACCGCATGTAACTTATCCTATTACCTTTCTCCGTTACTCCATACAGACAGGGCCGGTCTTACACCAGATTGCACCCCAGACAGGAAGCATCGTTGGCGCCCCCCGTCCACTGACCGCTTAGTAAATGGACTGGCTAGTACCCCATAATTTCCCTCACTAGGTGGGCATTAGTGGACCATCTTTGTATTTCTAATTTTGGGCCATGGCAAGTCCGGCAAAGACTTAAAAGATGGCGTCCAGTCTCCACGCCTAGAATTTGCACCACTTGAGCTTTAAACATCTTTGGCTTCTGTGTCGCCCAATAGCGTCATCATTGACTCCGATGGGAGCTCATGGCAGTGATGTCCTCACTTACACGGGGTCACTGATTCCTTACCAAAACGCTGGGGCTCGGGGCATGGCCAGCACGCACACATCTGCCACATGCCAACCTATCCCCACACCCAATCTCCTTTATTATATAAACAATTTGGGCTTTTCCCTTTTACTCCCTTCAAGGGGTGCAGCCGCTTGTTGAATATTTCTTTAGGTAGACTTACCTTTCTCAATGTGTTTGAGAAAGCCCCCTTGATCCAATACATGCTGGCCCCCAACCTCCCTGACTGCCCTCATCTTTTGCCTATTTCAGCTCGTTTTACTTTCACCCCGCACCACCTTTCCATGATTACAGCCCACGATCGCCCCCTCCCTTCTGCTAAAGTGAGACTGATAGGCTGAGATTTCCGCCAGGTATTGAGGGAAAACTCGGTATGGAGGCAGGGCTGGAATCATGCACCAGGCTCTCTGTGCTGAGTACACAGGAGTGGACTAAGAACCAAAAGAGGCCCTGGATCCCTTTTTTTGAAAGCGAAATTGCATCTTGATTGTGCTGCACACAGCAATGCAGCACATTCTGCATGCCCTCAGAAAAACGGCCCATGGTTCACAGACCACCCCCACCCACTGTCCGCGGGAAATCTCCAGACTTACCTCTAGGCCAGTCCGCCACTCTTAGGGTACAGTGTGCAAGAACCCTGCCCTTGGGGACAGGACGAGTGAGAGAGCACCCTGCACCCAAAACAGGAGTCACAGAACACCCTGCACCCAAGAAAGGAGACACGAGGGGGCACCCTGCACCCAAGACAGGAGATGAGAGGGAGCACCCTGAACCCAAGACAGGACTCAGGCTGGGACCTCAAAGGCCAGCTGAGCTGGTGCAGAGTCAGTCACACCTCTGGAACCTGACATGCTAGTGTGAAGCCAGGTGCACGTCAGGCGGGTGGGTGCCTGTGACTTCAGGTTGCAAGCGATTTACTGAGCTGAGCTATCGATCCTACCACATACGCGATGACTCGACTGGTCGGGTGTCATTCAGTGCCTCTGCAAATTCAACAGGGCTGGGGCAGACTGAGATGTGAGGGAACAGCACCCTGCACCAGTGGCAGATTTAAGGCAAAGGACCCTATGGGCAAACATGACAGAGGGCCCCAAGTGGGCAGGGCATGGAAGCAGAGCCTAGTAGGCAGAGTTGCACAAATTTTAACTTTTGGATAGATGATTGATTTATTTTTTTACGTTGTTTTTTTTTACAGTTTTCTGTGTTTGGGGGTCTGGCTCTAGCTAGAGGCAGCTGGGCCTCCGAGACAGGTTTTGCTGTCAATGGTGGTAATATTCAATGATCAAGCCTAAAGCTAAATTTGGAAATGGTAGCGTTCAAGGCAATGAGCAATGGGAGAGGACATTACAGGAGGTGATATCATGGGATAATTCCTATAGCATACAGATCCATTTTGTGCATGTCGCCAGTGTACTTAACCCACACACTTCGAAATGTCATTAAACATCACAGATGCAATTAAAGGAGTATGCCCAAACTATCGAGGTGTTATAATTGGTTATTTATAATGCGCTTAATACCGAGAGGTTTCTAAGCGCAGACCCGGGATCGAACCTGTGTTGCTCCGTGTCGTCTTGCTTCCAAGCCGAGCACGTTGCCCTAAGCTCTTCTCCTGAGACTACAATTATTAGATATTAATAATAGTGTCCATTCATATATTGCACACCACAAAATTATTTTGGTTTGCACAGAAAAACCTGGCGTCCAGGATGGGGAAAATAAATGTTTATTCACATTCTTTTGCTTGACCTGTTTCTATGATGTGTATATATTGTCAGGTTCATTTATCATGTGATTTATGTACTTGTCAAGGCATTGCTAGACAAATAAGGATTGGTCTCTTGATAAACTCCCACCAGCTGATCCTCCAAGTCACCAGGAGGACCTGACCACTGGCATTAGTTTGGAACCACACATGCCCTGGGCTCCAAACCTTAGGACTTGACATTTGGTCCTTTGGCCGTGGCCACTAATACATCACACTCTGGTGGGGGTCGCATTTGGTTGCTTTGCCCTATCACACACAACCAGGACGTGTTGGGATTTTGCTTTTTGTTGTTTTCTTCTCTTCACTTTGTCTTTTTAACTCATTATATAGACTGTGGATTCAGTTACACATTGTGTGGATGGTTTTTTGTTTGAAAATGTTTATTTCTTGTCAAATACCAGAATGTATGTTCCATACTATTCGATGTAAATTCACTGTGCACTTTAATGATCATGGTTTCTGTTTCTGAAAGTACCATTTTTTGTAAATGCTCCTTTGGGAGATCATGTCTATTTGCTAAACAATAACTGTACAATTAATAAATAGCCACTAAGCTATCACAGTAATTTTCTCTATATATTGTCTTTTGCTCCAAGGCAGCAACACTCGATGCTCCGGGGTAGCCTGAGATATCAAATTAATTAGATATCCAGAGTATTTGGGTTCAACATTTATTGTTTCATAGGCGTACTAGTCTTAAGCCTTCTGTTCGTAGACCACCACACGGTAAAAACAGTGTGTGTAACAAGTTAAATATTTTTGATGGGATAAGGTCAGTTCCTTGTTTGTGTAACAGCATTTTTGATACCCTTAACCTGAACTTCCCAATACATAGGGCTTTCCCTCCAGTTTACTTAGACAAATAATAATATACACTTTCATTTACCAAACCTTTAAAATACTGATATGAGGTTGCATACCTGGGAAGATTGTGGCTTTAATTTTCACTTCCTAAATGGTAAACTCTAAGACCCAGAATGCAAGTTAATGCCAACCTGAAAAATCTAGTTAACCCGCTGTACTTTCACTGATTTAAAACATGTAATAAAAGAACTTGTATAATAAACTCAGATATTGTTTATAATACATATGATATTAGTACACCGCACCGGATTCCCAGGAAACGCCACTGGACATTTCCACATGGCTACACAACCAGCCCGATCCCCTGCATTTTCTGGGTGAAGGTCTGCCCTGAAAGCCAGGATCAAAGCTCGAGTGAGCACCACTTCCAATCAACGGCCAGCACTTAAGCAATACCTGGAAACGTTGAGCTGGTGGCATAACTCGGGCTTGTTATCTATGACTGACAGTTAACCGTCTCATTAGGTCTTAGCTCTGGGGTTTATTGTCAGTGGGAGGTCTATGCGCAAACCTCTCCATAAGGCAGATGCACAGAGTGTGGTGAAAGCAAACTCGGTGGGCTCATGAGCCCACTCCTCTACAGCACTCCATGCCTGGACAGTGTGGGAGAGGCAGTGTCTTGGCAAAGATGAGGGAGGGGGGAATAGAGTGGACTGTAACCCGATGAGCATTTTGGCATTACAATTATAGAATGTCAGTGGTTGCTGAGGGTAAGGCTGAGGGGTAGGGGTTGTGGGGGTGCTGCACAGGTTTTCAGGGAAAGAGCAAGAAGTGGAGGACATTTGGAAGTAATTCAGTTGTTATGCATGGGGCGTGTGTGTTGTGGAAGGGGTTTCAATATTGTGCAAGGGACGCAGAGGCTGTCGGAGGTATGTCACAGGTGTTGTCGGGGATATAAGAAATGAGCCCCAGGCTGCCAACCAAATGAGCCCCAGGCTGCCAACCAAGGGTAGCATGGAGCCGTCAAAGTCCAGCGCAGTGGAGTGAGTGCCCCCTGCTGCAGCTAAAGATGTGCCCCCCCCTCTGAGAGCACACAGGACTTGGGGGCCCCTAGTATTGCCTGTGGGGGCTGCAGGGCCCCCCGTTATGCCAATGCTGATGGACTGCCCTGCACCACCCAAGCGAGCATGGCGAGATCCGATCCCAGGCCTGGCTGTCACAACCAAATAAAGGGAGGCTTTTTTGTTGGCTGTAGCAGAAAAGCATGTGCAATACTGCGTTGTTTCAGCGTACGATTTTAATGTAATGATATACTCGGCCTCTCAAATATAAGTGCACGGGCGCCCTGCTGAGACTGGGAAGGGGCAGAGCAGGACACAGGGGGCAGGAGACATGAAGGAACAGCACCCTGCACCAAGGGCAGGAAATGTGAGGGAGCACCCGGCACCCAGGACAGGAGGCGACACACTTACCTGCTGCTGCACACCCACTCGCTTTCCGTAATGTCGGGGCCGACACGACAACACCAGCCCCCAATCAATCCTACTCAGTGCGCCAGCGCCACCCGGGGCCCACGGTCAGGGGGGAAAGTAATAGAGCAACAAATGTTGCTAAGTGCCATTGCCCTGTCCTGCCTGAGGGCCGAGGCTGCAGCCTTCAGCAGTGTGCTAACGTGTATTCTAGCACTGCTAGAATACACGTTTGTTTCGTTTCGCAATTCGTATCATAACATTATTAAAATGAATGTTGTAGGCAGCTGGTGCGGCGCCCCTAGTGGCTGTCTGACATCAGGCAGCCTCCTCAGCTGTCTGACACAAAGACCGGCCCTGCATACAGATATAGCACCTATGCTTAGTTATTCACTTAGAACCAATCCTGCTTTCCGATAAGTTTTAGTAGTTTGCCACATAGGATGACATTGGTAATGACGCAGGTCAACACGTCAGTGATGACCACTTTTGGGTATAAGAACCCATCTTTTTTATGAAGTAGTTGAGAGTCAGAGTATCGAGCGATTGCTGATGTTCTTTGTACTGCCTGTTTTAAGACTTGCATTAAAACAGACAAACTTTGCCAAACTATTTGTATCGTCTTGATTAATGATGTATGAGTAGAATCTGTATCCCCACCTATCTCCAAGGTTTTGCTACGGTTTATAGTCATTACATCGAAAACAATAATGTCGAAAGTCAAAAATAAAATAAAAATTTCGAGTAAAAAAAAAGTCGAATTTCTTTTTCATTACGTTTTTTATACGAACTGGGGGGTTCCCTCCCCAACCCCCCTTTTTTCTTTTTTTTTTTATTTTACCCTTTTTTTTTACTTACTAAACCCAAAAAATACATATAAATAAAAAAATAAAACATTCAACTTTTTGTTTTCGACATTTTGTTTTCGACATTTTTGTCTTTCGACTTATATTTTTTCAACTTTTTGACTGCACACCTATTGCTACTCATCTTAAAGGGCTCGTGTCTCCAGTTCACTTGCTAGCAGAGATTGATGGTTAGATAAGATACCATCGGCTGTAGAAATAAGTAATTTTAGAGTCTCGGCAATATCGGCGACCTTTGCCATTCGGCTGACAGGACGTGAAGCTCCCGGTAGAAGTGGTTAGTATAGGAAAATCCCTGCAGGAAAAGGGTTGACGAGACCTCTATTTTGAAAAAGAAATTCCTCCCACATATACGAGAAGTGGATCGGAAAGCGTCTCAAAGAGGCGGTAGCGAAGGCTGTGATCGCGAGGGTCCAAAGATGAAAAACATGCGAACGGTGTGTGAATAGATCAAAGAGTGTGTCAAAGGGATGCATGCGTAGTAAATAACAGAGAGTAACGTAGGGAAGTATGATAAAATATATGCAAGAGTAAGAGTGTTATATATGGGAAAAAAGATATTTATTGACTTGAGTATGATCAAGTCATATATGAGGAAAAATAGTTGTGAGGTGTAGCCACGCTATGAGGATACTCCCTGTTCCTTACTTTAAAGAGAGCTAGCAGAAGCTTTAATTCAGAGCCCCTTTACGTGGGACATATAGGAGATGAGATTAGTTTAAAGACTTTCTTAACGGAATTAGCTTAAGTTCCAATCAGAGCAGAATATAGAGGGTAAGACGAGTCCTAAGAGAGGATCGTGAGGTCCACGTACATGTTGCCGATCAAGTCTGTCGGTTTTGTTTTATGTGGTTATAAAGTGTGATGATGTCAGAGTTGATAAAAGAAATATTTTAAGTGATTAAAACATAAAGTAGAGACACAAACAGTAATTGTTTTAATATTAAACTTTGATGGTTCGTTTTTTAGCAAGATTAAAGTAAAAAATAAAAGAACTTGGATACTGACGGGATTGGAGCTTGCGACGGTAGGTGCTTGCTCATAAGTGTATGTTGATTGAAACGTAAAATTGAAAAACTGTAACTAAAGCATAAGCAAGTGGTAGCAAAAAGAAAAGTAAAGGTTAAGACTTAAGCAGAATGGGTTAAAGGGACCGCAGAAAAAATGTTTATGCCATGGCCACAAGACTGGTCATTATCGAGAGCAGTTCTGCAGCATATGATGACATATTTGCATGCTGCGTACACAGGAAAAAAGTTAGAAAGTGCCTAGTGAGTCTAGAGCTTTGGAAAAGGTATGAACACGAGAAGGAGGAGGAGCCTCCTTTAGATTGGATACTCACTATATGTAAAGAGGGGGGTGAAGAGCCTTCTGCTCTGCCCGCCCCATCTGAATTGAAAGACGAGACTAAGAAAGATGAAGGGTTATACCCATTAAGAGAACTTAAAGCAGCAACGGAATATAACAATCCGTCATATGAGTCACCTACGCAAAGTAGTGACAAAGGCCCAGAAAAAGACGCAGAGAAAGATATAACCTCCAAAGTCCCGAGGGACAAGGAGAGACGCGATAAGGAGAGAAGAGATCGACCAAGTACATCTCTAGACGTAGGGAGAGAAATAAAGAGATGGAAAGGAGATAAGGATAAAACTGATGAGATAGCTTTCATACAGAACGAATGGTTGGGAGGTCAGATTTTACTTAAAGTCTATGGTAAAAGCATCGAAGAGGTAAGACAAAGGGGAGATCAAGACGAACAAGACACAAAAGACAAAGAGAGGGAGGAACAATTGAAAAATGAAGGAGCGAAAAGAAAAGATAGACAAAGACAAGAACAGTTATATCAAGATGAGCAAGCTACAAAACAAGAGAGAGCAAAGAACAAAGAAAACGCGATAATAAAAGGAGAACAGCCAATGCACAGGAAAGGTTACAAGGAAAAGGAATTAGAAGATGAAGAACAGGAAAGGATAAGAGAGAACAGAATACAAAAATGAATGGATGAGGAAATACGAAGGGCATATGAACGAAGGGATATGAAAAAGAAAGAGGAAAATAGAGTAAGAGAAGAAGCGACAAAGCACAGAGAAGTCGATGACGACATGAAACGTGAAAGAAGACAGAGAGCACAAGATCTTGAGTATTTGGAAAAGGAAGTAAGAAATCCAAATCCACGAGTAGCATGGGAAGACATAGAGGAATTCTTCCCTGAGTCCGAGTCATTACCAGGCACGTCTAGAGCAAATATAGAAGACGAGTTTGACTCATGAAGCATTGGGGACACAATTGATAAGGTATACCATGAAATGCAAGCACAGAAAGAATCATAAGGGAAGGGAAAAAATGATCGTCTCGAGAGCACTCAGTTGTATGACACAGAGGAAGCCTTCTGTAGTGCAAGACATAAGGAGGTGTCTTTAGACAGACTGACGTTAAATAGAGATGATGAGAAGTATCAGACGAAGAAAGGGAAATCTTCCAGAGGGACAAGAGAAGTGATATGTGTAGTCCAGAGGGATGTTCACCTATGGATAAGGGAGTAAGATGGTCAGATTCAGAAATACTTATGTCTAAGGCACCAGAGCCACTGACACAGTCAGATCGACATAAGGGGCAACCCCATTGTCAGAGGGGGGAGTCCTTGCCTTATGTATGCAGGCTAAGATCACTGCCAGGTAGACGGCGATGTGGGAATATTACTCCAGCGGTAGATAGACAAATAATGAGAGATGAGAATGAGTTTGGAGCGTCACAGTTCCCCTTGTTGGAAAAGGGAGGGGCCAGGCCACAATATATACCATGGCCCCACATGGACAGAGAAAATAAAAAATGTAAACTCTCAAATTTAACGTCTGGTGCTGGAAAATGGATACATGAATTCAAAAAAATGATGAGAGGGAACACATTAGCTATAGGGGATATTAAAGGTCTTCTAATTGCCATACTTGGTGAGAGAGCTGATGACGTATGAACACGAGCAGGTTACCCTGGTGTGACTACAGTCAACATCGCGCACGATGGAGCGCTGTTTAATAACTGTAGAACAACAATGTGGAATGTGCTTTGAGTGCTATATCCGGACACGTCCGATATGGGAGCTATAATGACCAGAAAAATTAAGGAAGGAGAGGACCCGTTGCTTTACATTCAAAGTTTTCAAGACGCATGGGTGCTTGAAACACGAGAGGCTTGGGGGAAGTCCATACCTGTATTTTATCCTACATTATGGCAAGGGCTGCCAGAACAGGTACAGAAACAGCTCAAGAAATTAGTGGGGATTGAAGCTAAACCATGGTCGGAAATCCATTTAATCATTGCACATTATTGCAGACTTCTGCAGGAAAAGAATCGCAAAAAGGACGATGCACGAAAAGGTGAAGAAGCAAAATTAGTTCAGAAAAAGCTATCTAAGTACGCCATTGAAGGGGCAATGTTAACTAACATAGGCGGGTTCAAATTTGCAGCAGGCAGTGCACATGCCACAAGTAAATAACCAAAGACAATTTGATCAGACAAACAATGGATATGCTCCACGAGGAATGGGATATCGAGGGAGAGGTTGGCAAGGTAATCAAGAATATTGGCAGAATATTCAGGGAGGTTTTCAGAATATGCAAAATGGTTATCAGAACATGCAATATGGGCAGATGGGGTGACAGCCGCTTGGATGTTGGACATGTGGAATGACAGGGCATATAGCTTGTATGTGTAGAAGCCAAGGAATGGTAAAGAATGATCAATTTTCAAGACAGGGAATGCCAAATCCACCTGCATATTCGCAGCAGGGTGGAAATGGATTTGACCAAAATCAAACAGTGCAGCAGCAAGCACTGAGAGTGCAGCAAGACTTGCAATCACAGCAAGTAACAGGTAATCAACTGCAAGGACAATCGCAGCAATCTCCTATGCAACTTCAGCAGAACACAAACACAGAACCGTCTTTGACACGCAGAATAAGAGGTGTTACTGTTGATGGAGGAAATCTATTCTCAGGTGATCGAGTGAGACTGTACCCGAAATAGGACAGCTCACTGGGAGACCTCATGTGTTCAGTCCTATCCATTACGCCGAATCCTCTTGGGGAGCCAAGGGTAGACGTAACTGGAGGCGGGAAAGCTTTTTCCTTCTTGGTGGACATGGGCTCAACCCGCTCGTGCTTATGTAAGGGCACATTTTCAATGTCTGGCGATGCAATGAATACTCAGGGCTTTACAGGAGCAACGAGTCATGTTCCTTTTACAAAAGAATTAACAGTCTCTATAGGAGAATGTGATAAGAAGGTGCCACTGCTTCATTTGAGGCAAACATCTGCCAACATGAATATGACCATTTCGTTCAAAGACGATGGCATAGTATGCTCAACACCGGGAATGCATTATGTAAATGTATGCAAAATGATAAGGGCATCCGCAGGGCAAGTAGCTCCTAGAGCGATACCGTTAGAACCCGAAGTGTTCCATTATGGGATTCATGTTTTGTTAACATGGCTGCCAGGTCTAGTAGGCTGAACCATGAGAATACCAGATGAGTTTCTATTTAGACCTCAGATACCCATGGACAAAGAGGAGGGGTGAATTTTCCCCTTAGGCATAGAAGCAGCTATAGTTAGAGGAAATATGGCTTTGCTTGATGCAACTGATGATAAAGGTAGACGATGGAGCACAATAATCGCTATTGAGGGAGGTTGCAAAGTGACGACATCACTGATGAAGACTTATTTGGAGATGACAGATCTGACGATTTTGTGATATTTGAAATTTGCATTACTTATTGGGTAAAGGCGATTAAGAGAGATGTTCCGCCGAGAATGATGCCAGAAAAAAACATCCTGAATATTTTGATGGAGATATGGCAAAAGTGCCAATTTCATTATGAACCACTGGTCCCTATGACGTAGGCTTACTGAAAGGAGTTGGGGAATTAAAGATTGAATTGAAACCAGGAGCGATTTTATCTCGAGCACGGCAGTATCCCATGTCTCGAGAGGTAGATGAAGATATTTTCAAGACGATTTCTGCCATGATGGGTCAGGGAATCTTAGTGATGTCAGAGTCGTCATGTAATACGTCAGTTTATCCGATTAAAAAATCGAAGGGGGGGTCTTGGAGACTCATTCAAGATTTACGACCATTAAACAAGATTATAGAGGCTGAGTTCCCTCTAGTCCCTTACCCATCTACAATTGTATGTAATATACTTGTTAATGCATGATATTACATGGTGATTGACTTGAAAAATGTGTTTTTCTCAATCCCATTGCACAAAGTCTCACAAGATTTGACATCGTTTACTTTCAGACAAGTGCGATTGAAAAGCAGAAGGCTGCCTCAGGGGTACCATGATTCCCCATCGATTTTTAACAGAGTTCTCCAGATGGACTTGAGCAATATTGCTTTAGAAAGCGTTGTGTTGCAATACATAGATGACATTCTAGTTGGCAGCACCACAGAGGAAGGATACAGACGCAATTATGTTTAGCTGATGATTATACTTGCTGACAAAGGATATAAGGTTGACATGGGAAAGTTACAATATTGTCGACAAGAAGTGCTGTACATAGGCCAATTGATTTCACACGAGGGAAAGAAGGTTACTCCTGAAAGAGCTGAGGCCATTTTAAAAACAGCCAAGCCACACACGATAAAACAAATGCAGAGTTTTCTAGGACTATTTAATTATGTCAGAGCATGGGTATTTGACTACAGCTCATATACGAGGCCCCTTTTACAGGCCCTGTAAAAGCACAGGCAACGAAATAAAAAATTGTGTGGACTGAAGCAATGGAAGAAGGATTTGATGAATTGAAAAAAGCAATCTGCACAGCTCCAGTTCTAGGATTCCCCAATTATGCAGAGAAATTCCTTTTATTCTCGCATACAGATGGTACTTTTATGACAACTATACTCACACAGAGAACAACGTTGGGGTACAAGCCCCTTGCATATTACAGTGGAATTTTGGACCCAGTAATGAGAGGTATGATATGGTATTTGTAACGCGCCTATACACAAGTGTTTCCATGTGAACAAAGCTTGGCAGCTGCCACGTTCGCCATAGAAAAGGCTACAAGCATAGTGATGGGATGCTCCATGAAGTGATTTGTTGAACGTGCATTATTTGCCATTTTAGAAAAACCAAAAGGTACGTTGACTATTCAACGGGCTTCTGCCAATGAGGTTATCATATCCACTCCAGCAATTAAAATAGTTTGGTGTAAAATAGTGAATACAGACATGTTTATAGCTGAGCCAATTACCGAAGGAGAGCCTATACACGATTGTGCAAACTATGAAGAATTGTGTGATGAGCTCCCTAGAGTAAAAGAGAATGCACTTGCAGGGGTAGAGATTGATTGTCTTCATTGGCGGGTCTTCAAGGATCAGTCAAAATGATGGGCAAAGATATACAGCCTCCGCGGTAGTGAAACATTTGGCAAATGGAGAATTACGAGTGCTTGTGAGTACTCGATTGCCATCTCATTATTCAGCACAAGCTGCAGAATTATTTGTGTTGATACTCGCAATTGAGAATCACACAGACCAGGAAGTGACAGGGTACATCGACTCCGCCTATGTGACGTCGACCGAGCGCGCAGGATTGGTGCGCTGGTAAAGGAGGGGCTACCTCAGAGCGGATGGCACGCCAGTGCAGCATGCAGCCTTATTGGATAGGCTTATTAAGGCATTACAACTCCCGATGGGCATAGCAGTCATTAAGTGCGCAGCTCACACGAAAGAGACAGATTTTATCTCACGTGGAAATCAAGCAGCAGACGCTGAAGCCAAGCGCATAGCAAATACAGATACAGGGATGATGAATACCGAAACCATTAACATGAATGAAATGATGACTGTTATAATAAGTGTGGATGAGGGATATAATCATATGTCTGAAACACAGATAGTGGAACTTCAAGGAGAAACAATGCAAGAGGAAAAGAAATTGTAGAAGTGAAGGAGGGGTTCTTCACACTCCTCGGAAGCATTGTGGTGACAAGACAGCACTGGTAAACCAGTGATGCCTCTAGCTGTATTAAGGGTGGCGCTAGAACAGCTACACTACCCAGCGCATATAACTAGGGAGTATCTTGCTGTAACCATTGCTGAGGATTGGTTTGTACTGAACCTAATGGAGCATGTTGCATTTTTTATGGGAAATTGGATTGTTTGCCAACAATTTACGGCTGGGCATACACTGCACATAGTGAGGGGAGTCATCCCAAGACCTAATGGTCCTTTTCAGCACTTGCATATCGACTATGTCAACATGATACAAGTTTGTAATGGATATAGATACCTATTAGTTGTAATATGTCCTTTCTCTAGATGGATAGAGGCATGTCCATGCACGCACCCAGTCTTTACCTGAGCAGCCAAATCCATGCATGAAGTATTTCCCAGATGTGGAGTGTGCGAAGTAATGAGATCAGATAATGGACCTCACTTTGTTTATACAGTTTTCGAGCAGATTACCTCGCTATTTGGTATAAAACACAAGTTTGCGGCGAGTGGCAGTCCTGCAGTATTTTCTACTCAGCAGAGTCTGTCTTTCCTGTTCTTTCTTTTTGGAGGAGGAGTGTCTGCAGCTCTAACTACAAGAAACACTACAGTCCGAGGAGCGGACGCGGAGTGGCAGCGAGTGGCAGTCCTGCAGTATTTTTTACTCAGCAGAGTCTGTCTTTCCTGTTCTTTCTTTTCGCCAGAGGAGTGTCTGCAGCCCTAACTACAAGAAACACTACAGTCCGCAGAGCGGACGCGGAGTGGCGGCGAGTGGCAGTCCTGCAGTTATGGCAGTCGAGGCTGCGAGGACTGCCACTACAGTTAACTCCCCCCGAGTGAAGAAAGGCGCTGGGTGCGCAGCTCGTGCCCCCACCTGGATCCTGATAGAGCTACGTCAATAGAGCCTTTGCAAGAGCGAACACTCTTTACAGACAGTAGCCCTAACGGCAATAAAGTAAAAATAACTAAAAATGAGTCAAGTCAAAAATTAAATCAGAAGAAATTGGAAGAGTTGCATAACCTCCATGTTACACCGTTACAACTAGCTGCAAACGCAAAGAAACAGTCAGTGCCGCCGGTGTCGGGAAACAGTTGTAATGTAGGAAAACACACCGCAAGTACGGCGAACCCTGTGAAAACTCTCCCAATGGCCCACTCACCTGTTAATCCCGGAGCGAAGAATGGGACGGCTTCACCTCGTGGAGAGGATCCAGGTTTCTCGCCGGGAGTGGCCGTGACTCGGGAGGAAGAAGCCCGCTCCACGCCCAGTCCAGGCGCCGGAGATTGCGAACTGCCAAACCCAGAGAGCGGAGAGGGAGCAGCAGGGGCAGAGCCAGGAGAGGCCGAGCCCTGCATTCGTATATCTCAGTACAAGCCCTCGTGCATTGCGATGCGGGCAAAACACAAACGAGACAGCAGCGATGTGGGCTTCCGACAAGCTCACGGGAAACCGCCCTTGAGCAATTTTGCCAGGAAAGTGCCCCAGATGTTAGGAACTGTGAGGGAGGGGCAGTTACCACTGATCATCATGGAAGACGAGCTGAGTAAAATGGAAATCCCGGCCAAACTAAATCCAAGGAAACGTACAAGACACTCTCCCTCAGGCCAATAGATAAGGAAAAATTGCCGAAGCGAGCATAAAGATTCAAAAAAAGAGGTTTGCATCTTCAAAAGCATGTAGTTTCTAAAAATAAAATCGAAATGGTGACACCTCTTTACTTACAAAGAAGGGAAACGCCAAGAAACAAAACACCTCGAAGAAGCTCCTTACGATCTTCTTTAACAGCAGTAACATTTTACGAGCAGTCCGTGGAGTAGAGCTAACAGACTTGGAAATTCTGGAAGCAATTCAAGACTGCCAGCCTATGTCTAAACATAGAAAGTATGATCACCAGACGGTGCTTACTCTACTACTGACTGAGCCTTTGCCTAAAAGCCTGGCCCAGCCCCCCAAGAGACTGATTTTCTGAGAAGTAACAAACCATTTGATCTCCCGGTCAACCTTGACCCACAAATACCGGTGGGGAAGAGCCGGTATCTCAAATGGACATCCGAGAAACTGTAGAGGCACTGGCACAGTCCCAACTAAGGCCAGCTGATGATCATAAATTGGGTGAACTCGACGATAATCAGAGCAGCAAGGTTCTACAAACTAAACTCCCAGTGCATGAAGAATGGAATGTTTTCTTGATCAGCCCAGTGGATGGACCCCCTGTAAAGGTTAGCCTGTCCATGCCACCAACTTCTTCACGTGAACTAAACAAATTAAAAGGAAATGATAAGACAGGAGCACCACCCGTGGGGGAAAACACTCTTATAGCAGCCCCAGACAGTGATGACTCGCCGGGTGCAACGACTAGCAGAGGCGGTAGGAACGGTTTAGGCAGAGTTGAAGAGTTGCCTGGCCTTTCCCCGCCCCGTGGCTCGCACAGAAGATTTTCTTTGGACCTGCTACCAACTAAACACCATCAACAACCTCCAAGTACGCCCCCACATTTACTCCACACACCAAGGAAACAGAGTGCCCAAGGGCCACCACCAACAAAAGAGACTCCTTCGAAAAAATCCAAAGTTTTTTCATTTATGTCTGCCATTACAATAGCTTTAGCACCATTTACAAAACTTTACGAATCTTTGAACGATACATTAAAGGACCACACCACATTACAGGCAATGATTCATAGTAAATTGATCTATTTAGAAGGCTATGTAATGGCTCACGAAGAATGATTAAAATTTGCTCAAGACCACAATCAACACATTACTTTAACACAGAACCCAGTCAGAGAAATCAGCCCAAAGAAAGACGGGCTGACTGGGAGCAGATCCACGAGAGACGTGGCCGAGCAAACTCCTCCAGTAATTGACCTGACCATCCCTACTGCTTTGAGTATTACTCAAAGCCAAACAAATCCTCAAGCAACAAAAACGTTTTCAACTGGCAGTGAAAAAGGAGGAAACAAGGACGTGCTACTCATTGTGGACGACACCGTCCACTCTCAACTTGGAAACCACACTACTTCACAAATTTTCGATCAACCATTCTTGATTTTTAATAAACATAATGCAGGAAAAGGAAGAGTCACAATCTGTGAAAAGAGAGCACTAAAAACTACAAAGCCATCAACCTCTTTAACACAAACAAAAAAAAATTCAAGTGAAGTTCAGCCTGAGAAACCAAGGCCAAATTCAAGGTGCCCAGATAAGCGAAAAAACCTGTCTGAGCAAAGTAGGGATCCTCAATCACCAAAAACAATAAAGGAGTTTATGGAACAAGAGTCTCTCATGAACATTAGTCAATATCTAGAAGAAAATGTCTCGCAATGCCCTACAAGGGAGTCAGCCTCAAGCCCAGAGAGAAAAGTCACCTTTGTCTCCCTACTTCATAGCCCACCTTGCAGCACAGTAGATGACAACTCTGATCAAAACTCACCCTTCTTCACATTAGAAGAGCGTTGTAAAAATATAATACAGACTGTAAAGGAAAAGAAAATGGATATAACTCATCATTCTTCTGGCAAATTCCAGCAAAGCCTCACAGATCCAGTACCTCCAACTTCAGCCGTAGCAAAATCAAGATCAAGAGTTCCTTCAGTCAGACAAATGAACAGAAACCACGACATCGATCAAGAAAGACAGACACGTGAGAAAGAAACAAAAAGGTCTACAACTGACATTCTTTTTCGAAAGTCGGCTACCTCTGAGCATCACTCATTCCCAAATTCTAAACCAGAGTGGTGGTGGCTGTTTAAACTAGAAGAAGTACAAGATAATCACGATGCCACATGCTTAAATAGATAAGACAGCGGCAAGCGGCATCATATATCTATGTACCGCATAGATACATATGGATTAAGTGAAGAATAAATGTTTCCACTACGTATAAAGCAGTACTGAACAAACGCGTGAAAGGCCTTATTTCAGTGTTGCAGTTACAAAAAGCAATTGAATTAAATAGAATCCATTTCAGCTAAAGGAGTTAATTGAGCCACGAAAGCCAAAGTCTTATCAAACTAGGAGTTGGCTGACATTGGATACAATTAACGTGAAAGAACAGAAGTTCCTGTTCTAAAAGGTCAAGCAAAAAACAAAAGACGTCAGAGGACTATTGAAGAATAAAATCAAATACACGAAAAGGATCAATTCTCGTGTCCAGCCACGTGATGGAAGAAAGTTGGATGGATGAGATGGTCACATCTATACACAGAAGTCGGATAGTGCCCATACTTCTTAAAAATTCTCAGAGAGCAGTACAAACTCAAGGCCAACTTCAAAGTACTAGTTGACATTGGACCATTGAAGTGATGATGGATCCTAATTTAATTGGTGGGAAGCTGGTGCAAAGACAAGCTAATCTGCACCTGGTTGTTCAGTCTGCGTGCTTCTCACGTAGGTGGAAATTACTGACGGGGGTTAGAAGCCAACCAATTGTAGGGAACCACACAGTTAGGGGTCCTATAGTTTGTGTAGCCAATGCGACGTCATACATTTAGTGACGTTCATAGTGCCCATTTTGAAGAGAGGGCTTAGTTGCCCTACCTGATGTAAGTTATCCTATTACCTTTCTCCATTACTCCATACAGATATAGCACCTAGACTTAGTTGTTCACTTAGAACCAATCCTGCTTCTCGATAAGTTTTAGTGGTTTGCCACATAGGATGACGTTGGTAATGACGCAGGTCAACACGTCAGTGATGACCACTTTGGAGTATAAGAACCCATCTTTTTTATGAAGTAAAGTTTGAGCGATAGCAAAGAAGAAATCGAAGGCATAATGTGTCAGCATGGGGGCCTGTGAGGGCTGCTTGGCTGCTCAGCTGCTGAACAGAGGAACAGCACTCGCAATCAGCACTCAGTCCCAATTATGTTTCTTTAAGCAGGAAATTGTTTAGAAAATGAGGGGTTTGGCAAGTTCAAAGAGCCCTGTGCTTTACTCTTGACCTAAAGTGCAAATATTCTGCAATCACAGATTGCTCTTTTATTGAGTGTGCTTTGTTAATAAGAAGCAGACATTTAGCCGTTCCACCTGTCTAAGACACGCATTGCATTACTGACATTGACATTTTTGCTTTGAAATGTATTATTACTACGTTATTGTATTTTTTATGGAAATTGTCTAATTTCCGACATAAATAAAGAAGGAATGAATGGATGAATAGTCATTTTCTGTCAATCGTCCCTTTATCAGGACTTAGGGCCCGATTCATTGATTTTTTTGCGTGGTTCAAAGTGACTTTGCGCTGACCACACAAACCCTGATTCATGGAACTATGCAAAGTGCATTTTTTGCAGTGTAAGGTCAGAGCATAGTCATTTTACGGGTAACAAAATGACTTTGCACTGTCTTTGCACTGCAAAAAATACACTATGCACAGTTCCATGCAGTGCAAAGTCACTTTGAACCATACAAAGAATTCAATGGATCGGGCACTTATCCCTTCATTAACAGCACCCTCAAAAACATATAAAAACAAAACACAGAACACATATTGAATAATCAGCTCCATTTCTGTACATAATAAAGGTTTGCGTTGGTGGACATTCTGTGGGTTTATACCTGTCCCTTCCTGTACATAATATAGCCCCGAGGAAGACGAGGCCCACACATAATTCGGCTCTTGGTCGAAACTAGTCTTCTATTGGTATTATGAAGCAGTTGTCCTGTATTGATTGGGATCTGATGTGTGATGTGTGATGTGTGATGTGTTGAACACAGGTTCCTTGGAGTAGATTTAGGTGGAAACATCAACGGCTGATTTTTAATGTCTTTGTGTAAAGGTGAAGTGTGTTCTTTTCTTGTTCAAGATGTTTAGAAATTAAGTATGTGTTTATGTACAAAACCTATTTATAGCGTCTGTGTATCCACTTGAAAGTTATGAAATATTAACTTAAGAACACGGTGTAAGGGAAAATCATTTGGCTTAAAGTCAAACTTTAGCGTGCTTTCTGTGATAATAGTTGTATCATTTGGTGCCTGGAAACACGTGTGTATAGGCGCCATACAAATGTCCAATAAATAAATAAATAAATGCATTGAGTGATAAATGTCTAAACTATTTGTTTTGGTGAATCTAACTCGCTCCACAAACTGTAGCAGCCTGGAGACACTGCTTCCGCAGGCGCCAACCGATCCCCTGAGTCTTCATAAAACGTAATATGGAAAATGTGTTTATGCAAGCAGATGTTAGTTTTGTTCAGAAATAGCTCTTTGAAACACTAGCCTGTGTATAGGCGCTATGCAAATTACCATGCCATACCATATGTCTGGTTTGGATAAAAATGGCATTTGGTGCAGATGTGTGACAAATACACTCATTCGGAGCAGATATGTAAAAAGCGTTGTATAACTATGGACATTTGTGTTTGTGTATGCATTAAATGTGGAAGGTAAACCAATCACAATTAAAAATACATATTTAATTTATAAAAAAGCGCACACATCTGATGGAGATGCATGGGAAAGGCGCAGATCGGGTGCACGTGCGCATGTCTCCCCCTCAGTGTGTCAACAATGGCATTCTCATGTACACAAAGTTGTGATCCTTAATGCAACACGGTGTGGAGTGCGTTACCATCGCCTCCCGTTGGCTCAGAGTCATTTGCGCAACGTCGGTGATTGACTTGGGCCCAAACAGTTCCTTTCTAGATCAGCAAAAAACAGCTGAAATGGCAAATATATTCCAGCACATGTGACGTGCCTAAAAATCCAACATTCAACTCTAGAGACTAAAGTGTGGCTTAGGAGATCGTCCCACGTTTCCCGGCAATTGCTCGTTTAGCATTTGTTAGGATTTTGAGGGCAACAGCAAGGGAAAAGATGTCGAGTCTGCATTTTGGATGAGTAACGTTGCTTGCATTGTTGAAAGAGAAGATGGTGTTCTCGCTAGGCCGCGCCCACCCACCGCCCCACCCCCCACCCCCCCACGCTCTGCATAATAGCCTCTTTGAATACGGAGAAAGAGCTCATTCTGAAGGCAAAACCCATGCAAGAGTGGGATATTATAGGACTTAGTGCCTGAAAAAGCCAAGGGGGAGGGCGGAGCTTTGTGGGACCACACAAGAGGCACCTCAATGTTTCAAGGATGAGAGCGGGATATCAAAACCACTCAACTGCCAGGAAAAATGATCCTAATGGGAGTCACCATGGACCTAGGACGAGCAACCTCGCCCTTGGCACTTATTAATCGGGCTAGAGGGATTCTGGAGCAATGGCCCCATCCAAATAAGGGCTGTCCTTTCAAGACCCCTACAGGCGGTCCATGATGTCGGACAGTGTCCGTCCACCCGCTGGTCCGTCCTCGGCCAGAGTAACTCTTCTCGGATCTCTACGTTGTGGATATAACCAGATGTACAGTCATGGATGGAAGAGGGATCTTTTCCCACTCAGGATTTATGAGTGATTTCCTCTTTATTCCGTTTGTTATCATGTCCTTCAGACTCTTCTATCACATGCGCCTTCTTTCTTCTTTATCTCTTTCTTCTCCCTCTTTCTCGCACCTCAATTTGCACTAATTTAATGCTTCCTCTCCTATTGGGTGCATTTCTCTTCCCTCAAGCCTGATTCTTATTCCTTTCTTCTCTCTTTTGCAATGTCTTCGTCATTAGATCATCGTTATGCCCTTTCTTCGCACTGTCTCATAAACCTCCTCAAACATATCTCAGCGGCCATCCTGGTTACTCACCCCTCCCTCACTATAACCCCATGACACAACCAATACTGGACAACCTGGAAGCGCTCCACCTACTCCACCTAACTCAACTAGCATCAGACCCCTATCACACCCTATACGCAATCTTCAGTTCTTCTGAACTGATCTCTACGCTCCCTCCCTGACCACTTATCTGGATGGACCATGCTGCCATTTTCTCACGCTCTTGACACTAGGCCCTACGTCCACCTCAACTAACCCAGGACCATTCACACGCTACACATCATGGAACAAGGTCAAAGCAACTCCAGACTTGTCTGACTCCCTGCTTGCCTCCCTACTCGCCCTCCCACTCCAGGCGTGCCAACTCTCCATCAGCCATATTGACCAATGGCTCTCCAAAGCTCTTAGACCTCTCAACCCTATAAAATCCTCCTTCAACAGACAAGGCCCCTCCCCCAGATGGTTGACACTAACCCTCAAATATCTCAAAACCCCAAGCCACATCCTGGAACGCAGATGGCGGGCTGACCCCTCGCCTTAGAATACAACCGCATACGGCCAACAGATCAAAGTCTACTGGGCAGAAATTCAGAAGGTCAAAAAATCCTTCTACTAGAACAGTATCTTCAACACCCCCAAAACTAGCATGGAACTCCACAAGATCATCTCTGCATTCAAGGCCCCGCTTTGCACATCATCCACCCTATGCAACACCCAAGCACTCTGCGACGCTCTCTGACGACTCCACAACATAGCTGTGGAAAGAAACTGCATCAACAGCTCTAAATTAGCACCACTGCCGCCACGCTCGCTTGCACCCACATCCAGGGCTCACAAACCCACCCACCCACTCTTCTCTTCCTGCTCTCACATCTTCCATCCTGAATCCCTGAAGCTGCTAGCCAGCAGCCGTCCCTCAAGATCCCCTGGCGATTCCAGCAGTCTATCCCTCCAAAAAGTTATCCTTTCTGCAACCTGTGTGGCATCTTCGCAAAATCTATTATTAACACATCCCTCACTTCAGGCACGTTCCCAGCAGTTTTCAAGACCTCCCACATGAAACACCTGCTCAAGAACCTCTGCCTTGACTCCCTTCTACAGGCCAACTACAGAGCTATCTCAAACAACCGTTTCAAAGCCAAATTGATTGACCGAACAGCTTACTCCCAGCTACGTCTTTTCACTGAATCCAACCTCTTCCTCGACCCCCCCAGTCTGGCTTCAGGCCCCTACGAGGAACTGAATCATCCCTAGTCTCCATCTGGGATGGTCTCATAAGACCCACAGACTCAGAAGGTTGACCCGCACTTATCCTTCTCAACCTCTCAGCAGCTTTTGATACCAATGACCACTACATCTTGAGTCACCCATTCCCACACCCGACGCCTGCACCAAAGACCAAACTAGGTGCACAGACATCCAACAGGCACTAGCAAAAACAAATGTACACCCTACAAAACAAAATTCAACTAAAAAAAGACTCCTTAAACCTCACTAACCCTCCCACACCTCCGCCTAATGCTTTACCAAGCACACACACTAACTCATTTGCCTTCTCTAAAACTACCACCTTGGAGGTCGAGAAAATCATACTTTCTCTCAAACCCTCAAACTGCAAAGGTGACATCTGCCCTGCACACATAATCAAGGACACAGCCAGAGACCTGTCGCCCTTCATCTCCAAACTTATAAACGCATCTTTTTCCTCAGGTAGTATCCCTTCCAACTTAAAACAATCCTGGGTGCTCCCCCTCCTCAAAAAGCAGACGCTTGATCCTCTCATCCCCACCAACTACCGCCCCATCACCACGGTACCCTTTCTACTGAAAATCTTGGATAAAGTGGCCTACGTCCAGATTCAAAAATACCTAGAACTACACAAATTACTAGGCTCCAGACAATCAGGTTTTTGCCCATTACATGGCACGGAAACAGCCCTCATTGATTTGAAGACCCAAATCGATGATCTGAGGGACAAGGCTAAGACAGCACTCCTCCTCCTACTTGACCTCTCCACGGCATTCGACCTTGTCAACCACAAGATCCTCTGCAGACACCTGGATTCAGCTGCTCATTTCTCCCCAGAAGCCATCAGATGGATTGAATCCTTTCTGAGTGAGAGACCAATGAGAGTCTTCTCCCCATCAGCAGCAGCAGACCCATCTCCTATTACTTGCAGAGTCTCGCAGGGCTCATGCGTCTCCCCCACACTATACAACATCTTCACCAAACCTCTGTTCGACGATCTGGATCATCTGGGTGTCACCTACACTAACTACACAGATGACGCTCAGATTCTCCTCCCACTTTCAGGGGATCACAGTAAGGACAGAGAGTTGGTGAATAGGGTGTATCTCATCATTTAGGCATGGATGGCATCTCATGGCCTAGTCCTGAATGACGACAAGACAGAGCTCATCATCCTGGGTACCCCCGCTAATATCAACAAACTAGGCCTTGAATATGCCGAATTTAACATAGACGGCAACATTATCAAAGTATCCAGGGATGTAAAAACCCTCGGCTTTTATCTGGATGCCACTATGTCATTCACTAAACAGGTCAACTCACTAGCATATGCCACTGCCTATACCTGCAAATTAATAAGAGCAGGCAGACCATTCCTATCCAATGACAGCTGTATGATCTTGGCAAGAGCACTCATACTCTACAGGCTCGATTTTTGTAATGCCCTATATATCGCGGTGCCAACAAAGCCATTACCCATAGACTACAAATCCTACAAAATAATGCCTTGAGAGCTGCCCTCGGCATTAATAAAAGAGAACACATCTCCACTACCAGACGCCAACACAAATGGCTCTCCACCGACAATAAAATCAAACTAAAGCTGGCCTCTCTAACCCATAAAGCCCTCAACAATGCTGCCCCTAGCTATCTGATGGATAAAGTAAAGAGAAAGTCATCCATCAGACAAACAAGAACTATCAATTCCAACTGTCTGATAATTCCCAGACCATTGGAGGTAACAGCTTCCCTGTGAAAGCCAAACAACCTGAGAGCCGATCAACCCTACCTGCACTTTAGAAGGAATCTCATCAGTCATTTGAACGCCAACAACCCCTGTATTTAACTGTACATTTTATACCTCTGTATAGATACTGATACTTTCTGTTTGAGGCCTCTGCTCTCGCCACAAACAGCCCCTGTACATATCTGTATATTTCACTCCTTTGTATAGATATTGATATTTTTTATGTGTGAAGATTTGTATATTTCTCATTCCTGTAATCCTCTTATGTCTATAATTCTACTTCAACTGTATACTTCTGTAACATTGTAAGCCTCGAATATTCTTTCTGCCTGCGCCCTGCTGCCCCTGGGTATGGTGCGCCATACAAATAAATAAACAAACAAACAAACATCATCATGGATTCCACTCCCTCAGCATCAGGGATACAGCATTGAAATGGATACCAGCCTTCCTCTCCAACAGATCCCAAATGACACACTTGCCTCCCTTCTCCTCGCCTCCATGCCCTGTCACCAACGGAGTACCACAGGGTGCCTCTTTAGAACCCCTGCTCTTTAACATCTACATGAACGACCTCCCAGCTCTTATCCATTCTCATGGCCTGTCTTGCTACAATTACGCAGATGACACCCAAATCAACTTGTAGATCCCAAAGGATACCTCCAACCTCTCCCCCATTCTTGCTTCCTCCCTCACAGAAATCGACCACTGGTTAACAGCTAACGACCTCCTTCTCAACCCCGGAAAACTGCAATCATGATCTGAAGGAAAACTGCCCTTTTCCCTCAACCCACCCCTTGGCCGTCCTCCCCAGCCTTCCCCCTTGGCCCTAACTCCAACAGAGTAAACAACCTTGGATGCACCATGGACACAGATCTGACACTATCGCATCAACTCTGTGTCAACACCCTGCTATCTTGTTTATTTTTTATTGTTTTTGGTTTCATCGAATGAAACCTTTACAATATAATTACATTTTGATAACTCCATATAAAAATACATACATTCGCCGATAACTCATATAAACAATCAATATAAATTTAAAACATAATATTTCATAAACACTAAAATTGTGCCTCATCAAATTCGTATACAAGACTTAAACCAACAAGCAGCATCATTGCAGCATTATTTACACATTTTTATGTTTCTAAGCGCTAAAACCGCTTTATAAACATGGACCTAAAGATAGGCCACATAGATGGAAAGAACATAATGAGCGTTTTGCTACGGTTGATTTATAAGTCAATATATATTTAATTAAACAGTCATTGCTGCCTCGGACAGTTTCACCTCAATGAGTCCCAACAGTTCTATCAGTTTCAGGGTAAGTTGTTGGCTATAACCCTCCATACATCGTTTCCATAATGATTCCATAGCAATCTGGGTTTTACACAAAGGGCTCAAATCAAAAATTCGAACACGCGGTTCCTCAAAGAAATCACAATAAACCACCAGGTGCTTCAACGTTTTGCTCTCTTCATTCGTAACACAAAATCGACATATGCCTGATCCCATTGTCCCCCGACATCTATACCAATATTTAGTTCTCGCATAGGTTGGTAATTGGTTTAGCCTGAAGCGGAGGTACAATTTCCTCGCTGTTGAGGAGGGGAATTGAATTAGATATTTTGGTCTATCTCCCCATTTCCTCCAAAAGAGGTTATATTAAAAAAGGATGGATAGTTCCCAATCAAGTCTAGCATAATGCACCAGTGATATCTCTGATATTTTTTCTTTTGGCTCAGCAAATACGCACTCATTGACTCTGGGGTTTCATTGATAGATTTGAGAAGTAACTTAAGTTTTAACCTGAGTTTATTCAGAGAAGGAATGTTCGGTTCACCAAGAATTTTGTTAAGCTCCACACATAAGGTGTCTTTTGGAGGGTCTACTATTTTGATGTAATTTGTAAGACTCCGCCTGACTGAGAGGGGTAGCAAATTGATCTCTTGACATATCAATACACTAGGAATGGATAATGCTAAGCCCAGAACATTTTTCCATAGTTTGCCCTGTAAAGCATCAATAAAGGCATCTATCTCAATGGTACACATATCCAAGGGATACAACTAGATAGGTTCTACTTTTAGTAAGTAGAATTGGATGACGGGTAACAAAGAAAACATGCAATATTTGTAAAGTATGATTTTTCATCTGCGAAGTCAATGTTTTGACTTTATTATTTAGGTAGTTCTTCCACATACCCATAGAGTAACAGTCTGTTAGTGGGTAGCCCAAGTATCGAATCAGAGGGGCATACACGATAGCAACCCCATTAACTGACCAAGCAAAGCGCAGGGTTTTCCGTTTGCCATCGGCGAAGGTTAGGATGTATGATTTGGCCGGGTTGGCCAAAAGATTATGTTCTTTCGCAAATTCTGCAAATATATCTAATTTTATTTTTGCAGACCAAAGGGAGTTCTATTAAAAAATTGAAGATCATCGGCCAGGCCAATCCAGTCCAGTCCAATCTGATAGAGCCTAGTTTGGCAGGAAAGGCCACTGCACCTTACCAAGACTCAGTGAAGCCAAGTAGGTATAAATTAAATAATACTGCCGCCATATTGCATCCCTGTTTGACCCCGATGTCAGTAGTAATGGGGTTGCTCAGTGCACCCTCAAGATTCAGTCTGATTCGATAATTAGTGTTATGGTGAAGTAACGCAATCAGGGCTTCCAGGTAGGAAGGAATACCCAATTTAAGCAATTTTGCCCAAAGAATTTCTCGGATCACACTGTCAAAGGCTGCAGTTAGGTCTAAGCTGGCCATATACACAGGCCCCATTTTCGAATAACTAGTTTGAGCCTGAAGATGAGATAAAATAGTTGCGTTCAAAGGGCAACCAATGTATTTGCGAAACCCCACCTGGCAATGTGATAATAGTACCTTTTGGTCAATACGTGTTTGCAATTGACTCAACAGCAATAGAGAGAACATCTCTGAAGAAGCACCTGTAAGCGCAATGGTCCGATAGTTATTTGGACAGTCAGCGGGACCCTTTTTATAAATCGGAATGATGTGGGCAGAACGCCAAGAGGATGGTACTACACCAGTATGGACAATCAAGTCACATCGTATTTTTAGAATTTGAGCCCATAATAGGGGATACGATTTATATACACAAGGGGGAGGCCATCTGGTCCTGGAGCCTTTGAGTTTTTTAATTTCCTTATAGCTTCAGCAATGTCAACAATAGACCATAATCATTGCATACCTGGTTCTAGCTTTGATTTGCAGCCTTTGAGTGAAGTGAAGCGTGCTGGCAATTAATATTTATCCTTTATATAAATCGACCATACCTCTGCAGTGATTACAGATTCAACCGCAGTAGCAGGGCAAAATGTTAAAGTGTGCAGGGTAGACCACACTTGCCAGATATCATGTCTTAAGAGATGGTATGTCATTTTTTGATTGTCTACAGTGTTCAGTTCTCTTCTCATCCATCTGATTCTATTTTTATAAGTCTGTTTAATTTTTCTTACCTGTTCTCTCAATGCTTCAGAAGGACAATATCTTCTTAACAGGTGCCTGATAAGTGTATTTCTTTCTTTTTTTAAGACGGCAAGGCTTTGATTAAAGGGGTGGGCATGAATAACATACGAGTGAACTTGGATCCTTTTTTCATTTGTCAGCCTATTTAAGTGAAGTTGGATGCGAAAAGCATTCTTTGCTTCTACGTCTAACAGGGAAGGACCCCCAACACTTAACCCAGTTATAATTTCACCATTCAATTAAATATATCTTAAGAACTTGCGACAAACTATGGGGTTCCATCTTACTGTCAGGGATTGACGGTCGGGTTCCATCAGAGTTAGTGAAGTGTCCTCCGAGAAACGGACAAATGGAATACGATCATCAATTCAATGATCATATGATCACCCAATTCTGGGTTGATTATGATCACAGGTGCAGTATTTTGATAAAGGCCCGAAGAGATAAAGAAAAAATCAATCAGTGAGCTGTTGATTCCCCTAGACCAAGCAATATCATAAGGGGTGATTGAATGTCCCATTCAAGAAAAAAATCTGTCAATTTATGCCCGTTTCTCCTTGACAATTCTGAATGTTTCTTCACAATAACCTCTGATTTGGGCACAACGTCATAACAAATAGAATTAAAGTCGCCACCAACGATTATTCTTACTGCAGGATTTGCAACAAAAACTTCCTCTAATACGAGATTCAATTCATCAAATATAGAGGATAATGCAGTGGTATGCTTATTCCAATAGATACAAATCAGTAAGATAATTATAGATGGATCCTCATCGGTAATCAGCTGAATTACCAATATTGCATCGGAACTGCTAACCCATTTAGAAGACATTTGCATGCAGTGTTGATCAATATGGCCAGGCCACACGATGGTCTTCCCAGAGAAGCACGACTTTCCACCTGTGTGTAGGCCAAGTAGCCCTCGATAGTAAAAGGGGTTAGATGCATGGTTTCTTGCAGAAAGATAACATCTGGGTTTGGCTGTTTGTAATTCCTGCACCAAAATGTAAAGGTATTGAGACTGCAGGAATTCCAGGAAGTAATGGATAAGTTAGCGGAGCTATGAATCTCCTGACAAGTCTGGCTGAATATCTGAGTGCACTGAACGAGACTCCATCCATGGCAGCCCCTTAATTGCTGACACAAAGGTCATGAGCTCTTTCATTGTGTTCTCATCTAATTTAGGAAGTTCATCATGTACAGTCTAGTTTACTATGTCCCCCACAGGAGGTAGGGGGGTCTCTACAAAACCTGTAGCATCCTCAATTGACATAAACAGGTGAGACACTAAACCAATTGATATAAGGTCCTCCCTTTGTTCCCAGATGAGTTTCATTATAAAATGAGAATTGAATTTATAAATCATTCTGTTATTGTTCACCGATGCTAATTTAATCCAGTCAATGCCATTGGATTTTATGGTGCGTAGGGCTGGAATATCCTGTAGAGCAGTTAACAAAAAGGCTCTATTCCACCGAGCTTTACCATAGCCAGTGGGATCACTTTCCCAGCCCATCAAGGTTCCAGAATTGAGCTGGATCGCCATGTAAGGTGAGTCATTGCGTGATGGCCCATTCTCTTGGTTGCCACTACACGACGATGGTGGAGCCATCGAAACCTCTACATTCAATTTACTATGTGCTGGCGGTGGCCCATACACCTCCTCTCCATTTTCAACACTTCCAGTCCCAGATTCAATCATTCGAACAGCGGGTAAAAGTTGTTGACCACTTTCTTTAGTTTTTAATGGTTTACCTGGGCCTTTTTTGCGCTGATCGTTTCCTGCAACAATAATTACTTTCACCGTTTTCTTGATTCCCAGCATTGGATAAAAGTTCGATAGGACAGATTGTTTTTATACAGGCATTGCGACCTGAGAGGTGAGTGCTAATATCGCATTCGCTTCCTCTTTAAGAACTGGTGCAACCCCTTTGTTTGGTTTTGGAATTCCTTTCTTGTCACATTTACCCATACCGTGTGGGTATGCCCCGGTCACACCCCTGGGGCATTGTTGGTTTGAGTCTTTTGAATCATTTGAAGGCTTTGTCATTGCTTGAGCCTGTTGATTTGACTCGGAGAGGTTAAGCAACGCCTTTGACTCTTCGTTCAATTGATTCAAATCAATGATTGTGTCACCACCAGATAGGTTACATATATCTTTCATATGTGTGTTATCTCTATCTGTTTTGTCTACTGCTTGATTTTTTTCAGATTTTCCCTTCGTTCTTTTATCAAATAAATTGCGTTTCTATGCTCTGGCCAAGGTTTTTTTCTGTTTTTGCGTAAGGACTATCACAAGAGCCTCGTCAGTGCAACTTTCCATAGCAGGCATCTCTTGACTCCCCTTTGACTCGATAGTATCCCTGGATAAGTCAATGAGGTCGGTGAGAGCGGAAAGGCTATCAAGACAATCACTCTCAGGGGTAACATAGGGTGCGGGAACTCCCACTTCATTAGGACATAATTGAATCCCCTGACTTGAAACCATCTCATTAACTATTGATGTCCGTAATTATTGCAACATTCAATGCCACTATTTGCAGGAGGGGTGGAACCGGGCCCAACTTTAAGAGTGGCTTCGTACATGGGCTATGTGCCACTGCCTCAGCAAAGCTTTTCATCCGGGTGGCAATGGAGATAGTCTCTCCCCCCTCGCCCTGCTTCTGCGTAAGAGCAGATATCACATCACAAGTAAAGATCAACCCATCAATTCTACTTAATTTATCAATCAATTCTGTCATCTGTAGTTGTAACAGTCTAACTTCCCCGTGAGGTTGCTCGTGGCCCTTGTCCAGCAGGTTAAGTATCTGTGTGATTACCGGAAAAGCTCTGGACTAAGTCGGTGCTCATCGGGGCTTGGGGCCACCGATGGGCCCAAAACATTGCTTCTTGGCTCATTGCTAAGGGACTGTGGATCCACAGTGTGTTCAAGCGAGTTAGAACCTTGCGTACGGTGCATAGCTGATTTTTCGGAGATGGGGGAACTAATGTTTTGCACAGTTGCAGCAACCGCTGATGAAATTCTTGGGGTAAAGATGCTTCCAATATCTCGATCCTCACTACGTGCAATATAGCGGGAGGGCACACTGTAGGAATAATTAGGCAGATTGTTAAAGAGAAAAACATTCTCCACCCCATATTATCTTTGAGTGACAGGGATGGATGGCTCATGCGAGAGCCTAATAAGCTTCCCTAATGCAGATTAGATTGCAGGGGCTATCATCAAAAAATCAGCGAGATGATTGTCAAAACATCCCACGCCCATCCTTCTTTTAATTTCATCTCTGTCAAGATTATCACCCAATTTCTCATATTCATTTACCCACCTTCCTGGGGAGATTTTCTTCGCCTCTTTTATGATATGATATGATATGATATGATATGGCATTTATAACGTGCCTATACACAAGTGTTTCAAGGCGCGACGAGGCGAGGGAGGGGAAGACAGTGGAAGACAGACAACGATCCTACTAGGCCAGGTGTCATTCAGATCGCGCAAGTGCGAGGGAAGGGAGAAAGGGAAGAAGTGCCAGGGGAAGGGAAAGGGGAAAAGTGCAGAACATGGGAAAGAAGAATAAATACGATAAATAACGGCCTGAAGGTGGCAAGTGCAAGGTAAGAGCATACATAAGTGCTGGTAAGGGACTGATGGGATAAAAAACCAGTCCCCAAGGGCAGGGGGTTGCCAGGGAGGCAGGGCAGGTGAGCAAACGGCGGGACCTGGCCCCAAGATCAGAAAGGGTGGCCAGGCAACCAGTGCCGAATCGGCAGGGAATATCAGCAGGGGAGAGAGGTAGAGAAAGCAGAAGCAAAGAGGAAGGTTTTGAGGTTCTTCCGGAACCGGAGATGGTTCTCCTCAAGTTTCAGAGAGGCAGGAAGGTTGTTCCAGAGGGAGGCCCCAGCCGAGGAGAGAGATCGACCACCAACTCGTTGCTTGGAGAAGCAGCTGACCCTGAGGGAGTTGGAGGCAGATGAGCGAAGAGCCCGAGAAGGAAGGTATTTAGGAAGAGAGAGTTGAAGGTAATGCGGCCCCAGGCCCCAGTAGGCCTTGTGGATAATGCAGAGGGTTTTGTACTTAATCCTTGCAGCCACAGGGAGCTAGTGCAGAGATTTCAGTCCTGGAGAGATACGATCCCTAGGCTTGAGGCCAAGGATAAGTCTTGCAGTCCTGTTTTGGATAAGTTGCAGAGGTTGGAGAGTAGAGGCAGGCAGATTTATAAAGAGGCTGTTGCAATAATCCAGCCTAGAGAGAACCAGAGCTCTGTAGATGGTGAGCTTCTAGGGGAATGAGCGGAGAGGAAGAATACCTCTGAGGAGGTGCAGCTGGTAGGGTGACTTCTTAGAGACATTGGAGATGTGAGGAGAGAAGGAGAGTGTGGAGTCGAAGATGACCCCCAGGTTTTTAGCCTTGCAGGTGGGAGCAGGAAGAGGGCCAAGAGAGGCCAGCCGGCCAGAGAGCTGAAAGGAAGGAGGGAGAGGGGGTGCCGATAAGTAGAATCTCAGTCTTACTGGCTTTGAGGCAGAGGTCGTTGGTGACACACCACTCCTGGACAGTGATCCTGTAGCTTGTGGGTAAATATATGATTTTGTGTGGGACCCCCAAGTTTCACTATCACATGGAATGTATGGCTTGGGTAATTGCACTTTGTCACTCGTATTATCCTCAAAATGGTTTATTTCCCCTTGAAGAGGAACTCTGATCTGAACGTCAAGGTCATTGTGGTCCCTCTCCACAAATTGTGAGGGGAGAGGCTCATCCTTTGTATCTGATGGCAAGGGATTATTCTCAATACTTATATTAATAGGATTAACTGGGTGACCTCCAGGCATCTCCCTCACTGTAGAACCCAGAATCTCAGTCTCTTCTGGTATGCCGGGCACCCCTTCGTCAAATAGTAAGGTCGGAGTTGACCCATGTGCCTCGTTCAAAGCTCCTTCCTCTATGGGAGTAGTATGATTGCTCAACATAGCAAATGTAGTGGAGGAAGCTGAGCTCCCAAGTTCAGAGGATTTTTAATGTACCCGTTGTAAGTTTTCTACCACTCCGCAGTCCATTTACCATTGTATGCGTGCGTATCCGTGTAAAACTCACAACTGTAGTGGAACTCCTTGTAAGTACGGTGCGCGTTCCAAATGAGTTAAGTGGTCGCGGCTACGTAATATTGCTACTTGAGCGCTTACAAAAGGAAATCATCTAGTTAAAGGATCAAAAGACACAAGTCACAATGAAATGACTAATGCTCCACACCAGATTTACCAATGTCCAAGTAACAGTATGGTACACCCCATAAGCCTAACAGCCCAACAGCCTTACACTTCCAATGCCTCCGCCCAATGCGCACGTGCCCGAGTGTTTGTAGGCTTGCTGGGATGCTGGGAAGGAGCGGGGCAGAGCCCTAACACGCAGGGGATCTGCAATGGAAAGGAAACATAGGAAGGTTAGCGTACTAGTGAACGCCACGTTTCGTCACAAAACGTGAAGGCGGGAAGGAGGGCAAAACCACACCCACCCTCAGTGGCTCCACACCCAGGTGCACTCCACCCCCACTGGCTCCACGCCCTGTCTAGTTGGGTGTATCACTTCGAGTTATTAGTGCAATAATGTTAATGTTCAATAATTACTCTGGGCGTTGAAGTCCAAAATACGTTGTTTAGTACAAGTAATGTGCAGTGTTGGCATTTCGCCTTGTCCCCGCTGCAGCACCTTCCTCTTCTCCTTACAGCCTCCTTACAGCCTCTCTTTTCCAGCAGCACGGCAGCCCAACACCCTTACACTTCCAAGGCACTTCCAATGCGCGTCCAATGCACACGTGCCCGAGTGTTTGTAGGCTTGCTGGGAGGTTGGGCAGGGAGTGGGGGGCGGAGCCCTAACTGTTAGGAAAGATTTCGTAATTGTAGGTAATTTTCCTTCCATGTGGCAACCCCTAAACTTTTTGCTGTTGTTTTTCACCTTGTTCTTGACTTTGCCAGAGAAGTGCAGCCTTCTGCCGCACTCCTCTGGGCTTTCGCTCCTTTTCCTACGGGGAAACTGACATGCCCTTAAGACAGTAAGTACCGGGGAACGCTGTTTCCCGTAGTTTCTTTTATCATGTTGCGGCTTTAGTGCAACATGACACAAGAGGGCACTGTAAGCTAAGTTACAGCTCTCTTGGGTCTCTAGCCTTCTACAGGCCCTAGATACTCGTTTAGGATTGTATTTGATCGGTGCAAGTCATTCAGGGACTGGAATGGTGGCAGCGATCGTTTTGTGTATTTTGAGCTCCTTTTGGTGTTCTAAGCACGTTTTTCGCGCTGAACCCAAAATGGTGGCCTGGCTCCCAAAATGGCCAGACCACGAGGCTCCTTTGTCCTGTCCACTGACCGTCTTGCTCCCTTCACCTTCCCCAGGTCGAGCGACCCGGGGCCTTCCTTATTTGGGCATGTACTTTCCCGCGAAACACGGATGCTTTCGCGGCTTCTACATGTCTTTTGTGTGCCTCCAGGGTGTGGGCTGGGATGTCTGGTCCCAATACACATCCTGGGTGCCAGAGAGTCTAGGGTAGTGTGAATGCCTGGGACCACCGTGGTCCGTGATTGGTCCACGAATGGTGTGTGTGTTGATGAGCGGATCTCCCATTGGCTTCCCCTCCGTTTTGGCGCGAAGGGAACCGTGGATAAGAGGGGGCTGGAAACACCACTACCATGTCGATCTCCTGAGTTCTCACGAACGAAGGAATACAGGAGCCAAGTATCCTGCAACCAAGAGGCTGGACCGAGGAATCGCTGGTGACCCGCTGAAGGACTCCTCCTTTGCACTGCGGTCGTCCTGTGACACCCTTTCCTCCTTTGATCGAACCAGAAGGCCTGTACTGGTGCTTCGACCTTTGGAATAGCAGGAACAGCTATTCTCGGCGACTTCATCATCTCCTGCCAGTAAGCCTTCGGAAGCGTCTCTGGGCCATCCAGTTGACTGACACAGCTTACACAGGAGTCCTGCTCTGTAACCGCCGCCAGGTTATGTTGTATTTCGAGTCCTGGTCACTCTCACACGCTTCGTACACTTGGCGTTCCCAAGTCTGAAGTGAGTAGTGTACATTTGGCTCAGATACACACGGCCGCTCCGTTGCCCTGCTGTGGTGACAAAACTGTGCAGGTTTCTTCGATTGGGACGTCTTTTTTCACTACACGACGACGAGGCATTCCCGGCTCTTCTGAACCTGCCAGCTGCTGAAACTAACGTGGAGAAGCCTGGGTCTGCTTGCATCGGGGACCGGTGAGTAGTATAGCTAGGATCTGGTCGCCCTCCTGCAGTAGCCCATTGCTTTTCCCCGCTGTGTAAAAAACAGCACCCTTTTGTCCGTACTCGCGCTCTGCTTCTGCTCACTGTGGAGGCTGCGCTTGAGTCGCGGAACCTGTTCTTCTTCTGTTGTGCACTAACCCGAACTGCCTGACTTCCTCCGAAGAGCTTCTCCTTTTGCCCGTTGGCACCAGCGTGTGCAGGTACTTTGAGCACAAGGCTCCACTCTTCGCAGGGCTCGGACTTCCATCTAGTTAGGTGCCTCTGAAGGCGAACTGAGTCTAAAGCATTATCGCACTGCCTGTTTTCCTTCCCTTGCAGGTGGACTACACATTTCGTGCCTCTAATGCTTGAGACTGTCGTATTTGTATATATATTGTGTTGATATGGTATGTGTTGGCTTAATATTGTGATATTGTGATTTTCTCGCTACGGTCATTATTTTAAAGGCCTTAAAATAAATGTGTATATATTTTTGATATAACAACTGTTTGGAGTAGTTTGTAAGCGCTCTTGCTTTGTGTGCTCATTGCGGGCTTTCAGTCACCCTCACCCCTCTTGAGACCTAGTCTTGACCGCCGCGATCGCTACCTTGATTGGTCTGGCTCGTCCAGAGGTTACCCTGTTCCAAGTAATTAGGTTGGCCTTCTGAACTTCTGCGCCACCAGAACAGAGTTCAGAAATCCGTCTTAACAAATTGGTGTACAGCGGTGGGATACGACTGAAGGTATCCAGTGTTGCGTACGAACTAAGGCATTTCAGGTTATTCCAACCAGGACACGTAGTGAATTGTTGTAGTATAACTTTAAAAAGGCCATAGTCCTATCTAACAGTATGGAAACAAATACCTTGTTAACTTTAAATGCTTCCAAATCAGAAACATTGAAGAAGATGTGTACGGAGAGAGGTGTTTCCTCTCAAGGCACTAAATTGGAAATGATCCAAAGAATCGTGGCATGGCAAGAAGCGCCGCTTGACGCTATAACTTCTGAGGACAGTGCAGAAGGTGGTGGGGCTGCTCTCACTGGTAGAACCGACGGTTCCGCCGCTGCACTGATCCATCGCGACCACGAGGACAGGGAGGATGTGATGTCTAATGTTTCCTCTGCCAGTGCTGATGGGGAGGCTATGCTTGAATTCAAGAAGCAAGAGCTGCGGTTTAGGCAGCAGGAGCTTGAATTCAGCATAGCCAAACTAAAAATCGAACAGGCAGAAAAACAGAAAGACAGGGATCACCAGTTGGAACTGGCCAAGCTTCAGTTTGCAAATGGGTCCAAGGGTCCTGGACATGGGTCTGTCTGTAGTGCCATTATGGAAATGTCGAAGGCTGAGCGAGCTGATTTCGCAATGTTAAAGCAAACTCTCATTTTAAAGTTTGGGAAGACTCCGGCCCAATATTTGAAACGTTTCAGAGAGTATAAGAAAAAGGAAGGTGGTACTTGGGTATCTTATGTCACTGAATCCTTGAAAAACTTAACTGGCTGGGTCGAAGGTTATAAGGTTTCTACCTTCGAAGGCATGATAAATCTTGTCATGCTGGAACACATTTTTGCTTCTTCTTCCCCGGAGCTTAAGCAGCATTTGGCCGATTCGAAGGAGATAGATCCTAAGAAGCTTGCCATTGCAGCAGACTTATGGGTGTCACATCGAGTGTCCCATAAGGACAAAACTCATTCTGGTAAGCAGGAGGAAGGGAAAAAGTCCAAAGATATGGAGGGTGGAGAATCTGCTAAATCTTCTTCCCATAAGGGCCACAAAAAGAAAAATAAGGGTAAGACACAAGAGAACTCGCAGGGTAGTGGAGGTCCGCCTCCGAAACAGAACTCTGGTTACAATAAGCCTCCCTATGTAAACAGACCCAATGGATCTTGTTTTGCTTGTGGAGCAACTGACCACATGAAGGGGGATCCCCGTTGTAAGGTTAGACCTTTGGGGGTCCACTCCGCTAATCTGGCCTTCTCCTCCTACGAGGAAGAAGAGATTACAGGAGCATCCTTCTCCTCAGACTCATTTCCCAGCGGGATAGAGGCTGAGGTAGTTTTAGTTTCCCTGGGTTCCTGGGAGCCTAAAGTCACAGAGGCTTATGCTAGGATTCCGGATAATACCAAGCACTACTTTAAAGACAGTGGCCCTCATTACGACCCTGGCGGAAAGCGACTGACCGGAGCGCCACAGCGTAAATAGCGTTTCCGCCATTGCACGAAGGAGCAAAGTGCGGCCCATTCCGACCCATCGGGCACGAGCACCACGGCATGGCGGAAGTGCAAAGTCCGCGATGGCGGAAATGACCCCAAAACGGCCCACACCGCCGCCGTACGGCGCCCTAGGTGCAATACCGCCACCCCTCTTAGCGGTCACCGCAGTGTGCGCCTACCGGAAAGTACGGTGACCGGAAATATACGGAAACGGAAGTTAAAACATGGGCCCGGAACGGGAAACATCCCGGCGTACACCCATAAATACACTAAAACCACACAACCACTAAAATCACTACCCTGAAACACACCCCAACCCGTCAACCACCCTAGCGAAACCAAGAAAAATGGGAAAAGTAGCGAAGAAAGCGTGCGACCGCAAGCGGCAGGTCCACTACTCCCGTGAGGAACTCACCGTGCTAACAGAGACCCTCCAGGAGAATGCTGCCGTCGTCTTCTGCACGCAAATGACCAGGACGGCACTTGCAAACAAGAAGGCCATATGGGCTCTGGTGGCACAGCGGGTAAGTGCGGTGGGGACCGCACCCCGCACCCCACAGCAATGCCGCAAGCGATGGGACGACCTGCGGATACGCGTCCGCAGCATACTCTCTGCCAACCGCAACATTGCCACAGCCACCGGGGGAGGTCCTGAATCACCCATCAAGTTGACCCCCTGGGAAGAAATCTGTGCCTCCACCATCGGAATGGAGAGCATAGAGGGAGTCGGAGGGATGGAGAAAGGAGTGCAGACATCCGAAGATTCAGGTAGGTGGGCCAGATGAAACAATGCCAAATCCACACAGTCCATCCATGTGAAGTACCATGCGTCCACATAGTGCAACAGAAACACATGTCCAGGAGAACGTCCACACACATCGGCCTGCAAGCGCACGTTAAAACCCACAATAAATACATAAATAATTAAAAACCCCTAATACACGCACTACACGTGCAGCAGGCACACCCTAACTGCAGGCTGCCAGACAACTGCACCCTCACTCCACACACAAATCAAAGCACCTCCAAGGCCCCGACCCAAATCACCCTCAGGTACCACCCCAATGCATGTGATACAATGCCATTCCAATTCCCACAGACCCATCAATAACCCTCGCCCTCCTTTACTCCACCACAGGGTCCGATCCAAACGACGAGCTACAGGACACCCCTACCAGCACACCTGCAAAGAGGGCCAAGACCAACGGCCAGAGACCCTCCACCTCAGCTGCACGCATCAAGACACGGCAGCAGCACAAATCAGGTGGCAGCACAGAGGAGGGAACATCAACAGGCACCCCAGCAGCCAGCATGCCCACAACACCACCACCACAGGTCCCCCCAATGGATGCCACAGAAGGCACTGCCTCTGGTGGCAGCAGCACCATAGGTGACACCCCATTGATGGCAGCATGCTCCGACACAGAAAACGGGGATGTCGAAGTCAGATCCATCCATGACCTGTCCCAATCCCCCTGTCTGTCCCATCCCGTACAACATGAGGATACCACGCAGGGGCACCCACCAGACGACGACTGGCCATCCCCCACAAGCCCTGTGGCAAGGCAACATGAGGACAACAGCCCCTCTGTGACACCCCCGCAAATGGCCATGGCCCAGCAGAGGCAACAGTCCCTCGACCAGTTGATCGAACAACAGCAGCAACTGGCCACACTCCTCAAGGACCATGCCGATGAATGTGGGGGCACTAAGGCAGACATAGAAACATCAACTGAGACACTTAGGGCAGAAATGGCGAGAGGTACAGAGACGCTAAGGGCACAAATTGAGAGAAGCACCGAGAGCCTGAGGGGGGAACTGCATGCGACGTCCAAAGACGTATGTGCCGAACTTGCCGCAGTGCGCCGTGTGCTCACTGAGCTCTCGCAAACCCTTAGGGACAGGCATGGACGTGAGCAGGCAGACACATCATCCGTTGCAAGTTCCGTCCAGGGCAGCCCCCAACGTAGATCTGGGAGGAACCTGCGCTCCACAGGCAGGGGTGCCCCTGATACCCGCAGAGGGGGCATGCAATAGCGACAGCCCACTTACAATGAGCATCTTTGGACACTGGTGTTCGGGGGGGAGGTAGGAGGGTGGAGGGGGTGTGTTGGGCTCACTTGGGTGGCGGGTCGATAGGGTGTACAACATGATATCACATATGCCATAAAAAGTGCACGATCAACCAATGAGAAGTGTGGACATTGAACTTTGTGTACTAGGCCATCATAGGCGTACAGTCCATATTGTGCATGTCCCAGACACACGCAGTGCCACGAGTCCCGTGTCCATGTATCAGCCACCAGGCGTGAGTGCTAGAAGCATACATCAATGAGATGCTGACGAATGTCACGGGCCTCTGGTGCCTCGCAGACTCCTTGAGGTGCTGCCACATCCCCACCCTCATCATGACCATCTTCAGGTGCTTGCAGTTCTGCGTCAGGGGGCATGGGCACATTTCTACGTACGCACATGTTGTGGAGCATGACACATGCCATCACCATCTTTGCAACCTTCTCATGGCGGTACAGGAGTGCCCCGCCAGACCTGCTGAGGCAGCGGAAACGACCCTTCAGTAGGCCGAATGCCTGTTCAATGACTACACGGGTACGTGAGTGGGCATGGTTGTAGTCCTCCTCATGCTGGTCCCGTGGGTTCCGGACTGGTGTGAGGAGCCATCTCTTCAGTGGATATCCAGCATCACCTGTATGTGGACGAGAAACGTATGATGTGGAATGCCATTGATACGTACGCACACCCCCCCCCCCTTCCTGGCAGGTCAATGCCAATTCACATACCCCACATCATCATGCATGTAATGAGACTCACCGAGTAGCCAGGATCTGTTCCCTGCGTGTCGCTCCATGTAGCGTGGTATTGTAGAGTTCCTCAAGACCATAGAATCATGGGTTGATCCAGGGAATCGGGCACAACAATGTGTAAAGATCCTGTTGGAGTCACACACCATCTGTACATTAAGAGAATGATATTGCTTCCGGTTGCGGTACTGGGCCTCCATGGCATGTGGGACGACCAATTCAACATGGGTGCAGTCGATGGCACCAATGCAACCCGGTATGCCGGCAAGTGCATGGAATCCCACTTTTGTGTTGGTAATTTCCTGCTCCGAGCGTGGTAGGGAGATGTAGTCGTCTGCGTGCTGCAGGAGGGCATCGAGCACTTGAAATAGTGTCCGTGAGAACAGTGGCTGAGAAATGCCATGCAACTGTCCGACTGTGTGCTGGTAGGTGCCTGTGGCCAGGAAGTGGAGTACAGACACCACCTTCAGTAGGGGTGGGATGGCGGTTGGGCTATCTATCATGCTGACAAGGTCAGCCTGTGTCATGTCCACAATGGCGGCTATGGTGTCCCGGTCCAGACGGTAGAGGGTGTGGATCTGCTCATCAGTGAGGTTGAACGGATGTGCTCGGAGGCGTGGGATTGCGGGCTGCCTGCGTGGTGGTAGTGGCTGTGCTGGCAGCCCTTGCTGGCCCTGCCTTGGCCTCCTCCTCCTCCTGCGTCTCCTCCGTGCGGCTGGTTGTAGTTGGTGTTCGTCTTCTTCTTGGAGTCGGAGCGCTTGCAGTGCTATCAGGTCCCCCAGGGCCAACATCGCGAGTCCTGCCGGTAGCATTTCGGTGTGGTTGTGGGAGGAGACTGGCTGTGCAATTTATGTGTTTTCAGGCTGTATGGCCTCCACCTGTGGTGATTGATTCCACCTGTGCAAACTGCTCTCCCCTTTGGCCGAGCACGTCCCGCGCACAACGCTGCAAATCGGGGAATTGTATCTTGCTATTGCAACCATGTATTTGTACCCGATGGCCGTGTAAGATTGGTTGATATGTTCATTCTGCTGTGGTCCCATTGTTTCACATACTATCTGTGCAGTCGCGAACTGACTTGTGAGGGGTCAGTGGAACGTAGTACTCGAGTAACGGTGGACCCTCATGCATCACTGCACCGAGGTTCAACGACGGGCAGGGCGTCCCATTCGTGGGTGAAGGCAGTTGCCATTTTCACACACAGCCGCACTCGATGGAATAATTAGTGATTTCAAACGGCCACAGATGCCTTTTCGACGTGATGTTGCAAATGAGGAATTCGAGGGGCGGCGCTTTCGGTTTCCAGCTAGCGGCGAGGAGATGCCCACAGGTCTGACTGCAAATGTAACGTTCTATTGTTCTATGTCCTTGAGACAGGGCCCATGGCGAGGGAGCAATGATTGATATGAATAGTTTGGGATGCGCAATAGCTACGTGGGCGATGAGGCCGTCCGTTCCCAAAAACATGTTACTTCACAACACTGGAATTACGGGCTGGGGCACTGTGGATTTAGCAGGCTGCATAACGCACGGACTCAATGGATGTTTCTAATGTTATGTGAGTAATTATTCAGGCATTTTGATCCCGGGATGAGGGAATGATGGATGGATGCATGGGCAGGTGATTTGATACAGAGTTTGCCATGTACAGGGCTTCTTGGGATCTATCCGCCTCCCCTACGCTATGTGATGCAGGGCTGCCATTGTGGGACCATCGTCCATCTGGCCTTGTTGAGCCCTCCCTGTCTCGAGGCGCCCTCAGACACTTGTGTCCATGCACGTTATCATTCCCATCTGATGGAATCTGTTTTGACAGACGCATGCACAGGTACACTCGTTTGTGATGGTGTTTGCACCTCGATATAGATGGCTATGAGTCGCAAGTGGTTTTGGGGTGGTGATGATCCTTTTGGTTGGGCTAGCATGCATATGGCTGTGGATTTCGTGTGATCATTGAAGTGAGTAGTTGGAATGTAGTTCTGATGGCCATTCTGTTCTTTTTCTTTTCTTTTGGTTGACAGGTATCTCCTCCCCTTTTGCCACTGCCATCTGTATGCCACTCCTGCAGATGGATTTTACTCCCGACACCTGCTGCTTCGTGTTAATCAGTGGAGCAGCATTATGATCATATGGGACGATCGCCAATGGCCCACATGCCCTTACGCAGTACTGGTGGCTCGGAGCAACATTTCGGCCTTTCAGCTGGACTAGTGCCTCCCCATTGGGACGGGCATGCGGTTCTGTGCGCTTCCATGTTGCCTTTTCGTACGTGATTGTGGCTCTGTGTACCATGGGGGAACAGGGCGACACACAGGTAGTGGCTGGTCATTTCTTGCGGAAGCAGCCCACAATGGTGATTGGTGTTTTGGAGTTCATGGCCTGATGGCTGTATGGGCTTGGTGATTTTGATGTGCATTAAATTTCTATTCGGATTTGGCCCGTGTAGCGTTTTCTTTGCAAGTGATGTGGCATATGCCAGTTTGGGGGGCGATGTATTGTGAGGAGATCTGCATCGGGTTCCGGCTTCGGGGTTTAGTTGCGTGGTACTGTACTGGCCGCGTTTGCCTACGAAGCCCAGTGAGGTCAGGGATGGGGGCTGGCAATATGACAGTTTGAATGTTGTCATGCTCAGGGGCGGGGGATTGGGTTTTGTGTAACAGATGCCGGTCAGCCAGGTGGACTGGTGGAATGATGTGATTCTCGGAATATTGCTGGTCACAGGTGCCTGTGTTTGCGTGCGTTTCTTGGTGGGGGACTGTGGTCATGTCCATTGGGATGGCTTCTGTATTCGTGCCATCTGTGCCCTGCAGCTCCCATTGGCCCCTGTTGGGTTTCTTTTGTTCGTTGGCATGCATGGGTGACTTGTACATTTCACTGGTTGCATTGTGGCTTCATTGCACCTACGGGGAGTTGTACTTTGTGGGCAGGGAGCGGTGTACAGGCACTCAGTGGGGCCGTTTACGGTTGATTCGCGATGCCGTACTTCTCGCCATGGCGGAATGGTACATTACGCCATGCCTGATGGCGTTAGGTACATGTCCGCTAGGGTCGGAATTGGCATACCGTTGCACCATGGTGGTGTTTGCGGTTTGGCATGGCGCGCGCGCGCGTGCTTGGTGCAGTTAGCGTTGGCGTTCACTACGGTGTCGCTAATGGCTTCGTACTTTGCGGTGACGGGTCATAGTCGCACCGAGCGCTATTCGATGGCGGTATTGCATTTCCGCCATCGTTTTTCGATTTCCGCCAGGGTCGTAATGAGGGCCAGTGTGCTGATCAATGGAGTGGATACTCCAGCTCTTAGGGATAGTGGGTGCAGTCGCACTGTAGTGGATTCTACCTTGGTAGACTCAGAGGAAGTTGCCAGAGCTACTCTGATGCCCACTAAGTTGGCTGACGGCCCCCTCTGTATGTTTCCAGTAATACCTGTAAATCTTACTTTAAATGGTACAGCAGTCAGGATTCCAGTGAGCATTCAGAGAAACGTCCCGGGAAAGGTCTTGTTAGGTAATGATCTCAGAGCTTTAGGGCTCGTAGGAGACACTGCCGAAAGACCCTACACACGGTCTCAAGCACGGGCAGCATTGGCCAAGTCCAATACGCCGCCCCAGCCGAAGGGGAAACCCAAGGCGAAAGGAGTCGACAAGTCAAGACGAGGGAAAGAGAATATTCCCCCGAGCTCGCCTACCACTGCGGTGGAGGAAGTTGGTCAATCGCCCGGGCCTGACGAGGAGGTGGCGATGCCTGAAGTATTCGACCCCAACGATCATCCTGAACTAAAAGACTTGTTAGTTGAAGGAGGTCCTGATAGGGACGAATTCAGTAAAGGCCAACGTGAGTGCCCATCTCTGGAAGGCCTAAGGAGACAGGCCTGCTCCCAGCTTGAGGGTGAACCTCCTGGGACGCATAGGATTTATTGGGAAGGTGGACTCCTGTATAGCGAGCCCACAGAGTCTACAGAAGGAGACCATAGGAGGTTGGTGGTTCCCCTTGCTGTTAGGCCCTTCCTCCTGCAGTTGGCGCATGAAGTTCCCCTTGCTGGTCACCTTGGTATGAAGAGGACCAAGCAAAGGTTATCCATGCACTTCTACTGGCCCAAGATGGGGATGCAAGTAGAAAGTCACTGCAGGAGTTGTGCCTCCTGCCAGTTGTCTGGTAAGGTTGGCGCGACAATCCAAGCTCCGTTGGTACCGCTCCCAGTTGTGGGGGTACCATTTGAAAGGGTAGGGATCGACATCGTTGGTCACCTTGACCCGCAAACATCCTCGGGCAATAGGTTTATCCTGGTGCTGGTCGACCATGCAACCAGGTATCCTGAGGCCATCCCATTGAAAACTGTAACTGCCAAGTCAGTTGCAAAAGCTTTACTCGGCATATTTACTAGGGTTGGCTTCCCTAAAGAAGTTGTGTCAGATCGTGGCAGCAACTTTATGTCGAAGTATATGCAGGCTATGTGGAAAGAATGTGGGGTCACCTACAAGTTCTCTTCTGCATACCACCCCCAGACCAATGGTCTGGTGGAACGTTTCAACAGAACGTTAAAGAGCATGATTGGGGCTCTGGAGGAGCCTCAGAGAAGAAAATGGGATCTTCTTTTACCATGCTTACTGTTTGCCTACCGAGAGGTACCACAGGAGGGTGTTGGCTTCAGCCCCTTCGAACTTCTGTTCGGTCATCCCGTACGGGGACCCTTAGCCATCGTCAAAGAGGGATGGGAGATGCCCACTCCCCCTGTTACTACCAACGTAGTTGATTATGGGCTAGGGCTCATAAAACGGATGGTACTTCTGATGGGCTTGGCTAGTGATAAATTGAAGGCAGGACAAGCGCTGGTGAAACATTGGTACGACCAGAAAGCTTCCCTCATCAACTTTACACCTGGTCAGCAAGTCCTAATCATGAATCCCATAAGGCCTCGAGCTTTACAGGACAAATGGTCAGGCCCTTACACAGTGGTGGAGCCCCTGGGTGAGGTTAACTATTTAGTGGACCTTGGAAGGCCTGGACAGGCTCCAAAAGTGTTTCACGTGAATAGGCTGAAGGCTTTCGTCCCAAGAGTCGAAATCGCAGCACTGCTACTGGCTTCAGACGTTGAGGAAGAGGAGTCTGAACCTCTCCCCGACCTGTTCCAGAGCGGTCCTTCAGATAGCTCCTTTGAGGGTGTCCGAGTGGCCCCTCACCTGACTTCTGATCAGCAGGCTGAGGTGAAAAGTTTGCTTAGGCAGTTTTCCCCCCTGTTTTCACAGTCGCCTGGTTTGACACCTTGGTGCAAACATAACATTGACACAGGAGACAGTGTACCTACCAAAAGTAGGGGATACAGGATGTCAGACAAAGTACGGTCTTATATTAAGACCGAGGTCAACAAGATGTTAGACCTTGGGGTGATTGAACCCTCTAGTAGTCCTTGGTCCAGCCCAGTGGTGTTGGTTCCAAAGGCAGGCACTTCTGAATTGAGGTTCTGCGTGGATTACAGGGCTCTGAATGCTGTCACCAAGACAGATGCACACCCCTTGCCTCGAACAGATGAGCTGGTGGATACTTTGGGTGCCTCCAAGTACCTCAGCACGTTTGACCTCAATGCTGGCTATTGGCAAATAGCTTTAGCAGAGCATGCCAAGGAGAAGACAGCATTTTCTACTCCAGACGGCCTTTACCAATTCCGGGTAATGCCGTTCGGGTTGAAGAATGCACCTGCCACTTTCCAGAGGCTTGTGAATCATGTGTTGAATGGGTTGGACGAATTCTGTCTTGCATATCTGGACGATATAGCAGTTTTCAGTGCCACCTGGGAAGACCATGTGAAACACCTCGGGATTGTGCTCCAGGCTCTTCAGAAAGCCCACTTGACCATAAAGGCTAGTAAATGCCAGATTGGACAAGGCTCAGTGGTTTACCTTGGACATGAAGTAGGTGGAGGGAGGCTACAGCCTCTACCCAGTAAAGTACAAGCAGTACAAGACTGGCCTACCCCCACTACGCAAACCCAAGTGAGAGCCTTCTTAGGACTCACGGGGTATTACCGCAATTTTGTGGCAGACTATGGCACCATAGCTGCTCCTCTGACTGCCCTCACAACTCCAAAGAAACCCAAGAAGGTAACTTGGACCGACGAGTGTGAGAAGGCCTTCAATGGCTTAAAAGACTCCTTGTGCCAGGCCCCTGTCCTCAGGGCCCCTGATTATCAAAGACCTTTTATCGTGCAGACGGACGCCTCTGACACTGGGATAGGAGCTGTACTATCACAAGTAGATGAGAAGGGTAAGGAACACCCTATCGGTTTTATTAGTCGCCAGTTTAAGGACAGAGAGCTCAGATGGTCCACGGTAGAGAAAGAATGTTTCTCTGTTGTGTGGGCCCTAAGGAAGCTGAGGCCCTACCTCTATGGGACCCACTTCACTGTGCAAACTGACCATAAGCCGTTAAAGTGGCTAATGAACATGAAGGGGGAGAATCCAAAGTTGCTTAGGTGGTCCATAAGTCTACAAGGCTTCGACTTCACTATTGAGCATAGGCTAGGTGTCCAACATAGCAATGCTGATGGGTTGTCCAGAATGTTTAACCGACCTGAACAAGAGACTCATCCAGGGGTGGATTAGTTCCCCCTGTCCATAGTCTGGGAGGGGCGAGTGTTAGGAAAGATTTCGTAATTGTAGGTAATTTTCCTTCCATGTGGCAACCCCTAAACTTTTTGCTGTTGCTTTTCACCTTGTTCTTGACTTCTGCCGCACTCCTCTGGGCTTTCGCTCCTTTTCTTACGGGGAAACTGACATGCCCTTAAGACAGTAAGTACCGGGGAACGCTGTTTCCCGTAGTTTCTTTTATCATGTTGCGGCTTTAGTGCAACATGACACAAGAGGGCACTGTAAGCTAAATTACAGCTCTCTTGGGTCTCTAGCCTTCTACAGGCCCTAGATACTTGTTTAGGATTGTATTTGATCGGTGCAAGTCATTCAGGGACTGGAATGGTGGCAGCGATCGTTTTGTGTATTTTGAGCTCCTTTTGGCGTTCTAAGCACGTTTTTCGCGCTGAACCCAAAATGGTGGCCTGGCTCCCAAAATGGCCAGACCACGAGGCTCCTTTGTCCTGTCCACTGACCGTCTTGCTCCCTTCACCTTCCCCAGGTCGAGCGACCCGGGGCCTTCCTTATTTGGGCATGTACTTTCCCGCGAAACACGGATGCTTTCGCGGGCTTCTACATGTCTTTTGTGTGCCTCCAGGGTGTGGGCTGGGATGTCTGGTCCCAATACACATCCTGGGTGCCAGAGAGTCTAGGGTAGTGTGAATGCCTGGGACCACCGTGGTCCGTGATTGGTCCACGAATGGTGTGTGTGTTGATGAGCGGATCTCCCATTGGCTCCCCTCCGTTTTGGCGCGAAGGGAACCGTGGATAAGAGGGGGCTGGAAACACCACTACCATGTCGATCTCCTGAGTTCTCACGAACGAAGGAATACAGGAGCCAAGTATCCTGCAACCAAGAGGCTGGACCGAGGAATCGCTGGTGACCCGCTGAAGGACTCCTCCTTTGCACTGCTGTCGTCCTGTGACACCCTTTCCTCCTTTGATCGAACCAGAAGGCCTGTACTGGTGCTTCGACCTTTGGAATAGCAGGAACAGCTATTCTCGGCGACTTCATCATCTCCTGCCAGTAAGCCTTCGGAAGCGTCTCTGGGCCATCCAGTTGACTGACCAGCTTACACGGGAGTCCTGCTCTGTAACCGCCGCCAGGTTATGTTGTATTTCGAGTCCTGGTCACTCTCACACGCTTCGTACACTTGGCGTTCCCAAGTCTGAAGTGAGTAGTGTACATTTGGCTCAGATACACATGGCCGCTCCGTTGCCCTGCTGTGGTGACAAAACTGTGCAGGTTTCTTCGATTGGGACGTCTTTTTTCTCTACACGACGACAAGGCATTCCCGGCTCTTCTGAACCTGCCAGCTGCTGAAACTAACGTGGAGAAGCCTGGGTCTGCTTGCATCGGGGACCGGTGAGTAGTATAGCTAGGATCTGGTCGCCCTCCTGCAGTAGCCCATTGCTTTTCCCCGCTGTGTAAAAAACAGCACCCTTTTGTCTGTACTCGCGCTCTGCTTCTGCTCACTGTGGAGGCTGCGCTTGAGTCGCGGAACCTGTTCTTCTTCTGTTGTGCACTAACCCGAACTGCCTGACTTCCTCCGAAGAGCTTCTCCTTTTGCCCGTTGGCACCAGCGTGTGCAGGTACTTTGAGCACAAGGCTCCACTCTTCGCAGGGCTCGGACTTCCATCTAGTTAGGTGCCTCTGAAGGCGAACTGAGTCTAAAGCATTATCGCACTGCCTGTTTTCCTTCCCTTGCAGGTGGACTACACATTTCGTGCCTCTAATGCTTGAGACTGTCGTATTTGTATATATATTGTGTTGATATGGTATGTGTTGGCTTAATATTGTGATATTGTGATTTTCTCGCTACGGTCATTATTTTAAAGGCCTTAAAATAAATGTGTATATATTTTTGATATAACAACTGTTTGGAGTAGTTTGTAAGCGCTCTTGCTTTGTGTGCTCATTGCGGGCTTTCAGTCACCCTCACCCCTCTTGAGACCTAGTCTTGACCGCCGCGATCGCTACCTTGATTGGTCTGGCTCGTCCAGAGGTTACCCTGTTCCAAGTAATTAGGTTGGCCTTCTGAACTTCTGCGCCACCAGGACAGAGTTCAGAAATCCGTCTTAACACTAACACGCAGTGGATTCTGGGCATTGAAGTCCAAAATACATTGTTTAGTCCAAGTAACGTGCAGCGTTGTCGTTTCGCCTTGTCCACGCTGCAGCACCTTCCTCTTCTCCTTACAGTCTCCTTACAGCCTCTCTTTTCCAGCAGCACGGCGCCCAAAAGACTTACGCTTCCAAGGCACTTCCAATCCTACTCTCTACACCTACGTATTCTCCAATGCATCTTGCGCTACCTCTCCTACCCTCACAGTGTTGCCGCATTTACGACTATCATCCTCTCTCACCTAGACTATGCCATCATCCTATACTTGCACACGCCTGCATCCCAACTCAGAAAACTCCAGCGGGTCCTACAGCCAGGCTCCTCCTGGCAATAGGCCCTAGGGAGCACATCACATCCGCCCTCTGTATCCTTCACTGGCTCCCTGTCGGGTGCACCCATAGTTACTAGAAATTAAACAGAGCTGGAAAAATGATCACTCTGTCCTTCAAATTGCTGCACGTTCTTCTCGTTGTGCTTCTTATGATCTCTTTCTATTTCATGCATCACCACTTTACAATTAAACTCTTATTTCCACTCTTTTACTTCATTCTTGTCATATATTTTCTGTTCTTGTACTCCTCGCCCTACTAACTCCTCTATGAATTCTCCTCTTTCTGCTTCTGCTTGACATTTTACTTCCAAAATTGATAATCTTTGTTCCTCCTTTTCCGCAGCTGTAACGCTCACCTGATTCCCGTAGAGGCGCCGGTCTTGACTGGGCGTATACCGTATCTTCAAAGGTGATGTGTAACACACGGCTGGCTCTTTGGGCTGGGCCTCTGTGCACTGTATGTCTGACTTGAAGGGTAAGATGTCTGCAGATAGAAAATATGGGATTAAGGAACTGGGTTATTGAATGTCTCTCTCTTCTTCCCTTTCTCTTCTCCTGTAGAACCCCAAAGGTTAACGCTCTCACCTTAGGTAAGTGAACGCCGTGCTCTCCATATGCCTCGGGGCAGGGTGCTGTAACCAGTTTCTTCACTGGATAAGGGGAGCAGGCCTCTTGACTTCAGAGGACTGCTGTCCGTCGTTTACTGCACGAACGGTAAGTTTCGAGTAATTCTAATGTCTTTAAAGTCTTTAGTAATGATGTTTTCTTGTTTTGCAGGGTTCCGGCGATGGCGGATGACGGGCTGAAGTGAGTTGAAGATGGAGCCCGTGTGATGAATAGAAGCGCCTGGAAGCACGTAAGTAAGCGCTTGTTGCCTGCTTCACGATGCGCTCTAACTGTCTTTTTATTTTGCAGGTACAAGTTCGGAGCGGCTGCAGGGTGCCGGAATACCCACTGGGTTAGATGTGGAAAGGAGTAATGGCACGTGAGTATTAAAGTTCCCCAATGTCTTTAAACGCACCTTGTTTTGTCTTTCAGATGCGGGATGCAGCGCCGAAGGCCTCCGGAGCGTGCGAAGAGTTGGTAAGCTTTTGTCTTTCAGATGCCGGAATGCAGTGTGAAGACCTCCGGAGCGCACGAAGAGTAGGTAAGCCTTTGTCTTTCAGATGCCGGAATGCAGCGCGAGGCGTTGGTGACAGCCGATGGACCAGGTAAGTGAAGAGCTGTCACTGAAGCCCGTAATGCTAACCTGTTCTTTCTTGTCTTTATAGGTGTTGCTGAAGACTGGATTCAGGATGGTAAGCCTTTTTCCTTAGGCCCAGGATCAGATGCAGAAGACACGATGAGCGTTCTGCTGCAGAGGATGCAGAATAACGCAAAGCAAGATTCATCCATCGGGTGTGGTTTAAATAGCCTCCTGTAGTGCTTAGGTGTCTCCTTCCACAGCCACGCCTAGGTAAGAAAAGAGTTCCTGTTTTCCAGAAGAGTTCCAGTGTTCTGAATCTAGGGAGTGGCTCCTGCCCCACCCAACAGGAAAAGTAGTTCCAAACAGAAGAGGATCAGAGGCTCAACTGGCAGGCAAGTAAGCAGCATGGTCTGCTGCAGGTAAGTCCACCCAAGCATTATGAGCCCGGCGCTTCCAGCGCTGGGACTGGGCATATTTATGAGCCTGGTGCCACTGGCGCCAGGACTGGGTCCAAAAGGTCCCAATTGGGACTGGTTGGCACTCGGAACCTGGGTTATGGATCTGCTTCCAAGGGAGTTGGGAAAACCCTGACCTTTTGGAAGCAGAGATCATGACAGTACCCCCCCTCAAGGCCCCTCCCAAACCGGGCTTCTCCGGGGGTTTTGGCTTGTCAGGAAATGTTCGGTGAAATCTTTTGATTAGGCGAGGAGCGTGGACATATTCAGCAGGTTCCCAGGATCTCTCTTGGGGGCCGTAGCCTTTCCAGTCAATTAGGTAAAATAGTTTAGATTTGGAGATCTTGGAGTCCAGAATGCTTTTGACTTCAAACTCGAGTTCTCCATCAACTAGGATAGGTTTTGGAGATTTAGTTAGTCGGGTTTGAGGTTGCACGGGTTTTAATAGAGAGACGTGGAAGACCGGATGTATCTTCATGTGTGGGGGCAAGTCCAACTTGACCGCTACCGGGTTTACTATGGTAGTGATGGAATAGGGACCAAGGTATCTTGGGTTGAATGTGCGTGTCCCTTTTAGAGGTAGATATTTGGTGGATAACCAGACTTGATCCCCTACTTGATATTGAGGGGCTTCCTTCCGATGTTGATCTGCTCCTTTCTTGTATTGTTCTTTAGCCCTTTGAAGGTGAGAAACAGCTTCCTTAGAGGCTTGGGTGATTGTAGAATGCAGGTAGTCTACTGCTGGTGTTTCAAGATCTTGGAGGGGATCCAACTTAGAGGTTCGAGGGTGACTGCCGTACAAAAGAAAAAACGGGGTTTTCCCAGTTCCCAAATGGACAGAGTTATTGTAGGCATATTCGGCTATCCAAAGGATGTCTTTCCAAGTTTTTTCAGTTTGTTGCAGCATGCAGCGTAAATACTGTTCCAGAGTTTGATTGGTCCTCTCGGTTTGTCCGTCGGTCTGAGGGTGGTGACTGGTCGATAGTCTCACATCAATTTGAGCTGACCGACAGCAACTTCGCCAAAAATGAGAAATAAATTGACTACCTCGATCCGAAATTAGAACCGAAGGAAAACCGTGCAGTCGGACGATGTTTTCGAGAAATTCTCGGGCCAGAGTTGCTGCTGTTGGCAAGCCTTTGAGCGGAATGAAATGCGCCATCTTGGAGAATAAGTCCACGATTACTAGAATCGTATTGTATCCGGAGCATGGAGGTAGATCGGTGATGAAGTCCATAGAAAGCGTATGCCAAGGGCGAGGCGGGATGTCAATAGGGCGTAAGAGGCCTGCTGGTCTTTCCTTTTGACTCTTGTTTTGGGCGCATACTCCACAGGACATTATAAAGTCTCTGATATCTTTTTTCCAAGACGGCCACCAGAAGTAGCGCTTGATCTTTTCTGAGGTCTTGGCCATACCGGGATGTCCTTCCATTAAAGAATCGTGATAACAAGAGATTACTTTTTTCTGTAACTCTGTGCTGGGTAGGTATAATCGTTCTTGGAAATACAATAAGTTGTCCTTTACTGCAAAGTCCTTTCCCTGCAGATGCCAATTCTGTATGTCTGCTGGAGTTACAAGTTGCCTGGCTTTATCCTTAACTTCCTCTATGGATTCTGTGGCGATTACACCCAGAATTCTTTGTTCGGGAATGATTGGTACAGGTTTAGGGTTGATCAAGTGTTCTTCCACTCCCATCCGAGAAAGGGCATCAGCTTTACCGTTCTTTGTACCAGGTCGATAGGTAATTATGAAGTCAAACTCGGCAAAGAATAATGCCCAACGGAGTTGTCTAGAGGATTGGGCTTTTGCGGTTTTCAAATATTGCAGGTTTCGGTGATCCGTAATCACAGTAACGGTGTGTCGGGCCCCCAGCAGATAATGCCGCCAAGCCTTAAAGGCAGACTTGATAGCCAGAAGTTCCTTGTCAGTAATCGTGTAATTGATTTCAGGAGGCGAGAATTTGCGGGACCAAAATGCCACGGGGTGCAACTGATTGGTTACCGGGTCCTTTTGTGATAGAACTGCCCCCATGGCAAGGCTTGAAGCATCAGTTTCTACGATGTAGGGCAGTTCGGGGCGAGGTATTTTTAAGATTGGTGCAGAGATAAATTTAGTCTTCAAATCCTGGAAAGCTTGTTCCGCCTCGGTAGACCATTCAAAACGTTTGTTTTTCTTTAACAAGGCAGTGATGGGCTGGACTATTCGAGAGAATTCGGGGATAAACCTGCGGTAAAAGTTAGCGAAGCCTAACATGCTTTGCACACCTTTTACGGAGGATGGTGATGGCCATTTGAGAACTGCATCGACCTTCTTTGAATCCATACGCACTCCGCCAGGTGATAATATGAATCCCAAGAATTCAACTTCAGTCACGTTGAAAACACATTTTTCCAACTTAGCGAAAAGTTTGTGTTGACGCAATCTTTCGAGGACCATTTTCACGTGTTTCCGATGTTCAGATTCCAATGAAGAATAAACGAGGATGTCGTCAATGTAAACGACATCACACACATCTATGAGCTCTCTGAGGACATCGTTCATAAAATATTGAAAGGCGGCCGGGGCATTGCAAAGTCCGAAGGGCATGACCTGATATTCAAATAGCCCATACTTGGTGCGGAAGGCCGTCTTCCATTCATCGCCCTCTTTTACTCGTACCAAGTGGTAAGCTCCTCTAAGATCCAGCTTTGTATATATGCATGCTTTTCTGACTTGGTCCAGGAGTTCAGGGATCAAAGGTAACGGATATCTATTCTTAACAGTGATCTGGTTCAGGGAGCGATAATCTATACAAGTTCTAAGGTCTCCTTCCTTTTTTGGAACGAAGAACAAAGCTGAAGAAGCAGGGGACTTGGAAGGACGAATAATCCCATTTGCCAGGTATTGATCCAGGTATTGTCGAAGGTGAAGGTTCTCAGGCTCGGTGAGGGCATAAATTCTACTACAAGGAGGAGTAGATCCAGGTATCAGGTCTATCTGGCAGTCATAAGACCTATGAGGAGGTAGAGAGTTAGCCTGATCCTTCCGGAAAACATCTTGGTATTCTAGGTATTCGGGAGGTAACTGGGGAGTCTCTGAAGAAATTGCTGCCAGTGCAACACCAGGTGGAGGGTGACAAGTAGAGACACATTCTGGAAACTGGACCGTTCTTGCTCGCCAATCGATCAGAGGATTGTGTTTCTCTAACCAAGGTATTCCTAGAATAATCTGAAACTGAGGGGCCTTGATCACATCGAACACGATCTTCTCATGGTGTCCATCTTGACTTACTAGCGTCACCTCTTGAATGGTATGCGTTACTGGCCCGGAGGCTATCTCCGTACCATCCACCGTAGTAATGACGTCCTTTACAGCCTTGGGACAAAGAGTTAGATTCATCCTCAAAACCATTTCATGATCCACATAATTGCCGATGGCACCGCTGTCGACGTAAGCTTCAATTGCATGTAATCGATCCGGATTATCAGGGCTAATGAGGACCATAGGTATCACGAAATGCGAGGTCACGGAACTGGTTTTCACGCTCGGCAAGAGGACCTCTATTCTTGTCGGGCGAGGTCGTTTCCCTGCTCAGAGTTTGTAACTTTGGTAACTGCAGCTCCTACTGCCTTCTTGGCAGGTTTCACCGGACAGTCTCGAAGAAAGTGCCCTGAGTTTCCGCAATAGAGGCATAATTGCAACTGTTTTCTCCTTTCCCGCTCCTTTTGTGTTAGAGGACCTTTCAGACCCCCTATTTGCATGGGTTCCCCGGAGTCTACTCCTTTGGAAGGAGTTGGCGGTTTGGAAAATACTCGAGCATCAAACTTGGAACGATCGGCCTTCCTGTTCTGCAGTCTGTGATCTATTTGAACGACTAAGTCTATATAGTCCGAACAATCTTGTGGGGGATTCACTACTTGGGCTAACACATCTTTGAGCTCTCCACGTAGACCTCTATAAAACAGCGTAATCCTTTTGTCCTCAGGCCATTGAGTTTCCACTATCAGTCTGTTGAAAGACGCAATATAAGCCAAAAGGTCTTGATTACCTTGTCGCAACGAAAGAAGCTCATTGTCCAAGGCCTGCCCCTGTGAATGTCTTGCGAACAGTTTTTCCATACTGAGCTGAAAAGCTTGAAAATCATGGAGGACCGGATCATCTTGATTTACTAGAGGGATCTACCAGTCTGCCGCATTGCCACTAAGGTACGAAAGCACGAAAGCTACTTTAGCTTGATCAGTTGGAAAGGCTGCTGGCCGGCATAAGAAATGCAACCGGCACTGATTGATAAATACTGCAAACCTCTTTGGGTCACCAGAAAATCGTTCGGGCGGAGCCAGAGGTACATTCCCAGGTAGGTTGATCTGCACTGGATTCATAGAGGATGTAGAAGGAAGATTTCCCCCAGATGCGGGTAACGGGGTCTGTCCGGCTTGTGACTGTAGCAATTGTCTAGCGAGATCATCTGTTCGCTCCTTGGAAATAATCAGTTCCCTTCTTAGAGCGTTCGTTTCCTGACGGGCTGCATGCACTTCTGCCCTTAGTTCCGCAAGTAACTGGGCTAGCTGGTCAGTATCCGAGGTTTCCATAGCGCCTGGACGGGAGTTTTGTGGTAGGCTTTGCGTTCTGTAACGCTCACCTGATTCCCGTAGAGGCGCCGGTCTTGACTGGGCGTATACCGTATCTTCAAAGGTGATGTGTAACACACGGCTGGCTCTTTGGGCTGGACCTCTGTGCACTGTATGTCTGACTTGAAGGGTAAGATGTCTGCAGATAGAAAATATGGGATTAAGGAACTGGGTTATTTAATGTCTCTCTCTTCTTCCCTTTCTCTTCTCCTGTAGAACCCCAAAGGTTAACGCTCTCACCTTAGGTAAGTGAACGCCGTGCTCTCCATCTGCCTCGGGGCAGGGTGCTGTAACCAGTTACTTCACTGGATAAGGGGAGCAGGCCTCTTGACTTCAGAGGACTGCTGTCCGTCGTTTACTGCACGAACGTTAAGTTTCGAGTAATTCTAATGTCTTTAAAGTCTTTAGTAATGATGTTTTCTTGTTTTGCAGGGTTCCGGCGATGGCGGATGACGGGCTGAAGTGAGTTGAAGATGGAGCCCGTGTGATGAATAGAAGCGCCTGGAAGCACGTAAGTAAGCGCTTGTTGCCTGCTTCACGATGCGCTCTAACTGTCTTTTTATTTTGCAGGTACAAGTTCGGAGCGGCTGCAGGGTGCCGGAATACCCACTGGGTTAGATGTGGAAAGGAGTAATGGCACGTGAGTATTAAAGTTCCCCAATGTCTTTAAACGCACCTTGTTTTGTCTTTCAGATGCGGGATGCAGCGCCGAAGGCCTCCGGAGCGTGCAAAGAGTTGGTAAGCTTTTGTCTTTCAGATGCCGGAATGCAGCGCGAGGCGTTGGTGACAGCCGATGGACCAGGTAAGTGAAGAGCTGTCACTGAAGCCCGTAATGCTAACCTGTTCTTTCTTGTCTTTATAGGTGTTGCTGAAGGTTGGATTCAGGATGGTAAGCCTTTTTCCTTAGGCCCAGGATCAGATGCAGAAGACACGATGAGCGTTCTGCTGCAGAGGATGCAGAATAACGCAAAGCAAGATTCATCCATCGGGTGTGGTTTAAATAGCCTCCTGTAGTGCTTAGGTGTCTCCTTCCACAGCCACGCCTAGGTAAGAAAAGAGTTCCTGTTTTCCAGAAGGGTTCCAGTGTTCTGAATCTAGGGAGTGGCTCCTGCCCCACCCAACAGGAAAAGTAGTTCCAAACAGAAGAGGATCAGAGGCTCAACTGGCAGGCAAGTAAGCAGCATGGTCTGCTGCAGGTAAGTCCACCCAAGCATTATGAGCCCGGCGCTTCCAGCGCTGGGACTGGGCATCTTTATGAGCCTGGTGCCACTGGCGCCAGGACAGGGTCCAAAAGGTCCCAATTGGGACTGGCTGGCACTCGGAACCGGGGTTATGGGTCTGCTTCCAAGGGAGTCGGGCAAGTCCTGATCTTTTGGAAGCAGAGATCATGACAGCACCCCCCCCCCTCAAGGCCCCTCCCAAACCGGGCTTCTCCGGGGGTTTGGGCTTGTTAGGAAATGTTTGATGAAATCTTTTGATTAGACGAGGCGCGTGGACATATTCTGCAGGTTCCCAGGATCTTTCTTGAGGACGGTAGCCTTTCCAGTCAATCAGGTAAAATAGTTTAGATTTGGAGATCTAGGAATCCAGGATGCTTTTGACTTCAAACTCGAATTCTCCATCAACTAGGATAGGTTTTGGAGATGTAGTTAGTCGGGTTTGAGGTTGCACAGGTTTTAGTAGAGAGACGTGGAAGACCGGGTGTATCTTCATGTGAGGGGGCAAGTCCAACTTGACCGCTACCGGATTTACTATGGTAGTGATTGAATAGGGACCAAGGTATCTTGGGTTGAATGTGCGTGGTCCTTTTAGAGGTAGATATTTGGTGGATAACCAGACTTGATCTCCTACTTGATATTGGGGGGCTTCCTTCCGATGTTGGTCTGCTCCTTTCTTGTATTGTTCTTTAGCCCTTTGAAGGTGAGAAACGGCTTCCTTAAAGGCTTGGGTGATTGTAGAATGCAGGTGGTCTACTGCTGGTGTTCCAAGATCTTGGAGTGGATCCAACTCCGAGGTTCGAGGGTGACTACCGTATAAAAGAAAAAACGGGGTCTTCCCAGTTCCCGAGTGGACAGAGTTATTGTAGGCATATTCGGCTATCCAAAGGATATCTTTCCAAGTTTTTTCAGTTTGTTGTAGCATGCAGCGCAAATACTGTTCCAGAGTTTGATTGGTCCTCTCGGTTTGTCCGCCGGTTTGAGGGTGGTGGCTGGTCGAAAGTCTCACATCAATTTGAGCCGACTGACAGCAACTTCGCCAAAAATGAGAAATAAATTGACTACCTCGATCCGAAATGAGAGCTGAAGGAAAACCGTGCAGTCGGACGATGTTTTCGAGAAATTCTCGGGCCAGAGTTGCTGCTGTTGGTAAGCCTTTGAGTGGAATGAAATGCGCCATCTTGGAGAATAGGTCCACGATTACTAGGATCGTATTGCATCCGGAGCATGGAGGTAGATCGGTGATGAAGTCCATAGAAAGCGTATGCCAAGGGCGAGGTGGGATGTCTATAGGGCGTAAGAGGCCGGCTGGTTTTTCCTTTTGACTCTTGTTTTGGGCGCATACTCCACAGGACATTATAAAGTCTCTGATATCTTTTTTCCAAGACGGCCACCAGAAGTAGCGCTTGATCTTTTCCGAGGTCTTGGTCATACCGGGATGTCCTTCCATTAAAGAATCGTGATAACAAGAGATTACCTTTTTCTGTAAATCTGTGCTGGGCAGGTATAACCGTTCTTGGAAATATAATAGGTTGTCCTTCACCGTAAAGTCCTTTCCCTGCAGATGCCAATTCTGTATGTCTGCTGGAGTTACCAGTAGGCTGGCTTTATCCTTAACTTCCTCTATGGATTGTGTGGCGATTACACCTAGAATTCTTTGTTCGGGAATGATAGGTACAGGTTTAGGATTGATCAAATGTTCTTCCACTCCCATCCGAGAAAGGGCATCAGCTTTACCGTTTTTTGTACCAGGTCGATAGGTAATTATGAAGTCAAACTCGGCAAAGAATAGTGCCCAACGGAGTTGCCTAGAGGATTGAGCTTTTGCGGTTTTCAAATATTGCAGGTTTCGGTGATCTGTAATCACAGTAACGGTGTGTCGGGCCCCCAGAAGATAATGCCGCCAAGCCTTAAAGGCGGACTTGATAGCTAGAAGTTCCTTATCAGTAATAGTGTAATTGATTTCAGGAGGCGAGAATTTGCGGGACCAAAATGCCACGGGATGCAACTGATTGGGTCCTTTTGTGATAGAACTGCCCCCATGGCAAGGCTCGAAGCATCAGTTTCAACGATGTAGGGGAGTTCTGGGCGAGGAAGTTTTAAGATCGGTGCAGAGATAAATCTAGTCTTCAAATTCTGGAAAGCTTGTTCCGCCTCGGTAGACCATTCAAAACGTTTGTTTTTCTTTAACAAGGCGGTGATGGGCTGGACTATTCGAGAGAATTCGGGGATAAACCTGCGGTAAAAGTTAGCGAAGCCTAACATGCTTTGAACACCTTTTACGGAGGATGGCGATGGCCATTTGAGAATTGCATCGACCTTCTTTGAATCCATACGCACTCCGCTAGGTGATAATATGAATCCCAAGAATTCAACTTCAGTCACGTTGAAAACACATTTTTCCAACTTAGCGAAAAGTTTGTGTTGACGCAATCTCTCGAGGACCATTTTCACGTGTTTCCGATGTTCAGTTTCCGATGAAGAATTAACGAGGATGTCGTCAATGTAAACAACAACACACACATCTATGAGCTCTCTGAGGACATCGTTCATAAAATATTGAAAGGCGGCCGGGGCATTGCAAAGTCCGAAGGGCATGACCTGATATTCAAATAGCCCATACTTGGTGCGGAAGGCCGTCTTCCATTCATCGCCCTCTTTTACTCGTACCAAGTGGTAGGCTCCTCTAAGATCCAGCTTTGTATATATGCATGCTTTTCTGACTTGGTCCAGGAGTTCAGGGATCAAAGGTAACGGATATCTATTCTTAACGGTGATCTGGTTCAGGGCGCGATAATCTATACAAGTTCTAAGGTCCCCTTCTTTTTTTGGAACGAAGAATAAAGCTGAGGAAGCAGGGGACTTGGAAGGACGAATAAACCCATTCGCTAGGTATTGATCCAGGTATTGTCGGAGGTGAAGATTCTCAGGCTCGGTGAGGGCATAAATTCTACTACAAGGAGGAGTAGATCCAGGTATCAGGTCTATCTGGCAGTCATAAGACCTATGAGGAGGTAGAGAGTTAGCCTGATCCTTCCGGAAAACATCTTGGAATTCTAAGTATTCAGGAGGTAACTGGGGAGCCTCCAAGGAAATTGCTGCCAGTGCAACACCAGGTCGAGGGTGACAAGTAGAGACACATTCTGGAAACTGAACCGTTCTTGCTCGCCAATCGATCTGAGGATTGTGCTTCTCTAACCAAGGAATTCCTAGAATAATCTGGAACTGAGGGGCCTTGATCACATCGAACACGATCTTCTCATGGTGTCCATCTTGACTTACTAGCGTCACTTCTTGGGTGGTATGCGTTACTGGTCCGGAGGCTATCTCCGTACCATCCACCGTAGTAATGACGTCCTTTACAGCCTTTGGACAAAGAGTCAGATTCATCCTCAAAACCATTTCCTGATCCACATAATTGCCGATGGCACCGCTGTCGACGTAAGCTTCAATCGCATGTAATCGATCCGGATGTTCAGGGCTACTGAGGACCATAGGTATCACGAAATGCGAGGTCACGGAACTGGTTTTAACGCTCGGCAAGAGGACCTCTATTCTTGTCGGGCGAGGTCGTTTCCCTGCTCAAAGTTTGTGACCCTGGTAACTGCAGCTCCTACTGCCTTCTTGGCTGGTTTCACCGGACAGTCTCGAAGAAAGTGCCCCTAGTTTCCGCAATAGAGGCATAATTGCAGCTGTTTTCTCCTTTCCCGCTCCTTTTGTGTTAGTGGTCCTTTCAGGCCCCCTATTTGCATGGGTTCCCCGGAGTCTACTCCTTTGGTAGGAGTTGGTGGTTTGGAAAATACTCGAGCATCAAACTTGGAACGATCGGCCTTCCTGTTCTGCAGGCTGTGGTCAATTTGAACGACTAAGTCAATATAGTCCGAACAGTCTTGCGGGGGATTCACTACTTGGGCTAACACATCTTTGAGCTCTCCACGTAGACCTCTATAAAACAGCGTAATCCTTTTGTCCTCAGGCCATCGAGTTTCCACTATCAGTCTGTTGAAAGACGCAATATAAGCCAAAAGGTCTTGATTACCCTGTCGTAATGAAAGGAGCTCATTGTCCAAGGCCTGCCCCTGTGAATGTCTTGCAAACAGTTTTTCCATACTGAGCTGAAAAGCTTGAAAATCATGGAGAACCGGATCATCTTGATTAACTAGAGGGATCGACCAGTCTGCCGCATTGCCACTAAGGTACGAAAGCACAAAAGCTACCTTAGCTTGATCAGTTGGAAAGGCTGCTGGCCGGCATAAGAAATGCAACCGGCACTGATTAATAAATACTGCAAACCTCTTTGGGTCACCAGAAAATCGTTCGGGCGGAGCCAGAGGTACATTCCCAGGTAGGTTGATTTGCACTGGGTTCGTAGAGGATGTTGAAGGAAGATTTGCCCCTGATGCGGGTAACAGAGTTTGTCCGGCTTGTGACTGTAGCAATTGTCTAGCGAGATCGTCTGTTCGCTCCTTGGAAATAATCAGTTCCCTTCTTAGAGCATTCGTTTCCTGAAGGGCTGCATGCACTTCTGCTCTTAGTTCCCCAAGTAACTGGGCTAACTGGTCGGTATCCGAGGTTTCCATAGCGCCTGGGTGGGAGTTTTGCGGTAGGCTTTGCGTTCTGTAACGCTCACCTGATTCCCGCAGAGGCGCCGGTCTTGACTGGGTGAATGCCGTATCTTCAAAGGTGATGTGTAACACACGGTTGGCTCTTTGGGCTGGACCTCTGTGCACTGTATGTCTGACTCGAAGAGTAAGATGTCTGCAGATAGAAAATATGGGATTAATGAACTGGGGTTATTGGGTGCCTCTCTCCTCTTCCCTTTCTCTTCTCCTGTAGAACCCCAAAGGTTAACGCCCTCACCTTAGGTAGAACGCCGAGCTCTCCATCTGCCTCGGGGCAGGGTGCCGTAACCAGTTTCTTCACTGGATAAGGATGCAGGCCTCTTGACCTCAGAGGACTGCTGTCCGTCGTTAACTGCACAAACGGTAAGTTCTGGGCACTTCAAATGTCTTAAAAGTCTTTTGTAATGATATCTCTTGTTTTGCAGGGTTCCGGCGATGGAGGATGGCGGGCTGATGAGAGTTGAGGATCGAACCCGCGTGAGGAATAGAAGCGCCTGGAAGCACGTAAGTAAGCGCTTGTAGCCTGCTTCACGATGCGCACTAACTGTCCCTTTTATCTTGCAGGTACAAGTTCGGAGCTTTAGAGAAGCTGAAGGGTGCTGGCATACCCACTGGATTCGGCGTGGGAAGGAGTAATGGCACGTGAGTAATAAAGTTGCCCAATGTCTTTAAACGCACCTTCTTTTGTCTTTCAGATGCGGGATGCAGCGCCGAAGGCCTCCGGAGCGTGCGAAGAGCTGGTAAGCTTTTGTCTTTCAGATGCCGGAATGCAGTGCGAAGACCTCCGGAGCATGCAAAGAGTAGGTAAGCCTTTGTCTTTCAGATGCCGGAATGCAGCGCGAGGCGTTGGTGACAGCCGATGGACCAGGTAAGAGATGCGCTGCCACTGAAGACCGTAGTGCTAACCTGTTCTTTCTTTGTCTTTACAGGTGCTGCTGAAGACTGGATTCCAGGATGGTAAGCCTTTGTTCCCTTAGGCCCAGATCAGAAGCAGAAGACACGATGAGCGTTCTGCTGCAGAGAATGCAGAATAACGCAAAGCAAGATTCATCCATCGGGTGTGGTTTAAATAGCCTCCTGTAGTGCTTAGGTGTCTCCTTCCACAGCCTCGCCTAGGTGAGAAAAGAGTTCCTGCTTTCCAGAAGAGTTCCAGTGTTCTGAACCTAGGGAGTGGTTCCTGCCCCACCCAACAGGAAAAGTAGTCCCAAACAGAAGAGGATCAGGGGCTCAACTGGCAGGTAAGTAAGCAGCATGGTCTGCTGCAGGTAAGTCCACCCAAGCATTATGAGCCCGGCGCTTCCAGCGCTGGGACTGGGCATCTTTATGAGCCTGGTGCCACTGGCGCCAGGACAGGGTCCAAAAGGTCCCAATTGGGACTGGCTGGCACTCGGAACCGGGGTTATGGGTCTGCTTCCAAGGGAGTCGGGCAAGTCCTGATCTTTTGGAAGCAGAGATCATGACACCAAGGCAGTTGGTTCCATGCTATTGCGGCTGCCACAGAGAAGGCACGACTGCCAGTCCTAGTCCGTCTAACACGGGGGACTGATAGAAGCAGAGCAGCCTGAGAGCGAAGAGGATGAGCAGGAACGTAATGAACACATTTTTCCTGCAGATATTCAGCTCCTAGCTTATAGAAGGCTTGATGCACCAGGCACATAGATTTAAACAAAATCCGTTTTTCAATCGGAAGTCAGTGCAGTTGTTTCAGAAGCGGTGTGAGAGCGTGCCGGGGGGCACACGACTACTCTGGCTGCTGCATTCTAGAGCATTTGAATACGGTTTATCAGATAGCGTAGTTGGCCCAAGTACAGCGAGTTGCAGTAGTCAGTCGTACTAAGAACCAACTCTGCTCCCACAGGAGCATGAAGATGATCAGGAATAACGGGGAGAACCTTCCGCAAAGTACGCAATTTAAGATCAACAGATTTGCAGACAGAACCAACCTGCTCCGTCATTTGCAAGGGAAGATGAAAACTTAACCCCCAGATTTCTCACTGCCGGTGACAGGGAGGGGAACGGGCCAAGAACAGCCAGCCAAAAATCAGGAGTCCAGTAAGTAAGAGTACTAGTGGTACCCACAACAAGGACCTCTGTTTTGCTGCCATTGAGTTTGAGTGAGTTATTTGCCATCCAGGCACCCTGATCCTCTAAACAGTTCCTCAGCCGGACTGCGGATTACGAGCGAGAGAGATCCAGGAGTACCAGGATCTCCCTGTCATTCGCATAAGAATAGAAACGGAAGCCATGAGACAAGATAAGAAGGAGAAAGGGGTGAATGTAAATGTTAAAGAGAATTGGTGACAACGCAGATCCTTGTGGAACTCCGCAGAACAGAGAGATGGATTCAGAGCAGAAAGGTGATAGAAAGACTGACTGGGACCGGTCAGCCAGAAAGGCTGAGAACCAATTCAGTACCTGGTCACCAAGGCCTGCACTCGACAAATGGGAGGTCAAAATAGAATGATCTACTGTGTCGAACGCGACCGACAGATCCAGCAAAACGAGAGCTCCCACACCACCCTAATCAACTAGGCGGGTACTAGGTGGGTAAGATCGTCGAGCACAGAATTAAGAACTGGCTCAGTTCCTCTCCCTGGCCCAAAACTGGACTGAAATGTATCAAAGAACCTAGAAGTTTCCATGAAAGATGACAGCAGGGGGGAGACTTTCATCAAGGATGGAAGAAGAGAGATAGGACGGGACAGTGGCTTGTTCTAGTATTTCTTCATTGCTTTCTTCTCTTGGTATAAGCGGATCTCTTCTGTCCAGGTTTTATACTTATCTCACCAATTGCACTTCCTCCATCTGCTTGGCCACTGATTGCTCTTGATCTTTAATGCTGCGCTTTGGGGTTCCATGTCGCTCAGGCCTCAGCCCCACATCTTTATTTGTTCCTGCTTAGGGGTTCCACAGCGCTCAGGCCTCGGCCCCACATCTTTCTCTTTTCATGCTTTGGGCTCCACCTCGCTCAGGCCTCAGCCCCACATCTTTATTTTTTCCTGCTTAGGAGTTCCACAGCGCTCAGGCTTCGGCCCACATCTTTCTCTTTTCATGCTTTCGGGTTCCACGTTGCTCAGGCCTCGGCCACACATCTTTTTCTTTTCATGCTTTGGGGTTCCATAGCGCTCAGGCCTCGGCCCCACATCTTTCTCTTTTCATGCTTTGGGGTTCCACGTCACTCAGGCCTTGGCCCCACATCTTTCTCTTTTCATGCTTTGGGATTCCACAGCGCTCAAGCCACGGTCCCACATCTTTCTCTTTTCATGCTTTGGGGTTCCACATCGCTCAGGCCCCAGCCCCACATCTTTCTCTTTTCATGCTTTGGGATTCCACAGCACTCAGGCCTCGGCCCCACATCTTTCTATTTTCATGCTTTGGGGTTCCACAGAGCTCAGGCCTTGGCCCCACAACTTTCTCTTTTCATGCTCTGGGGTTCCACAGCACACAGGCCTTGGCCCCACATCTTTCTCTTTTCATGCTTTGGGGTTCCACAGCACTCAGGCACCGGCCCCACATCTTTCTCTTTTCATGCTTTGGGGTTGCGCAGCGCTCAGGCCTCGGCCCTACATCTTTCTCTTTTCATGCTTTGGGGTTCCACGTCACTCAGGCCTTGGCCCCACTTCTTTCTCTTTTCATGCTTTGGGGTTCCACAGCGCTCAAGCCCCAGCCCCACATCTTTCTCTTTTCATGCTTTGGGGTTCCACAGCGCTCAGGCCTCGGCCCCACATCTTTCTCTTTTCATGCTTTGGGGTTCCACGTCACTCAGGCCTTGGCCCCACATCTTTCTCTTTTCATGCTTTGGGGTTCCACATCGCTCAAGCCCCGACCCCACATCTTTCTCTTTTCATGCTTTGGGGTTCCACAGCGCTCAGGCCTCGGGCCCCACCTCTTTCTCTTTTCATGCTTAGGGGTTCCATAGCGCTCAGGCCTTGGCCCCGCATCTTTCTCTTTTCATGCTTTGGGGTTCCACGTCACTCAGGCCTTGGCCCCACATCTTTCTTTTTCATGCTTTGGGGTTCCATAGCGCTCAGGCCTTGGCCCCGCATCTTTCTCTTTTCATGCTTTGGGGTTCCACGTCACTCAGGCCTAGGCCCCACATCTTTCTCTTTTCATGCTTTGGGGTTCCACAGCGCTCAGGCCTCGGCCCCACATCTTTCTCTTTTCATGCTTTGGGGTTCCACAGCGCTCATGCCACAGCCCCACATCTTTCTCTTTTCATGCTTCGGGGTTCCACGTCACTCAGGCCTCATCCCTGCATCTTTCTCTTTTCATGCTTTGGGGTTCCACGTCACTCAGGCCTTTGCCCCACATCTTTCTCTTTTCATGCTTTGGGGTTCCACGTCACTCAGGCCTCGGCCCTGCATCTTTCTCTTTTCATGCTTTGGGGTTCCACAGCGCTCAGGCCCCAGCCCCACATCTTTCTCTTTTCATGCTTTGGGGTTCCACGTCACTCAGGCCTTTGCCCCACATCTTTCTCTTTTCATGCTTTGGGGTTCCACGTCACTCAGGCCTCGGCCCTGCATCTTTCTCTTTTCATGCTTTGGGGTTCCACAGCGCTCAGGCCCCGGCCCCACATCTTTCTCTTTTCATGCTTTGGGGTTCCACAAGCTCAGGCCTTGGCCCCGCATCTTTCTCTTTTCATGCTTTGGAGTTCCACGAGCTCAGGCCTTGGCCCCGCATCTTTCTCTTTTCATGCTTTGGGGTTCCACGAGCTCAGGCCTTGGCCCCGCATCTTTCTCTTTTCATGCTTTGGGGTTCCACGAGCTCAGGTCTTGGCCCCGCATCTTTCTCGTTTCATGCTTTGGGGTTCCACGAGCTCAGGCCTTGGCCCCACATCGTTCTCTTTTCATGCTTTGGGGTTCCACGAGCTCAGGACTTGGCCCTGCATCTTTCTCTTTTCATGCTTTGGGGTTCCAAGGAGCACAGGCCTCAGCCCCACATCTTTCTCTTTTCATGCTTTGGGGTTCCACGTCACTCAGGCCTCAGCCCCACATCTTTCTCTTTTCATGCTTTGGAGTTCCATAGCGCTCAGGCCTTGGCCCCACATCTTTCTCTTTTCATGCTTTAGGGTTCCACAGCGCTCAGGCCTTGGCCCCACATCTTTCTCTTTTCATGCTTTGGGGTCCCACGAGCTCAGGCCTCAGCCCCACATCTTTCTCTTTTCATGCTTTGGGGTTCCACGAGCTCAGGCCTCAGCCCCACATCTTTCTCTTTTCATGCTTTGGGGTTCCACGTCACTCAGGCCTCAGCCCCACATCGTTCTCTTTTCATGCTTTAGGGTTCCATAGCGCTCAGGCCTTGGCCCCACATCTTTCTCTTTTCATGCTTTGGGGTTCCATGAGCTCAGGCCTCAGCCCCACATCTTTCTATTTTCATGCCTTGGGGTTCCACAGATCTCAGGCCTTGGCCCCACATCTTTCTCTTTTCATGCTTTGGGGTTCCACAGCACTCAGGCCTTGGCCCCACATCTTTCTCTTTTCATGCTTTGGGGTTCCACAGCACTCAGGCCCCGGCCCCACATCTTTCTCTTTTCATGCTTTGGGGTTCCACAGAGCTCAGGCCTCAGCCCTACATCTTTCTCTTTTCATGCTTTGGGGTTCCACGTCACTCAGGCCTTGGCCCCACATCTTTCTCTTTTCATGCTTTGGGGTTCCACATCGCTCAAGCCCCGACCCCACATCTTTCTCTTTTCATGCTTTGGGGTTCCACAGCACTCAGGCCTCGGGCCCCACCTCTTTCTCTTTTCATGCTTTGGGGTTCCATAGCGCTCAGGCCTTGGCCCCGCATCTTTCTCTTTTCATGCTTTGGGGTTCCACGTCACTCAGGCCTTGGCCCCACATCTTTCTTTTTCATGCTTTGGGGTTCCATAGCGCTCAGGCCTTGGCCCCGCATCTTTCTCTTTTCATGCTTTGGGGTTCCACGTCACTCAGGCCTAGGCCCCACATCTTTCTCTTTTCATGCTTTGGGGTTCCACAGCGCTCAGGCCTCGGCCCCACATCTTTCTCTTTTCATGCTTTGTGGTTCCACAGCGCTCATGCCACAGCCCCACATCTTTCTCTTTTCATGCTTCGGGGTTCCACGTCACTCAGGCCTCATCCCTGCATCTTTCTCTTTTCATGCTTTGGGGTTCCACGTCACTCAGGCCTTTGCCCCACATCTTTCTCTTTTCATGCTTTGGGGTTCCACGTCACTCAGGGCTCGGCCCTGCATCTTTCTCTTTTCATGCTTTGGGGTTCCACAGCGCTCAGGCCCCAGCCCCACATCTTTCTCTTTTCATGCTTTGGGGTTCCACGTCACTCAGGCCTTTGCCCCACATCTTTCTCTTTTCATGCTTTGGGGTTCCACGTCACTCAGGCCTCGGCCCTGCATCTTTCTCTTTTCATGCTTTGGGGTTCCACAGCGCTCAGGCCACGGCCCCACATCTTTCTCTTTTCATGCTTTGGGGTTCCACAAGCTGAGGCCTTGGCCCCGCATCTTTCTCTTTTCATGCTTTGGAGTTCCACGAGCTCAGGCCTTGGCCCCGCATCTTTCTCTTTTCATGCTTTGGGGTTCCACAAGCTCAGGCCTTGGCCCCGCATCTTTCTCTTTTCATGCTTTGGGGTTCCACGAGCTCAGGTCTTGGCCCCGCATCTTTCTCGTTTCATGCTTTGGGGTTCCACGAGCTCAGGCCTTGGCCCCACATCGTTCTCTTTTCATGCTTTGGGGTTTCACGAGCTCAGGACTTGGCCCTGCATCTTTCTCGTTTCATGCTTTGGGGTTCCAAGGAGCTCAGGCCTCAGCCCCACATCTTTCTCTTTTCATGCTTTGGGGTTCCACGTCACTCAGGCCTCAGCCCCACATCTTTCTCTTTTCATGCTTTGGAGTTCCATAGCGCTCAGGCCTTGGCCCCACATCTTTCTCTTTTCATGCTTTGGGGTCCCACGAGCTCAGGCCTCAGCCCCACATCTTTCTCTTTTCATGCTTTGGGGTTCCACGAGCTCAGGCCTCAGCCCCACATCTTTCTCTTTTCATGCTTTGGGGTTCCACGTCACTCAGGCCTCAGCCCCACATCGTTCTCTTTTCATGCTTTAGGGTTCCATAGCGCTCAGGCCTTGGCCCCACATCTTTCTCTTTTCATGCTTTGGGGTTCCATGAGCTCAGGCCTCAGCCCCACATCTTTCTCTTTTCATGATTTGGGGTTCCACGAGCTCAGGCCTCAGCCCCACATTTTTCTCTATTCATGCTTTGGGGTTCCACGTCACTCAGGCCTCGGCCCTGCATCTTTCTCTTTTCATGCTTTGGGGTTCCACAGTGCTCAGGCCCCGGCCCCACATCTTTCTCTTTTCATGCTTTGGGGTTCCACAGCGCTCAGGCCTCAGCCCCACATCTTTCTCTTTTCATGCTTTGGAGTTCCACGAGCTCAGGCCTTGGCCCCACATCTTTCTCTTTTCATGCTTTGGGGTTCCACGAGCTCAGGCCTTGGCCCCACATCTTTCTCTTTTCATGCTTTGGGGTTCCACAAGCTCAGGCCTTGGCCCGCATGTTTCTCTTTTCATGCTTTGGGGTTACACGAGCTCAGGCCTCAGCCCCACATCTTTCTCTTTTCATGCTTTGGCGTTCCACGAGCACAGGCCTTTGCCCCACATCTTTCTCTTTTCATGCTTTGGGGTTCCACAGCGCTCAGGCCCCGGCCCCCGATCTTTCTCTTTTCATGCTTTGGGGTTCCACGTCACTCAGGACTCGGCCCTGCATCTTTCTCTTTTCATGCTTTGGGGTTCCACGTCACTCAGGCCTCGGCCCCACATCTTTCTCTTTTCATGCTTTGGCGTTCCACGAGCTCAGGCCTTTGCCCCACATCTTTCTCTTTTCATGCTTTGGGGTTCCACAACGCTCAAGCCCCAGCCCCACCTCTTTCTCTTTTCATGCTTTGGGGTTCCGCAGCGCTCAAGCCACGGCCACACCTCTTTCTCTTTTCATGCTTTGGGGTTCCGCAGCGCTCAAGCCACGGCCCCACATCTTTCTCTTTTCATGCTTTGGGGTTCCACGAGCTCAGGCCCCGGCCCCACATCTTTCTCTTTTCATGCTTTTGGGTTCCACAGAGCTCAGGCCTCAGCCCCACATCTTTCTCTTTTCATGCTTTGGGGTTCCACGAGCTCAGGCCCCGGCCCCACATCTTTCTCTTTTCATGCTTTGGCGTTCCACGAGCTCAGGCCTTTGCCCCACATCTTTCTCTTTTCATGCTGCTTCTCTTTCTGCCAATCATTTGGCTTTCATTGCCACTTGTACGCAGGGGGCTCTCAGGTTTGTGTCTTATTCTCCACTTACTCCTCATCGCTCCTCCTCAGTCCCTGGCTGTCATCTCTCCTCTGTCGTGCTGTGAATGCCTATCCATTGGCATCACCATTCACCCACCAGGGCTAACATTCTCTTTATTCTGCTTCTTCCCCTGCTCCCCTCCTCCTTCCCTCTTGATTCTCTCTCGCTCTCTCTTTCATCACCTGCTCATGATATGGGTGTCCTTTTTGTCTCATCACTCTCTTTCTCTAATCACTCCTTTTCCTCTGTAGCCAGTTCCTCTCATTTCTAACTGGACGTTTGTAAAATCCACCCGTTTCTGAAATCTTTTGCTACTAAGTACCTACTTAGAGCTTGTCCTGGCCTGACTATTTTTCTTCTCTTCTGTAGGCCGCCCCACCTACCTATCTTTAATTGCGCCATTGGTCTGCCCTTTCTACGCACCGATGCTCACTCATTTCTCCTTCTCGCCTCCTACCCATTTGCTCAGCTTTTACGCATGTTTCCAGTTCTGTAACTTTTGCAGAATTTCTTCCCATAGTTATGCCGGCCTTTATTCCTAACAGTACGCTTCCTTGTTTTCCTTGACTTTCCCTCTCTCTCCCGTGTACTCAATCTCATCTACACTTCTTTACATTTCTCACTCCTGATCTCTCTATTACTCTTCCAAAGCTTGAAAGCTATCCTTTGACTCATTCTCCTTGTCCCGCCCCTTTAAAAGTCAAACTGGAGGCCGCCATCTTCCCTCGCCGGGAATCATGTGAGTGCGCTCCCCGCTTCCCCTTCCCCTCACCACACCACCCCTTTCCACATGTCCGATCCCCCCACCCCAGTCCCACTTATGTGGCGCTACCACTAGTGTTCCCGGCGTGTCCCCATCACGGCAGTGTCCTCCAGGTAAAGGGAGAAGGGACTACAGGTCTTGGGAGGATAGCTCAGGGGCAACATGTTCGTCTTGGAAAGCAAGACGATTGGGTCTGCGCTTGGAAACCTCTGCGTATTAGGCGCTATATAAACAACCAATTATAATTATAATAACATAATCCATGGCAGCCATCTTGATTTGTAGTTTTTTCTGAAACATACCATTTCTCAACTTGGGAAAAACACTATTAGTACCTGGTACAAAGTGCCGGGTTACTAATAGCAGTATAATCCTTGCGGGGGGCATTTCCATTCAGGTAATGCCCCCCGCTCAAGTTATATTGCTGTAGTAAATGTGAGCATGTTGATGCGTTGTTGTTTGGGCTGCAGCCCACAAATCATGCACAGTTACAGTGGTCCAACTTCCAACCTGCCCTCTCTGAGTGTAATAGAGGGATGTGTGACAATATATTCCAGGGTTACACCAGACTCCAACAAACACACATGTGACCCTCCCCCCACTCTCCCCAGGGCACACACTTGAAATACCCTATAAAGGCGCCAGACTGGCAAACCACATCGCCTTCCTCCCCATAAGCTCCAAACAACAAGCATTTGACCATCTCTCTATCTCCACACACTCGCAGAGTGGATGGTCCACTTGCAGGACACATCTGTGGAGAAACTCACACCACAGACCACACACTATCTCACATACCACGTACACACCAGTGTCAGAAAAGGCCACAACCCCATGTCCGTCCAACTACTTCTTCAGTACCTCGAGGTTTCTGCTTCTTCCCAACCACACTAAACCTGACGTGTTTGGATAAACATTAGTCTGCTACACTCCATATATCAGACAACCACCAACACTGACAGCTCACGATGGTGGGGTGACGGAAGCCTGCATGCAAAACTCCACGAGGCAACAGGCTCTTTATGGGAACTCATACTCGGCAGGCCCTCATCTGTGTATCCTGAGACAAACGGACATCTGACCTGCTCCTCTACTCTCACACCCACATAGATAAGGCTCCAGGCACCCTGAAACAGCTAATATTACATAGCACACCCACAAACAACAAGGGACAACACACATGAGCTGAAGCCCCATGCCAGTGTGCAGCGCATAATCCTCAAAGCATCAGGGACTCTTCCAAACAATTAGGCAAAAAATGCATGCACTTCTCTACTGTAACGCTCACCTGGTATCCATGGGGATGTCACTCAGCCTGTTCTGACCTCTTACGACCTCAAACCCTTCCCTGGAGTCTTCTCGACTGGAGACTGGGCCTGAAACACAGGATTGGTAGAGTTTAACTCCCTATTGTCTCTGTGTGCTTGAACCCCTTCTTCCCCGGCGTCCAACCCTTCCCTTTGATCCACAGCTCACCTTGTTTTCTTGGAAAGTGTGCTCTCCGTCCTGCTTTCAGTGCAGGGGCGCATTGTTTGATGCAGGCTCGTTGCTGCCTAGTTACTTCACTGTCAAGAGTCTGACAGGTAAGTATAATGAGTCTTTTGAACAGTTCTCTAACTTCGTTCCTTTCCTTCCTTAGATGATGGCCGGCGTCCGGGGATGGGGACCTGCTGCTGAGATGAGTAGCGCTGAAGGTGAGTGAGAGCGCGATGTGCGATGCGACCCTTTCATATTTGTATTGAACTGAGTTCTTTTTCTGTGTCTTTTAGGTGCCGCGAACTTTTCAGCGTGGATGCCGGTTATGAAGAAGAAATGCCGTGAGTAAGCACGGTATGCGGCGCCTGTAGATGTTTCCACGCTAACCTGGAGTGTCTTTTCCCTCTTGCAGATGGATGAAAAGTTCTGGAGACAGAGTTCCTCCAGAGCGGCTGGGATTCAGGTAAGCGTTTGAAGCTCCTACAGTCTTTGAAAATAAGCGAAGATTTGCTGAAGGCTTACTAATGCCTTTTTTCTGTTCTTTTCCCTTTTCCTTAGGAAGCGGCGTGCCGGGATGGGAATGACACCGCCGAAGATGCCCGCAGAACAGAAGGAGCGATGAATGATGGGCAGAAGCGCCGCAAGGTAAGGCTGTTCCTAACGGTGTTCTTGTTCTTGCAAGAGCTGAGCGCAGAAGAAAGATGCAGGCCTACTGGAGACCGATCCGAACATGGTGAGTTTCACGCTGCAGGTGCAGAAAACACAAAGCATGTTTCTCAGCCTGGGCGTGGCTTAAATAGTCTCTGGGTATCCCAGGTGTCTCTGGGCTGAACCACACCCAAAAGACTAGACTGCACATGCAGTTCTGGGAACCGAAATATGTGGGGGCATCCATCTTGTCCCCATCAATGCACTACAAGTCCAATCCCCAATGTTATCCTATTGGAGTGAGTGAGTCTGGTGCCACAAGCGCCCAGTCTGACTCCAAGTGGGTTTTTGGAGGGATGGAGAGGCCCTTGAGGGCCATGTAGGTGATTGTGGCCTGGCTCCAGCCTGTCATCTTGGAGGACTGGGGACATGAAGGGGCAGGAATCATGACATCTACTGAGAACAAACAGGCGTGAATGGCCAGTTCTGAGGAAAGGCGCAAAGTGACCACGCTTACCATATGCATGCTTGAGCTCTCAGTCAATCTCAGCTATATCCCTCGTTGCACAGTCACGTATGCCACCTCATAGTATGTTGCGGTTTATTACGCGGTCACACTCAAATCAGGGCGTTCCTTTCCCCCCCAATCAAGCTAGCGCACAACAAATCACTATGATTTTGATTCAGGTTCAATTTGGTAAGGCCTCCAACCCGTATCGCACCCAACGCCAACAAATACCCGGTTCCACAATGGACTGGGAACCAGGCCGGTGTGTAGTACGAATATAGATTTATTAATTTATATAAACCAAATTTGACAAACAGACTAACATCAGCCACCAATGCTGTGGCAACGGAAGTACACAAATGACTTCCATAATGGCACCAACACAGAGATGATACCGAGATATGCAGTCACAAGTTCCTGCAGCTGTCTTTTCAAATCACCCACCAATACAGGAAAAGAACAATTCAAAACACAGTGATTGCTGATTTGGTTATAATACTTTTTCTCCCATCAACCCCCACCCTCCAAACATCAATTAGACTTGGCCCCTCTGGATTGAAGGCCAGTGGCAGAGAGTGGGAACACAATGGGAAAATCATTTTGGGGTTCTGATAGAAATGCACTCTTTGGAAAAGGGATTCAAGGGGAAAACATATTTTTCACTTATAACCACAGATGCAACATGGGGGAAAGAAAAGCAATGGGAACATTAGTTTTACCAAACCTAAAAAGAACAGGCAGTGCTTTGTGGTTTGGGTCAGAGCACAATGGGAACAAAAGGTCAATTTCGTTTTTCCCACCTCACATGTAAAGGAAATACAGGGCTCCACTGTTCGGATATAAAATAAACCCTCACTTGCAAAGAGGTATTTAGGATTAATTCTTTTAGATTCAGGACCCCCCTTCTTGTACCTAAGTCAGGGGTTTTCTTACAAATAAATAATCAATCAAATCTTTATGTCTTAATCGGTTCAAAACACACTGGGAGGAGCTTGTTTGTTTTCAATGCTAACAAAATACATCCCGTGATTTCTATAAGGGATTCAGTGATTTAGTTTAATGAAATACGCTATGGCTCTACAAAGACAAATAGGGTATTTTACTATGGGGAAATAATTAGAGAAATACTTGAGAAATGCAGGGCCTACACAGTCTATGGCTTTGGGATAGTTTTGCTTACAGGAGAACACTTATAATGGGCACAAGGGAACAGCAGGGCACCTCTGGGGCTGCAAGGATGTCAGTCAAGGTTAGTCCCTTCTGGCTCCCAGTCAGCTTCTATGTCTCCTGTTGCCTGCCTCCAATGCAAGATTTGGGACCTCTCTGCTTGGATGTTTCTCACAAGAGTTCAGCAGCAGGTTACACCCCGGAATAAGTGAAAAAGCCCAGTTCTAATGCAAACTGATCTTCTTATAGGGCAAAGGACATAACAAACTTGTCATGATTCCGGTGAAAGAGATTGGTTGGTTTTCTCTACCCACCTCCAACCTGTGTGCTAATAGGACAAGGAGATGACGGGTGTGAGTTAGTGTTGGAGGAGAAAGCTTTGTCATCCCAAACTGACATGTGGGCTTGGCATGTTCAAACTCTGAAAATCTATCAACATGGCAAGTACCCTAATTTTTCAAATCTTTACATATATGGATATATTTTTAAGAACTACTTTTTAAGGCCAATCAGATGATGCTAATCTGAAGTTGGCACCCCCTCCCTCAGGAGCCGTATCAGTGAAAAATATTCCACTTCATGGTTCTCATGTTAATTATTTCTTTCACGCTCACACCAACTTTCAAATCTCTTAGAATCAAGGGAAGGCCCAAATCACATTTTCATTAATAACTTCTGTTATGTTTATCACAAAAAAATCATTTGGCATGGTTCAAAGTTACTGTACTGTCACCTTTAATAAAAGTCTGGAATGAGCGTTGTGGCATATACGCTGCCTTTTCATGCAATCATATGTATTTTTGTATTAACTAAACTTCTGCTAACATGCCTCGCTCACTCTATACCTCACCTGTGTTCTCTTAAGCTGCATTTCCCCTCAAGCATGAGACCAGCCAGATGTTGGCTCATGTTTATCTTAGTCTATCCCTTCATGGCCTGGCTGCCGCTGTCCATTTTGTTACAGGGCGTAGTCCCTAACAGTGGCCAAGACGGAATGAAAATCCTGTCGAATGAAGCAGCAGCACAGCAAAAATTGGTTCCAAATTAATGAACCTCGTGAAAACTGGAAATTAAATCTGTGTGATTTTCATTATTTTTTTAAATACAACAGTGCAAATTTGTTGTGTCAGGCAGCCTCTGATGAATTTCCTGTATTTATCAAGAGATTAATAGTTTGGAAAGAAACATGTTGGGTTTTGTTATAATGAATGAAGTAGTATGTATGGTATGTGATCAGTATGAATGGAGTGCTTTATGTGTTTTATTGTATGAATTATTTGTGCACGAGACACACTATGGAAAGAAGAGTAAACCATACAATTGTATGCTTTCCTGTTTAAACTGTCAGCTTGCTTTGCATTTTACTATCCACGTACAATTGAATTGTGCTCTAATATCATTGATATGTGCTATGTTTTTATTTGTGAGTTAATATTAATAAAAATTGTATAGAATCATTTGCTGTATTTGAGTGATAGCCAGATGCTCTGTGAATGGCTACCTATTTTTCAGGCGGATTAATCCCCTATGTAACAGATTAATCAGCTCCCAAGAATTTTGTTGTCTAAATTTAAAGGTGGTTCACCTATTTGAGGGATCGCTTTGGGGTGGAGGTTCCCCTCACGCCTCTCATATTTGTTGTTAATGCCGCTTTAATGCACCATTTATGGGAGTTGTGACCTCAAGGTCACTTCTGCTGAAAAGATAGGCAGGAGTTTATCTATTTCCACTGTTGTTTGCATCAAGGGCAGTGTATTTCTTTATATTTTTAAGCAATGGACCTGATTGATTGTTGACAACCAGACCTTCCTCTCCGGGACAAGTAAAGGAAAGGTCTTTAAGGTTAACATTTCAGTTCAGTAGAAATGCCCAGCTGCATGTACAATTCTTCAAGAAATGCCTTTTCACTCACACACACTGTATTTTACATGACATTGTATAGGGCACCTAGGCCTTATATCCATGTGTAATGTGCTTCTTTAATCTCACAGTTGCAAAAGGCATAAGTATCACTTCTGGATAGTACATATATAGGGCAATTATATGAGAAAACTATCTTCACCTCAAACCCAAGTAGGTACTTTTCTCTGCGTACTGTCATTTAGGATGAGAAAAAGGGAGTTATTTTATTTCTTATAAATGCAAGAAGTTTGATTTCACTTGAGATTTCGGGATCACAACCTGGTATTACATTGAAGATAATGTGCACGATGCTATCCGTCTTTTTAAGTAGAAGTGCAGCTCTCCATGGATTCAGTAAAACAGAATTGTCAGCCACATGTCTTTCTTTTCCTTGCTGAAATGCGTTGCGCATATCTTTCGCATTTTTGAGATTTAAGCCTGTTTTTGGTTCAATAGGCCTCATGTCTAACATCACCATTTCTGTGTTGGCTTTAGATTGCAATAGGATTCCACAATCATTCTGGCCTCTTTATTTCTGCATTCAGGGGCTATATTTTACCCCACAACTAATAGCCCACTCATGTCCCAACACACTTACAACATCTGTCCCTCGTGGATGTGGGATACGGATTTGCAACATACATCCCCCCCCCGCACCACCGCCACCATCTCAATGCTCCCAACATTCGGCCCCCACTAGCAGGTGACACTGCACTAAAGAAACAGCCATAAGCGGCCAGAGCTCCTGCAAATAGCAAAACAACAGACTTGTCACTTTATAAATGCCCCATAGCACAACACTTGGCATTGCTGGCATATACAAAGGAGTTTCACTACTAGCATGTAAGAAACAATGTGCCACGTTCAATTGGGTAGATACAATGGATAGGCACGTGCACTGCTGAAAGCAGCACAACATCGCCCAAGACAGGTTTTCCATAATGAAAGGACTGGATGCGGGGGGGTGGAGGGGACGTGGGTGCAGTGATTATGAAAACATTTTCTATTCTTCTGCGCTTTCGATTCAATGTGTCCACAACAGAGTTAAAGCATGGATACTGTGCTCCCGTTGCCTTGGAAACCAGCCTGTGCCAGGCAATCAGCTTGGTGCTGGCAGAGCTTTCATAAGCGGGCGCCCCCACATTGTCCCCACCATGGGAGTGGGGGCTTGTGAAGGCATAAGTGTGATGAACACGTGATGCTGCGCCCGGACACACCACAAACACCACTGTTACATCGTCAAGTGATGAATGCCAGTAGAAGGCTGGCATGTGTCACTACATTTCAACAGTCGAGTTTGCAGTCATGCTCTTTCCGATTTTCGCATCATTCGAGGTTGTGTAGTTGTAGTTTCGTGTTCCAAATCCAGACAGATTGCACTTAATGGGAGAAGAGGAGCTGGGCAGTTTCTAGCCAACTTGGTGCCCAGGGCGAAACATCAGAATGCCCCCCTTCCCCCAACTGGCTCACGTCACTCCCAAACTACACCTCTGTCGTGCGACAAAACCCCTCCTCAATATCAATAAATAACTGCTATGTAGATGAAGCTGTAATTCAAGGACTTCACAGAAGAATTCTAATGTGAAAACACAGCTGCTGCTGCCCAAGTACCTGCTCTAGGGGAAGGCCTTGCCTGAATTTAGTTTCAAACTATCCGTACTAGCACACTGCATAGTGATCAGCCTACCAAGGTCTGAAGGCTCACTGACCACTAGCCCTATGTTGCAGGTATTCTGTGAGTACGGCCTCACTTGTATTTCACAAGGGGCAATACTAGACTAACTATATTAATTATTTTCTGATAGAAGGTTATCATTCCAAGATGGACAGTTTGGTCAACTCTTATTGTACTCTTTCAAAATACCTCTCTGAGAGTGGGAAAGGGGACAAATAGCACCAATGAGGATTCCGGTATGCTTTGCATTAAATCACAGAACATTTCAGGACTATAACAGTGTTCAGAGATCTCTACATTTTATGAACAAGTCTGTGATAAAAGAATTGTATGTGTAAATCTCTAAATGCATAACCGATACATGGCTTGGTGCTCACATCACGGTTCACAATACTCAGCCTAACATTAAAATTGTTGTAATCATGAACCAAACATGCTCATTTGGACAGCTTACATTTTTGGATCGAGTATTAAATGGCTGCAACATCAGCCACTCAAATGGGGTACAAGGGCTCTTTTGCTTCTTGTTTCTGAAGAATTTTAGATGAGGAAGGACTGGTTCTCACTGTGGGCATGCCCCACCCCAATACTGAAACATCTTTAGGGAATTATATCTACATACAGGACAGTATACCACACAAGACCCAATAAATAATGCACAGAAAGGCTGCACAGAAAGGACTGTACCTCTTACAAACTTGAGCCTGACCAGTAATAAGCTTATGAAGGGTCATGTCAGCAAAATAAAGAGCAGGCCCATGCTTTATCTAACAGAGCTGGCTTTAGCATCTCTCATTAGTGCTGGCTTGCAGCTACTGCAAATCATGGCGTGGCAGTCTAGAAAGGGCGTTTGGCCTAGTGGATGTAATTTGAGGCAACTTCTTTGATTGCTTTATGTGTTTAAGTGTGGGCACATTATGGCATGCTCGTCAGAGTCACATACACAAAACATGCCAGTATGCTCTTGTATGGACATTGGGCACATCAGACAACAACAGGTATATGTTCTGTTACATAAGGGGGCACCACATAGACACCATTTACCAACAGGGTGGTGACTTGTGAAGCACACAAATCATTGCTGTACACATATCAGAGCATTGATTTGCCACGGTCTATGATCTGCACAGTGACACAAGTCCCGGGAGGATAGCTCAGCGGCAATGTGCTCGCATTGGAAACAAGATGACACAAAGCAATAGAAGTTCCGATCCCCGGGTCCGCGCTAAGAAACCTCTGGGTATTAAACGCGTTATGAATACGCAACTAAGACATATTGTTGTAACATCGCTTTGATGCCCCCGGGCTGTATGAGCGCTTTAAAAATGCAAATAAAAAATAAATAAAAAAATACAATAAACCCTGCTTTCCTAATCAAGGTACCAAGTGACATTGCGGTGCCATCTGGTGTGCGTGCCGGGCAGTGGCTTGTTTAGAATATTAAAAGACCTTTGATGCTGAGTGGATGCATTTAGTCCATGTCCCAAAGCAGCCACTAGAATACTTAAGCAAGAAAATGACAGTTAACCTTCCTAGGGGTGCACCTTATGTAACTAAAAAGTAATATGTTTTTTTAAAAAAAACGTTTTGTTGTGTCAAATAAAGAGACATGAAAATAAAGAAAATAGTTTTCAAATGTTCATGTGTGCCATATTTTTTCCTCATGTTTATTTAACATATTTACACAAAATTATAAAACAGCAGAACATACATGTGAGAATAGATTGTCAGGTAGTTCCATAGAATCAATTTCTACATAACACATCCCACTACCAATTACCATATTACATTACCATAAGATACCCAGCCCACATCTCATTTCAACTACAAGCCATAGCAGAGACAACACAGTAGACAAGACAAACACCCTCCCACCACCCAACCCCCGATATCATTGTCACACCTACACCTACACACCTACACCTACACCTACTAGAGAGTCCTACACTTTAATCAAACAAACCATTAAACGATCACCACCTCTCATCATATTCAACCTCCCTATCACGCTTCAGAGCTTGTGTCTTTTCGTACCATGAAAGTGTTCACATATCTGAAATCCAATTGTCATAGTGTGTTTTCTTTCTAGATTTCCACACTTTCCTTATATGCTTGATAGGCATCAACAATGCTTTATCAATCCAATCCAGAGAATCACATATATTTCCACTTCTACTATCAACCAAGAGAAATATTACTGACTTAAAAGTTCGAGGGAATAAATAATTTGCCATCAAATCGACCTGATCCAAAACATCCTTCCGAAAATCTAACACTCTACTAGACTCCCAGAGCATATGTTGGAAGGTCCCTCTTGAGCAGTTACACCCCCAGCACAGGCCCGTATCTGCCACTCCTCTCCTATTCGTTCTCACAGGCGTCCAATAAACACATCCTAAAATGCGCTGATGGATGTACCTCATGTTTAGATCAACTTTGGCCTTCACCGCGACTCTCCAAGCATAATTCCATAATTCCTCAGACAACTCCATTCCCATTTCTGACTCCCATTCCATTGTCAGCTTGTCCCAAGAGTTCCACAGGTAATAATACAGGGCGCCTGGCTAGGTCCTGATATGCCCAGGAGGGTGAACGTATATTCAAACAAAAATCAGGATGGGAGACCCACACTTTTGAGATTCAGGATAATTTTAGTTTAATCTCTGAATTTAGGTGATGATACATATAATAATATCAATTGTTAGCATAATAACAGACAGACGGACAGTTGTACATTTGATATGTAGGTTTACCACTAGGTACCACCCTCAAGTGCGTGGAGGGTGCAAGCCTTCTGATGGTGCAAGATCTCTTGGATACACAGTTAACAAGGGTTTACAAAACAAGAGTGAATGCAGCCCAGGACCTCAGTTGCTCCATGGGTATTGTCATAGGGAAAAGGGAAAAAAACACAACAACAGGTGTGTACAAGTATGCAAGGGGTGGAGTTGTGTCATAGTTCGATGCGGCGGTAAGGGCTTCTGAGAGTCTTCGACCATGCGGGAAGTCAGGTGAAGGTGGTGGCCCAGTGGCCACTGTTGCTGATGGAATTAGTCCAAAGAACCGTATCTGGAACCGGGGTCTGCAGATGGCAGTAGCGTCAATCAATGGCGGCAGCAATTGGTTACCGGAGCAGAAGCGTCTAGCTGTACCATATATACCATAATATACCAAGAGTTCCACGTGCATTTCTGTAACAGCATCAACTTAATAGAGGTCAAAACCGCCCCTGGTGGTGTGGTAAATAATTCACAGATTTGAGGTCTACAACTCAAAGGTCCATTCAACATCTGCAATCTCTCCCTCAGTAACTGCTCCAGAGACCTATATCTCCTGAACTTCCTCTTGTTCAACCTATAACAACTAACCAGATCCTCAAACCGAAACCGTGATTCCTCCCCTCCAAACGTCTTCTGTCTTTAAAATACCTTTGTTGGCCCAACCTCTCCAATTAAGCATTTTATTTTCACCTGGATTCAGCCAAATTGATGCCGAATCATAAACAAAATAAAGACTCCACACCCTTCAATCCAAGAAACAAGAGCAGATTTCGAAACTACCATTGTTTCCAATTTTGTCCCAGATTTTGCTATTCCATAGGAATATAAACAATTCACAGAAAAGGATATAATCTCTCCTGCTCCATCAAAAAGCCAATAAGGGTCCAAGTCCCGACTTTCTCTGAAGTAATAGGAAGCCTTTTTTAATAAGAAACCCTGATAATAATTTTCCAACACTGGGTAGCCAAGACCCCCATCTTTAACTCTACGTACCATAATAAATCGTGGAATCTTCGGCCTATTTCCCTTCCCCCACAAAAACCCATAAAAATCCTGTCAGTACTCTTGAGCACCTTCTGAGTAAACCTGAATGTAATATAAAACCTTTGGCAGTAACATCATTTTTATTGCATTTATTTTAGCCCAAATGCCCAAAGGCAACCTATCCCATCAATGTATATCCTTGATCGTTACTTCCTTTAATCTATCCACATTATACTCAACCATTCTTCTAATGCCATGCACTAAATAGATACCTAGGTATTTCACCGAAACCTCAGTCCAATGACAATCCCAGTCCAACCATCTTCTATTTGGTGGATTTATCTTAAGCTGAAAGACCACAGTTTTCCCCCAATTTACCTTGTACCCAGACAATTCCCCTACTTCCAGTAGCATATCTCTTAGTAACGCCCCCCCCCCATCTCCGGATTTATCAACACCACTGTCATATCATCAGCATAAGCCAGAACCTTCACCTCTCCACCCCTTAACTTCCACCCACGAATATTCTGTTCCTGTCTAAGATATATCAACAATGGTTCAAGAACTACATTAAATAAGAAGGGCGAGAGTGGCCAACCCTTCCTAGTTCCTCTGAATAACCGAAAACCTTGAGACAAAACATCATTAACCCATATTTTAGCTGAAATATTACATTGCAAAGCACCTATTGCATTTAAGAATTGTGCACCAAAGCCCATCCGAAGTGATGTAAAATTAAGAAACGACCAATTCACGCAATCAAACGCTTTCTCAGCATCAAAGAAAATAAGGAGTATTTATTCCACCTTCTCACGAGACAAACCTATCATATTTAATAATGTCCTAATGTTATCATATTCATGTCTGTTGTCCATAGACCCCACTTGTGAACCACCTATTAATTCCCCTATATATTTTTGTAACCTCATAGCCATGACTTTTGCAAAAATCTTTACATCTACGTTTAGCAAAGCAATAGGACGATAATTTGCACATTTTGAAGAATCCGTCTGAATCCGTCTGAACCCAGAGATTTACCCAAATTGAGTTGACGAATGGCATCCCCTTACCTCCATTTCTGAAATCTGAGCATCAAGTGCCTCTCTACCTTCCTCGGACAAACAGGGAATGCCAATTTTGGCAAAAAACTCAGTCAGTTTGTCCTCCTCAACCTGCGACGCATCCAAAGAAAGAGAAGCATAGAAAAGTCTGAAGCATTCAGAAATATCACGCTTTTAATCTTCAACCCTCCTGTTTCATCCTCAATCTTTTGTATAAATGATTTCTCTGACAAACTCTTCAGCTTTCTAGCCAGTAAGCGTCCTCCCTTATCCCCCTCCTCCCAAAACTTCTGCCTCATAAATATAAGCCTTTCTCTGCCTGCTCATCCAAGGTTTTCTTCAATCTATCTCTAGCAGACTCATGTTCAACCTATCTGCACCTTTACCAGATAAGACATATGTTTGCTGCAATTTCTTAAGGTTTCATGATCAACTTCACCAATTAAGATTCCAGATCTTGAACTTTCATCTCACCCTCCCTCCTCACTCTGGCCGTCCAGTTAATCAATTCTCCACGTATAGTTGCTTTGAAAGCATCCCAGACCACCAAACAATCAGCAGAATCCACATTAACCTCAAAGAAATGAACAATGGACGCATTGATTGCATCACATATTTTCTCCTCCTGCAATATAAATGTGTTAAGCCTCCATTTATTATTAGTGGGTCTGAACATACTCTGATGCATGATCAACTTCACCAATGAATGATCGGAAAGGCACCGCTCTCCTATTTCCACAGCAACCATCTCTCCGAAATCAATAAGTAATCCAACCTTGAGTGAGAGTTATGAACTGGAGAAAAAAAGGAGAATCCTTTCTCTTCTGGGTGTAACAATCTCCAACTGTCTACCAAGGCAAAAGTATCTATAAAATCACGAAAAGCACGACCCCTAAACCTGCACGATGATAGCCTATCTAAAGTGGCATCTAAAATACAATTAAAATCACCTCCAAGAACAATGTGTTCGCCACTCATGTTTCTCAGAGAATCCTTCAGCTCCTTAAAAAAACTGATGTCATTAGAGCATGGACTATATACCGAACCCAACGTCAGTACTTTCCCTTCATGTTTAACGTCTGCTAATACAAAAAGACCATCTGCATCCATAAGTACATTCTCTGCTACCATACCTAGTCTCTTCCGAATTAGTAGACGCACTCCTCTCGAACTTCCTGAATAAGAATTTAACAGAACCTTCATGGACTTAGAGGCGCCATTAAATTTGTCTGGACTTTCTGTCAGATGAGTTTCTTGTAAAAAAAATGACATCCGTTTCTCACGTCGCAATCTAGCCATTACATTTCTCCCGACATCCGCTTTCTCACGTCGCATTCTAGCCATTACATTTCTCCCGACATCCGCTTTCTCACGTCGCGATCTAGCCATTACATTTCTCCCGACATCCGATTTCTCACGTCGCAATCTAGCCATTACATTTCTCCCGACATCCGATTTCTCACGTCGCAATCTAGCCATTACATTTCTCCCGACATCCGATTTCTCACGTCGCATTCTAGCCATTACATTTCCCCCTTACTTAGGGCAATTTAGCCGTTTAACATTCCCCGTAATGAACTTCAAAGATCCCATCCAGACCAGCTAAAAAAAAAAAAAAAGAGTAAAATAAAATAAGACCTATTGAATGCAATCCACCCAATGGATCATTGGGATTTGAATCTTGTATAATTAAACTCCCAAACAACGCAAGAAAGGAGAATCTCAGGATAATAGTGCTGTAGAACACCGAAGTCACCCCCCACACATATAACACACCACACACATATACACAACATTTCACAATTTCTAACCATTTTAAATGTCGATTGCCCATAACCAGAGCAATATAATGAGATACACCAGCACTAAAGCCTCCTACTGAACTGTAACCCTGGAGTCCTATGCCCATATAAATACATCAACAATAATATAACTCCTCCCATCATATTTCTAATCACAAAATCAAAAGATAAACCTATGTTCTAAACCCTGCCCATATTTACAGCCTATATCACCCATCAGTCAGTTTATTAGTCACAAAAATATACACTTCCCCTCCTATCCTATCCGCGATACATTCCTATCCTATCCGCGATACATTCCTATCCCATCCTTAGGTTGTTCACATATAGAAAATATAAATATCACCCTATTTCCTCTTACCATTGCCATACGTTTGACTCAGTCAATAAATGGACCGAAGCCGTTGAAACTGCGCCTATTCAATACACTAATGCAGTCTATCGCCATTGAATATATTTAACACCCTTACAATGGAAGCCAATGGAACCACAATAAGCGCACTTAAATTTTCACATTTCAAAACTTAACTTACATACAATATTACAAAACACATAAATAGGATCAATCTATGAAATAAATAAATAACAAATCACCTTCATAACCTCGGCTCCATTGGCTACCAAACCATGCATCAAGCCTTCCTTGGAAGCATTTTCACCAATAGTTCACCCATCACCCCGTCTCCCACCTCTCTCTATGAGTTAACACCACAGCATTAATAACACATTCAACGCACCAACGAATTATGAGCCTCCATTAATATTTGAAGAAACAACTAACCTGCTCCACCAACACTAAAGAATCTATACCCTGTGTGGCATTTTGATTCTCTTTGAAGAATGCATAGGCTTGTGCAGTCCTGGTGAATAAAAATGCCCCATGTTCAGTTCTTAACACTGAAATGTTGGGCGCACACTGTATAAAAACAATGGCTCGTTCAGTGAGCCATCACTTATAAATTGCCCCACTTGAAAGGCTGTCAGCACAAAGAATGAGGGGCGCAGGGTGCGTGACTACTGAACATCTCACGTGCTGCGTTTGGAATATGCATTCAACGCATCGCAGTCGGCAGAGAGCAGCCAGCCACATATCACACAGGAGCACACGCCTGCACAGCAGGCTGCTTCATCTGTTGCCCGGCAAGGTCGGAAACGCCTTTCTGGGTGGACCCCTTATTGCGCCCCCCTCCTGAGCTCTTTAGCTCGGCGCCCCCGTCTGTCACCCGCTCAGCCATGGCCAAGAAACGGGGCTGACGAGGAGCAAGGAGCCCCGCTTGGTGGGCCATTCCCTGCGTACTCCTAGTGCTACAGGTGCGTGCGTGAGTATCCATACCTTGTGCAGGTGCGTGCGTGAGTATCCATACCTCGTGCAGGTGCGTGCGTGAGTATCCATACCTCATGCAGGGGCATGCATGAGTATCCATACCTCGTGCAGGTGCACGCATGAGTTTCCATACCTCGGGCAGGTGCATGCATGAGTATCCATGCCTCGTGCAGGTGCGTGTGTGAGTATCCATACCTTGTGCAGGTGCATGCGTGAGTATCCAGGTGCATGCATGAGTATCCATGCCTCATGCAGGTGCGTGCGTGAGTAGCCATACCTCATGCATGTGCGCACACGAGTATCCATACCTCGTGCAGGTGCACGCGTTAGTTTCCATTCCTCAAGCAGGTGCGCACATGAGTATCCATGTGCATGCATGAGTATCCATACCTCGTGCATGGGCGTGCGTGAGTATCCATACCTCGGGCAGGCGCACTCGTGAGTATCCATACCTTGTGGAGATGTGAGCATGAGTATCCATACCTCCTGCAGGGGCACGCGTGAATATCATACCTCATGCATGTGCGTGCATGAGTATCCATACCTCATGCAGGTGCGTGCCTCTGCCTCATATCACCCAAATGTACTTCTTTGCCTCCATATTTCTCAGCCAGACTCTAGTTCTGGGGATTGTAACCCAGCTCCTCCGTCCCTCCAGAGAGGGCTAAAATGTGCTTTTGGGCCCTCTCTTCCGATTGCATTCTTGTGATGCCAGCCATGCAAAGCTTTCAACTTTCTCACTGGAGTGTGTCCATTCTGCTTATAACTTCTGCCAATGGGGCCTTCGGAAATGGACACAATGCTCTGAGAGAAGCCTCCAGAACTAACCACCATACCCCACATGAGGCATCTACCAGGAAACACCAGACTCCAGATGAGGCCCCCAGAAGTAAACACCATACCCCACATGAGGCATCTACCAGGAAACACCAGACTCCAAATGAGGCCCCCAGAAGTAAACACCAGACTCCAGATGAGGCCCCAGAAGTAAACACCATACCCCACATGAGGCATCTACCAGGAAACACCAGACTCCAGATGAGGCCCCCAGAAGTAAACACCATACTCCAGATGAGGCCCCAGAAGTAAACACCATACCCCACATGAGGCATCTACCAGGAAACACCAGACTCCAGATGAGGCCCCCAGAAGTAAACACCATACCCCACATGAGGCATCTACCAGGAAACACCAGACTCCAAATGAGGCCCCCAGAAGTAAACACCATACTCCAGATGAGGCCCCAGAAGTAAACACCATACCCCACATGAGGCATCTACCAGGAAACACCAGACTCCAGATGAGGCCCCCAGAAGTAAACACCATACTCCAGATGAGGCCTCCAGAAGTAAACACCATACTCCAGATGAGGCCCCAGAAGTAAACACCATACTCCAGATGAGGCCCCAGAAGTAAACACCATACCCCACATGAGGCATCTACCAGGAAACACCAGACTCCAGATGAGGCCCCCAGAAGTAAACACCATACTCCAGATGAGGCCTCCAGAAGTAAACACCATACCCCACATGAGGCATCTACCAGGAAACACCAGACTCCAGATGAGGCCCCCAGAAGTAAACACCATACTCCAGATGAGGCCTCCAGAAGTAAACACCATACTCCAGATGAGGCATCTACCAGGAAACACCAGACTCCAGATGAGGCCCCAGAAGTAAACACCATACCCTACATGAGGCATCTACCAGGAAACACCAGACTCCAGATGAGGCCCCCAGAAGTAAACACCATACTCCAGATGAGGCCTCCAGAACTAACCACCATACCCCACATGAGGCATCTACCAGGAAACACCATACTCCAGATGAGGCCCCCAGAAGTAAACACCATACTCCAGATGAGGCCTCCAGAAGTAAACACCATACCCCACATGAGGCATCTACCAGGAAACACCAGACTCCAGATGAGGCCCCCAGAAGTAAACACCATACTCCAGATGAGGCCTCCAGAAGTAAACACCATACTCCAGATGAGGCCCCAGAAGTAAACACCATACTCCAGATGAGGCCTCCAGAACTAACCACCATACCCCACATGAGGCATCTACCAGGAAACACCATACTCCAGATGAGGCCTCCAGAATTAAACACCATACCCCACATGAGGCATCTACTAGGAAACACCAGACTCCAGATGAGGCCTCCAGAAGTAAACACCATACTCCAGATGAGGCCCCAGAAGTAAACACCATACCCGACATGAGGCATCTACCAGGAAACACCAGACTCCAAATGAGGCCCCCAGAAGTAAACACCATACTCCAGATGAGGCCTCCAGAAGTAAACACCATACTCCAGATGAGGCCCCAGAAGTAAACACCATACCCCACATGAGGCATCTACCAGGAAACACCAGACTCCAAATGAGGCCCCCAGAAGTAAACACCATACTCCAGATGAGGCCTCCAGAACTAACCACCATACCCCACATGAGGCATCTACCAGGAAACACCATACTCCAGATGAGGCCTCCAGAAGTAAACACCATACCCCACATGAGGCATCTACCAGGAAACACCAGACTCCAGATGAGGCCTCCAGAAGTAACCAGCATACCCCACAGGAGCCACCTACCAGTAAACACAAGACTCCAGATGAGGCCTCCAGAGGTAAACATCATACCCCACATGAGGCATCTACCAGGAAAAACCAGACTCCAGATGAGGCCCCCAGAAGTAAACACCATACTCCAGATGAGGCCTTCAGAAGTAATCACCATACTTCAGATGAGGGCTCCAGAAGTAAAGAGCATACCCCACAGGAGGCACCTACCAGTAAACACATGTCTCCAGATGGGGTCTCCAGAAGTAAACATCATACCCCACAGGAGGCACCTATCAGTAAACACACGACTCCAGATGCGGTCTCCAGAAGTAAACACCGTACCCCACAAGAGGCACCTACTAGTAAACACCAGATTCCAGATGATGCCTCCAGAATTAAACAGCATACCCCACAAGAGGCACCTACCAGTAAACACACGACTCCAAGATAAGGCCGGCAGAAGTAAACACAATACCCCACAGGAGGCACCTACCAGTAAACACCATACTTCCGATGAGGCCTCCAGAAGTAGATGCTATTCCCCACAGGAGGCTCCTACCAGTAAACACAAAACTCCAGGAGAGGCCTCCAGAAGTAAAAACCATACTCCACAGGAGGCCCCTACCAGTAAACACAAGACTCCAGATGAGGCCCCCAGAAGTAAACACCATACTCCAGATGAGGCCCCAGAAGTAAACACCATACCCCACATGAGGCATCTACCAGGAAACACCAGACTCCAGATGAGGCCCCCAGAAGTAAACACCATACTCCAGATGAGGCCTCCAGAAGTAAACACCATACTCCAGATGAGGCCCCAGAAGTAAACACCATACTCCAGATGAGGCCCCAGAAGTAAACACCATACCCCACATGAGGCATCTACCAGGAAACACCAGACTCCAGATGAGGCCCCCAGAAGTAAACACCATACTCCAGATGAGGCCTCCAGAAGTAAACACCATACCCCACATGAGGCATCTACCAGGAAACACCAGACTCCAGATGAGGCCCCCAGAAGTAAACACCATACTCCAGATGAGGCCTCCAGAAGTAAACACCATACTCCAGATGAGGCATCTACCAGGAAACACCAGACTCCAGATGAGGCCCCAGAAGTAAACACCATACCCTACATGAGGCATCTACCAGGAAACACCAGACTCCAGATGAGGCCCCCAGAAGTAAACACCATACTCCAGATGAGGCCTCCAGAACTAACCACCATACCCCACATGAGGCATCTACCAGGAAACACCATACTCCAGATGAGGCCCCCAGAAGTAAACACCATACTCCAGATGAGGCCTCCAGAAGTAAACACCATACCCCACATGAGGCATCTACCAGGAAACACCAGACTCCAGATGAGGCCCCCAGAAGTAAACACCATACTCCAGATGAGGCCTCCAGAAGTAAACACCATACTCCAGATGAGGCATCTACCAGGAAACACCAGACTCCAGATGAGGCCCCCAGAAGTAAACACCATACTCCAGATGAGGCCTCCAGAAGTAAACACCATACTCCAGATGAGGCCCCAGAAGTAAACACCATACTCCAGATGAGGCCTCCAGAACTAACCACCATACCCCACATGAGGCATCTACCAGGAAACACCATACTCCAGATGAGGCCTCCAGAAGTAAACACCATACTCCAGATGAGGCATCTACCAGGAAACACCAGACTCCAGATGAGGCCCCAGAAGTAAACACCATACCCTACATGAGGCATCTACCAGGAAACACCAGACTCCAGATGAGGCCCCCAGAAGTAAACACCATACTCCAGATGAGGCCTCCAGAACTAACCACCATACCCCACATGAGGCATCTACCAGGAAACACCATACTCCAGATGAGGCCCCCAGAAGTAAACACCATACTCCAGATGAGGCCTCCAGAAGTAAACACCATACCCCACATGAGGCATCTACCAGGAAACACCAGACTCCAGATGAGGCCCCCAGATGTAAACACCATACTCCAGATGAGGCCTCCAGAAGTAAACACCATACTCCAGATGAGGCATCTACCAGGAAACACCAGACTCCAGATGAGGCCCCCAGAAGTAAACACCATACTCCAGATGAGGCCTCCAGAAGTAAACACCATACTCCAGATGAGGCCCCAGAAGTAAACACCATACTCCAGATGAGGCCTCCAGAACTAACCACCATACCCCACATGAGGCATCTACCAGGAAACACCATACTCCAGATGAGGCCTCCAGAAGTAAACACCATACTCCAGATGAGGCCCCAGAAGTAAACACCATACCCGACATGAGGCATCTACCAGGAAACACCAGACTCCAAATGAGGCCCCCAGAAGTAAACACCATACTCCAGATGAGGCCTCCAGAAGTAAACACCATACTCCAGATGAGGCCCCAGAAGTAAACACCATACCCCACATGAGGCATCTACCAGGAAACACCAGACTCCAAATGAGGCCCCCAGAAGTAAACACCATACTCCAGATGAGGCCTCCAGAACTAACCACCATACCCCACATGAGGCATCTACCAGGAAACACCATACTCCAGATGAGGCCTCCAGAAGTAAACACCATACCCCACATGAGGCATCTACCAGGAAACACCAGACTCCAGATGAGGCCTCCAGAAGTAACCAGCATACCCCACAGGAGCCACCTACCAGTAAACACAAGACTCCAGATGAGGCCTCCAGAGGTAAACATCATACCCCACATGAGGCATCTACCAGGAAACACCATACTCCAGATGAGGCCTCCAGAAGTAAACACCATACCCCACAGGAGGCACCTACCAGTAAGCAGCATACTTCAGATGAGGCCTCCAGAAGTAAACACCATGCTCCACAGGAGGCACCTACCAGTAAACACATGTCTCCAGATGGGGTCTCCAGAAGTAAACATCATACCCCACAGGAGGCACCTATCAGTAAACACACAACTCCAGATGCGGTCTCCAGAAGTAAACACCGTACCCCACAAGAGGCACCTACTAGTAAACACCAGATTCCAGATGATGCCTCCAGAATTAAACAGCATACCCCACAAGAGGCACCTACCAGTAAACACACGACTCCAAGATAAGGCCGGCAGAAGTAAACACAATACCCCACAGGAGGCACCTACCAGTAAACACCATACTTCCGATGAGGCCTCCAGAAGTAGATGCTATTCCCCACAGGAGGCTCCTACCAGTAAACACAAAACTCCAGGAGAGGCCTCCAGAAGTAAAAACCATACTCCACAGGAGGCACCTACCAGTAAACACAAGACTCCAGATGAGGCCTCCAGAAGTACACACCACACACCAAAGGAGGCACCTACCAGTAAACACAAGACTCCAGATGAGGCCTCCAGAAGTAAACTGCATAGCCCACAGGAGGCACCCACCAGTAAGCACCATACTTCACAGGATGCCTTCTCTTCTGTTACAGGGCCTGAATTATGAGGGCGGCTTTCTCTTCTGTTACAGGTGATGAATTGTGAGGAAGGCCTTTTCTTCTGTAACAGGGGCTCAATTGTGAGGGAAGTCTTCTCTTCTGATACAGGGGATAAATTGTGAGGGAGGCCCTCTCTTCTGTTACAGCGGATGAATTGTGAGGGAGGCATTCCCCTCTGTAACAGGGGCTGAATTGGGAGGGAGGCATTCTCTTCTGTTACAGGGGATGATTGTGAGGGAAGCCTTCTCTTTTGTTACATGGGATGAATTGTGAGGGAGGACTTCTCTTCTGTTACAGGGCCTGAATTGTGAGGGTGGCCTTCTCTTCTGTTACAGGGGATGCATTGTGAGGGAGGCATTCTCTTCTGTTACAGGGGATGAATTGTGAGGGAGGGGGCATGCACCAGCCCTGGAGAATTGCTAGTCGTTGGAGATACTACTAAGATGGCGGTCTGTTACATTCTATCGGTCTAGTTTATTCCAACATGGCCGACGTATTCTATAACTAGCGGGCCATAGCAACGCTCGGCGCGTTGTATCGTTTTCGTTACGTGCCCAGCCAGTCGCTCTCAGCGTCTAGCTTTCCATCATTGCCTTTTCGTTCAGGTCCTTTGCTTACCTACCTACTTTCCCTGCACTAGTGGTGTTTTCAGGTTTTCAGGTAAGGTGATTAGGGTCTTAACTTCTGTTCTTTCTTACACAACGCCTACTACCAAGCGTTTTCCATGTAAGTATTTTTCCCGTCTTTTTCACTCAGTCGGCGCTTCAGCGTTAGCATTTCGCTGTGAGCGTTTTCGGCTGTTCATACTTTTCTGTCCATTTCCTTACCTCTTTCTTTCCACCTTCCTTTCTTCTGTTGTTCCGTTCGTAACGCCTCTCCGGTGTTCCGACGGACCGAGACCTCCCTTCAATTACAACTCAGCCCATAAGACATCGAGACCGCACAACACTGGAGGTGGTATCCTGGTCTCACCGCCTTTCTCAGGGAACGAGTTGAGCAAGGTGTGGTCATTCCTCCTACGTGTCCGGAGCTCCGCTGCTGCAGGAATCAACATCTCCATATAATTGCCGGACATCAGTATTCCATGGACACCTGAATACTGATCGGGTTTTTTTTTGCCAGGAGGCTTTTTTCCCCATTCTTTAGGGCATGCTCCTCGGGTATTCCCTTGATCTGTTATCAGCCAGAACACGGAAGCTACCGAGGGAGCGCGTCCATACCTTCGACAAAAAAAGGAGAAGAAGCCAGCCGATGGAGAAAAGGTCAAGAAGAAGAAGGCTGTAATCAGGACCGAAGAAGTACAGGAGAAGACAGGTGAGGAGGAGTTGGGGAAGGCTGAGACAGATCGTGACAGGAGGCCTTCTCTTCTGATACAGGGGATAAATTGTGAGGGAGGCCCTCTCTTCTGTTACAGCGGATGAATTGTGAGGAAGGCATTCTCCACTGTAACAGGGGATGAGTGGTGGGTGAGGGAGGACTTCTCTTCTGTTACAAGGGATGAATTGTGAGGGAGGCTATTTATTCTGTTATAGGGGCTGAATTGTGAGGGAGGCCTTCTCTTCTGTTACGGGGGATTATTTGTCAGGGAGGTCTTCTCTTCTGTTACAGGCACAGGGGATGACTTGTGAGGGAAGCCGTCTCTTCTGTTACAGGGGCTGCATTGTGAGGGAGGCCTTCTCTTCTGTTACAGGGGTTGCATTGTGAGGGAGGCATTCTCTTCTGTTACAGGGGATGAATTGTGAGGGAAGCCTTCTCTTTTGTTACATGGGATGAATTGTGAGGGAGGACTTCTCTTCTGTTACAGGGGGTGAATTGTGAGGGAGCCCTTCTCGTCTGTTACAGGGCCTGAATTGTGAGGGCGGCCTTCTCTTCTGTTACAGGGGATGCATTGTGAGGGAGGCATTCTCTTCTGTTACAGTGGATGAATTGTGAAGGAAGCCTTCTCTTACATAAGATGAATTGTGAGGGAGGACTTCTCTTCTGTTACAGGGGTGAATTGTGAGGGAGGCCTTCTCTTCTGTTACAGGGCCTGAATTGTGAGGGCGGCTTTCTCTTCTGTTACAGGTGATGAATTGTGAGGGAGGCCTTTTCTTCTGTAACAGGGGCTCAATTGTGAGGGAAGTCTTCTCTTCTGTTACAGAGGATGAATTGTGAGGGAGGCCTTCTCTTCTGTTACAGGGGCTGAATTGTGAGGAGGGCCTTCTCACCTGTTACAGGGGATGAATTGGGAGGGGGGGGCTTCTCTTCTGTTACATGGGCTGAATTGTGAGAAAGCCCTTCTCTTCTGTTACAGGGGATGAATTCTTAGGGAGGCTTTTTCTTGTTACATGGGCTGAATTGTGAGGAAGGCCTTCTCTTCTGTTACAGGGGATGAATTGTGAGGGAGGCCTTCTCTTCTGTTACAAGGGGTGAATTGTGAGGGATGCCTTCTCGTCTGTTACAGGGCCTGAATTGTGAGGGCGGCCTTCTCTTCTGTTACAGGGGATGCATTTTGAGGGAGGCATTCACTTCTGTTACAGAGGATGAATTGTGAAGGAAGGCCTTCTCTTCTGTTACAGGGGATGAATTCTGAGGGAGGCTTTTTCTTGTTACATGGGCTGAATTGTGAGGAAGGCCTTCTCTTCTGCTACAGGGGATGAATTGTGAGGGAGGCCTTCTCTTCTGTTACAAGGGGTGAATTGTGAGGGAAGCCTTCTCGTCTGTTACAGGGCCTGAATTGTGAGGGCGGCCTTCTCTTCTGTTACAGGGGATGCATTTTGAGGGAGGCATTCACTTTTGTTACACAGGATGAATTGTGAGGGAGGACTTCTGTTCTGTTACAGGGGGTGAATTGTGAGGAGGCCTTCTCTTCTGTTACAAGGCCTGAATTGTGAGGGCGGCTTTCTCTTCTGTTAAAGGGGCTGAATTGTGAGGGAGGCCTTTTCTTCTGTAACAGGGGCTCAATTGTGAGGGAAGTCTTCTCTTCTGTTACAGTGGATGAATTGTGAGGGAGGTCTTCTCTTCTGTTACGGGATGAATTGTGAGGGAGGCCTTCTCTTCTGTTAAAGGGGCTGAATTGTGCGGAAGGCCTTCTCTTCTGTTACAGGGGATAAATTGTGATGGAGGCCCTCTTTTCTTTTACATGGGAGGAATTGTGAGGAACGTTTTCTCTTCTGTTACAGCAGATGAAATGTGAGGGTGGCCTTCTCTTCTGCTTCAGGGGATATCTGTTCAGTCGAGTTTTATCTCCCACAATGCTGTAAAATAAGGATTTTACTGAAGATGTTTGTGTTTTTGTGCACTCAGTTGGTAGTGGCAGGAAAGGGAGCTGGCTGTGCATGTTTTAAAGGTCTGTTTATTATAAACTGCTATAATTAATCTCAAATTATAATCACAAATAATCTTGCGCGTGTATAGGCGCGTTATAAATGCAATATCATATCCTTATTCATATTATAATTCAGATATTCCATGTAAACAGCAGAGAAGCAGATCCCAAAGCGTTCCCAGATAGATTTAAACCTCGCGATGCCCCAACACACTTCCCAACAAAAGCACTGGAAGGGCAGAGACATTGTGCCCAGTGACAATGGCTCTGCAGAAATGGTATCGCGTTCATTCATCCCCAACAGTTTTTTCAAAGTAATTTCTTTTGACAAAATTATTTCAGAAAAACTCATCAAAATAATATGGGTGGTGGGGTAAGGGGTTATGAGCGGGCAGGGGTAGGGGGTAAGGTTTATAATATATAAGGAAGGGGGAAGGCAAATATAAAAACTTTACATTTCGATGAGTTTTTTCAAGAAAATGTTAGGAATTTTTTTTTTTTTAAATCTCATGTTGATGTAGGGACATAGAACCGCAGAAATAATAAATAATGAGCATAAGGTATGGGCACTGCAAACTAAAGACCCGCTTTGTGGAAGGCAGCCTGAGAAGGCCACCCCCAAAATGGTCAGTCCTATTGCTCCACCCACTTTTGTCCATTTGGGCGTTCCCCTCCACAGTCCCCTTCCTGCTGCATGATCCCACACCCACACTCCATATGCCCCTACTACTTACCTTAACAGTGCCCTGCTTGCTTCTTCCATCTGCTCTCCAGGAGCCCAGACCGGTTTCCCTGAAGTCAGGTGCACTGTGTGTCGCGCAACGTGAAACTGCCTTAGTGCAACAGGGATTAAGCCGTGCAGGGTTTTGTCGCAGTTTATTATGCGGTCACCCTCAACTCAGGGAGTTCCTTTCCTCCCAAAAAAGGTGACGCACAATAAAACACTTTTAATTTCAGGTCAACTTTGGTGAGGCCTCCAACCCGTCTTTTACACAACCCCAACAAATACCCTGTGTCACCAATGGACTAGGAACCAGGACGGTGTATAGTAAGAATATTTATTTATTTATTTAAGATTTACAAAATGCTAGCAGCCAACATCAGCCACCAGTGTTGTGGCAACACCCAATATCAAAACAATGAGTCTATTATTCAAACAACACAGATGGAATTTTGAAACATGCAACGACACTTTGAACAGATTTAATTTCGAGTCAACCAATGGAAATCATTCACAATACCATACAGGGTCCACAGAAATTACTTAATTTGAAACAATACTTTTCTCCCAGCAACCCCCACTCACCAGAAAAAAAAGGAACCAAAAGCCAAATTTCGTTTGGTAACACACATACAGATGAGATGCAATACTTTGTAATTCTGGTTTAAAATAAATGAGGAATTTCGTTTTGCAACACACCTTGAATTGAAAGGTGGTGTTTTGTGGATTACTTCTTTTGGGGATTATGGACCCACCGCCCCCCACTTTCTATGTGGAAGTCAAGGATTTCCAAATCAGTCAACCAAGTATTGATGGGCTATACCAGCCCTAACACACTTGCCATGAGCTTTGTTAGTTTCGAATTCTAACAACACTCATCCTGTGATTTTCTATATGGGAATTAATTGATTTACACAGGGTCTCCTCCTCCCCATAATTTGATGGAAAGGATTAAGGCAGGCAGTCCCAAACCCAATGCAATTTCAACAGACAGGTGGTTTTCTATGGGGAAATAAATTAATGAGATTTAATAAATTGTGAGTAGGGCCTATCCATGTTCACTGCCCCTCTCCCCCCCAACCCACTATTGGAAAAGAATAATGGCAGGTGCCTATCCACACAGTTGATGGGTCATTGCTCAGGAAGCTCGCCCGATTCGTTGGACCCTCTTTTGGTTGGAAGCTCAGACCAGGCCTCTTCCTCAGCAAGGTCCCTCCAGACAGGCCTCTCTCAGATAGGGCTCCCGGATTTCCAGGCAATGTTTCTCTGATGGCCTTGGTAGCTCTCCTTTTCTTCGTGCTAGTGGTTCCTCGCTATAATACAGCAGAAGGCTGTCTGCCGGATTAAAGTCCAAAAAGCCCTGTTCCGAGGCATACCTGCCCTCTTATAGTGTGGATGACACTGCAACATGGTCATAATTCCCTCGGTCAGGATTGGCTAGCTTGGGAGATATATAGGATGTAGGATGTGGGAGGAGAAAAGATCCATCATTTCAAAATGACAGGGAGTTTCCAGATCTTTTGTTCTGAAAAGTTACATAATGTAATAACTCCCTTGGTCTTTCATGATGATTGATACATTTTATTTCGGCACACCCTTCATGAGTGAAGATATTGTGTTTCGTGGTTTCTGCTGTGCCATGCTGTGCCGCAATAGCTAGAAATGGGACCATTTCCAATGTAAACCTTATTTTCATGATCTAAACCTGTGGCAACTTTCCTGTTTCCCAGGTGTATGAAAATGACAGAATCATAATTTTCCACATTACTTTAATTATGTACATCACAAAAATGTACATAAAAATGTTGTTTTTACATGGTACAAATTGACTCTTTCTTCTGTTTCATTTGAACCTGGGGTGGGCTCGGTAGAACATATGATGCTCCTTTTATTTAGGAAAAACTGTATTCAATGTTTAATCAATGGTAATACATAACACAGCAACTGGTTGACTTTGCAAGACGATGCACGAGCGGAATAGCTGGTGTAGTTTCGCGGCCGAGTGGACAGTCAGAGTTTAAGAAAGCTTTGTGGTTGAGAGCCCCAATTATCTGGCAAATTTGGTTTACAGGCTGCCATGTTCTTCAACCACAGCTCCCCTACACTGAAGTATGATGAGTGCCTGACGCAAACTATGATGCCAGTACACCACACCCAAAAGGCCTGAGAGGAAGGGAGACGAACCCTACAGGCTATGTGAGCAGGAAGCAATGAAGCACACAAAGGAAACCTACTAAGCAATCATCAACACTAGTGAGAAATCAGTGATACTACAGGGATCAGAACATAAGCTGTACTGCCCGTGGGAAACCCCGAGAAAACTCTCCATTCATCCACCTAGTGGATACCCGTGAAGAAATCAAAGTGCCATTGAGAATGCAAGATTCTCTGTCCTGAAGAAGGCGGCGAGTCATCCACTCCGCTGAAACCGGTTGACAAATTTCAGAGTTGATAGGCTGATGACCACAACTCCGAGATCCTACATACATTTGAAGATAGGGCTCGAATAATCATACATCATTTTAACCTGATCTAGCAGTAATAGGATACTAACTAGTAGATTTTAAAATCGTTTCTGAAGCTGAAGTTGGCCTATATGACCATAACAGTTTACAATTCATAAGACACATTGACGGTGGCGGTAAAAATAAAGACGAGAACCGACCACCAACTAATGTGCACCTAATTAGTTTGTTTTAGGAAAGTAGTGAGAGAGCTGAGGGCTAGTATCTCTACACCCCCTTGTAGGCAGCACAGCATCGCTTTTCTAGGGATGGGTGTGCCAAACATTCGGGGACATGAGATAATTTGAACACAGGGCCAGTGAGTTATCTATAGGGACTTAGATCCAGGAATAACTTATTTTTTAATGAAATAACTACTGTCTGTTTTGTGCTATAAATACATAACATGTGTCAGTAAATTGTATTTCTCTCAAGACATGTGACCAGCCATCTGGTTCACCTTAACCTTTTACCTCCTTTGGCTTCAAAGCCTTGCTCAGTGCTTAATGTACAGTTTATGGGATGCTTGACCTAAAGGTCACTTCTTCAGGACATGTTATCAGCAACTAATTGACAACCAGACAGTCTTCTTGGTAGGCCCAGCCGAAAAAGGTCTGGAGTTCAGATTTGAAAGGGTCTTTGTTCCAAACTAAATGCACTTTGTATGGGGAACCTGACCTTAAAGGTTGTTTCTGTTGGTTGTGTTATCAGCAGTTCACCACAAATTCAATCTCTTTCTTTATATATTAAAGCATATCTTTGAAACCAGTCATGCATCCCTAGTATTCATCAAATCAAAGGGCTGTGAGGTCAGAATCCAGACACACGTATTCAGTGCACGATTAAATTGGGGGATTTCTGCTTAGAGGGAACAACAAGGGGGAGTTTACCATTCTGAAATGCTAGCATATTACACTTAACCACTGTGTGCCTGCAACTTTCCATGTTGCCCCAGGGCCTGTTGTCCAGACACACAATATCTTCCTAATACAATATTAGAATAGAGGGCAATGACACAATCTCCTACATACAAAATAGGCCGTAGTTACACAAGCAAGCAGTATTCAAATCTACACCAAACGAAATAGGCCTTTCTTTGTCCATGCTGTCATTTTATATGGTGAAAATAGGTCTCTTTCCTCCTGATGAATATAATCTGATCTTCCCTTTATTTCTGGATTGCAAAGGCCTTGTTCCTCCTTTTTAGCTTCCAAATGCACAACTATTTATTTTCATCCATCTGCATTGCTGCAGTTTTTTAATCTGCCCATGTGTAATGCATTTCAATGTCCGGTTATTTGTATTAAAAGTATGTGCCTTTCTCCTCTTGCACACTTGTCCATTGCAGTAGAATTTAACGCGGCCCGTTTATTTCCATGTCACTAGGCCTTAAGTCAGAAAAGAAGTGTTTTGGACTGGCCTGTATTTCCCAATGGATGTAACCAGCCAGCTTGCACTTAAATACTGGCCTGGCCTCTTTATTTCTGACATTCAGGGGCAACATTTTACCCCAGAGTAGTGCAACTCCAGGCCTTGAGGTCCGTATCCATGTTGGGTTTTCAGGATACTCCTCAATATTGATGAGCTACATGTGCATACAATGATTCTTAATGTATGCAGATGTGTCCTCATGAATATTAATGAGGGATAGCCTAAAAGCCTGACCTGGATCCCAGCCCTCGAGGCCTGCAGTTGGACAACTTGGCCGGAAGCGGTCTAGAGGTCGCAATTGGAAAATAAAGAATACAATTGAAAAAACAAATCTAAAGAAGAAAGCCAACATTTTTATTTTAAAGATTGTAGGATAGATAAAGAAGGAAAACGCTCCCTAATCCCACACAGTGTAACGCATAGCAACGGTGCTCATCGGAGATGGGAGGGGGCACAGGTGCTACCTTTCATTCGACTAAATCAATAGAAAAATTGAAAAAATATTTTTCTAAAATTACATCTATTTGGACAGAATTCCATTTAATTAAAAAAGTATTTAATAATAAATGTAATTAGCTTTACTTGCTTAGCTTGAAATGTCTTTATTGTTCCTGCTTGCCTTACTTTGACCTGCTCATTTTCAGCCCTGCGTTTTTAGTCCGGGCTACTATAGGACACTAGAAACACTCGAGCCACGGAGCCAACGGACCAATCTAGCGCTTCTTAATTACCCGGTATCACGCAAGTTACGGATCCTGTGGACAGTTGGCCGGCGATGTCCGCGGCATATTTGACTTCACCACATGTTCAGCTTTCTGTGCATTTTTTTGTTAATATGGGACTGAAATCTATATTATTTTTGCAGCTGGATGTGCCAAACATTTGCAAACCTATTCATGACTGTTCCCTGATCCATGAACTGTTTATTTTCCTACTAGAACCGTGAAATATTATTTCAGGAGCTCAGCAAACATTCTTAAAACTCTCACAGTCTGGAGAAGCCACGCTTTAATAAGTGCCAAGGACGAGTATGCTTGCCCTTTTTGCATAGACTTGCATAACAGCCTTTACGCACATAACGAGACACGTAAAGGTTCCCACTGACTCCTGAAAGTGAGCCCAATACAGAATGCGCAGGACTTCAAAATGGAAGAAAATGTTTGCCTTCTTTTATGAGTCGGAAGGAGAGGGGTTGGAACTAATAACCACTCCCAGTGAGACTGGCTGTCTTCTCACTGGTAGTGGCCAGGGTCCACGTGAGTTCTACTTCAACTGGACTTCAGAAAGCCATGGTGCCCCTGTGCAGGGCGTGAGTGAGTCACTGTGTGTGCATACCCACCTAAACTCTGGGGTTTCCAGATTTTAGCCATTTTTCCGTGTCACCGGGAAGACCCTGGGTTCTCTAAATTGAAGGGCGACTTAAACTGGCAAAAAAGAACGAACACTGATGCAAAACAAAAAAAACGTGGAATACTGCGTTCATTGATGACACCGGATGGAAAGCAGTATTCTGCGTTTTTTCAGCTTCCATTCTTTGTGGTCAGTTTGCAAGGGCTCAAGTTGAGGGTACATGCGGGTGCACGGAGTCCTCCCACTTTTTTCATAATCCGTGAACTGGACATTTCAAGTGGGGTGCTGGGACTTAGGAGACAAGAGACAAGGCAGAGGGCGGCCTGCACTCCACAACTGGGAGAGTTGTATATCTCGTGGTGTACCACTTCTGCGTCACGCCTGGTCCTCAGGGGTCTAAAACCTGCGGCCCGCCAGAACCACAACTCCCAGGAATCCTCATCATTTGTCATGCAGGCTAGGGCTGATGGGCGCTCTAGTCAGGGGGTGTTACTAGTTCTAGAAAACATGTGGGGCTACGCTAATGTTGGCGAGACTCGGGGCTAGCTAGCCTTTTGGGTGTAGCCCCTGAGCTTCTATCCGCGGCTGCAACCGAAAGACCCTGGGCTATAGCCCCCCACCCGCAGAAGACCCTCAGCAACACCTCTGACTGCAGTCCTAAACATGCACACTGCTAATTGAGGATTGCAGACCCCTGGTGTATAACTAAGGATATCTTAGCTGGGAAGATGCAGAGATGAAGATGGATTGCTTTTATGAAACCTACACAACGTCACCATGTAAACAGAAGTGTGCAGAGGTCAGGGTTTCAGTCAAATGTGCTGGCAAAGTTCCTCTGGAGGTCCATGGATCGCACGGCCTCGGCCGTCAGAGGCTCTGGTCGCCACGGGCCTTTGAGGGTCGTGGCTTGACATCTCCGTGTTGATTGGCTGGAGGGTCAGGATGCTTGAGGTGGCTCCTCTGGGGTCAAAGAGGAAGGAGGTGGGCAAGTTGAACCCGAGAACCCCGGTCTGCAAGAGTAGTGGTGTGATAGAGTCGAGTGAAAGGCCACACAGGTTGAGTAGGTCAAGGAAAGACGCGCCTTGAAACACTCGTGTATAGGCGCGCTATAAATAAAAAATATCATATCATAAGGAGATGTGAGTCCATTTTCACATGGCTAGGAGCATGTCAGAGCACCAGGGGACCCCTCCGGTGGTGATAGTGCACAGTATAAATATCCTTTAACATGTCATGAATAACACGACTGGCTTCAGTTGCGGGGTTGCATCTGGGACTGGACCCGGACTTCTAGGCTAGGACTTTCCCTATGATCCTCCCGGGGAGAGAAGTTCAGTGATCTCTGGACATTTGCAAGGACATACAGACAGTTTTTAGTTTCGGTTGGTAGACGCCATAAAGGGCCGCCGGTAAGTCAAAACATTTACACTAGAGTAAACATAAAAGGGCGACAGGATGTGAGGGGGGACATACAGATTATGGGGGTTAGTTGGTTATTTACACTCTCATTGACTGCTCCTGTCTTGCTCATCCCTATGGCCGTGCCCACCCATTACTTGCCCATCCCTGCCCCAAACACGAAGATGCCTTTGAAGTAGCTCTATCAAGCAGTAACATCAGACTGTTTGTTGTATAGGGTCTGTGTGGTTTAATGACTTAATTTATTCTGTAAATGAGCTGATGGTTTAAAAAAAAGTTTCATGAAATTTGTCTTCAGTCACTTGATTTATAAGCATTATGTGTGTGCTCGCATCTGTTCTCTTTAGAACAGTTCTGGTATAAACAAGTATTGCCAAAGTCAACTGTGTTGGCTTTTTCATAAGATAGACATTTGCCAGCAAGTGTCATCATGTGTCCAGGCACTCACACCAATTGCCAGCGGTTGCTGTATTTTGGCCAGGTAATACAATTATGGCAGTGCCTTGCAAATGCCAATTACACACCTACCCAAAAGTCAACACTGTTGGCTTTCCCAATGCTGGTTTTTAAAACAGTATTAAAGCGGGTTTGAGTGATGTGGGCAAGGCCCTGTTCGAGAAGCAAGTGACAGCTTGAAGGGCGCTGGAGCCTTGTGTTGATAGTGGTGCCAGGAAGGATGCCGCCCTCGAATGTGGCGGGGTTGGAGGATGCGGGGGTGACCGGCCTGGAGTGGAAGCAATCAGTTGCGTTCCTCGTGGCTTCATCAGCTGACATTTAAGGTGCACTATTTGCTCATGGCAATTTCACTGTTTTCTTACGTTTATTGGTCAGATTCTTATTTATTTACTCAGAAACAAAAAAAAGAAAGAAAACCACCATTTCCATTTCCATCATTTTCTCACACTCAAAATATCAACAATAATAATAATAATAATAATAATAATAATAATAATAATTTGGCATTTATATAGCGCTACGAACCCTCAGGTATCTGAGCGCTGCTTATTATTACCCACGGTGTGTGGTGCTCATTTATCGACCTCGGAAGGATGAAAGGCGGAGTTTGGCCCCACCGGGATTCGAACCTGCGTCAGCAGGCTCTGCACAGATGTCAAAGCGAGCGCTCTACTCGCTGTGCCACTTGACCGGGGGTCATATCATTTTGAAGTCCACCAGTTAATTAAAGGTTAGAGAAGGGTGAGGGTTGAAATAATGAAATCCATCTAAACCAATAATTTAATTTGACAACTAAAAAAGACTTTCCTCAGTTCCGCATTGTCCTCTTGTTAAAACCAAGTATCGGCTCACACTCCTTCACCTTCTTTTAGCCAATCCCAACCACAGCAATGAACTCCTGTGTCCTCCTCCCCACCAAATTCCACTTATTAGATCCTAATCGATGAATTGCTCATTGATTTAGATCTAACATTGCATTCCCCACTAGTGTCATCGCTGCCCGGGCTAAACGAGGCCTTTCTCCCATCAGGACCCGCTCCCACCATTCCTTCATAGGCGATGACATCATTTCCGGGGCAAACGTTTTCAATCTCCACTGCGCACTCTAAACAACACACTGCAGGAGGTAACAAGATGAAACAGTGGTTCCCCCAACCCGGGTGTCCCACAATGCCGACAGTGTGACTCATTAGGGTCAAACGTCCTTCTTGATAGCTGGACCTATTTCGTGGCCAAGTTGGTAAGTCGACGTCTAAGCAACAAGTCTCTGTAGTGGGCGGACGGGAACTTCAAGCGATACAGAGGAGGATCATTGAGGCCCCTTCGTTCTCTGTCCCTAGTAGGTCTTAGCGTACCCTACCGTCCTCATTGCATTGGACTGTCTGTGGGTTTGATATAAGATAATTTATCTCAATCCTCTTTTCACTCAGGATTGCCTCTAATGTTTCCCTCCACCTGGTCAAACCATGATCGCCCTCATGGTACTCCGATCTAAATATACCAAATGAGGCTATGAGTCCTCGTAGTCTAAGTTTCCTGTATATCATTAATGACCCCCAAAGCACTATTGATTCAAGTGACTGTAGTCGTAGCTCATGTCCAAGTGTTATCATAGGCAATGAGCTTGGGAGTCTGAAGGTCTTCCGCCAAAACCTGCCCTCCAGTCAGGGTCGGATTGGCCCATCATGTGTAGTGCCTGGGGGCCGGTTTCTGCCCACGCCGGGCCAGTTTAAAAAAAAAAAGAGTTTAAAAAAAATCTTTGTTTTAAAAAACAAACAAAAAGCACCCACAACGGTATCATTCAACAAATGTTACCTTGCTTTGATGATTGATTTGCATGCATGATGTGTGCATCGTAAATTATGATGCATGCCTCATTCACATGCTGCTGCAGCATGCGGCCAACTCTGCACCAGCCCTGCAGATGAACTGGCCTGCTGTAAATCTCAGTTACCAGCTTAATGGTATCCACTACAGAGTAATTGCTCACTTTACTATATTCACTGCGAACACCCGAGAGACTAGAGGAAATATTTCTCTAGACCACATATGAACAGCCCTCTACAATTTGGTACAATATAATGTATTCACCGGGTCACTTGTTTTCCCATTATTCCATTTGTGTCTTTTTCCTGTATGTGTTATTCACCATTAAACCTTCACATACCTATTTCAAGTCTCAAAAATATCAATTATTATTTTTTCATCTAAAACATCATGTAAAAACATCATATAAAAAAGCATACAGTTATGTTTCAAACATGCATACCTCAATATAAAACAGGTTCAACCAATTGATAGTGCACTACAGCAATATATTGTGGTCTATTAATTCATCTATGTTTTTTTCATTATCTCTTTAAGTAAATTTTCAGTATGGATCTGTGGTCAGAGCCTTCTCCGATTGAGCCGGTCCACCCTAGTCCTTTTTAACTTTCACCCATCAGTCTTTACTCACTCATTCAAAACGTTCATACTGCATCCACAAACACTCCCAACATGTTTCTTTCCTTAGACTATTGTCACTAATATTAGGAAATTCATCAGGGGTAGAACCAAATTCAATTGCAATGTACAATACAATGATATCTTCTTAGAATCATTAGGAGATCCGCTTCTTATCCCTCCCTTAGTTCCTTTCTTCTAGCTCAGACACCGAGTGGAAATCTGTGGGAAAACAAGTGAAGGACAATCGACTTTTAGTGTTCGACATATCCTGGTTGTACTTATCATTAGATACAACTAGCTATGCTTAACATCATAGCAGGAGGGAACTATTTACTTAACAACTCCTCCTTGTCATCTTTTAGTGACGCCACTCCACTTGGTAGTATTCACAGGTTTCACATCAATTATTCACATAACACATTCTTGTCTCTGTGTCTAATTTTACATGCCGTTTATTTAAGCTATGCTCCCCTCTGAGATCAATCTTGTCCCAAATCACCTTTTTTAATCTCTTCTTAATGTCACCTTAGTGAGACACCCTTCATTATGGGCAGATCTCTTTTTACCTTAGTATCCCACTGTGACCCCGTGACGAGTTCTATTTTTCTTTAGTACACAGGCGTCTTATAGTTCTGCTTCTGTTGTACCAAGACATTCCTTGATGGTTTTAGCCATTCAGATGCGCCATTACCGCATAAGTCTATGAAGAATAGCAAAGAAACACACAGTTCTAAGGTGGAGAAATATTTTGGCCTAGGTTACAATAGTTATGTTTCAAACCTCGAGGCTGCATTATACTGGTCTTACCTATGAAGACAATATGTGATTTTCTGTTATTTTTCTGCTGGTTCGACAAACTATTTTAAAGTTTGCTCGCCTTCATCCGATTGTTCCCAATGTCCTCATCTTCCTTAATCTACAAGGGTCATGTATACAGGTCAGGATTCAGCTATGCCTTTTTTCAGTAGTTGTTACTTATGCATTTCTTAAGTTATTGTTAATAAGACCACTCTCAGCAGATGAAAAACTCAGACTTGCACTGAAAGGCTTACCCATTGGGGAACAGTTTCTTATTACTGCTTTTAAATAGATCTGCAGTGCTTGGGGTATTAGCTCATAGCTTTTCCTGGGAACAACGTGTTTCACATCTACTGGTACGCCATCGTCCAATAGCACTTTAGCTGTAATACAAACAACAAGACCAAAGGTCTAACGGGGCAGTGTGGACAAAACGTGTCGAATTGTCACATTCTTCCCCCTTCAATTCACATTTTTCTTAATTCACTATTTAGTTTCCAATAAGTTAGCTCCGTGGGTTGACCGCTCACTGCTGAGATGTGTGTGTGATCTGCAGGTTCGAATCCCAGAAACACTATCTCAGCCTTTCATCTTTCTGAGGTCGATAAATGAGTACCAACACAAGCTGGGTGATATTGTATGTATATTTGTTTTATAAAAAAGAGCTTAAGCGTAAGTGCTATACAATAACATGTTATCATTTGGCCTTGGACGTCTGCTTGCATTCACAGTAATTTGACAATATGGATCTATACACACAGATATTAATGATACATATGGTGATCCATTTTTGTATGGAATGTACATCACATTAGTGAAATCATAACTATATTTTTCGTAGTGTACTTAGGAAGAATCCTATTTGATGCCACTTCCTGTTTTGCCAAAGGGTGAAAGGTTGTGTTTCATCACTTTCGGGAGGGGTCAAATGACATCACTTCCGGTGATGTCATCAGAGGTTAAGGGTCGTGAGGCGAGGGGTGGGCCACTTTTTCTTGGGTGTCCGGGCCTATTTCTTGTCCGAGTCCGACCCTGCCTCCAGTATAGACCACACTTGCCAGTGCATACTCAACATCGCTTCCGCCCACTAAGTCAAGATCGAGGTCACCTTCTGGCGATAGAATATCAAAATCGGAGACAGAGAATATTTACAGTCCTTCTGGATCAACACCTTCGCCTGATTGGCCATATTTGAGGCCTTCAGCTTCAGTGCTTCATAATGGACTCTCTCATCAATATTTTGTTTTAATGATAACCTCAAGGTAAGTCATAGTGCTAACTACCAGTTAAACTTCCTCTTTGATTTTCCGGTAGCCGGGGCCATAATCAGTATCGTGGATTTTTTAACGTTAATTTTCATTCGATTGGCTTCCGAGAAAACAAAACCATTATATTAAAAAAAGACAGTCACAAGACAGTCAATTTGTCAAAAAAGACAGTCAATTTGTGTCAGACCCAGAAGCACTATATCATCCGCGCAGGTGATCCAAAGGATATCCATCCCGTTCACCTTTGGGGGAAAGGCTCTGATAGACCCCTGCGAGACTTCCAGGTCAGAAATATAAAGGCTAAACAACAGGGGAGCCAACGCACACCCCTGTTTTAGCCCCGATGCGTCACCATTTTTTCTGTTAAGATACCTGCTTCATCTGGCCTGACTCACAAAGAGGTGCCTGCACAGAAGGCTTAATGGCCCCCAAAAGATCAATAAGACAGTCCCATGCTTTTACTTTACCCCAAAGAAGCCCTTGCTTGACCTGTATGCAAAGGGTTCATGGCGGCTTCATCAGCTGACCGTGAAGGTGGACTATTTGCTCATGGCATTTTCACGGTTTTCCATCTAATTATGCTCCTCTTTCATATAATGGGGAGCGCCCCCATGCTCTACTTCCTCTGCCCTGACCATCCCGCCCCCCTGACCTAGCCGCCCCACGCCTCCATCCTCCTATCTCAACCTATATCTTGTATATTGTGGCGATCAACTTCAAAGTAACAAATAACTACACAGGCCTAGACAAGCACTAGAAGGAGATAAAGCGCGAGGCGCTGTACAAAGGACCTTGTTATAGCTCCTCGAGCGCTCCAGTTCCAGCGCCTAGGTCTGTCACGGCACCCGTGTGGGACCCACAAGGACATGCACTGACCCAGCGCCATCTTGGAAAGGGTGATCGGGGCTTATGGATTGGTAGAGTTATAGTGTGACGTGTGATGCACCGTGTACACAATGTCTACACACAAGGCTGGGGAGGGGCAGTTGGCAGGCAAGTAAAGTTTATTGCAGCTTGTTAACGCCAAACCTGTCTGGGGATAAACAGGCGAGGGGGGTGGGAGGGGGCTAGCAGAAGACCACCTGCGACCCAAAGTCATTTCCAAGTGAAGGTTCAAGAGAGTGAGACAACACCATGGCATGGACCCGCTTCATAAGAGGGGTACCCCCGATAAGCACGGAATGTGGGGTCTAGGAAACATTTCTGAAAAGACTAGCAAGGTCTTGCAGGCAAGACCACTCTTCAAGTGATGTTGCGCGCGAGCTATAGGGCCGGTTATGAAACAGTGTCTTGTGGGGTGCGTTTAAAGACCCCAAGCAGGAGTCCCTTTCACATGAATGCCAAGATTTTAAACACTTAAACCAAAACGGCCCGGCCTTTGTTGTTGTTTTTCAAGTAAAGTTAAAGAGCCATGTGGAAAGGGGCCTACCTGTCATTACCAATAGATAAGCAGCATTTTAATTTACAAACGAAAGAGGAATCAAAGATCCCTGTCACATGGAAAACGTGATTTTTAAACCTTATTTATTTATTTATTTATTTAGCCATTTGTAGAGCACACCTAGCCCTTAGGCATCTAGGCGCTATGCTTCTTACAAAGGTACGTAAACAAGTTACAAGAGTGTCACTTCTGCATTGGAATGACATATGTGCACATCGTACAGTGCAGATAAGTACATACATAACAATACAGGTTAGTTAAAAACAGAACGCTGGTGTCAGCATGAGTCTACCGTGAGGGGCGCTAGACTTGAATTGAGGTAGGTAGCTCTTGCGCGAAGAGCAGAGTTTTTAGACGCCTGCGCAAGTCCCAGAGGGAAGGCTCTGATCTGAGTGTTGTAGGTAGTCCATTCCAGTGTTTAGCGGCTACCACTGGGAAGCTATTACCCCTAACTTTTTGTAGTTTGTATTTGGGAATGGTGAGTTGATGCGTATAGGCTACCGGCGTAGGTCTATTGGATTTGGTCATTGTGAATTTATCAGAAAGGTATTTGGAGGCTGAATGCGAAATACATTTGTGTGTCAGTGATAGAGTTTTGAAGAGGATTCGGTCATGGGCCGGCAACCAGGTGGCTGTGCTTCTTGCCGCAATGATGTGAGAGTTTTTTGAGCTATTGAGTGCAGGTTTTAGGTGTTGTTTTGTATCACCTGCAATTATGTTTGTTGGTACCTGTGTAGAGGGCATTGCAGTAGTCTAATATGGATAGGATTAGGATTGGATGTGTAGGCTGCCGTGGAGCTGTAGCCTTGACTTGTTTAGATAATGTGAGGGTAGAGTCCAGGTAAATGTCTACGCTTTTTACTTCCTTGGAGACATTAATGGTAATGTTGTTGATCGTAAAGGATTTAAAGGCCTTGTCAAGTTTGTTTAAGAGGTTTCGTGACCCGATGAGGAGTAATTCTGTCTTTTCATTGTCAACGCAGAGGCAGAGGCCGTGTTTGGCCATCCACGCCTGGATCGTTTGGTAAATTTTATTTACTGATTTAGTATCAGCATCTTAAGAGCCTGTTAATGGTCTGATGATTTGCGTGTCATCCGCATAGTTAGTTTAGGGGACACCTAGATCGTCAAGTAGGTCAAAGAGTGGTTTAGTGGAAATATTATAGAGTGCAGGGGAAACACATGATCCTTGTGGAACACCACAGGTGACAGGTGCTGGCGGTGCTGCTGCAGAAGGGCAATAGACTCTCGTAGTTCTATTCGTGAGGAAGGATTATATCCAATGTATGGCACTGGTAGAGAAATGAGCTGCCAAGGAGAGGTGATTACATAGTAGGCTATGGTTGACTAAGTCGAATGCCACTGATAGGTCGAGCAAGAGGAGGAGTGCTAATTTACCATTGTCTTTAATCTCGTCCATTTGTATTTTTAAGTCCAGCAGTGCTGTCTCTGTGCCATGCCCAGGTCGGAATTCTGAATGGCAGAGGCCTAGGAAGGTGTTGGTTTCTAAATGATTTTGAATTTGTGATATGCTGCTCGATCCAGTTATTTTAGGAGAAAATGAACGGTTGTAATCGGATGATAGTGTGTAGGTATATTAGGGTCTAGTGGGATTTCTTAAGTACTCAAGGCAAGGACCTCTCATCCTACCACCAGGAGAGTTCTCCTGGTGGGCCTTAAAAACTAAAATGGCCTGCACATATGAGGGCAAATAAAAACAGGTTTAAAAAAATATCACTGCTCACAGACTAATGCCAGGAAAACAAAACATGATGTGTGGGTTGACAAAGAGCAATGCATATTATGTTTCACCCACAAAACTCCAGTGACATTTGAAGAGCCACTTAGTCTTCATGGAATATTTCAGCCAAAGGCTGACCCTGTTTCTGGCTGTGGGCAAAACGTCACAAGGACATCTCCCACTTCCAGCCTGGTTGTCACATCTCCCATCTAATGACCAACGGCAATAAAAATGTCCTGCTAAAAGCGCCGACATTCAGTTTTCTCCAGACCTGCTGGCTCTGAAAGCAAAAATCACCATTAGCTGGAGCAAGACTAATATGTGTGAAAATGGGGGCACCCGCTTCAAAGAGCAAGCTTCCAACACAAAAGAGACTGATAAAGGTTTAGGCTGACCCCGTGAAAACAAATGGCCAGAAGCAGGAGCAGGACCATTTGTCCCACATGAACATTCACAATTAATTTAAAAGGACCATTATCATTTAGGCCTTTTTCTCAGCCATCATAAGGCAGATGGATTTCATCTATGTACCATTTTTTATGTCATTTCCATGTGATTTTGGGGATATAGATTCATCTTGCTGTGACTCTGGGAACTGTAAGGACAGTTAAACTAGGTTTCAGGCTGATCTGAACAGGTTCCAAATGTGAGAGTTGGTGAGCGGGTGAAAATTGAAATTAGGGATAGGCTTAATAACTTACATATTAATAACTGTTGTGCTTTTTATGGAAACAGCAGTAAGGTTGCACATGGCCGTGCTACATGATACAGATTTGGTAGTCGGCTTATCTAATTCCCCATGATTAGCGGAGACAGAAAACATGTTTAGTCTTGCAGTTGCTGGTAAAATTATAAAGTTGTGATACATAACTAGTTTTTGCCAAAAAGTTGAAAGGAGAACAAAAGATGATGACAAATGGGAATTGCCATATGTTGCTCCAAACCCCTAAACCAATCTTGACTTGGAGGCTGGTTTTAGGAGGAGAGAGAAGGGGAACTGTTCAATCCTAGTGACAGAGATTATTGCAGGGCACTTCCCCAAGAATGTAAGAGTGTCAACACTGCTATATAAGGGGGATCTGCACTAGGACAGACACAGAGAAAAAAGGAGACACCAAGGGGCAGGAGACAGAAAAAGGAGAAAATAGAGAGGAACAGACAGAAAAAAGGAGAACGACAGAGAGGAAAAGAGTGAAAAAGGAGAAAGAAAAGGAGGACAGAGAGAAGAGCCAGACCATCAGGAGGGCTGCTGAAACTTACCATATGACAGCTGTAAGGAGACACCAGAGGAGATTACTGAGAGTGCATCTGGGTGGAGCTGTCTCTTTCTAGAAATGCCTCAAGCTGACTGGATCCTATGACGGAGAGTAGGAGCCCATCTTTGAGAGTGGAGGGACCCGGGCCCTGCCCTATCTTTCCAGAGTGTCCTGAGATGCAGCTGGCTTTCCTGAACCTTAAACAGAAGCTTGCTAGGTAAGTAGACCTGAGCCCTGTGAGACCAATAGGTGAGGGAGTCTGCTTGCCTTGAATCCCTTCCCTTTATAGTGGGCTGGGGGGGAGGGGAGGGGGAAAATGTGTAGATCCTTAGCCTATTTAATCAAAAATGTTAATTTAATTAATTCCCCATTTGGCAGAACACTATGGGGTGAATTTTGTTAAAATTTGAAATTAACAAAGTTCACTTCCCAGTGTTCGCTGAAAACTATAGCCTACAAAATAATTGGGTAACCCTTGTTGTCCAGCTGACCCCGGCTTCTTTAAGGAAGAGGGGCGTCTTTGTTCTTAAATCAGTCCAACATTTTTATCGAGCTTCCCCAACACAGGCTAGTCAGTAAGGGGGGTCTGAAATCCATAATTCCCCAAAGCATTCAAAATGTTCTGCCTGACTTCCCAACCTAGACCAAAGCAAGGGGGAGGGGCCTGAAAAACGAAGCTATAAATCACCCTGTCTTTATTTTAAACCAAAAGTGTGGGTTGAAATTATAACTGCCATATGTATTTTTACTAATTTTGAAATTGTACGCTTACCCTTTTAAGCCTGCAGGAAAATCAAAATTGCATGACATTACATGAGTGCCTTTGTTATTGATCAGTGTAATTATTTTGTGAAATGAAATTTGCAGAAAGTAAGAATTGTGATTGTCTTCTTTTAACTCACTTTTGTGATTTATTTATGCTCAGAGAAGTTGATTGTGTTATACCACAGATAAAGTGGTTTTTGATATTTTCGTGCTAATTTCTATTACTTTTAATTTACATAAATCCAAATATATTTCCTGTGCACTGGCCTGGTTCTTGGTTCATTGTTTATTTCAGGGCCGAAGGATCCAAGGGGCATGTGCAGAGCGGATGACTGTATGGCGCGGATGAGTGAATGGAGCGGATGTGTATATGGAGCGGACAAGTGTAAAGAGCGGACGAGTGTATAAAGCGGACGAGTGTAAAGAGCGGACGAAAGTATGGAGCGGGGAGTGTATGGAACGGAAGAGTGAATGGAACGGAGGGGTGTGTGGAGCGGAGGGATGTGTGGAGGGGATGGGTGTATGGAGCGAATGGATGTATGGAGCGGAGGAGTGTATGGAGCGGAGGGGTGTATGGAGCGGAGGAGTGGATGGAGCGGAAGGGTGTATGGAGCGGAGGGGTGTATGGAGCGCACAGGTGTATGGAGCACATGGGTGCATGGAGGGATGAGTGCGCAGAGCTGACGAAGGTATAGATCAGACGAGTGTGTGAGATTGAATATATAGAATAGGATATCGCTATAGGATGCGTGAAAAGCACGAGCGCTTAAAGCGGATGAGTGCGAAGAGGGGATGTGTCCATGGAGCAGATGAGTTTGTGGAACGGATGAGTGTGTTGGAGCAGATGAGTACGTTGGAGCGGATGAGTGTGCTGGAAAGGTGTGTGCGCTGGAGGGGTGTGTGCGCTGGAGGGGTGTGTCTGCAGAGGGGGTGTGCACAGAGGGGGTGTGTGCACGCAGAGGGGGTGTGTGTGTATAGGGGGTGTGTGCATAGAGGGGTGAGTGCGTAGAAGGGGTGAGTGCGTAATGCGGATGAGTGCCTAAATTTCAGAGAAGCAAGTAGAACGCAAGAATGCGCAAACCGGATGAATGTGCAGAACGGATGGGCGAAAACAGGATGAGTGTGTAGAACAGATGAGAATGTGGAGCGGATGAGTAAGTAGAGCCAACGAGTCTGGATAGCTGATGAATGCTGAAGTGCGGAGAGTGTGTTTATCGCCTGAGCGGACGATTGTACAGACCTGGTGAATGTATGAAGTGAATGAGTGTAAGAAGCGAATGAGGGTATGGACCGGATGAGTGTAGGGAGTGGATGAGTGTAGGGAGTGGATGAGTGTAGGGAGTAGATGAGTGTAGGGAGTGGATGAGTGTATAGAACGGATGAGTGTATGCAGCAGATGAGTGTATGGAGCGGATGAGTGTATGGAGCGGATGAGTGTATGGAGCGGATGGGTGTTTGGAGCGGATGAATGTTTGGAATGGACGGTAGAATGGAACGCATGGGTGTATAGAACGCATGGGTGTATGGAGCGCATGGGTGTATGGAGCAGATGAGTGTATGGAGCGGATGAGTGTATGGAGCGGATGAGTGCATGGAGCAGATGAGTGTATGGAGCAGAGGAGTGTATGGAGCGGAGGAGTGTATGGAGCGGATGATTGTATGGAGCGGATGAGTGTATAGAGCAGATGAGTGTATGGAGCGGATGAGTGTATGGAGCGCATGAATGTATGGACCGGATGGGTGTATGGACCGGATGGTGGTAAGGAGCGGATGGGTGTATGGAGCGGATGGGTGTATGGAGCGGATGGGTGTATGGAGCAGATGGGTGTATGGAACGGATGGGTGTATGGAACGGATGGGTGTATGGATCGGATAGGTGTATGGAATGGTTGGGCATATGGAGCGGATGGATGTATGGAGCGGATGGAAGTATGGAGCAGATGGGGGCATGGAACGGTTAGGTGTATGGAGCGGATGGATGTATGGAGCGGATGGATGAATGGAGCGGATGGGTGCAGGGAACGGATGGGTGTATGGAGTGGTTAGGTGTATGCAGCCTCCAGATCAGTGTATGGAGAGGTTAGGTGTATGCAGCCAGCAGATCGTTGTATGGAGAGGTCGGTGTATGAAGCCGAGGGAGTATGGAGCGGATAGGTGTATGGAACGGATGAATATATGAAGTGGATGTATATTCATAGTAAATGAAGGTATGCAGCCAGCAGATCGTTGTATGGAGAGGTTCGGTGTATGAAGCCGAATGGAGTATGGAGCGGATAGGCGTATCGAACCGATGAATATATGAAGTGGATGTATACTCAGAGTAAGTGAAGGTATAGGACAGATGAGTGTAGAGATGAATATATAGAACAAGATATTAGTGCTGGATGCGTGAAAATCACGAGTGATTAAAACGGTGAGTCCATAGAGGGGGTGAGTCCGTAGAGTGGGTGAGTCCATAGAGGGGGTGAGTGCGTAGAGGGGGTGAGAACGTAGAGCGGTGAGTGCATAGAGGGGGTAAGTGCGTAAAATAGGTAAATGCATAGCATGCGTGAGGGCATAAAACAGATGAGTACCTGGAGCGATTGAGTGCCTGGAGCGATCGAGTGCCCAGAGTGAACTGACGCATCGCGCAGAGCCGACGAGTACGTAGAACGAACTAGCACTGACGCATCCAGTACTGATGAGTGCGTAGAATGGATGAGTACATTGAGCTACTGAATGCGTAGAGCATGAAGCAGTCAGGAGTGCATGCCTGGGACAGTCAAGAGTGCACGCCTGGGTCAGTCAAAAATGCATGCGTGAGGCAGACAAGAGGACACTAGACCGCGCAAGGCGGACCAGAGTGTATTGGACCAGACTGGGTGCATAGAATGGATAGGTGTCCACGGTACGGACTGGAACGCATAAAATTGTGTGACGTATATAGCATGGTTTAGAATGCAAAGAACGTTTGAAAGATCATATAACTCATCATATGACACCACCATGCTTGCTCTCTCCTTTACATCACCACTCAACTAGAACACAGAGATACTATGACACCATTCAGTATAACTGTTCTCATACCAACATCTGCCGCTCAATCCACATCATTCTAAGTTGACACTGCTGGTTTCACACCCCCAGCCAGGCGTTCTCTTCAGGCCTCACGCAGCCGCAGCCATTCTGGATAAAACCTGCCTGAACGAACACATTCTCCTGACCTCTCAACCACCACACCTACCGCTAAGAAGCAGCTACTACACGGATATCGCACGAGCTGCACACATACCCGGTGCTCACATGCACCTTTGACTCTCTCTACTCTCTCTACTGATCTGAACATCGGTTCCCAAGGGCGTTCAACCTAACAGCGCCTTCAGACCATACCAATGGTATATAAGGCACTATATAAATGCAAAATAACATAACATAACATAACATATGTGTCTGAGATATGGCTAAAAAAGAATCTGTTAAACAGTTTGGTTCATAACAACTTGAGTGGGGAGGGAAGGGACTCCCTGTGTTGAGGGTGGCTTCTCAATAAACCGTTACAGTCTGGAACAAGGACCACTGGACTGTACCAGTCCCTGGTAGCCACGGGACGGTTACCATCAACCAACCTTGCACCCAAACGTCCATCGGATATCTGGGTGGGATATTCGACTATGATCTAAAAGGCAGTGGACAGATCCTGTTTGGGACAAGGAGTCAAGAAAGCTGACCATCTGGGCACAGGCATGTACCTGAGCAGCAAGGAAAAGGAGCAACCGGGCAAGAGAAAGGAGCAACCGGGCAAGGGAAAGGAGCAACCGGGCAAGGGAATGGGACAATCGGGAAAGGGAAAAGGGCAACCGGGCAAGGGAAGGGGGCAATTAGGGAAGAGAAGGGGGCAACCGGTCAAGGGAAAGGGGCAATCGGCAAGGGAAAAGGGCAACCGGGCAAGGGAAAGGGGCAACCGGGCAAGAGAAAGGGGCAACTGGGCAAGAGAAAGGGGCAATTGGGCAAAAGAAAGGGGCAACCGGGCAAGAGAAAGGGGCAACTGGGAAAGGGAAAAGGGCAACCAGGCAAGGGAAAGGGGCAACCAGGCAAGAGAAAGGGGCAACCGGGCAAGGTAATGGGGCAATCGGGCAAGGGAAAGGGGCAACCGGGCAAGGGAAAGGGGCATCTGGACAAGGGAAAAGGGCAACTGGGCAAGAGAAAGGGGCAACCGGGCAAGGAAATGGGGCAATCAGGCAAAAGAAAGGGGCAACCGGGCAAGAGAAAGGGGCAACCAGGCAAGGGAATGGGGCAATCAGGCAAGGGAAAAGGTCAACCGTGCAAGGGAAAGGGGCAACCGGGCAAGGGAAAGGGGCAACTGGGCAAGGGTAATGGGCAACCGGGCAAGAGAAAGGGGCAACCGGACAAGGGAATGGGGCAATCGGGCAAAGGAAAAGGGTAACCGGGCAAGGGAATGGGGCAATCGGGCAAGGGAAAAGGGCAACCAGGCAAGGGAAAGGGGCAACCAGTCAAGAGAAAGGGGCAACCGGGCAAGGGAATGGGGCAATCGAGCAAGGGAAAGGGGCAACCGGGCAAGGGAAAGGGGCAACCTGGCAAGGGAATGGGGCAATCGGGCAAGGGAAAGGGGCAACCGGGCAAGGGAAAGGAGCAACTGGGCAAGGGAAAAGGGCAACTGGGCAAAAGAAAGGGGCAACCGGGCAAGAGAAAGGGGCAACCGGGCAAGGGAATGGGGCAATCGGGCAAGGGAAAAGTGCAACCAGGCAAGAGAAAGGGGCAACTGGGCAAGGGACAACTGGGCAAGGGAATGATGCAATCGGGCAAGAGAAAGGGGTAACCCTGAAAGGGAAAGGGGCAACCGGGCAAGAGAAAGGGCCAACCGGGCAAGGGAAAGGGACAACCGGGAAAGGGAAAGGGGCAACTGGGCAAGGGAAAGCGGCAACCGGGTAAGGAAACGGGGCAACCGGGCAAGGGAAGTGGGCAACCGGGCAAGGGAAAGGGACAACCGGGCAAGGGACAACCGGGCAAAGGAAAGAGGCAACCGGGCAAGGGAAAGGGCCAACTGGGTAAGGGAAAGTGGCAACCCAGTAAGGGAAAGGGGCAACCGGGCAAGAGAAAGCGGCAACCAGGTAAGGGAAAGGGGCAACCGGGCAAGGGAAGGGTGCAACGGGCAATGGAAAGGGGAAACCGGGAAAGGGAAGGGTGTAACCAGGCAAGGGAAGGGGGAAACCGGGCAATCATCGCTAGCCTTGAAGAAGAGTAAATGCCTGAACGATGGCTTTGCTACCAGGGAAATGTTGTAATATTTATTCATCAATGTTCACTCTTTTTAAGTGGCATTAAATTCTCTAAAGCCACAGAGAACCCCAAAAGAAAGCTTGGATTGATGATGTTGAGATTGAGATAAAGCCGACTCAGCCCTTCCCAGGTTAATCAAGTGCCATTAAACTGTGTAATGGTAACATCCAGAAACATAGCGCTTGGAAGCTGTAGGAAACCGTCATGAAGCGCTTTATACAAATGTATGTTCTATGCCATCAAACCTGCGGCCAGTTCAGTTCCCTTTCAAATCGAAGAGGTGGGCAGATGAGGTGAAGGGTGCGTGGACCAGTTTTGACTGTGAGAAAACAGGATCCCCGTTTATTTTTGGCAGGGCCGTTTCGTGTCCGGTCTGCTTGCAGGTGACCTGAACCCCATTGGCAGTAGGTGAGGTGTTATGTTGCCTCTTCATGAAAGCCCCCACAGTGCGCCGCCCTCCTGCGGCACACACGGCCCATTCAGGCCTGCCGAGCTGTGTCAACACTGGCATATTCCGGGCAGAGCTGCTGCCTGGCATGAATGGCCGCCTCTCAGAGCCGGCCCCCTGCTGTCTGCTGCCTGCTGGCTTATCTGCGCTCACATCTGCACCGCCCAGCCTGCTGCAGACCCCAGCGCACGGGAGCGGGCGGGGCAGCGTCAGGCTGGCCCCCGAAACCCACTTCTTTTTTCAGGGGTTGACTATTGTTCTGCCAAGTCCTTTACAGCGGTTCTTACCAAACTGCCAGTGTGTTTTTATTACCGATATATATCCTTCGGCGGGGAACAGAGAACACGAGATGAAATGGGGCGTCAGGGTAAATGTTGAGCGTACCCCCTCCCTTTGAAGCCTCCTCGCCTCTGCTCCCACCACCTCATCACCTCCCAGTTTTCTCCTCGGCCGCCTCCTTCTCCCCCTGCCCTCCTTCCTCCTTTCCCACCCACTTCCCTGCCTATCACAGGATGCTGGGATCTGAAAGCATTCATTTAATCCTGCCGCCCCCCACCCCCTGTCAGAGATCTGGCTGAGGCGGGTTAGGTGAGAAAAGAGGGTCATTACAGAAACAAAATAAATGATATGAAGCCATGAATCTATTTATGGGGAAGAAAGGGACATTTAATGAAACAAGCATTGACTAAGAATTACCTCGCGCTGCCCCCAGGCTTCTATGCGCTCTACTTTTCTAATGTGGTCAGTGTGGCCAGATATACAGACTGCCCCAAGTGCGGGGCATCTAACCAGAGGGGGCTGGGGGTAAGGGAGGGCTTTTTGCAAGGGGCAGTAGAGCCCCCCCACCACATTATTTTGGTCCCATCTACAAAGGGCATTATACTTTGGGAGGGACCCACATCTTAAAAGGGCAATACCCTCATAACACTCCTCCTTTTCATAACTTTTCCTTACCGAAACATTAATGATCCCCTCCCCATTACAGAACGACAATACCTATACCACTTGGGAATTGTAGGGTAGACAGTAGGATATGCCACTGACACAAACATAGGGACTCAGGTAGTTGTAGACATATACTACATATCAAACACTCTAAACATAATCAGCAGGTGACAGTCGTGGTTGGCGAAGCGCAGGTGGAATGGTGGCACTTCTACCACATTTTACGAGATCCTTTATTAACCTGGGGTAAGTGGGACTTCCACCACTGAACGGCGCCACTGCTAGCTGCTGGCACCATTTAGAGCATGCCTACAACGGTGGGAGCAAGCTTCGCCTCCATTTAGCCTGGAGCCCTTTAAGCATATAATGAACATGTGGGCTCACAGCATCTAAACACACGTCTACTGAGTCTTCTCCGAGCACTCGCAGGACTGCAGGGGACCAGTTCCCTTTGCTCCAGCGTCCGTTCAGGACAGTCATTACCACGGGTCCAGGCCCGTTGACGGTACAGTTCAAAGGCTGGTAAAGCCACACCTGGAAGCACCAGGGGCCACATCGGCGTAGTCCCTTGATGTTGTGGCAGGCAGCGAGGCGTGGGCGTGTTACGGCATGTAGGCATGTGCCACGTCCAAGCTCAGTCAGTCGCTTGATGTTGTGACAGGCATTGAGACGTGGGTGTCAGGGCGTCTAGGCTGCGCCACGTCCAGGCTCAGTCAGTTCCTTGATGTTGTGGCAGGCAGCGAGGCATGGGTGTCAGGGAATCTAGGCTGCGCCACGTCCAGGCTCAGTCAGTCGCTTGATGTTGTGACAGGCAGCGAGGCGTGGGTGTCAGGGCATCTAGGCTGCGCCACGTCCGGGCTCAGTCAGTCGCTTGATGTTGTGACAGGCAGCGAGACGTGGGTGTCAGGGCGTCTAGGCTGCGCCACGTTCAGGCTCAGTCAATCCCTTGATGTTGTGACTGGCAGCGAGGCGTGGGTGTCAGGGCATTTAGGTATGCGCCACGTCCAGGCTCAGTCAGTCCCTTGATGTTGTGGCAAGCAGCGAGGCGTGGGTGTCAGGGCATTTAGGCATGCGCCAAGACAAGGCTCAGTCAGTCGCTTGATGTTGTGACAGGCAGCAAGACGTGGGTGTCAGGGCGTCTAGGCTGCGCCATGTTCAGGCTCAGTCAGTCCCTTGATGTTGTGACTGGCAGCGAGGCATGGCTGTCAGGGCATTTAGGCATGCGCCACGTCCAGGCTCAGTCAGTCCCTTGATGTTGTGGCAGGCAGCGAGGTGTGGGTGTCAGTGCATTTAGGCATGCGCCCCGTCCAGGCTCAGTCAGTCGCTTGATGTTGTGACAGGCAGCGAGACGTGGGTATCAGGGTGTCTAGGCTGTGCCACGTTCAGGCTCATTCAGTCCCTTGATTTTGTGACTGGCAGCGAGGCTTGGGTGTCAGGGCATTTAGGTATGCGCTACGTCCAGGCTCAGGCAGTCCCTTGATGTTGTGGCAGGCAGCGAGGCATAAGTGTCAGGGCATTTAGGTATGCGCCACGTCCAGGCTCAGTCAGTCGCTTGATGTTGTGACAGGCAGCGAGGCGTGGGTATCAGGGCGTCTTGGCTGCGCCACGTTCAGGCTCAGTCCTTCCCTTGTTGTTGTGGCAGCCAGGGAGGCACGGGTGTCAGGGTGTCTAGGTTGCGCCACATCCAGGCTCAGTCAGTCCCTTGATGTTGTGACTGGCAGTGAGGCGTGGGTGTCAGGGCATCTAGGCTGCGCCACGTTCAGGCTAGTCAATCCCTTGTTGTTGTGGCAGGCAGCGAGACGTGGGTGTCAGGGCGTCTAGGCTGCGCCACGTTCAGGCTCAGTCAATTCCTTGTTGTTGTGGCAGGCAGCGAGGCACGGGTGTCAGGGCGTCTAGGCTGCGCCACGTTCAGGCTCAGTCAATTCCTTGTTGTTGTGGCAGGCAGCGAGGCACGGGTGTCAGGGCGTCTAGGCTGTGCAACGTTCAGGCTCAGTCAGTCGCTTGATGTTGTGACTGGCAGTGAGGCGTGGGTGTCAGGGCATCTAGGCTGCGCCACGTTCAGGCTAGGCAATCCCTTGTTGTTGTTGCAGGCAGCGAGACGTGGGTGTCAGGGCGTCTAGGCTGCGCCACGTTCACGCTCAGTCAATTCCTTGTTGTTGTGGCAGGCAGCGAGGCACGGGTGTCAGGGCGTCTAGGCTTCGCAACGTTCAGGCTCAGTCAGTCGCTTGATGTTGTGACTGGCAGTGAGGCGTGGGTGTCAGGGCATCTAGGCTGCGCCACGTTCAGGCTAGGCAATCCCTTGTTGTTGTGGCAGGCAGCGAGACGTGGGTGTCAGGGCGTCTAGGCTGCGCCACGTTCACGCTCAGTCAATTCCTTGTTGTTGTGGCAGGCAGCGAGGCACGGGTGTCAGGGCGTCTAGGCTGCGCAACGTTCAGGCTCAGTCAGTCGCTTGATGTTGTGACTGGCAGTGAGGCGTGGGTGTCAGGGCATCTAGGCTGCGCCACGTTCACGCTCAGTCAATTCCTTGTTGTTGTGGCAGGCAGCGAGGCACGGGTGTCAGGGCGTCTAGGCTGCGCAACGTTCAGGCTCACTCAGTGTTAAGATGGATTTCTGAACTCTGACCTGGTGGGCAGAGGTTCAGAAGGCCAGCCTAGTTTCTTTGAACAGGGTAATCTCTGGACAAGCCAGACCAATCAGGGTAGCTATGGCAGACGGTCAAGGTTAGGTCTCAGGAGGGTTGAGGGTGACTGAAAGACCTCAATGAGCACACGGAGCAAGGACCCTTACAAATCACTCCCAGTCAGGTGTAGATATATTAAAAATACAAATACATGTATTTCAAGGCCTTTGAGTTTGAACACAGAAATAAAATCAAAATGACACTATTAAGCCAACACAATCCTATCTAAATACATGTATACACGACCAATGGAGTCCAAAGGGTTAATGCACGAAATGGGTCCAAAACCTAAAAGGGGAAGGAAACAGGCAGTGCAAATAGTCTTTAGTCCCTTCTGCATCCAACACACTCCTAACTAAGAGGCAGTGCAATCCCTAAGAAGAGTGGAGCCTAATGCTCAAATGTACATGCAATGCCAGCGCACGCGGTAGTGCAAATGGGCAAAACGGGGTCTCTTCAAGGGTATGTAGCAACTCAGGAAGGTGGGTGAGGTGATGAAGAATAGATTCCCACTATTCGAGGAGGGTCTCCACTTGAAGGCAGAGTCGATTCCAAGTGTTGGGAATAGTTCGCTAGTTTGCACTAGCAGTGGAAAGGAGAGGGGCCCTCAGGGGCCACTTGTGTGTACAAATGGATGGAGGCGCTAGGGGCCATAATAATAATAATAATAATAATAATAATAATAATAATAATAATAATAATAATAATAATTTGGCATTTATATAGCGCCTCAAACCCTCAGGTATCTGAGCGCTGCTTATTATTACCCACGGTGTGTGGTGCTCATTTATCGACCTCGGAAGGATGAAAGGCTGAGTTTGGCCCCGCTGGGATTCAAACCTGCGTTAGCAGGCTCTGCACGGATGTCAAAGCCATCAGTTAGGGTTGCAATTACTCACCGAACCCTGGCACCCGCCGGACCAAACTTCGGCAGTCGAGTCCTCTTCGGTTGCAGGTTCAAGTGTAGAGGAGGAGCCAAGTACCCCCACTCCACCGGCCCCGCCTGCATTACCTGAAAAGTATGAGCTAAAATATCTGACGTATACTACACCAATCAGAAAGCCAGAAGAAGAGCAGCGACTATGTGCAGTAACCATAAGAATACCTATACCTAAGAGAATATGGGAAGTGAAGTACCCATTGAGGAAACCATACGTGCATCCAAGACAATATGATGGCCGTTTGAACAAGATTCCTGAAGAAGCAGAGAAATTGAATGGCAACGATGAATGGTGACGTCATGAAAAGATGAATCGACACCCAGAGAGAAAGATAACGAGACCAGAGAGGCAGACGGTTTATGAGGAACAAAGAAGTACCAAGGATAAGTAACATCTTGGGATCAAGATGAAGAGATTGATGCCATAAGCATGAGGAAGATGGTTAGTTAAGTTTAAACTTGTACAGACGCAATGGAACGCAAGCAGCAAAGCAATCATGAAGCTAGCCAAATGCTTTTAAATAGTTAAATCGCGGCAAGCACCAACATATACATATATACCTCATAGATACATATGGATTAAATAAAGAATGAATGTTTCCACTATGTATACAGCAGTCTTGAACAACGAGGAAGGCCTCAATTCAGTGTCGTAGTTACAAAAGCAATTGAATTAAACAGAATATATTTCAGCTAAGGAGTTGGATGAGCCAAGAGAGCCAAGGTCTTATCAGAACTAGAATTGTCTGACATTGAATATAATTAACGTGAAAGAACAGAAGCTCCTGTTCAAGGTCAAGTGAAAACAAAAGACGTCAGAGGACTATTGGGGTATAAAATCAAATCAAATACAAGAAAAGGCTCAAATCATGGTGTCCAGTCACGTGATGGAAGGAAGTTGGATGAAAGAGAAGATCACGACTAGGCACGGAAGCCAGAAAGTGCCCATACTCCTTAAAAATTCTCAGAGAACAGTACAGACTCAAGGCCAAATACAAAGTGCTAATTGACACTGAACCATTGATGTGATGATGGATTAAAGCTTTAATTGGTGGGAAGCTGATATCAAGGCAGGCTTACCCGCACCTGGATGTTCGGCCTGCGTGCTGCTCACATAGGTGGGAAGTTATTGACGTGGGTTAGAAGCCAACTAATTGCAGGGGACCACATAGTTGGGGGTCCTATAGTTTGTGTAGCCAATGGGACGTTGTACATTTAGTGAGGTTCATAGTGGCCATTTTTAAGGGAGGGCTTAGTTGCCCCACCTGATGTTAAGTATCCAATTATTTCTCTCTGTTACTCCATACAGATATAACACCTACGCTAAGTTATTCACTTAGAACCAATCCCGCTTCCCGATAGGTTTTAGTTGTTTGCCACGTAGGATGACGTTGGTAATGACACAGGTCAGCACGTCAGCTATGACAAATTTTGGGTTTAAGAACCCATCTTTTTATGAAATGCAGAGAGAGTTGAGTATCGAGCGATTGCTGATGTTCGTTGTACTCCCTGTTTTAGTTACTTGCATTAAAACAGACAAACTTTTGTTAAGCTATTTGTGTCGTCTGAATTATAGATGTTTGATTAAAACCTGCACCCCCATCCATCTCCAGGGTATTGCTACTCATCTTAAAGGGCTGGAAGCCTCCAGTTCACTTGGTAGCAGAGGATGGTTAGATAAGATACCATCGGCCGTTGACATAAGTATCTTTCAAGTCTCGGCAATATCATATGACCTTTGCCATTCGGCTGACAGGACGTGAAGCTCCCCGCAGATCGTGGTTAGAATAGGACAAAATCCTTGCAAGGAGGGTGTGACGGGACCTCTAGTTTCAATAGAAACCCCTCCCACATCTACGAGAAGTGGATCGGAAAGCAGCTCGAAGAGGCGGTAACGAAGGCGGTGATCCCAAGGGTCCGAAGATGAAAAAGATGCGAACAGTGAGTGAATAAGACCAAAGAGTGTGGCAAAAGGGATGCATGCGTAGTAAACAATGGAGAGTAACGGAGGAGGCGGGATAAAATATAATGCAAGAGTTAAGAGTGTAATATATATGTAAATGTGGAAAAAGATATTGACTTGAGTGCTGCCAAGTGGTATATAGGGAAAATAGTCGTGAGGTGTTGCCACGCTATGAGGATGCACCCTGTTCATAGACTATAAAGAGTGCTAGAAGAAGCTTTAATTCATGGCCCCTTATGTGGGACATATAGAAGACGAGATTAGTTTAAAGACTTTCTTAAAGGAATTGGCTTAAGTTCCAATCGGAGCAGAATTTAGAGGGTAAGACGAGTCCTAAGAGAGGTTCATGAGGTGCACGTACATGTGACCGGATGAGTCTGTCTGTTTTGTTTTATGTGATTGCAGTTTAGTGTTTTTCTGTGCAGCGCGGATGCCTCTGACCCCAGCTCCTCTCACGGGTGACAGAAAAATGATTTGTCTTGGGATTGAACTAAACAGAGCCGCAGCTCCACATCAGGACCCTCATTCTGTTCAATGTGTACTAGGGCTTAAAATCCAATATGGTGCCACCCCTGCATTATCGACACGCTGACCTGGCTCTGACCACAGTAACTTTCTCACTCCATCTTCCACCTACTTCAGTTGTCTCCTCACTGAAAAACTTTACTTGGTATACTACTTCTAATCATAGGGCCTATAACACTGCCTTCTCGCTAAACTCTACTAGCACAAAATGTATATTTGTGTTGCTCATTCTGTGTTGCTATTTGATGTATCTATCATGTGTCAAAACTAACTACAAGTGATAAATGCTCCTTCTGTCACGGAAAACTCAACCTGATTACACTGTGGCACGCACGCATGCCTGGCTGGGACGCTGCAAGTGCATCCCAACAACTGATACGTTCCGTCCATGAGTGCGTATTTGAGAGCGGCGGGTTAGACTCTTTGAATGACATCACATAGATGTGCCATAATGTCATGATGAATCCAAAGAACAAGGATATAATGGCTGCCGGGAGCTGAATCCGTTTATTTCTCAGTTGGGCACATTTAGCAGGTGCAACTCATGGTTAAATACGCACCTTGAGGCAGCTGAGATCAAGCGTGCCGCCGGAGCGATCAGCATAATAGCCAAACAGCAAACATTTGCTGATTTCCTGGTTGAAACTGAAAGTGCACTGCTACTCTCTGATCTCGGACCCAGGCCCGCTCCCTGCCAGTTGCACATATGCACGGTCCCCCTAGCAACCATTGCACTCAGGGACAGTTTCTGTACCCCTACAGCCCCCTACCAGCACATTTATTTACTGCACTGCCTTCTCTCCCTTCCCCCGCACTTCTCCCCTTCCCCCCTCGCCTGCACTTGCCCGATCTCAATGTCACCTGGCCTAGTAAGATCACTGTCTCTGTCTTCCCTCTGTTCCCCCTCCCTTGCCTCGTTACGCCATGAAACACTTGTGTATTGGCGCATTATAAATGCGATATCATATATATATATCATATCATATCATTTTAAGCTTTTCCAAACAGATAGCAGGTTGGGATCCAGTCTTCTGGAACCAGGGAGGTTGCTCCATTGAGCCCGGCACATAGCCCGGACACCTCGCCTGGTGTTAAGTGGAGCTTCCATCAACAATACTTGGTCTCTTTACCTAATAGAGTGAATTGACGTACGCTTTGAAATAAATTGGAGCATTACCATAAAGGAATTGATGCAGGAGATACTCTACGTTGAAGTAGATTCTGATTTAATCAGGGACCAATGTAGTGATCCCCTCACAGGGGACACTTGATCATATTATTATTATTATCATTATTAATAGGGTTTCTTTGAGTGCAGACCTAGCTTCGAGAAGGAATGCAGTGGTTTACCGTTCATAGGGGGAAGGACCAGGTGAGGGAGCAGAGATACAATGGAAACAGCGGGCCAGTGTTGGACATTTGGCAGCCAGGGATCTGCAAGCAACCAGAGGAGGAATCAATGGGAGCGAACAAATTACTCATGTTCTTTTGGAAGAATTATTATTTATTTTTCCAGTTTCAGGTTAGGTGAGGAGTGGAGGGTGTGAAGACCTAGGCATTAGACAGGAACCATTCCTTGAAAAGGATGGTCTTGTACTCCTTCCTGAAATGTAGAAGGGTGTGGGTGAGTGTGGTGTTGATGGCCAGGAGGTTCCAGAGTCATGGGGCTTGGAGAGAGAAGGCCTGTCTTCTGGCTTTTTCCTTCCTTCACCGGCAGAGCTCAAGTCTGCACATTTCCTTACTTCCGGTGGATCGCAAGCCTCCGGAGAAGCTGAGTTTTCAGTGAGGTGAAGTCTGCACATTTCCTTACTTCTGGTGAATCGCAGGCCTCTGGAGATGCTGAGTTCTGCGCGGTAGCTTGGGGACTTTAGGGTAGCAGCCTTGTAGATGACGCAGCAGGATTTGCAGATGATATTGTCCTGCAGCAGGATCCAGTGCAGTTCAACGAGGGTCAGGGGGATGTGCTCGAATTTGCGTAGTTCTTTGATGAGTCTTGCTGCAGCATGCAGGACACATCTCAGCCAGGGTAGTTGCCAGAAGGCCTTCCAAAAGTGCATTGCCGCCATCCAGCCAGGAGAGGCCCAAGGCTTGGACTGCAGATATGAAGTTGGTTTCTGAGGTGAAGGGCATGAATTTTCACAGGAGAGAAAGTTGGTATCAAGCTGTTGTGTCCTCCTTGCTATGTGCTCCTTCAAGGAGAGCCTGGTCTGGATGTCAGGGTGTGTAGGTGTTGTTGGTCAGCAGCAGAACTTCTTGGAGGGGTTGAGCTTCATGTAAGCACTGGACAGCCCCTGAGCCTGTGGATGTGTATGATGGAGGATATTTGCTTAGACTACCGGCTAGTGTGACCACTGTAGTTTGCATAATTTGCAATCACATTAGCAACTTAGCTTGTGGTGCATTGCAGGGGTGAACCTGAGAATGGACCAGCGCTGGCCTAGGGGAGATAGGAGCTCCTAGGATTGTTCATAACAAAAACCTATTATTCTACTTTGATCATTTTATTCACTTGACAATGTTTTGTGGGAAAGGAAAAACCTCAGCAATCCTCTTGACCGCGTTATCTCCTAGTATGCCGCAGGAGACCCTGAGTGCTTGAGACGTCCCTTTGCACCTCTTTGCAGGCACACCATCCCCTCTGCATCAAGACCTGAGCGGGAGAAAGGCTGTCACACGACCTTCGTCCTCTCATCTGATGAACCTGTCCCAGTCATGCTCACCGGAGAGGGGTGGGAGCGTCACCGTTACGGGATCAGGAAGGACATGGCAGAGGAGTGAAGGGTCATCCTTGCAGGAAAGCTGTATTATGGCCTTTCTCTGAACCGCGGCCTGTTATAACTGTGCAAGAACCATATATTGACTAGACCCCGGTGCCGCTTCTACGATCCCAGGGTGGTCTTCCTGCACATAACCTGCAAGGGCCAGCACGGAGAACAAGAACGAGACCATGACCTGTAAGATGGCACCTACCACCAATATTGGGCTATACATTCAAACATGAGACCACGTTCGCCACGCGGTATCTCAGAAGAGTGTATCGCCCACTGATCCAGTATATCTGACCAACGGAGGAACTTTCTATGGGTAGGTCACTGATCTCCTAAGGCAATAGCCATGACTCCTTTGGGAGTTTATTGTCGTCATCTGTTTATAATTTACTTGAAAGTGAGATAAATGATGGCCAGAAAGAAAGAAATAAAAACAAGGAAAGATAGAAAGAGGGTAAGAAAGAGAAGAAAGAAAGTAAAAGAAAGAAAAAGAAAGAAAAAAGCCAGAAAGAAAGAGAAAAAAGAGAGGGAGAAAGAAAGAAAGAAAGAAAGAAAGAAAGAAAGAAAGAAAGAAAGAAAGAAAGAAAGAAAGAAAGAAAGAAAGAAAGAAACTACGATGGTTAGTTAATGTCAGTGCCAATAACACCATGATTGTGAGTTTTCCTGCCCATCACTATGCCCAAAGCCGGGGTCTGGCATAAGGTAAACAAAAGCGAGTGCACCGGCCTTCCCTTCTCTGGTACATTAGCCAGCCATATTTGGGCGAGTCAATAAAGATATATTTGATTTTACACACGTTGCTGATGACACAGGGTGGCGCTAGTGATTATCTACGGGGCAGAAAGAAATGGATGCACGGGAGTTCAGAAGGAGTAAGCGCCGCCAGCCCCCCATTAATGCGACTCCCTGGGAACCCCTGGGAATCTTGAGGAAAGGACCCTTTCTTCGGAAAGAACTAGACGTCGCCTCCTAGGCTGGGCACCAGTGCCAGGAAAGTCTTCGTGGACAGAGTCGTTGCTGATTTGATAACTTAGCATGACACATGCCCCCCCTGCGCGGGTGCGCAATACTGCTAATGACCACGTGTATTATGCATAGACTTGCATAATAGCCTGGCACTCAAGGGGTAGGAGGGTTCCCTTCCGGGAAGTGTTGAGTTTCAGCTTTGTTTCTGAGAAAGGTGCACAGCTGCTCACTGGAAAGATGTCTGAACCCTGTGGGGGGTGCTGCCTTTGTGGATTTTAAAAGGCTTCCCAAGAGCACCGGAAGAGGTCCTGCTGCTTCCGCTTTCAAGCCTCGGAGTGGCATCGGTGAGTCAGGTGTAGCTATTGTCACCCTGCAATGAAGGCAGTTTTAGAGGGATAGGTTGTCGCAGCTGTTCATTTCTTTTACATAAAGCTTTTCCCGTTCTAAAGCGCAAGAGAGCCTAAAAGGAACATGTGGTCTTTGGAGAATTGCTCCTTTATGTTTCCACTCGGGAGGGATAATACTCTGGTGAGTGGGTGCAATCTTTTGTTTATAACTCCCAAAGCTCTGTGGTTTTATCTCTCGTCTAATCTAAGTCTAAGCAGGCTCTCCACCACCCCTTCTTTGTGAGGGGTCGATCCAGAGAGGGTCATGCAACGAGATTTGTTGGGCAAACAAGTGTGGGGCGAGACAGTGCAAGTACTGCAAGAGAGCCACAAACTCACCTGACATCTGCTGTTGGCATCTGTGAAGCAACGAACGCTTGAACACATGCAGCATGCCTACCTAGGAAGGTCCTGGTAGGTGGGCACTCACTGTTGCCGCGTCCCTTTGAGCTCCCACCCTTGCAGGATGACACCTCTCGTTTGGAGTGTTGGGGCCCAGAGCTGAGATGAACAGTTGCTTCACTGAGCATTGGCGTTCTCCTGAAGTCCTACTGTTAAACGTGGCCGCAACGAGCTGTGAGGGGCTGAGGACTGCTTCAGGTGATTGAGTGTGCCTATTGGCTCTGACTTTCCTGACTACTAAGCAATGCTAAGCAACGCTCGAACATTTTTGCTCGAACATTTTGGCTGATTGCATTTTTTTTCTTTTCTCAGTTTGATTGACAGTTTGTATTTGCCTGCCCCCAGTGGCTACGGATTGGCCTGTGTTCTGGCTCTACTATTAGATTTTGTATTTGAACTGAAACACACGTGTATCGCGCGCGTGTATCTCGGGCAAGTACTCGAGATAAGTACCGCTTTGCCGCGTAGACACGGAGTCGCGGCTAAGCTAAGGCTAAGCTTGGGATTATTCTTTTGAATTATTCTTGTCTTTTTTTTAATTTTTAATTTACAAGGCCATAAACGCTTGGGTGAAGCACTCTTCTGACATTCAGATTGGCCCTTTTGATTTCTTTAATATTGTGGATCTGTGTTTTTTTTCCCTCTCTCCCTCCCACTCTCTTTCTTTCTTTGCTGATTTCTTTTTGGACGTCAGCCTGCTTTAATTCTTCTGTGCTGTGTTGTGCGGTAACATTGTGATATCAAGATCCTACATAATGACTTCCTACACTTCCTACAAACTAACAACCTGTATGCTGCCCATTCTACCACTATGAACTGCTTCTCAACCCAAATTGACATTACAAGGCCCCCCTGATTCTGCTCTGTTTCCACAAATTTTTTTTTCTGCCACATCGATCACACCTCTGTCTGGCGGTATGCAAACAAGATTCCCTTTTCACTTCCCAAACTCTAGATTAGACTTATCTGTACCTGTGTCTCCAGTCTCGAGTCCAGCAAGTGAGACTCACACTCCTTCCCCCTTGACCATTGGCAAAGTCAATGAAGCGCAACGCACTCCATCCAGGCCCATTAACACACAACCTATCTCGGATTTGACAATGATGGAATCCACTAAAAATTGCCAATGGGGCCCCAACTCGAGGCTGTCTTTTTCCCCAATAGTATTTCCCCAACTTTTATCCGATTCCATGACACTCTCAATTCATGCCAGCCTGCATGAGTCTGATCACTCTATTCGGGGGATTCAATGTATATCCAGCACCACTTCTGTGCCCTCTGACGCACTGCATGCCAATGCCTCACCAATGCTTAAATCCTTTGCACTACCAACTCCACGTCCCAACGCAGCATACCCTACTGACAATAGTGCACAATCTCTGCTATTGATACAACCTGCTCTTGCAGCAATTAATACACCTGTGTTCGGTTTGTGCAAACTTTTTGAATCTTTAGATTCTAAAGTAATGCGACAAACCTTACAATTTGAGGAATTGATGAAATGGTTGTCTGTGCAACAGCTGACCAAAGCCTCCCCAAGTAGGGAAGGCTTGGATGAGTCTGTTATAATGATCTCCAGACATGTGGACATAGGAACTTTCAATCCTACCACCGCGCACTCCCCGGCAATAACAGTGCCGGTAGTGGCTCTGGCTGCTTTGGCCACCTGCCCTCTTCCACCAATTTCTGGTATTATTGGTCTCGAGACACCTCACGAGGAGGAAATTGGTTTGCCTGTCCCAAATCCAATTGCTATTGCCAAAGTGCCTCTCGGTCAAGTGGAGATCCCCAAGGCGCAATCCGCTTGCACGGATGGTCAAAGTCATTTACAACAATTGAAATCCAAAAATCCTAAATATAAAAGCAACAAAAAAAAATCAACCATCCCAATTAAGAAAACAAAAAACATGATTGGAACAAAAAATTCTAAAAGTACTTTGAATTCTTTTTTTAAAGCACTTGGCAAATCATCTGCTGTGCCTATGGTGCATCACCCTTCTGCTCCAGCTTCAAACACCCCTGACCAACCCAAAGCAGCCGAAGTCACCAGCCAGGCAATACCTCCAACATCAGATAACAATGCCAAAAGCACTTCCAGTCTTCTCTTTAAACCACTGGTATATCAACTACTTTGGCTGAAGGACATCATCCTCCTGAGTCTGGTCTAAACGCTATTAATCGAGCCAAAACGGCCGAGGCAATTAACCTGGTACCATTTCCAAGTACAGATACTAATGCCAAAATAAGATCAGCTGTGATCATTCTCCATTAACACAGTTGATGTATGCCCTTTCGTGACGCTCAGAAAGTACCCACTACCTCCACATGCGGCAATCCAATTTCAACGTCTAATGATCGAACGGCAGTGGACTCTGAATCATTGGGTCTACTTGTGCCCTCACAGTTGGCCGTGGCCCCCCTAGGGCCACACAAAACAGTATCCTTTGCACCATTACCGCAACAACTATGTTCGCTGGATTCCACTCTATCTCAGCAACTAACCGAACAACTGAAAAAAAGTGTGGACGAATATCTATCCAGTAATCTTGCGATGGCAGTCTTGCAAGTAGCTGCCCATCCTTCTTGTCCAAATATGGTGCCCCGAGGAGATAACAATCTGGCTGATTCCTCTAATCAAGTCAACATAGGCGAATTAAGACCAACTCAGAGGCAAAGGAATGATTGGCAAAATAAAACAGCTGGTACTGTGTCGCCTTCAAAATGGATGCCTAGCAGAAATGTCATTCGATTTCCCTCACGGCATTTACATCCGCAGCGTGCTAAGTTTCACACGCTGATCTTAAAATGTAGAGAGGGCAACTTCCCAGTCTATGATCTCAATCGCCAAAGTGTACTCAATATATTTGGTGAAATGGATGATTTGTCCAACATATCTACATTTCACATAGACCAGATTGAATTCCTAACCGACACTCCGCTCTCTGTGATGAGACTCTGGATTCCATCTGGAGTTGTTTGGAACTCAATTTGGCATAGCAAAATACTTTTGTTTAATATGGGTTTTTTACTAGCGGAGGACCCTCGCAATGCTCTAACTAAACCCAAAACAAACATCATCGCACCTCACATTTACCAAGGATCTAGGCGCAATTACAGTGAAAATTGGGCAACTGACAGGTCTAAATAATAACCATTACAACCTGCATCTCCACAATGTATTTCGTTTGACAATGTGAGTATTGTTAGCTGGAATTCCCGAGGGCATAATCATCTATCTAGTGCATTCAGAGAGATGCCTGAATCTTTTCACATTATAGCGTTGCAGGAGACATGGCTTATTAAACCTCCAGTGTGGGACAATTATGAACTGTCACTTATTCCTGCAATTTCGACTGGAGGTCGTCCTTCATCTGGCCTCCTTATCGCAGTAAATATGAAAGCAGGTTTTTCAATTGTTCCATGGGCCTCTGTGGGAATACATCTACAGCTAGTTAAAATCCTCCATGGCCAAGAAGTAATTGCTTTAATCAATATTTACCGAAACATTTCTAGCATGGCTGATGATACGTTTTTTGCTGGTTTGGATGAATTGTTTCATCTTATTTCATTGGATAGTTCAATCACTCACACAATCATATTGGGTGACTTAAATCTAAATTGTTGGAACGACAGTCCACATAATCAAGCAGTGTCCAAGTGGAAATCACTCATGCATGATCGAAATTACCATATGGTAAATGGCGCAGTGCAGGGTGATAAGCCTCTCCATCACACATGGCACCGCGGTCCCTTTACCACCATAATCGATTACATGTATGTTGACACTGCTCTGTTTCAAAGGATTCAAACTTTAATCATCAAAGAACATCCAATGAGTGACCACAGTTTACTGATCCTTATGCTAAAATTGCCACAAATGCTGAAACGAAATGGGTCTTACTATCATGCGTCTTTAGGAGTGAACACCTCACGTACACGCCTGAAGTGGAATTATGGCACTTTTTTAATGTCCCAGATAGAAATCAGTACACTGAATTTCTACATCCATTTGCTCGAACAATAGCAATTCCGAAAGGCAATATTATTAGACACCCACATGCCTTTGACTCCATTATTGCAAAAAAAAGAGCTGAATTCAGGTTGCTCAAAAGACAAATACTCACTTCTATGTCAACCTCTAAGTGGCAAGAGCTGAAAACTGCAAAATGCAAATATAAAAATTGTGGTAGAAAGTCGATTATATTCCAACAAGACAGCAAAGCCATGCCCACGCAATGCATATTAAAAACTCCTCTGGCATGTGGTTTTTGTTAAACAATCACACCTGCCATCTTCAAGCTGATGCCCAACTAAACGGCATATCTGAGCAAGTATGGATAACCCATTTTTTTAATTTATATGCTGACTCTCAATATGCTAGTGGCCCCTATCGACCAATCTCTACATCAACTTGGCAGGTTGACGTAGCACATGAAACAATACACAATATTATACAGAAAATCAGCTCTTCAAGAGCGGAAGGCCCTGACGGGCTATCTAACCAGAAGTTTAAAACGGACCCACAAATCTGGACCAATATATTGTTCACAATTTTCACAGACATGCTACAAACACGTAACATACCTGCTTCATGGAAATCTTCTATTATCATTCCCATCTTCAAAAAAGGCGATCGAACTGCACAAGCTAACTATCGCCCTATAGCGTTGTTAGATGCTCCAGGCAAGATATTTACTAGGCTAGTACTCCGTGAATTCTACAGCTCGACACGGATCAGTGATCATCATGACCCTAACCAGACAGGGTTCATTGCGGACATGGGAACGAACATCAATCTTCTAACCCTCAATGCCATTAAAGCACATTGCCAGGAAAGCAAGCAGCAGGTCTTTTTTGGGTTTATAGATTTAAATGCTGCATTTGATTCTGTTAGTCGTCGTCTCTTATTGGGAAAGCTACTCAGAGACAATTGTCCGTCCACCCTATATGACATTATCTTTTCACTTCACCATGAGACTTCAGTTCGTATTAGAATTAGTGTGGATGGACTGCCACAGAAAAAAATTCCACTTACCGAGGTTTAAAGCAAGGGTGCTCATTGGCCTCCGCAGTCTTTAATTATTATATTCATGATGTGAAAGACTTTCTAGCAAAAATCATTTCAGACTCCCCTAAAATAAACAATGTTCAAATACAAGCGCTAATGTACGCTGATGATTTGGTTCTTATTTCAAGAACCCAAGTTGGCCTACAACGCTTACTTAATGCTTTTCAAGAGTATATAAAAGTCAATGAATTATCAATGAATTCCTCCAAAACACAAATTGTACAATACTCACCCAGAAGACAAGGGCCTCTCTCTTTTGTTTGGACCATCGGCTGCATTCCAATTCAAGTAGTACCAAGCTACTGCTATCTGGGAATGGTTTTTGATGGCAAGTGGAAAGGCCAAGGACAGCTGGAACGGATAGAGACCAAGCTAACATGAGCCATATCTCAAGCACGTATCATCATGCATGAATTTGGCAAATTTTCGATCTTGCCGGTTTGGCACTTCTGGACCAAAATAATCGTCCCGTTATTGTTATACGGGCTTGAGTCATTGCAAACTGAGTCCCCATTTAAATTTAACCAATGGAAAGCTAAATTCTGGCGTTCTGTGCTCCATCTGCCCCAAAGTACACCTATTGCATGGCTGAGATATGAGCTTGGGTTACATTCTCTCCAAGCCCATTACAGCTGGCGACTGTGTGCCTTATATAGGAAATGTTTGTTGTCGTCAAAGGAGGAGGTACTACTAAAAAAACTTTCACTCCATCTGTTTTCTGCCAAACATGTTTTTGTAAACAATTGGTTAGATATAACTTATCACATCCTGGCTAAAGCTGACATAACGATTGATCTGTTATTGAACAATCCGGACAAAGCAAAATTTAAGATACATCAATTGGATTGGATCAACACCTGTGAGCAGTGTTTGACCTTCCGTGATGGTGACTCGATGCGTTTTCCACCAAAAAGGGCAGGCATCTTACCCCCTTATCTGATACGGTGTCCCACTCCCAAATATCGTAGTGGCATTTTACGACTCCGCCTCAACCTGTGGATCACAAACAACATAAAAACAAGACAACGCATTGTGAGTCTAGACCAAAATTTCTGTCGTTTTTGTAAAATCGCCACCATCCCCGAAACGCTCACTCATCTGATTGCGGAGTGTACAATGCTTAGGTCTAAACGTGAAATTGTTTTCTCAAGACATTGTGAATATTTGGGGAATTTATCACAAATTGAATGTTGGCCGGTAGTGCTGGGCAGCCATAACATGGCAATACAGATTGCAGCAGTCAACTTTTTGCACAGCCTAAATTTGGAGGCAGACGAAACTGAAACTGAAAACAGGGAAAGTGAAACTGAAAAAAAACGATTAGAGTGCTATTGTCTGCAAATGATTGCTTTCTGTTGTTCTTTCTCTACTGTTTTTTTTTCTTTTCTTATTATTGTTTTTAACTAATTTTTATTTTTAATGATATATTTGATTTGATATTGTATAAGATATGAGTGCTACTTTCTTGTCTTGTTTAACAACAAATTTTGGGAAATATATTATACTTTGTGCAATTAATTAATTACTGCTAGACTATTCTGTTAGTCTGATAATAACGAATGAATGAGTCAATTGGAATGAATTTGTATTGTAATCAATTTTTAACATAAGCTTGTAATTGCTTTGTGAATGTTCTCTTTGTATTTCGATTTGTTTTAAATGAAATTTTGAAAGGTTGATTAAATTCAGCCAAATCAAATAAAAAATAAATAAAAAAAAAGATGAACAGTTGCCCTCAGGCGATGGCCCATACAGTGAGGCCCACATCTGCTGTGTAGACTGCAGCAGTGTGCAGTGTCCTGCAGCGTAATATGACGCGGGTCTCTCACTGTCACTGTTAACCAGCCAGTAGATATTTTAGCGTCCAATGGATTCATACATGTGCCACACCCACAGCAAGACCGCAGCACAACCTCATTACAGGGCATGGTGAACCCAGATTGCAAGGGGCAATGGGATGATGGTCCCATCATGGATATATTGGATATTTTCCAAAACCTTACTTCCTGTTGTGAGTTGGGCCAGTCAGCCTTGACATGGCTTAGCAAAATTCATAGAAGGCCATTGGGCCAACACGGAAAAACCTATTTATTTTATTGGTCATTTGTAATGCGCCTATACACAAGTTTCGAGTCTGCACAATTCTTCAGGCAACTGGGCACAGATTAGGGATTGCATGTTTCCTAGCAAGAGAACATATAACTGGAACCTGAGTCACTAAATGAGTGAGAATTCAAAGTGGAAAACAAATGGAAAGCAAGTGGGAAGCAAAAAGTAATCAAGTGGGAAGCAAGTTGATAGCAAATGAAAGGCAAGTATAGAGCAAGTAGAATCCAACTGGAAAGCAAGTCGGAGGCAAGTGTAAGGCAACAAAAAAGCAAATAGAAAGCAACAAGAAAAGCAAGTGGACACAAATGGAAAGCAAGTAGGAAGCACGTAGGAAGCACGTGGAAAGCAATTGGAAAGCAAGTGGAAAGCAACAAGAAAGCAAGTGGAAATCAAGTGGGAAGCAAGTGGAAAGCAAGCAGACAGCAACTAAAGAGAAAGCAGAATGCAAGTGAAAAGCAAGTGGGAAGCAAGCGGAACGGAAGTGGGAAGTAAGTAGAAAGCAATTGGAAAGTAAGTGGAAAACAACACGAAAGCAAGTGAAAAGAAAGTGAAAAGCAAGTGGGAAGCAAGTAAAAAGCAAGTACAGAGCAAGCAGAATGCAAGTGAAAAGCAAGAGGGAAGCAAGTGGGAAGAAAGTGGGAAGCAAGTAGAAAGCATTTGGAAAGCATGTAGAAAACAACACAAAAGCAAGTGAAATTCGAGTGGAAAGCAAGTGGGAAGCAAATGGAAAGCAAGTGGGAAGCAAGTGGGAAGAAAGTGGGAAGCAAGTGGGAAGAAAGTGGGAAGAAAATGGGAAGCAAGTGGGAAGTAATGTAACAACATATCAAGAGGCCATGCTCAACATGAGGAGTGCCCCCACCCCTATCTATGACTCATATAGATCCACGTGGATCCCTCCCCCTGTGCACACAATGAGCCAAGAACCAGGCCTGGGTACAGAAAGAATATATATTTATTAAATACTAGGTTTAAGGAATATTTGCACCAAATGATTACCAAAGACACCTTCTCTATGACAAAAAAACAAAGCTTTAATTCAACAATTTACTTTGGGGATGTTACTTTAAAATGTCACTTTTGTCCATGGAATACTTTCAAAATGTCACTTTTGTCCATGGAATACAGGCTAAGTAACATTTCCACCCTCCTGTTCCACAAACCCCTTTTATGTCAAAATTAAATAATCCCGTGGAACATTACCAGATCATGAGCATAAGTGTTTCTTGATAAGGTTTAGATTTAAATCAAATGAACATTTTTTGGTTTTTAAAACAATTTCACATGCAGCACTTTGTATGTTTAATTTCCCTGCACACTTGAAAATGCTGGCAGTTTTGAAATCACACAGACCTTTGAGAATACGTTGGATTGATAGAACCCGTCTTCCGACTTCACCCCAAAGTAATACAAAATCTTTCCTCTATCAGGGTGACTTACTCACTCTCAGGATAGAGTGTGCATTTTTATATTTGAAATTACACTGGGTTTAATTTAACACAGCACTTTTCTACCTGGCACTAAAAACCCAGGCTTCAGTTACATTTAGCACCCCTCTGCTTAAAGGCCAGGTCTGAGGAGTGGTGACAGTTAGGAATTTAATTATTGGACAAGGTCCCTTTTCTTTTAGGGAATTATGGAGGGGACAAGGAAAATAGATGTACCCAATTACTTTAAATTACTATAAAATTAACTAGCATTTGGAAAGAGGTCAGAGGTTTGGAAATCCCTTAAAGTCCCCCTGCGTCAATCTATATATTGGAGTTAATTCAATCATTATTCAGTAAAATATGCTCAGGGTCTTCTCAGTTTGCTCCCCACCCACTATTAAGGGGTAAATATTAAGGCAAGCAGCTCCCCCACACACTTGGTTTCATTTGGACAAGCTACTTACATTGGAAATCTCTGTTGTTGGTGCTCAGGAAAGTCAGCAGGGCTCTCCTTTTGGGAAAACACAGGGATCTAGTGAAGAACTTCAGTCAGATAGCCACCAGCATCCATCCCTCTATTTGACTCTCTTAGTCTTAGGGTCCAGTCGGCTTTCCCCAATTGCTGTCTCCCAGGTAAAAATAATCCTGCAGCAATCTTCAATAATAATTTCACCCAGGTGGTATCAGGCAGCTGCATCAGGATTCACCCGGATGGGTTTCAGCCAAGACTTTCCTTGAAGATTATTAGCCAGCTCTCCCCCTCCCCATAGTGCGAGGGCTTTTTACACCTCCAAAATATTGAAATTAGGTGGTGTTAACTTATTACCACTGAATTTCCATTGGAGATGTATCCCCTTACCCCCCCCCAGGGTTCAGACCCGCTCTGCTGACAGGCCCTTGAAGTACTATGGTTGAAATGATGTGTAGGATGGATCCACCCACTACATGAACCTTTTTTTTACACATGTAATTTTGCACTGAAAAAGTCTGAAATGAGGAAACGTTTTGTTTTAGAAATTAACATCACAACATATTTTTTTTGCATTCGGCTAATCAGGGTGTATTTATCAAGATGACTCTGATGTTGGTAAAATGTTGCAGGTGCAAACAGCATTTTTTCTCAGTTAAAAAAATTACAATAGTTATGAATGTGGCATTTTCTACACAGGCATCTAAATAATAAGCCACCAGGTCCCCAACGTTTGGCTTGAGAACATTTTCAGGGAAGCTAGAAATATTGTTACAGGTTTTACAAAAATCAAAATATCAAAAATCAAATTTAGATACAAATGACATCACCATAACGTGCTTGTAATAAGATGTAAAATGACAGAGGAGTGGCCATGGTGTGACTTATCGTTGCTGAGAAAATGAACAACTATGATAGTTCATTTAAACTAATGGAAAATATATGGAAAATATATGCAAATCCTAACTTTCATTCCACAAGATAGGGTTCAGTTCTCTTTAAATACTTCCCCTCCACTCCCCAGCTCTGCAGCCTCATTGTTGGTTTAAGCCTGGAATAAACCCATCAGCCTTTGTGCTCTCAAGGCAAATGGTGATCCTGCTGTTTATCTCAGATAACAGGCCCCCAATAAATTCCTTGATCACTGCTTGAGTGTTCTGCATAGCAACTGACTCCTTTTCAGGAAATCAAAACTTATAGTCCGGCCTGTAGCAACAGCTGCTTTTATTTTTGAAGGTTACATTTCCTTGGATCCATAAGGCCTTTTAAATGTTGCATCTGAAAGAACTTTTTACCTTTTCAATCGGTTGCATTCATTTTTCAAGTGAAGCCTTTTATTTATTTTTAATAAATTGCATCTCTTTATCACTGTTTAAGGCCCTTCCCATGATATGCACATGTTGGTGAGGGAACATTTTTCTCCATTTCTCTATTGTCATCTGGGAAATGCATACACGGTTAGACATTGCAGTTTCAGTGTTTGCAAAGCCATGCTTTTCTTTTAGAATCATTCTTTAATTTGTTTTGGCCTTACCAACCACATGCAAGGGCCTTTCGAATAAGTGTATTTCTCTCGATTACAATACAGAGCATTTTATGCATTTGTTAGTGAAATTGTGGCTTTTGTCTATCAGTTCACAATGTGCATTTTCCTGTTAGTTTTGCAGTCTAATTACATATTTTGCATATTCCTTGTTTCAACTGCAGAAATACACACATGTGAATAGACCAGGCACCTTGGCTTTATTAAAGTTTGGAGGCTGGCTTTTCATTCTGCCAAAGTGCATTTCCATGACAAACGATATTTCTGAACATTTTGGGCCTACATTGCCTTTCAATTCATGTGACCCCGGCTGTCATTAAACCATACAGACAGTAGGGAACAAGTCGGAAGGGTGACAATTCACAAGGCCTTGTGACATCTCCCCTAGGGGGAGCCCCTTCTCATGAGGGAGGTGAGGCCACTAACCAACAGTCCTTGCAGGCTCCCTTTCTCCTCGTTGGTCGCTTTTTTATGCGTCTGCAGCCCTCTAACAGACTGCAGGTGTGTCAGGTTAATTAAACCTGCCTGGCCATAGTTAGGCAGACATGCCTGACCTTGCCAGTGTTTGGGATGCAGCTTCCTCGTCTCAGTACCTAAGTGGTGAAGAGTGGTAATCTTTATTACTCTCAGTTTCCTCTTCTTTCGTCTCAGTACTATTAGGTGTTGTGTGTGGAATAATGAGGGGAATTGGCTTGTAACAGCCTAAAAAGGTTGAGGGAGGGTTAGGTTGACTGTTACTAGGATGAATGGGATGCCATGTCACCTAGGGGCATTCCACTCTCAATCCTCAAAGACCCTCCACCAGGTGATCCTCCTTTGCTTCTCCACCCCCAGGGTCACCTGTGTAGAGGATCCAAGGGGGAGTAGGATTGAGAATACCCGCAGGTTGCTCACAACAGCCACGCCACTGCAGCTCAATAATGAGGCGGAATTTGTGTGTCCTATAAGCCCAAGCAACATTGCTCTGCCATAAGGATGCAGCCAATCGCTGAGCAACACAGAGTGTGGGCTACCAGCAACACTTATATGCATGAGGAGTGTACGCCTCATGGCACTGTCCAAGGTCCAAGATGCCGGAATGATCTCCCGCCTGATATTCAAAAGATCCTCCATTTTCTGACTTTCAGGAAAGCCGTCAAAACCCATCTCTGTATTTAAAGATGTGATGTTTGTTCACCCATCATGTTATTATGTCACATTTCTGCTCCTAGATGCAATTCAATTTGCAGTGTTTTCCCCATTACAAGCACCAATAATCACATTCATTTTAATTTAATTTATTTTTGTTAATTGAAAAGAACCTTTACAAAAAGTAACATATATATAACAGCGGTAGACATTTCAATTTTCATCTTGTGGGATACAAGCCATTCCCTTTCACATTTTAAAAATATTTTCATGCCGATTTCCTTTTAAATTTAAATGATCAAAAAGACCGTAATTCATATTTTAAATTAATAAAATTAGTATTGCAAATGTACAAAAGGTTTCACAACAGGAGTGTGAACGGACACTCATTAAAATTAATGTTACATTCTTTCCTTCCATCGTGGAGACTGTGGTTGTGCCACGGGGACACAACAAATGTAGTGCGGCTATTAGAGCCCCCTTTTTTAGCTCTGTTGACACCCTATCATCTTATTCTGAGACACTGAGATCACGTGCCAGACGGAAAACAAAGCCATAGGCACAGATTCAAGGTCAGTGTTTAAACAATAACACCGGAATTCATTGCTTTTGATTGCATCATCGGTTCCTACAAACTCCCCCAGCCTTGTCATGTAAGCGTGTCCCCATCTGGGGCACAGTGTCAGCACATGTCTGGGTGTTTCCTTATTCTCTTTTAACCAACACATTATCTGGTAAGCCGGTATTTTGGCTTGTGCACGATGCAGTGCTAGCACTGGCAACTGGTTTGCCCATAGTTTCAGAATGAACATTCGAACCGCCGGACTGGGGAACTCCAGTAGGTATTTGTGGGTCTGAAAATAGCGATGCCCTATACCGTGTACGTATTTGAAGTTGTGCAGCTTTTCCAGGTGTGTGAAGATTCCCAGGCAGTCCCACTGTTTCACTTTGATTTTGAACAATGTTTTTACTACCTCAGACCTTGTTCCTCAATCAAAATCAGGGGATCAATCTATGTTTGAAAAGCATTCCTCGTTCAAGGTCACGTAATCATGGTTGCTTTCCCTTTCATACTTCGATCTCATTAGATTCAACAATTTGCACACTGGTCTATTTCTCGCTTTCATATACAGTATGTACCACGCCCTTTGTATTAGGGCTTGGCTCATGAGGGACATTTATTCCCAGTTCTAATCTTAAGTAGGCCATTGGCGTGTTAGTTGGGAGACCCAACATTATAGCTATGTTGGACACCTGGCCTGTGCTCAATGGTGAAGTCAAACCCTTGCAGGCATATGGACGAACTGAGCAATTTAGGATTCTCTCCCTTTATTATCATCAGCCATATAAGGGCTTAAGGTCAGTCTGCACAGTGAAGTGGGCCCGACTGATGAGAGTGTTAGGGAGAATTCTTAAGAATGTGCTAATTTCCCTTACCGTTGAGACCCCCAGCAACTTTGCCTTTTTCTCCCACTCTTTCATGTATTTTGATGTGTGTTTTACTTTTGTGTTGTTTGGATATGAAGTTTTAAAACAACTCCATAGGCATCATCTTTTTCTATGTGTTACACAGCACCTTCAGTGCAGTGGCACAGGGGTGTCTTTCAGACTCCCCAAGGTTTAAATAAATACCTTCTCTGGGACGGACTACTGTCTCCCAGAGCATGTAAAGTTAAATTGACTTTACTAGTCTTTTTAAATTTACAGGCCCAGCACACACTATCTTCCTAAAGAGTGCTGGAGGGGTTGCCTAGCTTCCCCTGAGTCTTAACACTCATGTAACCGTCAAATGTTACCCTTTTCAACTTGAAATGGCTGGTGGCAGTGGTTTTAAACAAACTACTATCAATTTTCCCGACCGCGAACACCGGTAGCTAAAAATCGAATCAGCCATGTTTTTCAATATGGCGCCCAAGACCTATTCTTAAAAAAAGACGCTGGTTGACTTTTTTCGCCGTTTCCTTTAGAAAAGGTCCTTCTTGTGTTTAACTCTGCACGCCAAACCAGGTTTGGTCCCTTTGTCTGGTGGCCTTTGGGGGGCTTCAGTGCTGAGGCCCTCCTCTGGCGCCTGAGTATCTTGGGTGGACAGGATGTGAGGGAGGTGCCCGAAACTCCCTGTGCTTAGTCTCCTAGGAGACCTGAATGCACTCTGGCGTGATTGGCCGGCTGGCTGTCTGGCAAGGACAGCCACCCTGCTGTGTGAGTGACAGCCAGGCTGGAATGAATGGGGGAAAACTGTTTAAAAGCAGGCCTCTGGGACTTGGAAAGAAGAGTCGCCCACTGGAACGAAAGAACGGAAGACGAGCTGAAGGAAAATGACTGCTGCAACTCCTGGTCCACCGGTGAAGCCCTGCTGCAGGTGGGAATTGCCTGAAACTCCATCCACAGAGAAGCCCTTCAAGGTTAACTTCTTTCCTTGAGTTTGGTGGGAACAACCAACTCATAAGGCGCTTGGACACCGTCCCCCAACTGGTCACATTTTCTTCAGAGTGCTGTTGAAAATCAGATAGCCAGTGGGAAGGATACCAGTTTGTGGTCTTTAAGGCACTCACATTTAAACTGACATTTTGCCAAGCTTGTGGCCTCTTCCCTGGGCAGTGCAGGAACCTCCGACATCCTCCTTCTTGTCCCCACGACTGAAGCTCGGGAACAGCGAGATCTGCAGGAACATCCAGGAACAACTTCCTCAGCTACAGCTCTTCTTCGTTTTAAAGGTAGTGTGCAAACGCGGTCAGGAAATCCTTTCTGCCACGGTGAAAGTTTGTGAAACTTTCCCAACTTCGAAGGCTTGTCCTTCCCTAAACCAACATCTAACTTTTCGTCTGACCAACTACTTCGAAAAACCATGGCAAAGACTTAACTGTTTACTACCAGAACAGCGCTATCCTATCCAAGACTGTGGCCTGGAGCTCATGGCGAGTAGAAGTAGAGTCGCCGTGCTCTGGCCGAGACGCCGTATCTTGATCCCTTTGCCTGCCTGAAATTACATCTGAGACAGAAAGAACCGGTTCCGAGGGAAGGAGAACCGGCCCCGGACATGATCCTGTGGTTTTCTCCTGGGTTTGGACCTCCAGACCCACGGATTTTCCCTGCAAAGGTGCCCCCCCCCCACTGCTGGCGGGACCCAAGATGGCGGCCATCTTCTGAAGCCGGCGCCAGAGGAAAACGCTAACCGCCTTTGCAGCGAAACCGACCCACAAGCTGCTGCCAGAACCGGAAAAAGAAGGAGGAGCCCGCCCCTCCATCCGGGTCCGATCTGTTGTTGCTGCAGTGGCTGACCGGGGAGACAAGCGGGCGCTCCCGCCCGGTGAGACTGGGCCTGGGCCCTGGACTCCGGCATCCGTAGCGGCCGAGGAGTGAGAACTGGAGAGACACCGTCAGTGGACACACTGACCCATTGGTGCGGGGAGCCCCGCCATCGACAGCAAAAGAAGGTGGAGGTGAGGAGAGCAATAGGTGAGGGCATAAACCAATCGAACACCCCCAGCATAGGGGACCACAGCGCCGCATCATCGGCGTGCTGTTGTACGCCCCGCCGAAAACTTGAACAATCATCCCAGCAGGCCGATGCCTTTACAGAGGGGCCCCCACCCGCTGCCTCCCTGTTGATCCCTGGAGACCCGCGAAAAACAGTCCCCACCCGCTGCAATCTGACCACCCCACCCCCGGAACCATAAGCTCCCCCAGCCCGCACACTAAAATCACCGGGCCGGTGGGAGCATTGCTGAGGAGGCGACGTCCACTATCATCTACCCACACATAACCGAATGGCGTCTCTGAACGTCCCTCATCATGGCGGCCAGGAATAAGACGAAAACAAGCACCATGGACACGTATGTATCTGCTAAAGCGAAAACTCCTCCGCAGCCACGCACTTCCACCCCCGAACCTCCCCAAGCAAAACCGGCGGACTCCCCCGAGAATCAAGCCCAGGTACTGGAGGCAATTGCATCACTGCGCACATGTATAGATTCCAGAATCGGGGAGTTCAAATCCGAGCTACAACTCATGCGGCAGGATGCCCGCAACTTAACAGAAAGAGTGACCACTGCCGAAACAACCATAAAAGAAACGTCAGATGACACAGCTGAGCTGAAAGCTAAGGTGATGGACCTGGAACGAAAGGTGTTCACACTTGAGGCCAGAGCTGAGGAGGCTGAGGGCCGGGCCAGACCCTCCAACATAAGAATACTTGGGGTCCCGGAAGGAAGCAAGGGCTGGAATCCGACAGCCTATATAGAATCCCTGATACAACAGGAGGTGGGTGCTGGAAGACTAACGCAAGGATTCTCGATCGAAAGGGCGCATAGATCACTTCAGAAGAGACCCCCGGCGGGCTTGCATCCTCGCCCTATAATCGCTAAAGTACTCAACTTCCAGGATAGAGAGACCATCCTCTGGCACTCCAGAGAAGAGGGCCCCATTGAACGTGGGAGCTCCAGGATAACGATCTACCCCGATTACACCCCGAAGGTCCAACGAGAGAGGAACTCATTTGTGCCGATTAAAGCCCGACTCAGCTAACTGAACCTGAAGTACATGCTATTATACCCCTCCAGACTGAAAGTGATCCACAAGGGGAGGGCGATTTTCCTGGAATCCCCAGTAGCTGCCAACATGTGGCTGGAAGACAACAATCTAGCTGCAGATAAGGATCCTCAACCCACGGAAAACTGAAGAATCCCCTGCGCTTGAGACATGGACGGATCCATGACTCATAAAGCTAACTCAGACGCAAGGCAAATGACCAAAGAGAAAGCAAAATCACCCAACAGTCAGCTACATAGATGCAGCCCTCGCTCGGCCCACGCCAGGCACAGAGCCCTACCCACACACACAGTTCAGGACAGGCCGGTTGCCTGACCGACCTCCCTCGTGCCTGACACCCGGATGGGTCCTCACGGTATGAGAGCGCCTGAGCACCAGCAGGAACTTGTTGTTGCTGGGCGCACCAGTTCCAGTTTTGTTAATCGTTTCGTTCACACCACAGTCCTTGAAATATTAAGAAAGGGGAAGCACGGGACCGGAGGTCCTTCGGGGCCGTGGATGAGAAAACACCGGAACCCAGGAGGAGAGCCTCATCACCCGGAGAAGGGGCCGCCCCGTGAAATCTGGGGGGACCGGAAAGATGAAACCAAGACACCAACTCAATGGCATTCCAACTTAAGGTGATGACGTGGAATGTGAGGGGTATGGGCACGTACCTGAGAAGGAATCGGATCCACTCTTACCTGCGCAGGAAAAAGGTATCGATAGTGATGCTTCAAGAGACCCATCTCACAGAAGAATCCACAGCCAAATTATCTGAAAGATGGGGTGGGATCGGAAGAGGGGCGCCATACTCCAAATTTGCTAGAGCAGTGTTCACGTGGGTGAACCCGACAGTGCCCTTCCAGCTACTGGACTATGAAGCCGACAAAGAGGGCAGATATCTAATACTATGGGGAACTATCGAATCCACGCCAGTGTGCCTGATGAACTCATACTTACCACAACACGGAATACCCTCACACCTCGAAATGCTTAGTGCTAAAATGATTCTTCGCAGAGAGAGTGCGTTCATATGGGGTGGTGACTTCAATTGCATCAGGGACAGAGCTATGGACAGATCAGAGCCCCCCGTCTTTTAAATAGCCCTGCATCTAACGTGATAAACACCACAAAAGAGCAACTCAACCTAGTGGACATCTGGAGGGAACAACATCGCACTGAGAGGAGCTATTCTTATTACTCATCCCCGCACAAGGTCCATGCGAGGATAGACTATTTGTTCATAGATCGTGAGCTGGCTCAACAAGTAGACTCCACAATGTATCTAGGCAGAACCATATCCGATCACTCTCCACTGATTATGCAATAGGCTCCTAGAGGACCCAGACCACCAATCCCGCTATGGAGAATGCCACCGGCAGTACTCCCAGACCACGCATTTAAGGAGGAACTTGGTGCTAAACTCGAGGAATACCTAGACATTAACACAGGCTCAGTGTCAAGTTGGAGCACACTATGGGAGGCCATGAAGGTTGTGACACGGGGAGAAGTCATATCCGGAGCTGGTGGCATCCGCAAGCATCTGAAGTCGGAACTGGAGGATCTGGAGAATAAGATTACACACCTGAAATCCGAAATTGACATCACGGCGGACGCTGAAATAGAACTGAAGGGCACCCGGGAGGAATGCCTTTTGGCCTGGAATAGACTGTCTAAATTCGACTACACGACCTACATAGCCAGGGCGCACAAAGAAGCAGATACACCTAGTAGAATGCTGGCCTGGCTGTGTAAACGTGAGTTCCCAAGACACTGCCCAACCGAAATAACAGATGAAAGGGGGACAACCCACAGGACTCAACAAGATATTAACTCTGCGTTTGCGGCCTTCTACTCCAAACTGTATGCCCACGACACCAAAATACCAGTGGAGGACATAAGGGCTACACTGGCAGAGATTGAGCTCCCAAGACTGACGGAGGCCCAAAGTGAGCTACTGGATGCAGAAATCACTCCAGAAGATGTGACGGAGGCGATTAGATCGCTAGCCACCTGCAAGACCCCCGGGAGTGATGGGCCTCTGCCAGAATTCTATAAAGTGTATGAAGCGACCCTCACCCCGATACACCACAAGGCGTATATGGAGGCATACGAAAACGGAATCCTACCCAACTCCATGAAAGAAACAATCATCATCCCTATACTTAAACCTAACAAACCTGTAGACAACTGTGAATCATACCGCCCAATCGCCATGCTAAACTATGATTGCAAGTTCCTGACCACAATACTGGCTAAGAGGCTGGCGAGGGTGGTAGGAACCCTGATCCACGAGGACCGGAATGGTTTCGTTCCAGGATGCAATACTACCGCAAACCTGAGGAGGCTCCAGCACATCATGGCAGAGACCTATGATCGAGATGAAGACCTAGCGGTGCTATCGCTAGACGCCATAAAAGCCTTCGATTCCATCTACTGGGAGTGGCTGATCAAAGTACTAAGGGAATTCGGCTTTGGCGAGGACTTTGTAAAATGGGTCAAGGTACTGCATAATTCACCAGCAGCGAGAGTGAAGACTGGAGGGACGGTGTCCAAAGCCTGGGCGATACAGCGGGGCACGAGGCAAGTATGCCCGCTGTCCCCGATGTTATACATACTGGGCCTGGAGCCAGTGGCCGCCTATTTCAGGAAACAACACTTTGACGCGGGCATTGAGCTGGGCAGTGACCATTCCATAATATCCATGTACGCGGACGACGTCCTCCTGTATTTAAACAACCCTCAGCTCAATGCACAAATCGCGTTGGACATCCTAGACAACTATGCCCGATACTCTGGGATAACATTTAGCAAGCTAAAGTCGTGTGCGTTTCCACTGGCCAGACTCAGGGGTCTGGATATGTCTGATCTACCAGACGTCGGGATACAATGGCACCTAGAGAACTTTAAGTACCTAGGAGTCGATGTGTGTCATACCCCTGTACTCACGCATGAACACAACACTGAAAAAGCAGTGGGTGCCCTCCGCAAATCCATGAACTTTTGGTCGAAGCTACCACTGGCAGTGATGGGCAGAGCGGCAATAGTCAAGCTGATAGTTCGCCCCTGTTTTTTATATCACTTCACAAACGTCTGCTTCTACATCAGACCTCCCTTTTTCAAAAAACTGGACTCTCTAATCAAGGACTTCATATGGGGGTCATCCAGACACAAGCTCTCTTTACCTACACTTACGCTCCCGTACAAGGAAGGGGGGATACAACTACCCGATCTGCAAAGGTACTATCTAGCTGCACAGCTCAGCCACGTGACGAAATCGCTCTCCGATGACCCGTCAGCTGAAGTGGGGCTCCTGCGACATGCGACCTCCAAGCTATTCCCCAAAGAAATGCTTTGGAACCCGACGAAACAAACATCTGAAGTTCCCATGATTGTCACCCTGACAGGCAGATATGGGCCAGAACTGGCTTCCTTCGACAATTAACACATCCCTTAAATCCCAACACCCCCATTCTGCCGGATGTATGCAAAACTCAGGCGGACCTAGCGACAAGCAGGAAATGGTAGAGAGCCAGAATCTACACATGGGGAGACCTGTTTGAAGACGGCATGTTCAGAGAACTTGAATCGCTACAAGCTAATGAAGGCATCTCAAACACCCAATTCCTGTGGTACCACCGCCTTAAGAGGACAGCTAGGACACAATGGCCTGTCTGGCCAGAGGAACCCCCACCGGACGCCCTCCTCCAGGAGATTTACGACCTAGCAGACGCTTGGAAACCGGTTTCCCGCTTATACATCAAACTGAATGATAGACCCAATCCAAAAAGCGCATCCCTGAGACAAAAATGGGAAACCGAATTGGGGATCACACTATCTGACAGTGAATGGGAGTGAATATTACTATACCCCAAAGAGGTGTCGAGGAACATTAGATTCAAGCAAGTTCAACTGAATGTGCTATACAGAACATACATGACCCCACTAAGAGTTGCTACCTTTAACAAACAAGCATCTCCGAACTGCCCCTAGTGCGGAAACGACAAAGCGGACATGATCCACATGTTCTGGACCTGCACCAAAACGGTGAAATTCTGGTCCATGGTAGAAAGCACCTGCACCAAAGCGGGACTCACAAGATATGAATGGAACCCAAAGGAATGCTTACTGGGAGCCCATCCCAGACTCAGCAAATACAAACACCTGGTCAAACTAATGGACCTAGCCTGCATCCTCGCAAAAAGGTCCATAGCTATGGCATGGACATCACCACGGGGCCCGAGGCATGGACGTTGGCTTAAGGACCTGGAAAAGTGGACAGAGGCAGAGACCAGAGCCTGGCAAGATGGAATCAACTCAAGCGACGATAACTCCAATGACACCATAGAATCATGGAGGGCCCTGTTGCGCGACATCCAATACGCTTCGGATCACAAACCCCCCTGAGTTCTCACCCCTACCAGAGACTTGCCTGGGGTTTACCCCCAAGAATGGACAACCTGGAAACTCAGCCCCCGTGACCTTGGGTACACCGACCACCGGCCTCCCTCCCCCTCATCACAATTAAGAACAATACGTTGAGCTATGAAGACTGTGGTAGTTAATTAGTTGTTGTTTGTTTGTTATGTTACCGTTTGATGGTTATTATGTACTTATATAAATGGCAATAAAATACGTTTAAAAAAAATAAATCCTATCCAAGACTCTGAACCATTGACTTTGCCCCAGGCCTATTGAATTGCTGTTTGTAGTAAACTGAAACTATTTGCCATACCTCTGAAAGTATTTGTGCTTTTGATTCTTATAACCTTGTCTTTTTACCCCTTTTAAAAGTCATTGAAGTTCCATTTTGTTCCCACTTCAGGGGAGCTGAACTTGTTCAGAAACTGATTGGTTGTGTATTGTAGTGTATTAGATTGCGATATTGAGCTGCTCTTGTTAGTGGAATGTTTTCCAAATGACTGTGTAAATAAATGTATATTCTTTTACCAAGAGACCTTGAGTAAGTGTTTGTTTGAATCACTGTGATTGCTAGTCCTTTGTGTATCCTCTGGTACTGCTCATTTTACTCTTGAGATAATCCTGGCTGCTCAGCCACTGCTAGCACATTACAGTGTAGTACAAGCTTGTACCAAATGTGAAATTGTACTGACACTTGTAGGCTTAATTGTGTGTAGTTTCCCAAAGGGTACTGCATGTGATTCTGCCTAACACTGGTGTACAGTGGTGAGGATAAAGTATAGCTGTTACATTTAGAGTGCTGCTCTTACCTTTGTTCAAATAACCTTCACAAGGCTAAGCAACACTAGAGAAGCAATTGTTTTATCATGTCTGATATGGATAGCTACAGACAGGAGACCCTAGTCACTTTAACAGTTGATTGATTGAGAGAAATGTGTAAAGATAGGAATCTCACTGTAAAAGGCAAAAAGGTTGAATTGATGGAAAAGTATTTGGAATACCAAAGTCTGAGGAGTGGGTCTAAAACACCTACTCCTGCAGCAAATGTGTCAAATGATGATGAGGAGGATAACATTTCAGAGCCAAACTCTAATGTTATTGATGAGTTAGATGAGGCAGAAGAGTCTCACAATGTAGGCCCTGTTTTACCTCTTCCTGCTCATAGGCCTCAACCTTGAACCACATGGACCTCATCAGGTCCAACACTAAGTCCTGAATCTGTCTCTCTAGAAAGAATGAGACTTGAGTTAGAATTTAAATGAATCCAAGCCCAAACTGAAAGTAAGCATCAAGAACTTAAACTCAGAGAAATGGAGTTGAATCATGCACTTGAAATGAAAAAGTTGTCTCTTGAGAATGGTTCTCTCCCAGAGTCTTCTAGGTCTTCCAGTCCTAAGAGGCCTTGCATGCCCAAAGAAGCAGTAGGTATGTATGAGGTTAAGCTTGATATTTTGGATTGGCTGGCTACTTTTGAGTATAACCATGGGATTCATAACATTTCAGAGAATCAGCTGATTCATTGGCTCTTTTCTAGGCGCTCCCCTGTTGCATCTGCTGTTGTAATGGAAATGGGTGAAGTGGATAGAATGGAGTATGAAAGTGTGAAACTAGCTTTAATAGCTAGGTTTGGGAAGACCCCTTCCCAGTATCTTAAGAAGTTTAGAACCCTCAAAACATATGGTGGTACCCATTGGGCTATCTGGGTGTGTGACTGTTTGAAAAACTTGGTGGGTTAAGGGTTATAAAGTTAACACTTATGAAGGTATGAGACATCTGTTTATGTTGGAATCTATTTATGATGCCTGCTCTCCTGAGCTGTGACAGCACTTGGCTGACCCTAAGGAAATTGATCCAAAGAAGTTAGCAAGGGCTGCAGACTTGGGGGTTGCCAACAGGGCTACTCACAAGGATTCTGGGGAAACACAGAAGAGGGATGAGGGAAAGCAGCACAAGAAGGATAACAAAGAGAATTACAATACCTCCAATCCAAAAGAGGTCCCCAAAAATAACAAGGGTAAGCCACCAGGGAAACCGAATCAGGCTAGTGTACCTTCTGGTGCTAAACCAGAAGGAGGTCAGAACAAACCCCCATTCAGAAAGACATTTGGAAAGTGTTATGCTGGTGGATCAACTGACCATGTGAAAGGGGATCCCAGATGTAAGGGTAAACCTTCAGGGATCCACACTGTCTCCTTAGCCTTCTCCCCAGAGGATGAAGTACCAATGGCAAGTGGAAACTTTCACTTACTGGCTGAGGAACCCATGAACGTCTCAGCCAGTGTTTCTTTAGTATCCCTGGATCTGTAGGAACAGCAGAACTTAGATGTCTACAATTCCATTCCAGACAATACTAAAGCGTATTACAAAGACAGTGTTCTTGTGAATGGTCAGGAGACGCCTGCCATCGGAGACACTGGGGCCAGCATTACTGTACTTGATGAATCTTTTTTTCAAGGTAGAGGATGTTGCTAAAACACCCAAATACCTCACTAAGCTTGCTGGAGGCCCTGTCCAAATGCTTCCACAGTTACCAGCTCTCATCCAGTGCAATGACATGACTGTCAAGATACCTGTAAGTGTGCAGAGTGAAGTCCCTGGGAGAGTCCTGTTGGGGAATGACTTAAAAACTCTTGGAGTTGTATCAAGCACCCCCAGGCCTCCCAGCAAAAGGAAACAGGAGCAGACTAGGAAGGCCAGAACCTTAAGGGACTCTCCACTACCGTAAGGAACCAATACCTTAAGGAACTCTCAAGGGGAGATTATAGAGGAAACTATAACCTCCAGTCCATAAGAATTACTGACTGCAATCTCTAAAAGAAAGGAGGAAAAGGGGAACCTAAAAACTCTAAGAAGAAAACCGCCAGCACTCATGTGCTACCAACAAGGACATCCCCCAGAGGACTGTCCAAAGTCATACCTGTGACTCCTCCACCAGCTGAGGCTGAGTGTGTGGAACAACCTTCTGTGGTTGAATCAGCTGCTGAGGAATCAGAGCTGGAAGAGGACCTTCCTCCTGTTGGAGATCTGTATCCTGCAGACCATCCTGAGCTTCAGTCTTTATTGGCAGAAGGTGTACCCTGTAGGGCAGACTTCAGCAGAGGTCAAACAGAGTGTCCTACTCTTGAAGGTCTTTGCCAACAGGCAGCTTCCCAACTGGACAGGCAGGAGCCAGGGAAGCATAGGTTGTACTGGGTAGATGGCCTCTTTTACAGTGAACCGACTCAGTCTATCCCAGGGGACTACAGAAGACTTGTAGTGCCTCTAGAAAGCAGACTCCAGTTCCTACAGTTAGCACATGAGATAACTTTGGTTGGTCACTTGAGTTTCAAGAAGACCAAGGAAAGGCTCTCTTTATATTTCTACTGGCCTACGTTGGGGTCTGATGTAGATAAGTTCTGTAGGAGCTGTCATACTTGCCAAACCACTGGCAAGAGTGGAGCCAAGAATGTGGCACCGTTGGTGCCTCTCCCAGTGATGGGAGTCCCTTTTGAGAGGGTAGGAATCATCATTTATTTAGTCCCTTAGACCCTCCAACATCTTCAGGAAACAGGTTTATCCTGGTTGTAGTAGACTATGCTACTATGTATCCTGAAGCCATACCTATGAGGACTGTTACAGCTCAGGCTGTTGTTAAGGCCCTACTTGGTATTTTTACCAGGGTAGGTTTTTCTGACAGCGGATCCAATTTTATGTCCCACTACATGCAGGCCATGTGGAAAAACTGTAAAGTAACTTACAAGTTCTCAACTACCTACCATCCACAGACAAATGGATTGGTAGAGAGTTTAATCGTACAATGAAGAGCATGATAGGTGAGAACAGCTTAGAAGAAAGTGGGACCTTCTACTGTCATGCCTTCTAGTTGCTTGTATTTAGTCCCTTTGAGCTTCTCTATGATCATCCAGTTAGTGGCCTCTTGGCCCTGATTAAGAAGGGGTTGGAGAGTGCTCCTTCCCCCCAAGCCAGTGAGAGTCACTGACTATGTGATAGGTCTCCGGATGAGAATGTCACACATGATGGCAGAAGCATCAGATAACTTGAAAGCAGCTCAGGCTCTGGTGAAACATTGTCATGACCAGAAGTCCAACATGGTTGAGTTTATTCAAGACCAGCAAGTTCTAGTTATGGTACCTACAAGGCATAGGGCCTTACAGGACAAGTGGATAGGACCCTTCAAGGTTGTGGGCAAACTTGGAGAGGTCAACTATCTAGTGGATTTAGGCAATCCTAAGGAGGCTCCCAGAGTCTTTCACGCCAACCGTCTAAAAGCGCATGTCTCAAGACCAGAAGTAGGAGTTTTGCTTCTAGCTTCAGCTCATGAGAAGGAGGGGAGTTAACCTCTACCTGACCTACTCAGAGGACAGCCTTTAGATGAGAAAATAGGAATCAATCTCTCTTCTAATTTGACACCTGAACAACAGGAGGAGTACAAGTTTCTGTAAAATCAGTTTGCCTCCCTGTTTTCACTATCACCAGGCTTGACCACTTGGGGCCAGCATGATATTCTCACTGGTCACTGTTTACCTGTTAAAAGCAGAGGTTACAGGATGTCATCATGTAAGAACCCACATAAAGGAGGTCAACAAGATGCTTGATCTCGGGATAATAGAGCCCTCTACCAGTCTATGGTCTAATCCAGTTGTAGTAGTACCAAAGGCAGGATCCAAGGAGTTGAGATTCTGTGTGGACTATAGAGCTCTTAATGCAGTCACAAAGACTGATGCCCACCCTTTATCCAGGACAGATGAACTGGTGGACAAACTTGATTCAGCCAAGTACCTCAGTACATTTTATCTCACTTCATGATATTGGCAAATAACACTGACAGACCACGCCAAGGAGAAAACTGCATTGTCAACCCAAGCAGGCACCTCTACCAGTTTAAGGTAATGCCTTTTGGACTAAAGAATGCACCTGAAACATTCCAAAGGATGGTTAACCAGGTTCTGAATGGGATGGAGGACTTCCGCATGGCATACTTGGATGACATTGCAGTGTTCGGCCCTACTTGGAAAGAACATGTTGACCACTTAGGATATGTTTTGCAGCCTCTTGAGCAGGCCCATCCGACCATAAAGGCGAGTAAGTGTCAAATTGGTCAGAGTAAAGTGGTCTACCTTGGACATGAGGTAGGAGGAGGTGAAATCAGGCCATGCCTAGCAAAGTACAAGCTGTACAAAACTAGGCCACCCCTACTACTCAAACCCAGGAGAGAGCCTTCTTATGCCTCACTGGTTACTATAGGAACTTCATAGAGAACTATGGGACCATAGCTTCTCCCTTGAGTGTGGTTTCCTCTCCCTAATTCCCTAAAAAGGTTAGGTGGAATGAGGAGTGCACTCAAGCATTTGAAGGCCTTAAGAAAGCCTTTTATCAAGCTCCAGTCCTAAGAGCTCCTGACTATAACCAAACCTTAATTGTGCAGACAGATGCTTCAAATACAGGTATAGATGCAGTTCTGAGTCAGTTGGATGAGAACGGTAGGGAGCACCCCATTTGCTTCATCAGCAGGAAGCTGAAGGAACCCGAGACAAGGTGGGCAACCATTGAACGTGAGTGCTTTGCTATTGTGTGGTCACTGAAGAAGTTTAGACCATACTTGTATGGATCTACTTTTGTGATTCAGACTGACCACCAACCCTTCAGATGGTTGATGCAAATGAAAGGGGAAAACCATAAACTACTAAGATGGTCAATCAGCCTGCAAGGGATTGATTTTACCATTGAACACAGGTCTGGGTGTCACCACCAAAATACTGATGGTCTCTCCGGGATGTTTGACCAACTGGAGTAATGAGATTCATCCAGGAGTGGATTAAATCCTCCTGTCCCTTAGTTTGGGTTGGGGGCGGCGAGTGTTAGGGAGAATTCTCAAGAATGTGCTAATTTCCCTTACCTTTTGAGACCCCCAGCAACTTTGCTGGATTTCTACGAGTTTAATTTTTACCTGGAAAGAGTGAGAGCCTTTTTTTCCCACTCTTTCGTGTATTTTGATTTGTGTTTTACTTTTGTGTTCTTTGGATATGGAGTTTTAAAACAACTCCATAGGCATCATATTTTTCTATGTGTCACACAGCACCTTCAGTGCAGTGGCACAGGGGTGGCTTTCAGACTCCCCAAGGTCTAAATACCTTCTATTGGACTGACTACTGTCTCCCAGAGCATGTAAAGTTAAATTGACTTTACTAGTCTTTTTATTTATTTATTTATTTATTTGTTGTTGTATTTTAGTCCATAAATAACTTTTACAGAACTACATACAAAAATAGATTTACAATCATTAACAACAGAAGAAAAAAAACAATAAAATTAATCATATATAAATATACATATCAGTACTAATATACAAGATTTCTAATTAATATAAGATGCAAATTCCTATGATTTTCATGTTAAGACATTTGTTTTTCAATTAATCACTTCATTGTAGTTAGAACAAAATATTCCAAACATTATCACCCATTCGCCATTTGTTTACATATCATTTGCCACTAAAGGACTCAAACAAACGCTGTACCACAGTCCAAACATTGTATAATGAGATAATCAACACTTCAGAGGAAGAATTAAGACACATGTTCCAGAAGTGGGTAGTCGCTACCCATTCAAAGTGGTAATAATAACAACAGTAACAAGCCCTGTAAAGGGCCTTCAATTTTGGACATAATGAAAGCACATGTTGCACTGTCTCTGATGTGCCTGTCACTTTACAGATACGACACATCCGTTGTTCGTGAACAAGTTTCCATTGTGAACCATGAGTGGCTCTTACAGGTAATTGGTTAGTATGCATCAAAAGTCAAAATCTCTGCACATCAGGACTAGGACACTTTAACAAATACTGCCGCTGGGTACAGTAGCTATACACAATACCTTCAAGGAATGAATAATTTCTAAGGCCATTTAGGTGATTGATAGTGACTTCCCAGTCTTTCATACAGGACTTCTTCTTAAATGCCTTTTTTATTCCCTTGTATCTGCCACAGATTGATCGCTCAATTGACCAGTTCTTTCTAAAATAAGACATTCTGCACATGGCATCGTAAGAATTTATAGAGACAGTTCCCGGTCTTACAGTGAAAACATTTGGGCCAATATCACAGAGCAACTCACTGGAGGGATGACACAAAGCCCTGAGGGGCAAGAGATCTCTCTGAAGAATCACCAAGGCCTTGAGAGATGTTAAACCAAACTCAGCTCTTATATATTGCATAGGGCACGACGAGGGAAGACCCAATATGGAATGACAAAAATAACTTTCTATTTTGTCCAACCATAAAAGGTTTTCAATTGTAAGAGCCTCTAAGCCGTATGTCACTGCAGGAACAAACCAATGTCGATATAACATTAGGATACCCATAAGAGAAAAGCCAGCATATTGTGTTACATGTTTGCGAGTCATAAGTGTAATTAGTCTGGCTCTCTTGATCCTAGACTCTATTAAGGAGAGGTATCCTTGTTTACAGTCCATTTCTACTCCAGGATATTTGTAGACCTCGGTGTAATCAATCACACCCCAGCTGATATTCATAATGGGTCTATTCACTTTCTTGGACGAAATGCACATGGTTTTGTTTTTTTTCAAATTGATTGTCATGTCATGTTCAATTGCAGACACACCAAGCTCCTCTAATATGGCTTTCATACCGGTTATTGTGTGATCAACCACCACAAGGTCGTCTGCATACAATAATGCAGTAATCTTAATCTTGGTGAACCTTGACGGACAATGATCCAGCCTCTCAAGTCGTTTTATTAATGCTGCAGTGTAAATGTTAAAGAGCAGAGCTGCTAACAAACAACCCTGTTTAACTGCTCTATTTATTTTAATGGGTTTAGTTAGTCTGCCCTCGTTATCAAGGCTGTCGCAAACCATATTATTTTGGTGGAATTTGACTATATTTTCCAACAACCATTGAATGCATTGAAAGTGGCGCAATATTTCCCATAGTTTATTGCGGTTGACCCGGTCAAAGGCACTACTAAAAATCAACATAGGTTACATATATTGACGAATTGGATATAAGTTTAGCCTTAGTCATAATAGCGTCAAGAAGACTGATGTTGTCAATAGTGGAATATCCGGACCGGAAGCCAGATTGAAACCGGTGGAGAATTTGGTTGGCATCAGCCGAAGATTGCAAGTGTGACAGTACAATAGAGGCAATGATTTTATTAGTAGTGTCAAGTATCTATAAAATACGATAATTTATCGGTAGTTGATGCGAGCCTGCTTTATGCACGGGTATCAAGATAGACTTGGACCATGAGTCAGTGATAGACTTTTCCTGGCATACCTTTTTATATACCGATGTTAAAATATTAGACCAGGTGATGGGGTCATGTTTGATTACACAGGAAGCAAGACCGTTGGGGCCAGAGGCCCTAGAGTTATTAAGTTTAACAATGATGCGCACAATATCTTTTCTATTAAATTTAAGGGCCCAAGGTCTCTCAGAATTCAAAGTTGGTTCAAGAAAAGCAGCATCAACCATAGTCTCAGCCAAGAAATGAGCCCACATAGATTCACCAATTGCATTAAGTGGCCAGGACTAATCATTTGTCTTAATCTTATTCAAACGTTTCCAAATGGAGCTATAGTTGCCCTTTTGCATGGTATTAATCCGTTTTTGCCATTTCATATTCAGTTTACCTTCACGGTTACGTTTGCACCAACTACTATATGCATTAGTTAATTTTTTCTTTCGGAGCAGATATTCATCCCAACAAATAGGTAACCTCTTTTATTGCTTGCAATTCACAGCGATGAAGACGCCTCACTAACACCAAGTCTCTGTCATACATAGTGTGACATGTTTCCCATTAGCTATTATGGCGAGCCCAGGTACAACTGCTAGTTCCTTAGTCCATTGTTTGATCATTTGTTCAATATCATTACTATTAAGTAAGTCATTGATAGAAAGTGACATTCAAATTCTTTGTTTAGCTTTCTAATCTTGGCACCATTCCATGTTATACGAGTACCGGAATTAAATATACCAAGGTTAGTAGGACCACAGTCAGAAAGGCTGCAGATGGAAAGATTAAGTTTAAGTTTAAGTTTAACAGGGACATGATCAATGTAGACAGAGGTCCATACTTCAAAATCACTGATATAGGAGAGAGCGGGAATATTACCACACCAATAATCTAATGTTGCAGACTTATTGCCGCTGGACCAGGTACATTTTCCTGGAGTATCACTTATGCTCCTGCCATTCAATGGCCATATCTCCCAATCTAGGAAGAAATGAGACCAAGAACGCCCTCTGTCATTACGCTTGCTTTTATATATTACATTAGTTTGAGAAATATTATTAAATGTCATCTTCATTGTCGAGTTCCCACAATGCGCATTGAGGTCGCCCCCAATTATAACTATCTCATTTCCACTAATCATCAGCCAACTGGTTAAGAGTTCATCAAGGCTGTCGTGGATAGTATTCGTGCAAGCTGAGGACGGAGCATCATAAATGTTAACAAATAACATGTTAGCAGTATTTCTGCACATTTTAGCCTTAACCCATTCATTGCCAGTTACTGCAGAACATGGCATAGAAATCATGGTAAACTGCAGTTATAAGTCCATCATAGGGGCGCCATTTAAGTCCCTTTTTTGCATGACGCTGAAAGATATGATGGGAGTCTATACAAAAATCATACATGAGCCATGTTTCCTGGAGCAGAAATATAGGAATTTTAACTAATGATATAAGGGAACCAGCAGTTTTCAATAGATGATCGTGGCCTCTTGTATTCCATGATATTGCTTCCAACACTCATGGTTCAGGGCCCTCAAGCTTTCCCAACAGATTATTTAGCCATTTCCAGCCTGCTTGATTTTCCATGTCCTTCACTGGGCCAGCAGGAGTATGAGATTCTTGCTTCGGTTTCGTCGTTCTACAATGTACACATAAATTGGACATCGATATTTCAGGAAATGGAATATCCAGTTCATACTCAAGAAAGTTTATGGAATCCTCCTGTGTGCGAATAAGTGACGTAGTTGCAAAAAGTATACAATGAAGTCTAGAAGCTGCGCCAAACTGGAGCTTCGCTGGCTGCACAAAGTCACAAGACTTAAGTATCCTAAGGGCAGGGATCTTGGTAAATATTTCAAGTGTGCGCATTCTATTCAGGGGATGCTTAGTACACTTATCCGGCCACTCACTAACTACTCTGTTTTTAAGTAGCTCTTGATTCGTTTTTAGTTCTTCTGTTGACGGTCGACTGCCTCACCAACAGAATTACTAATAGTTGACTTTGATGTGTCAGGGTGGCCACAAGCCTCAGCTTCATCTGTCAAGGTGTCATTCGAGTCAGAATCTTCCTTAACTTTGGATTCCTCCGTCTCTGAATGACCGTCAGAAATTAACCAGCTGGATAAAGTGCTGTGTCGGACCGATTGCCTTTTCTTCTTTCTGTTTTCAGGTTTGCGAATTTTATTATTCACCTTTATTGCATTGTAGAATTCAAGGGCAAATGATCATTATCCAATGTTTCGTCGACACAGTGTTCAGCTATCGGTAACATCACTTTGCATGTACCAAGTGTGGCTAGCTGTTTTCTTTGTTTACGTGGAGGATGTACATTAAGGGACTCTGATACGATAAGAGTTGTTAGTTTCTATACTTGGCATAGGCAAGGCAGTAGGAGCATGTACGGTATCCATTTCCACTAGTCTTTTTAAATTTACAGACCCAGCCAGAACCATCACACACTATCTTCCTATAGAGTGCTGGAGGGTTTGCCTAGCTTCCCTTGAGTCTAAACACTCATGTAACAGTCAAATGTTACCCTTTTCTACTTGAAATAGCTGGTGGCAGTGGTTTTTAACAAACTACCATGATTTTTCCCAAAGGCGAACACTGGTAGCTAAAAATCGGGTCAGCCAGGTTTTTCAATATGGCGCCCAAGACCTATCTGTAAAAACAGGCTATTTTCGCTATTTGTTTTAGAAAAGGTCCTTCTTGTGTTTAACTCTGCGTGCCAAACCAGGTTTGGTCCCTTTGTTGGTTGGCCTTTGGTGGGCTTCAGTGCTGAAGCCCTCCTCTGGCTCCTGAGTGTTTGGGGTGGACAGGATGTGAGGGAGGTGCCCAAAACTCCCTGTGCTTAGTCTCCTAGGAGACCTGTATGCACTCTGCGCGATTGGGCGGCTGGCTGTCCGGCAAGGACAGCCATCCTGCTGGGTGAGTGACAGCCAGGCTGGAATGAATGGGGGAAGACTGTCTAAAAGCAGGTATCTGGGACTTGGAAAACAGAGTCGACCACTGAACGAGAGAACCGAAGACGAGCTGAAGGAAGACGACTGCTGCAACTTCTGGTCCACCGGTGAAGCCTTGCTGCTGGTCTGAATTGCCTGAAACTCCCTCGAAAGGGAAGCCCTTCAAGGTTAACTTCTTCCCTTGAGTTTGGTGGGAACAACCAACTTGTAAGCCGCCTGGACACCGTCCCCATACTGGTCGAATTTTCTTCAGAGTGCTGTTGAAAACCGGATAGTCAGTGGGAAGGATACCAGTTTGTGGCCTTTAAGGCACTCACACCTTAAAACGACGTTTTGCCAAGCTTGTGGCCTCTTCCCTGGGCAGTGCAGGAACCTCCCAACGTCCTCCTTCTGGTCCCCATGACTGAAGCTCAGGAATAATGAGATCTGTAGGAACTGCCAGGAACAACTGCCTCGACTACAAACTCTTCTTCATTTTAAAGGTACTTTGCAAACGCGGTCAGGAAATCCTTTCTACCGCTGTGAAAGTTTGTGAAACTTTCCCAACTTCGAAGGCTTGTCCTTCCCTAAACCAACATCTAACTTTTCGTCTGACCAACTACTTCGAAAAACCATGGCAAAGACTTAACTGTTTACTACCAGAACAGTGCTATCCTATCCAAGACTCTGAACCATTGACTTTGGCCCTGGTCTATTGAATTGAATTGCTGGTTGTAGTGAACTGAAACTATTTGCACTACCCCTGAAAATATTTGTGCTTTTGATTCTTATAACCTTGTCTTTTTACTGCTTTTTAAAGTAACTGAAGTGCCATTTTGCTCCCACTTCAGGGGAGCTGAACCTGTTCAGAAACTGATTGGTTGTGTATTGTAGTGTATTAGATTGTGATATTGAGCTGCTCTTGCTAGTGGAATAATTTCCAAATGACTGTGTAAATAAATGTATATTCTTTTACCAAGAAACCTTGAGTGTTTGTTTGAACCACTGTGATTGCTAGTCCTTTGTGTAACCTCTGGTACTGCTCACTTTACTCTTGAGATAAGTCTGGCTGCTCAGCCACTGCTACCACTTTACTGTATAGTACAGGCTTGTACCAAAGGTAAATTTGTACTGAAATTCGTAGTCTTAATTGTGTGTAGTGTTCCCAAAGGGTACTGCAGGTGATTCTGCCTAACAGAATCTAATAGGGTGTTCCCTACCTTTCTCATCTAGCTGTGATAGACATGCAAAGATCCCAGTGTCAGAGGCATCTGTCTGATAGTCAAGGTCCCTGAGAACAGGGTCCTGGCACGGTGAGTCTTTTAAGCCTTGGAAGACCTTCTCACACTCCTCAGACAAAAAGACCTTCTTGGGTTTCTTTGGAGTAGTGAGGGCAGTCAGGGAGGGGGCCGCTATGGTGCCGTAGTCTACCATGAAGTTCCTGTAATATCCAGTAAGGCCCAGGACCTTTCCTGGTCCTCACTGGATATTACAGGAACTTCATGGGTTTGGATTGTAGGGGTAAAGCAGTCTTTTACTGTTAGTACCATACTGGGAAGAAGCTGAATTCTACTTCTATCAACCTCATGCCCAAGGTAGACCACTGTACCCTGACAAACTGATAAATTTGACACTTGCTGGCATTTTAGTTTGGTCAGGTGGGCCTTCTGAAGTGCCCACAAAGCTATTAGTAGGTGTCTCACATGTTCTTCCCAAGTGGGGCTGAAGACTGCTATATCATCCAGAAATGCAATGCAGAATTCATCCACCCCTTTGAGAAAATGGTTGACCAACCTCTGAAAAGTGGCAGGTGCATTCTTTAATCCAAATGGCATTACCCTGAACTGGTAAAGCCCTCTGGGGTTGAGAATGCAGTTTTCCCCTTGGCATGTTTTGTCAGGGATTTTTGTGAATACCCTGCAGTGAGATCAAAGGTGCTTAGATACTTGGAAGCACCAGGCTTGTCTACCAATGTGCCTGTTCTTCGTAGGAGGTGAGCATCTGTCGCGGTGACAGCATTCAGAGCCCTGAAATCCACACGGAACCTCAACCCAGAGGTACCTGCCTTTGGCCCCTGAACCACAGGACTGGACCATGTACTACTAAAGGGTTCAATCACCCCAAGATCCAACATCTTTTTCACCTCAGACGTGATGTGGGACTTACCTTTGTCTGACATCCTATGGCTCCTACCTTTGTTAGGCACACTATCTCCACTCTTAATATCATGTTTGCACCAAGGTGTCAAGCCTGGAGTAAGTGAGAACAAGGGGTGGATTGACCCAGCAAACATCTCACCTCACCTTGCTGCTGAGGAGACAGCTGAGGAGCCAATTTGACACCCTCAATGGAGCCATCAGAGGGACTACCTTGGAACAGATCAGGGTGGGAGTTCGGGGGTGTTCAGATTCCTCATCCTCTCTATCTGATACCAAGAGCGGAGCAGCCATTTCAACTCTAGGGATGAATGCCTTCAGTCTTATCACATGGAACACTTGTGGGGCTTGACCAGGCCTTCCAAGGTCTCCACTGAAAAGTTTACCTTACCAAGCTGCTCCACAACTTTGTAAGGGTCTGACCATTTATCCCGTAGGGCCCTAGGCCTGATGGGATTCATAATCAGGGCTTTCTGGCACATGTGAGACTTCTGGTCAGACCAATGTTTTACTTATGCCTGACCAGCCTTCATCGTGCCACTGGCCTGAGCCATCAGTAAGGGGATCCTCTTTCTCAAGCCTAGCACATAGTCCATCACATTTGTAGTGGCAGGAGGAGTGGGTATCTCCCATTCTTCCTTGACTATAGGTAGTGGTCTTCTGACAGAGTGGCCAAAAAGAAGCTCAAAGGGACTATAACCAACCCCTTAGTGAGGGACCTCTCCATAGGCAAAGAGTAAGCATGGTAGGAGGAGATCCCACTTTCTCCTCTGAGGCTGCTCAAGAGCTCTAATCATACTTTTGAGAGTTCTGTTAAATCTCTCAGCTAAGCCATGTGTGTGTGGATGATAAGCTGATGAAAATTTACAGGAGACTCCACACTCTTTCCACATGGCTCGCATGTACTTAGACATGAGGTTGCCGAAGCCAACTCTAGTTAATATGCCAAGCAATGCCTTTGCAAATGTCCTGTCAGTTACTGTCTTCAGTGGGATGGATTCGGGATGTCTGGTGGCATGTTTAACTAACACCAGAATAAACCCACTGCCAGAGGATGTTGGAAAGTCAAGGGGACCAACATTGTCAATCCCTACCCTCTCAAATGGTTCACCCGCTACCGGAAGTGGTACCAAAGGAGCCTGAATCGTTGCACCACTTTTACCAGAGATTTAGCAAGTGGCACAACTCCTGCAATAGCTTTTTTCTGGACCCCCATTTTTGGCCCAGTAGAAGTGCATGGATAACCTCTCCTTAGTCTCTTGATGCCAAGATGACCTGCAAAGTGGACCTCATGCATCAACTGCAGCAGGAAGGGTCTCACTTGAAGGGGAATCACCAGCCTCCTATGGTCACCTTCAGTGGGTTGTGTGGGCTCACTGTACAGGTGCCCACCTTCCAAATAAATTCTGTGTTTCCCAGTAGGTTCACCCTCAAGCTGGGAGCAGGCCTTTCTCCTTAGGACTTCCAAAGATGGGCACTCACGTGGCCCCTTACTGCACTCTTCCCTTTCATAACCACCTTCTGCAAGCGAGCTCTGCAGTTCAGGATGGCCATGGGGTTGAGTATTTCAGGAAGCCCCTCTTCCTATTTCAGGTTCAGGGGCTTGGCCAACTGCCTCCACCTCAGTTTTAGGTGAGTTGAGGAGAATATTCTCTTTCCCTCTTTTCTGTTTCTCTATTCCCTTAGCCTTGGGTTTCCACTTTGGCTTTGGCTCAGCCCTGGTCCTGGCCAGGGCAGCCTTGGTCTGAGTCCCTGTGCAGGGTCGATCTGCTGTATCTCCCAAAAGAACTAAGTCTCTGAGATAATTTCCCAACAGAACTCTCCCAGAGACTTGCCTCTGAACAGCTCCTGTATCCTTACTACTCCACCATTCACAGCTAGAGTTACAGGCATAACTGGAGACCTGAGAAGGGATCCGTCGCCCAAGTTAGTGGGCATCAGAGGGGCTCTTGCCAGCTCCTCTGGGTTTATCAAAGTGGAATCCACTGCGATTCTGCTGGCCCCAGTGTCCCTAATGGCAGAGGTTTCTACACCATCTACCATGACACTATTCTTGAAGCAATGTGAAGTGCTCGAGGTAAGGAAGGAGGAGAAATAAGTTAATTTATATATATATATATACCTTTATTAAATACAGACGCACGGTATATTTGAGATGATAAGTAATGTGGGAGTATAAGGCCCCACCGACTGTGGCTCCAACGACTCAGCAATGGTTTGAATACCAGTGTTCTCTGTCCAGATTAACATCTCGCGCCCTCTGTAACGGAATGTCCCATTTCTCATGTTTCCACGAGCTGACACTCTCGTGAAGTCTCGTGGAGGAGGAAAGAGAGCATATACAATATTACACAATGCTTTGTGTTATCAAAGATGGCGGCATATGCCTCAGCAACTCTAGGTTCATGGGATCCCAGGGAAACTAAAACTACTTCTGATCCTATCCCACAGGGTAAAGAATCAGAATAGACGGATGCCCCAGTGAGTATTTCTTCCTCATCATGAGATAATTCCAGATACATAGAGTGGACCCCAAGGTTTTGACCTTACATCGGGCCCGCCTTCACATGGTCATTTGCTCCACAAGCCACACAAGATCCACTGGGTCTTGGGACATAGGGAGGCTTTGACTAACCAGAGATGTGCTTGTGATGCTTAGTCCCACTAGCCTGTACATGGTCATGTGACCTACCCCTTTTCAAACTTGTTATGGCCATGTTGGGATGAAGAATTTTCAGATGACTCATCCTCTTTCTCTCTTTGCCTCTTTGCCTTTTACTGCTGTCCAGAAGCAGGCTTTTCCTTATGTGACACCCATAAATCTGTCGCAGTGACCAACTTCTTAGGATCTATCTCCTTAGAGTCAGCCAGGTGCTGCTTAAGCTCAGGGGAACGCGAGGCAAAAATATGTTGCAGCAGGACGAAATGGATCATGCCTTCAAAATTGGTAACCTTATAACCTTCCACTCGAACCAGTCAAGCTTTTCAAAGATTCAGTTACATAAGTGACCCAAGTAATACCTTCTCTTTTCTTGTACTCCCTGAATCATTTGAAGTATTGGGCAGGAGTCTTCCCAAACTACAAGACCAGGGTGTGTTTCAATTGTACACAATCTTTTCTCTCAGTCGTTGACATTTCCACAATGGCACTGCAGCCAGAGTGGGGGCAGACTACTGAGCAACCATGGAATCTCATCAGCATCTACTATTTCCTGCACCTCACAAGCCAGTCAGCCCGTCCATGATGTAATTCTTCTCATCATACACACTGAGCAGATCTTCAGGAAATCTAGGATGTGAGGAGGGACTTGGCCCCTGCCCATCCCCTCTTCAGGAGCTGTTGGCAGCTTGAAGCTTGGCAAGCACCAACTGATCTTCCCTATCTTTTTATTTTTCCAATGTTTCCATCTCCAGCTCAGCCATGTTAAACTCAAGTTCCTTTTCTCTCAGCCTGAGCCTTTGCCTCTTGAGATCTAAGACAGCCTCCGCTTCAGAGGAAATAGACGCGACATTGGAGTGGGCATCATCACCCTCACCCTCTCCGAAGGCAGCAACAGACACGTCATGACTGATACTGGAAGCAGCCCCAGCACCTTCTGCAGAATCACAGGAGGGGAGAAGTACAATTCTACCTTCCTGCCAGTCAACAATCTTTTGGATTAACTCCGTTCTTGCGCCAGAGGTAGTGATCCCTCTTTCGGCACAGAGCCTTCTTAATGTTTCAGACTCAGAAGCACCCAAAGTAATAGCAGTGACTGATTCCATTTGATACGTTTAGCAGGTGGTTTACAATTACTAGCTAACAAAATGTCACTGTGTTACTGTGTAACTGGAATCCAGGTACTGTACCCGTGTGCAACACAAAAGCACCTCAGTTCTATCCCACTGCTGTACAATTTGTTAGAATGAATTTCTAAACATCTGTTCACCAGAGCAGAGTGTAGACATCCATTCTAACGTAAGATATATATTATGTACATTAATTATGTTACATATTCTTCGGGTGAAGAATTAGGCAAAGATGTCTCTCTTGATACTGGACCCAAGGAAACTAAAAGCCCATGACCAAGCCGCTGTACTACACTAATCAGATGTTCCCAGTACTCAGAGACTGACTGCTGGGCTTGCAAGAGCTCTGCACCAGCTTGCCTTTTTTTTATTTGTTTCTGTTTTTCATTTAAGCATGTTAGAGTGTGATTAATGTTAGATGATGTAACCTGTGGAGAATGGGAAGTGTCTATGGTCTGTGGCATGTTCCAAGAAGTGCGAATGTTCGGTGATTAGAAATGGGAGAGGCGCATAAAGCATAATGTTTAATGTGGGATTCAATGACTACGAGCAGGTGATTGTCTCATGCATTTCCTTTCACTGTGCGTGCTCAGTTCTTAATAATACAGTTTAAAACCCTGCGGAGATTTGTTTAGTTTCCATTACCCTGTAGTCTGCTAATTGTAGCCTTCTTTCAGGATGGAGAACAATCTACAGTTGTCTTCTTTTCACTCAACATATCACTATATAGATTTAGATATATTGTCGGAAGGCTTTCTTATGTGATTTGTGCACATTTTAAATCATCTCTGTACAGCTGAATTTTATGTCACACGTGTTTTTTTTACACTTGTTATGAGCATATCACTTGCCTTCAGTGACATCGCTCCAACTACTTCTCCTCACCCGCCCTCTCACAGAAAGTTGGGATCCCAAAGAATATTTATTCTGTTTACAGCACGATACAAAGGTGTTTAGTGTTATTTACAGGAATCATACTTTAGTTATTGTCACAGTGGTCTAATATGTGCTGAAATTAAAGCAGATTCTACTTACTTCACTAGCAACAGGAAGTTGTTTTTTGTGTTGTTTGTGTACCTTTAAAGCGCTTTAAATACCATATGCTCCTACGTCCTCATTCAAAGGTACTCATTTGATCAGCCTCCGAAGGATCAAAGAATTGGTAAGTCCTGTTAGCCTTCGAATCTCCAGCCTGGACATTACAGACTGATTTCCGCAGCATAGCGCCAACTCACTGAGCTATCGGAGCAGCATGAGTCAGTACCCTGCATGACTCTGGAGGAAGAAAAGGACATGTAAATAGAGGACAGATAAAGCGCACTCCCAGCTGGGAAGCGGTGGAGTGTGGCACTGTACACAGAGGACGGCAGAGAAGTGTCTTAAGTGGAAAGTGGCAGAGGAGGTGCACGGCGTTCAGGCCTTTCATCTTTTTCATTTTGAATGGGCCGACACATCTGCGTGGGGTGTGACTCGGAAGAAGTCTTAATATCTTCTGTAAGTGATAATTAAGTGTCACCTTCCTTTGTTCTGGTAAGCAGAGGCCAATAAAGCAGCCCCTTGATAGTACCCAAACACCCGCCCCTCCTCCCCTCCATTACTTTATTTAGGCTTGCGCCATGTGTGCCATATGTTGCGGTGTCTCTGCAAATGTGCATTGGCTGTCCACAGACACAGACCCAAACGGTGTGCACCACCGGGCCATGCTGGACCGTGCTCCCAGATCTCTCGTGTGGGGGGTGACGATGCTTAGAAGGTCAAACATTGATTGGGAGATTCGATGTGTGCTCTGTGAATACAAAACTCGACCAACTGAATCCGCCTGTGACACTAAAAACGTATTTATTATCCTCCCACTGCCCTTGTGCATTTAAAATCCGTAATCCAAAGCAATACATTTTTGTTAATAATATTTGTGGAAAGGTTTCCCCGGCATCCTTTTGAAATGTGCCCCAGGACACCCTTTGCTGGGCCTGAGCAGAGGAGAAGGGGGCGGGGGACCGGAGGGTTGCCAGCAGCAGGGCCTGGCAGTTGTTGGCTCCACAGCCCACACCCCTCTCCCCGCCGCCCACTCCTCACGCGGGATAATGCGGCAGGGTTTGGAGAGCGAGCGGCCTGCCTTCTGCTCTCACTTGCCATTCCTGTCAGGCGCCCAGCAGCTCACCAGCAGCTCACCAGCAGCTCACCAGCAGATAGGCGCAGGCTGCGGACCCAGGGGCAGGGAGCCAGCAGGATGAATGCAGGCCTCTGTGCGCCCTGGATGCCCTTGCCTCGGTCCAATGCCAGGCCACGTCCCTCTGAGGCCTACACCCTGGGGGTGAGGGAGGGTGCAACTGAAGCCCTTCATTCCTAAGGAGAGGTGGTCGCTCCACCCCGCCCCCCTTCTCACTCACCTACCTAAGACTCTCCATCCCTTCATTCTCAGTATCAGGCCCACTCCCTCTCTAAACCCCTGCCCCTCCCTTTCATTGCGCCAGTCCTAAGGAGAGGTGGTCGCTTTCACCCCCCTTCTCACCCACCTACCTAAGCCTCTCCATCCCTTCATTCTCAGTATCAGGCCCAGCCCATCTCTAAACCTATGGGGAGGTGGTCGCTGAACCTACTTACACACATTCCCCCCTTCATTCTCAGTATCAGGCCCACCCCCTCTCTAACGCCCTCCCCATGACATCAGAGAACCTCAGCCCTTTGCTAATTTCAGACAGAACCTAACCAGGTGGCTGAGAGCCAATGACATTTAACTACTCTAACCTGCATGACCCTTTAGAAGCACTTCCCTTGACGCCCACTCTCGGCTCCTGGAGCCTACTTACTATGCGATTGAAGCTCTGTGCACAGCACATCATCCTGACACTGGTGACCCGATTTGTCACACTGTACATAACTGTATATTATAACCCCATGACTATGTTTTTTGACCCTGACCTTACCTTGTACATACCTGCCTATTGTAACATTGTTGATGTCTGTATTTTTCCTACTTACCATGTACCTGTAACTAAGTTGAGCATATCCTTGTCTGTTTGTGCCCTGATGCCCCAGGGTATGGCGCGCTATATAAATAATAAACTAAACTAAACCCCTGCCACTCCCTTTCATTGCTTCAGTCCTAAGGAGAGGTGGTCGTCCCCCCCCTTCTCACCCACCTACCTAAGCCTTTTCATCCCTTCATTCTTAGCATCAGGCCCACCCCCTCTTTTTGAACCCCTACCCCTCCCTTTGATTGTTTCTTATGCTGAGTGCTCACCCCCATTCTTTCGCCCCCATCACATTGGCCAGTTGACAAATGTTGCCAAATAATAACCGTAGGGCACATCTACCAGTCTGTGCACTAATGTGCATTTTCCTTTGTGCACTGTTTTCTTCTTTGGTGATGTGCTTCCTGTTCCTGCTGCTCATTCTGGGGGCTGCCCGACCTGGAAGGATGCAGGGCGCTTCTCGCTCTGTGTCACTTGCAAAGCCTTCCTTATGCTCAGGGAATGTGAGAAGTAAGTGTCCAGGATGCCTTTGTATGCAGGACAGTCTCAGAGGAAGTGTCTCTTAGTCCCTACGTTTTCCGGGGCACATTTGTTGATAGATTCTACCCCCGCTAAGGTGTCTTCTTTGAGCCATGTTGGCCAGTCCCTCTTTCCAATATGTGATTGATGAGTTTTTGTCTCCAACCTTGACTGGACCATTGTTCTGGAGACATAAGGGGGTGCCCTCGAGTGGTAGAATGGGCATGGGCCCTGCTTCGTTTTCGACCCTTGTGAGCGGTTTCGCACTTGCCTCCCATTCCTTCTGCTCCCAACCACTCCTTCTTTCGGCCCTTCAGCTGTGTGGACTTGTCCATATACTAGCATCTGCTGCCTGTCCCATCTCCCTCTGTCCTGTCTTGGGGAACTGTAACTCCCTTTGTGTCACTACCTTGGCTTCCCCATTGAGTGGGCCTTCAGTGACATATTCTATGCTCTTGTCTGTACTCCAGTAATCGTCCATCGCTTCTTGAGTCTTGATGTAACTGTCTTCATGCGGGGAAGTCTTTCTAGACATCCACCTTATTGTTGCTCGTCTCCCTTGGAATCGTCCTGTTGTGGTGCAGACTGATAAATGCATGAGGCATTGTGCTCTGGCCGTTGGAATTTCAGTTGCTATGAATGTCCCGGATGCACTCATGGCGTAGGGGATGAGAGAACATACGTAACAGCTCTCTCCTGTGGTTTCTTTCCCCACCTTGGTCATGTGTTTGTACCACATTTTGTTGGAAATATGGGCGGAATCAGTTAGGTATGAATTTATCTGTTGAAGTATATGGCCCTCATTACAAGTTCGGCGGTTCCCCACCGGTGCTGCTGGCAGGTTGCCACCAAACATGCAACAACGTTCCGCTGCCTGGTCTCCTGGTGCCACCGGGACATTACAACTCCTGGCGGCCTGGAATGTCAGACGGCGGAAAGTGTAAGTCCCCATTCCCGTGCAGTCCTGGATGACTCCACGGGAATGGGGACACGCAAGCACCAGCACTGTATGTAACGGTGCAGGTGCTTTCATGAAAACCATGCCTACAGGGGCAGGTGCCCCCGGCAGGTCAGACCTGCTGGGAGCAACAACCCAGGCATAGTTCTAGTCTGGCAGTCCAGAAAGGGTGCCTCTAAATTGCTACCAGCAATCTTATTTCCGGACCGCTAGACTTGGAAAGAGGGCCTATAGCTGCACTGCGTCTAAGTCTCTTTAGCAGTGCTCATCACCTGGCTTCCGTAACAGCATGGATAGGGGTTATGTTATTAGGGGTCAAAGGTTGTGAATGTGAAAATAAACTTCTTCGTAATACAAGGAGGGTAAAGAGGTAGAGACAGCAGAAGGCACAAAAAACAGCATCACAACATTTTGAATTAGGCTTACCATTTTGTGATTACCAAGTGTTCTGTTGCGTTGCTCCAAGGGTCTGCAAAACCTGAAAAGCCTCAAAAGTGCGTAATTATGATGTTAGTGTGTTTGGTTAAGCTCTGCTTCTATAATAATGTGTGACTGCTGCATAAAACGATCGTTCCCACACTGTATGGATTCTCTAAACACTGAGGAGTGTAATAATAATCTTACAAGGCCTTAATGTCTCAAGGCCTTGTAGGAATGTCTCTGTATTTTCCATTGCTCCCTCCCTTTCCTTGACGCGCTTTGAAACACATGTGTGTGTAGGCGCTATACAAATAAACTATTAATCAATAATACAGGGATTTACATGGGTCAACTGTGGGTAGGTCTGGGCTACATCAAACAGAAATGCATGGAAAAACAATCGAGGGGGAATCATTCACTCAGTTTCCGACTCAATCACAAATCTAATAAAGTAATCTTGGAAGGACAGGCTCTGTTTCTTCTTCTTCCTCTTCTTCTTCTTCTTCCTCTTCTTCTTCTTCTTCTTCCTCTTCTTCTTCCTCTTCTTCTTCTTCTTCTTCTTCTTCCTCTTCTTCTTCTTCTCCTTCTTCTTCTTCTTCTTCTTCTTCTTCTTCTTCTTCTTCTTCTTCTTCTTCTTCTTCTTCTTCTTCTTCTTCTTCTTCTTCTTCTTCTTCCTCTTCTTCTTCCTCTTCTTCTTCTTCTCCTTCTTCTTCTTCTTCTTCTTCTTCTTCTTCTTCTTCTTCTTCTTCCTCTTCTTCTTCTTCTTCTCCTTCTTCTTCTTCTTCTTCTTCTCCTTCTTCTTCTTCTTCTTCTTCTTCTTCTTCTTTTTCTTCTTCTTCTTCTTCTCCTTCCTCTTCTCCTTCTTCTTCTTCTTCTTCTTCTTCTTCTTTCTTCTTCTTTTTCCTCTTCTTCTGCTTCTTCTTCTTCTTCTTCTTCTTCCTCTTCTTCTTCTTCTTCTTCTTCTTCTTCCTCTTCTTCTTCTTCTCCTTCTTCTCTCCTTCTTCTTCTTCTTCTTCTTCTTCTTCTTCTTCTTCTTCTTCTTCTTCTTCTTCCTCTTTCTTCTTCTTCTTCCTCTTCTTCTTCTTCTTCTTCTTCTTCTTCTTCTTCTTCTTCTTCTTCCTCTTCTTCTGCTTCTTCTTCGTCTTCTTCGTCGTCTTCTTCTACTTCTTCTTCTTCTTCGTCTTCTTCTTCTTCTTCTTCTTCTTCTTCTTGCGTCAAATCATCTTTGTTCTGACGGAAGGAGGTCTCACCTCGGAAGGGATTAACGTCTCCAATGGAGTTCCAGACCTTCTTGCTACTTAATTTTACTGCCTGGTCTGTGTCCTGTTCCACGATGTACGGCCCCTCAAATCTGGGTCTATACCAGGGCCTGATAAAACTGTGAAATAAAACAATGTCACCTGGGTTTAAGAGTTCCTCGTCCGTTTCTGGGGTGTTATCCTCCTTGCTGTTCTTCGACCTCTCCCGTCATGCCTGCATTTGGCGAGAAATAAAAGAGACACTAGCCATCAAAGAAGTAGCATAGTCATGCATTTCATTTGCCAACATATTAGAGGTAGCATGGGCATCTGTCAATGCTCTAGTGGGAGGCGCCAGTGGGAGTCGCACGCGCTGCCCAGTCTCCACTTCCTGGGACATTAAGTGGTGGACAGATCCGGGCTGATTGCGCAATGCGAATAGGCAAATAATGGATCCACCCCTTTTTTAAGGTGGCTTTTATTGTCGCAATTTTCACTTTGAGCAGGCAGTTGAGGCACTCCCAGATCCCATTCGCTTGCGGGTGATAGGCACAGGAGAATGTGTGTTGTATCCCCAGTAGAGCCGTGATATGCTCCAAATTTTCATTTAGAAAATGAGGGCCATTGCTAGACAGGAGGACCTCACACACCCCCCATAGTGGGTATACCTCTCTAACGAGGAATTTTGCTGCTCTGAGAGCACCAGGGTGTGAGCAGTGATCAGCTTCGATCCACCAGGAAAATTGACATACGACCAGTATCATGTAGCGGTAACCTTGGCATATTTTGATCCTGTTGACGTAGTCTATGTGGTGGTGTTGGAATGGCCCGATTGGGCGGGGTATGGCTCCTCTGACTACAGGTAGAGTATGACCATTGGTGAATTTTTTATACAGGTCACACAATTTTCCATTAACGCGGCTATGTGTTCTGCCATATTTGGACAGACCCACACTTTTACCCAATGCGTGAGGCAAGTACGTCCTTTCCGAGATGAGTGGGGTAGTGCAATTGTGTGAGCACAATCTGCAGGGTAGTGTAATTACGTGAGCAGTAGTGATGTTGGAATGACTTGCTTTCCTGTGCTCTCCTGTCGCCACAAAGCGCCTCTGGGGGATATTGAGCATTGTCATTTCTCCTCAGATCCAGCAGTTTTCCATTTTAGCAAAAGTGGCAGGATATTTTCCTGTATTTAAAACTTTCCTCTCAGGCCTTGTCAGTGAGTTTTGAGTGGCTGCAAAGCATTACACATTTTGTTTGCGCATGTGTTTCCCAACTGCTAGACACAGGCTGCAGCTTCAAATAGTTTTACAATAATGCCTTGTGCTGCATCTTTTCTCCTGCATCAAACAACCCTACACCCACTGTTAAGCGGAAACCTGTGCAGTTCCCTCTGGGACCACTGCAAAAGAGTTAGGCCTACAGGTGTTTGGCAGTAAACCCGCTTGGTAGCAGTCTGTACCACACAGATTCACTTGGTAGCTGTGGCTGAGCAGTCAGACTTCCCTCAAGAAGAGTTAGGTAGTATGTGGAGTATACAAAATAGGGCAATTTACACGGTAGAACAAGCAGACACGGAACAGAGCTTGGGTGTGAAGATATATAGTTATTTATTTATAAAAACACATCTATGAAAAACACACTGGCACTAATACGGCAACCAACTTCAATTACGATTACTATAAGTATCTCACTCCTCTAACAATATTTCGACAAGTCTAGGTTCAACGGCACCACTTATTTGCAGACAGAGGTGAATGCTTTAACCTAGATGGCACTCTAATATTCGTTAGAACGAGAGAGAAAAGGCAGGGTATGAAACCAACTCGGTACCAACTCTTTTACGAAGCAAATGCAAGGCAAGTAAGGCAGGGTCTACTGTGGATCACAAAGTTCAGAGGCCAGACCCAATCGGAGAGAGGTAAGGCGATATGTCCCAAAAAGTATCACAGAGGAAATGCACTTCGAGTCTTTGTAGCAAATTGTCACAGAAAGGTTGGACCAGTTTAGATCAAAAAGTTAAGAAGGTCTGGAGCCGACCTGATGGAGAGGCAAGGATTAAGACACCTCATGCTAACCGTCACAAGGGAAGCCAGGCGGACACGGTACCTTGTACGTGGAGAGACAGCTCCGGCGGGGGCAGTTGTTCCTGGTGGTGGATGCAAGTCGGGGCTTTGCCAAGAGATGAGATGATCACGTTGTCGAAGGAAAGTTGAAGATCGTTGCACCACCAGGGAAGAGACCAGCCGCAGAGTGCTCCGTCACAAAGCACCACCTTTTGGTCGCGGTATGGGCTAGTGGCTATCCGGTTGCCGGGGTGCTCAGCACGGCAATTCGACCACTACGCCCTGGAAGCGAAGAAAAAGCAAAGGGACTGGTTGTTCCCACCAGTCAGGGGAAGAAGACTCTCCAGCCGGGAGATCTCCTCTGTCGTTGGGAAGTGGTGAGACGGTTCAGCAGGGCTCCACCGGAGGTGTCGTCGTTGCAGGTCGGCTCAGCTTTACCCTCGTCGGATGCTTAGGTCATGTGGCGACTTCTGAAGATCCAGTCCCAAAAGCCCTGCTTTTATGCAGCAAACCCCTATTCATTCAGCCTAGCTGTCAATCAAAACACGCTAAGTGGTGAGCGGGGTGGCTCACCACTTGAGCCAATCACACTAGAGTGCGACTTGAGTTGGCAAGGCAACTCAGTCCAGGGTGCCTAAACCCCCTCCCACACCCCCTGTGGTACCCAGACAGAATGGCACCACTCTGGAGGGCCTCTGTGCAGAAGCCCGCCAAAAGTGGAACAAAGGGCTCAACCTTTGGTTCGGAGTTACAGAGGTGAACACAGACGCCATTTTAAAAACCGAGTTCTGGCAGAAAATACAGACCGGCAGATTTATTTAAGACAAATAAACCGGTGGTATGTTAGAGACTAACGGGAAAAAGTATTAGCCTCCAACAATGGGAAGAATCCCATAGAGTTATATTCGGGGTCGAATATAACAAGTAGTTTCCACTGCCACCAGCCAAAACTCGACGAGGGGGGACGGGACAGTGCCCCCTCGAATAACAGACCCAGGGGTAATAGAATTACCCCTACTAGTACGTCCACAATAGGATGGTTTGTACTAGTTCTGTTAGTAAATTTAGGTCTAGTAAAGCCAATGGTGACTTTACATGCCCTGGGAGACAGTAGTCAGTCCCAGGGTATGGAGTCTATGGTGGGGATCCTCTAGGACACCCCAGTGTTACGGCACGGAGGGTGCGGTGTAACACACATAGCAAAAACACATGAGGCCCTATGGAGTAAAAGACCCCATAGCCCATAGAACACATTGACATTCACAGGAATCAACCACATTCATGTCCAAGAGTGGGAGAAAAGAGTCTCACTCTTGGCAGGATGGACAAAAACCAAACTCCAGGAATCCAGCAAAGCTGCTGGGGGACTCACTAGGTCAGGAAATTCAGCCTAAACAGAGAATTCTCCCTAACACCCACATACAAAGAACATACCAATGTTACGGTACAAAGATACACTCCCAAAGTAGCAAAGTGTAAAGTCTACATAGAAAAAGCAAACGTTATGGTACAAAGACTCACTCCAACGGTAAGAAAATGCAAATCTAAAAAATACAGAAAAATCCAACATTAATGTACAAGAATTACTCCAAATTTAACAAAATATAAACTCCCTGAATGCAGGAATGTCAATATTAAGGTGGGCATACTCGAATGGCCATCACACGTAAGCTTGGCCGGCACGTACACCAATGTGTCTCAACAGTCGCTTTAAGTATAGCGCTGCAGGGTGCATTAATCCACATGTGAGATCTGATGCACTTCATTTATATAAGAGGCCTAGTTTATGATAGAGTTGCTCTTGCTATGACATTTAAGCACGCATCATGTCCATTCCAGCCCAACCACCTACAATGCTCTCACAACCAAAACACCACTCTATCCTGGCGTGAAACCCACCCTCTCCGGAGGCCAGCGCTCTACCAGAAGCCCCAACTTGCCCAAACTGGAATGAAAGAACTGCAAGAGGGAGGAATATAAAATACAGGTCATTTCCCGCTGCAGACCCTGTCCCTGGAACAAGTTACCAACAGAGACAAGACCGGCCCCCTCCCGCCTTCACTTCAGGAAGGACCTGACGACCCTATGCTACAAAGAGCATCTCACCAATCACTGATCGTTCCACTCAATGCTACTCAAACCACCAGAAGCCCTCTTTCCATCTGCCTGAGGCTGCCTGCCTAGGTAGAGAGACCCAAAAGAAGCATCCGGGATTGATGAAGTAACTGCTCCTGTGACCTCTGACACAGGAACTTCCGGGTTACTTGGGGTATATAAGCACTTTCCTGTGGGAGTCCATTCTCCGAGGCGTCCAGAGCAAAGGGAAGACAGAGCTAACGGTTGCTAGTATAGCCTTCTCGATTTCATTGATTGATTGATTGATTGATAGTTTATTTGTATAGCGCCAATACACAATATGTTTCAAAGCGCTTCAAGACAAGGGAGGGAGCAAGGGAAAATATAGAGACATTCCTGCAAGGCCTTGAAACATTAAGAATGTGAAATTACTATCGTACTAGGCTGGCGTCATTTCAGATAGTGCAAGAGCTGCGACAAAGATAAGGAGGCGAGGGCCGTGGGGGGTAGGAGATGAGACAGACAAGCAACTACAGTACTAAGCCTGACGACATTTCTGGTAGAGCTGGAGAGTTGACACGAGGTGTAGGGAGGGGGGGAAGAGGAAGGAGGAGAGGAACAAAACAAGCGACTACAGTACTAAGCCTGACGACATTTCTGGTAGAGCTGGAGAGTTGACACGAGGTGTAGGGAGGGTGGGAATAGGAAGGAGGAGAGGAACAAAACAAGCGACTATCGTACTAGGCCTGACGACATTTCTGGTAGAGCTGGAGAGTTGACACGAGGTGTAGGGAGGGGGGGAAGAGGAAGGAGGAGAGGAACAAAACAAGCGACTATCGTACTAGGCCTGACGACATTTCTGGTAGAGCTGGAGAGTTGACACAAGGTGTAGGGAGGGGGGGAAGAGGAAGGAGGAGAGGAACAAAACAAGCGACTATCGTACTAGGCCTGACGACATTTCTGGTAGAGCTGGAGAGTTGACACGAGGTGTAGGGAGGGGGGGAAGAGGAAGGAGGAGAGGAACAAAACAAGCGACTATCGTACTAGGCCGGACGACATTTCTGGTAGAGCTGGAGAGTTGACACGAGGTGTAGGGAGGGGGGGAAGAGGAAGGAGGAGAGGAACAAAACAAGCGACTATCGTACTAGGCCTGACGACATTTCTGGTAGAGCTGGAGAGTTGACACGAGGTGTAGGGAGGGGGGGAAGAGGAAGGAGGAGAGGAACAAAACAAGCGACTATCGTACTAGGCCTGACGACATTTCTGGTAGAGCTGGAGAGTTGACACGAGGTGTAGGGAGGGGGGGAAGAGGAAGGAGGAGAGGAACAAAACAAGCGACTATCGTACTAGGCCTGATGACATTTCTGGTAGAGCTGGAGAGTTGACACGAGGTGTAGGGAGGGGGGGAAGAGGAAGGAGGAGAGGAACAAAACAAGCGACTACCGTACTAGGCCTGACGACATTTCTGGTAGAGCTGGAGAGTTGACACGAGGAGTAGGGAGGGGGGGAAGAGGAAGGAGGAGAGGAACAAAATAAGCGACTATCGTACTAGGCCTGATGACATTCTTTGTCCCCTGTTAGCCCCTTTTACCACAGATTGCCACAAAAATGCCTTGCATACACCTGCACCTGTGAGGACCCCTAGCTTCCTAATTACTGCACTGTCTTACGGCACTGTGCTACTCACCTGTAATACACTCACGTCTGCTCTTTCTGCTGCTCCTCCTACTCACCTCTCCCTATGTTTCCTCCAATCATGCAATACCTTACTCCTTTCCTATACCTATTATGAAACTCGAAACTCCCACTAATCCACCTCTCTTCCACCTCCTTCCAACAAACAAAGCCGAGAAGCTAACCATACCTCCTCTCAAACCTATCCACCTTGCCTCTCTTCCTCTGAGACTCATTTCTATGCTCTTCCTTACCTCATCCACTGTGAAATACTCAGTCTGTATGCAACAACACGTCCTTTATCACCGACTATTTTCACTCCAGCTCTCCTCCATTGGACGTTCTTGCTATCACTGAAACCTGGATTTATCCCTCTGACACTGACACTGTGGCGGCCTACACGACTCCAAAGTATCCTGCGTTCATTCTCCTAGATTGACTGGCAGAGGTAAGGTGGATACCTAATCTTCCTGCCTCAATGCCTCACAAATCTCCAATGCCACGTCCTTGCCTACCTCTTTTGAATTCTCCAGCTCTACTATTGCTATCCCATACTTGGTTGAGAGCATCTCCATCCATCGCCCTCCTGGTCCCACTGGACCATTCTTTGACGTACGCGGACAACTCCTTGATTCTCTTCTCAGTAAACATCACTTCATCCTCTTGGGTGCCTTTAACCTTCCCTCTCCAACCGCTTCTCAGAAGTCCAAAGCTCAGTCTTTTCTTAGTGACCATGCTCTCTCCACTCTATCCATAACCGACCTACCCACGCAGGGGGCAACTCTATGGATCTCTTATTCGTCTCCACCTCTTTCTGATCACTCACTTCTTTTCACCACCATCCCTTTCCACCCTCTCACCTTCCTTCACCACTTGCTTCGCCTATTACTAAAAGGAAATCTAAACCTTCTTCCACTCCCACCTTTCTCTCCGGTCTACAGATCTCACTCTCCTCCTTCGCACCTGATGCCTCTTCAATCAACACTGCCTTCTCCAGCTTCCAATCGCTACTGTACGACTCATTTTCCTCTCACTTCCCACTGCTTATTTTCACCCCTAAGTCTCAGCATCCTCAACCATGAGTCATCCCATTCATACGCTCTCTCCACACAGACATGTGCCGGCTGCTGCGCGAATGGAGGCGTACTGACTCGCATGGCAACCTGCAACGGTACGTCTCTGCTCTGGCCTCTCTCAAGTCCACTCTTCACAGCATGACAAGGGAATTTTACCTAACCCTCACTTATACTGACAAAGTGATATCTCTACTGATGAAGGCTAACCCCGCTTGTCACCCATTGGACCCTCTTGCCCCTTCAGTGGCCTCTGACCTGGCTGAACTCTTCCACCTGTCCTTCCACTCCACTTGCTTTCCATATGTTTTCAAAACACCCAGGGTCATTCCTCTCCTAAAAAAGCAAGGGTCGGACTCGTATCTTCCGGGTAACTTTCATCCTGTGTCTCTCCTTATGACCTACTCTGAAGTGCTCGAAAGGGTTCTGTTCAACCGTCTTACCAATTTCTTAGACATCCCCAAGCATTGAAGCCCCCTACAAACAGGTTTCCCCTCCTGTCACTCCACAGAAACTGCTCCCATGAATGTGTGCAAACGTCTTTGCCTCTACTAAGCACTCCAACCAATCCTCTTTCCTAATTCTCCTTGGCCTGTCCGCTGCCTTTGACACCGTCAATCACTCTGATCCCTTTAATGCTCACTTTCTTCTTGGGATTCCCTATCAAGCCCTTGCCTGGATTTAATCCCGCCTTGCACCTCGCCAATTTTCTGACTCCGAGAGTGGGAAGTGGATGGTCTGTCTGGGTAAAATGGGGGCCAATATTTATATCTATAGCAGACTCCTGATTTCATGGAACCATTTTGCTACCGCATTTATTATGGCACATGTCCCAACTCGTATTCTTTGGCTGTTACAGACCTTTGCAGGATGAAAGGCTGAGTCAATCCTGTTTGGATCTGAAAATGAAAGTTCAGGCTGGACCAGCAACACCTCTCAACGTACTCCTCTAACTATTGGCGTTACACAAGGCTCTGCCTTGGGTCCACTCCTCTTTACACTCTACAGCTCTGCTCTTAGGGGACTAATCTCCTCCATTGGGGTCTCATACCAGGTCTTCATGGATGACACCCAAATCATCTCTTTCCCTGAACTCTCCTCTGATCTATCAAAATTTCAAACTTTGTCTCTGCCATTACATATTGTATGGCTTTGCACTCTTTGATGTTTAACTCTACCAAAACAGAGGTGCTCTTCTTCTCTGCAAAACGATCTCTCTCATCTCTTTCTCTGCCTATCCAGTTCCTACCTGACACTCTCTCCTACTCTTCTTCAGCCAGAAACCTCATCATCATCTATGACCCTTCTCACACCTTCTCTACTTTCATCTCCAAACTGCAACAGCAGCTCGCCTCAACCTCCTAAATATTAGGAAAATCGGACACCTCCTTCCTTTCAATGCCACCAGTCATCTCTTAATGATAATGATGTGTTTATTTATATAGTGCCTTAACCGCTCTTGTCTTCTGTTTAGTGGACTACTGTGCCAGCCTCCTTTTGGTCTCCACAACTATGCTTTCTGTCCTCTCGACAGGATCATTAACTTCTCTACCAGGACCCTCTTTGAACTTCCTCACTCCACACCTCCTTCCTCGTACCGTCCTCAGGCTGGATGGCTGACGATGCAAAACAGGGCACGATTTAAAAGTCTTTTCCTCGTTCACCAATCTATCCACGGTAAGCACCACTGTATCTATCCTCCTCTATCCAACTCTATAAGTCTTTGTTTGTTTGTTTGTTTGTTTATTTATTTATATAGCGCTCTTGACCCGGGGGTATATATGCGCTTTGAGCATCAGGTTACAGGTAAAAGACAATAGTACAGTATTAATAGGGCATAGATAATAGTATACAAACAATATACATACAATTGGACATTCAGGGTGCATACATATGTAGTAGGACGGTTATTTGTTGGTTAACCAGGAGATGACCTTAGTTCTGAAGGGTTGGAAAGTAGGTGTAGATTTAATATCCAGTGGGATGGAGTTCCAGAGTTGTGATGCCAAAGTTGGGAAGCTGGATCCTCCGGCTCTTTTAAGGGAGAATTTGGGAACTGTTAGTTGTAATGAGTTGGACGATCTGGTGGTTCTAGTGTTCTGTCTTAGTGTAAATTTGTTCGAGAGGTAGGGTGGGGCAAGATGATTAAGGGCTTTGTAAGTAAGGCATATGGTTTTCAAGTCTATTTTCTGTTGGATGGACAACCATTTGCAGGCAGTTCTGGTGGCGGAGATGTGTTCCCTTCTAGGAATATTGAGGGCGGCACGTAGTGCGTTGTTTTGTAGAACTTGCAATTTATTGATTACTGTTTTGTTGGCACCTACATAGAGGCTATTACAGTAATCCAGTTTAGATTGGATGAGTGCTCTGGCTAGGATGAGACAGTTGCTAGGGGAGATCAGTGGTCTGCAGGCCCTGATTAGTTTACCAGTGTAGGCAGTGGCTGAGGCGGTCATATTGATTTGTTTAATTAGGTTAATGTTCGTGTCTAGGTAGAAACCGAGGGTTTTTACACTCTTGGCGATGGGTATGGTGTTACCGTCAATAGTGAAGCTAGTGTAGCCGGGACAGAGTTTACTGATAGTGTTAGGTGAGCCGACAAGAAGCAATTCAGTCTTGTCATCATTCAGGCATAGGCCATGTGTGGCCATCCATGCCTGAATGATGGAAAAGACTTCATTGATCCATTTGGCGTCCTTGTTGTAGTTGCCTGATAGGGTGAGGAGTATCTGGGTGTCATCTGCATAGTTAGTGTAGGTGACACCCAGATTGTCCAGCTTGTCGAATAAAGGCTTGGTGAAAATATTGTAAAGGGTGGGTGAGACACAGGATCCTTGTGGGACACCGCAGGTGATGGGGATGGGGTCAGCCGCTGACCCCATCCCCATCTTCTCGTAACATCTGCTCTGCCTTCATGCCTACCCTTGTGGCTCCTCTCCCTCCCTGTACTTCCTCTCGCTTCCACTCTTTCTCTCGTCTTGCTCCACTTGCATGGAATTCTCTTCCCCCGGACATCCGAGAACCAGTCCACATGGACTTGTTCAAAACCAAATGAAAAGCCTACCCCCTCGCCTCTGAGTTATCTTCTTAACCTACCTCTCATTTGCCTGCTAGCTAACATTGTTCCCTCACCTATAACCTGCCTCTGTCCTTCACTTCCTCTGCCTCCGCTCTAGCACTTCACCCATCAGGGTCACTCCCGGCACCTGCTGGTCGTACCGCCTGCCTGCACTTAAAAATGTGCAATGTGGGTTGTCCTTAATCTATGTATGTCCCTTTATGTATTGTCCCCGATTAACGTTCCCGTTATTCCCCTCCGCAACCTGGTCAGAATGGCCCTCAAACTCACCCCATTGTAAGAAGCTCCCTGATTCCCGTCAAATCTGATTTCTTATTTATTGTTCGTTCTTTTGTGATCAAAAGAGCATTGGTCCTCGTGTATACAAATGAATAATAGAAATAAAGATGTCGTCCCTGCCCGCTCACTTTACCCGTCCGAGCGATCTTTGCTACCAGCCTGCTATTCCTGTAACCCTTGGGGGAGTGCACCACCTGCTGTAGGTCTGTCCTTTCAAGCTGGGGTCGCACCTTAGTAAGTCGCCCGCACGCACGCACGCACGCACACAAAATAATAACACATATTATTATTAAGGCAGCAACATGAATGGCACCCTCTGAACGAACGTTTTATGGATGTTATGATATTCCGGATGAACAATAGGATAGTTCCAGGTTCCCCAGCTTCTAAGCGCTTCAAGGCAAGGTAGTCTTTTTGCCCGTGTGTGTGGACCATTGTTATCCCTTGGGGCTTGGTTACAGAAGTGGGGCGTTCTCCAGGATCTGTCGGTTGCCAGGGACCCTCTGGGAAAGAGTTCACAGTGGGGGCTGTTTCCATGCAAGTGGCGTCCCTGGTGTTGGAGGCGCAGAGGCATACCCCCCCACCCCCCCAGCAGGAGCTAAATGGCTAAACCAAGCTGTCACAGCACACCCGGGAGCCCATGATTCAAAGAGCTGTTCAGAGTCAGGCAGCCCAGCTGGGCTCCTCGGCAAGATATCTCCCGCCTGCTCGCTCAGGGCGGCCATTTTGTCATCAGCCCAGAAACGGGTCGCTCAAATGGGCGCCATAATTATTGTGGCTGTGCAGGGTTTTCAAAACAGCTGCCTCTCTCAAGGGCTCCACTGCATGGTCTGATAATAAGGACTGGACTCCAAGAGCGTGAAGCCGATTGGCTGTCTGGGTCAAATCATAAAATGGGGGACAATATTTATATCTGGGCAGACTCTCTCAACTCGCCCGCATTTGGCGGGTCCCACCTGCCTTGCAAGCAGCTGAATCACCCGCCAAGTTCCTCATACGCCCATTCACTTCTATGGGCTCTCACCCGCCAAAAAGAAAAACGGGTGTTTTCACCGCCCTGGTGACACAAAAGGTTGGGAGCTATAGCAGACTCCTGATTTTAATGTGTGGTGGAACCATTTTGTGGCAACATTGTTTTATTGCACATGTTCCAACTCGTATTATTTCCCGGTTATTGCTCCCTTTAATCAATAATATTGCTGTCTATAAAACTTTTCCGGATAAAATTAAGGCTGAGTCAATCCTGCTTGGATCCAAAAATGAAAGTTCAGCTACGATCTCTGCGGAGAGCACTAGAACAGCCGAGCTATATTTTCCAATTTCAGTGTTTGCAGTGACTAGACGCATAGCTCTCAACCATTTATGTTGCAAAAGCGGGTGAAAACACCCGATTTTACTTTTGGCGGGTGAGCGGCCCATTGAAATGAATGGGCGTGCATGAGGTTTGGCGGGTGAGTCCGCTGTTTACAAGGCGGGTGAAACCCGCCAAAAGCGTGTGAGTTGGGAGCTATGCTAGACGTGGAGACTGGCCTGGCGGCAGGGTCTTCTTCGCTGAGTCCCACCAGTGTGTAAGAGCGCGTGTGGGACACGTCCTTCCCACAGGCAGAGAGATCTCTTGCTGGTGACAGGTGTGTGTGCGCCTCTTGCTAACCTCCAAAGCGCTAGATCTGCAAACAGCAGAAGCAAGGCCCCCCACCTAGCTTGCTCCAAACCATCTCTAGTACTGTATCAGAAAAAGGCATTCTCGTGACCCCCCTCAGCCCCCCACGCCGGGCAAAAACAGAAATTAAATAAACATACAGGCACATAATCAGTATGAGAAATTACACATCTCACTTAATATCCTTTACAACACAACACTCTATGTTAGGCAGTACACATCTTAGAAATTCAAAAACACACAATCACAAATGTTTTACAAAAACATTACACAAAACACCTAATAATAACCTCTCCACAACTTACCAAGTCTTAGTTCATCAAACAAACTTCCAAAAAATGAATGAACCACTTCGTTTGCAAACACTAAAACTCATAAAGTATTGAAGGGGAGTCACCAGTGCCCCAATTGATGTTCTCTCAATGGTGCATTCATTTTCCTTCCTGGCTCTCATTTTCTGCACTAGTCGACCGGTTTCGATGCACCGCCAGTGACATCTCATACATGGAGACTTGTTCAAGTTCTGTCTGTTGCTTTCTTCAGTAGCATTCATTTGCGTGGGCAACACTTGCTCCAACTTGCCCCCACATTGATATCTCAAACATGGGCACCTGTTCAAGGTCTTCCTTTGTATTTTACTTGGCCGTTATTTTATTTTATTTTTAGTTATTGAGTATTTATAATGCGCCTCTACAGCAAATGGTGTTTCAAGGCTCAACACGACAAAGACAGATGCATGGGTGGCGGGGGAGGCAGATAACGACAAACAAAACGGTCCTACTAGGCCTTGTGGCATTCAGAAGGTCCACAAGAAAGTGCCAGGAGGGGGCTGAAAGGGCGCAAGGAGGTGCAGGCCAAGCCCGGCTAGAGCAGGGGAGGGAGCCCGGGACGGAAAGGGCAGGTTGGGGTGGAGGGGCCAGGGGACAAAGAAGTGCTGGGGAGACTGGTTGAGGAGTGCATGGTGCCCTGTATGAATCAGAAGGAACGAGGCAGCCAGTCACAATGCAGCTGAAGGGGGACATTAGCAGGGGAGGGGGACAGTGAAGGAAGAAGAGAAACGGAGGGTCTTGAGAAGCTTCTGAAACTTAAGGAGATCCGGCTGAAGTCTGAGAGGGGCAGGGATGCCATTCCAGAGGGAGGCTTCTTGGCCTCAAGCCCAGAGACCGCATCTCTCCAGCCCTAAAATCTCGACTGGCTCCCATTTGCTGCAAGGATCGAGTTGAAGACCCTCTACATCTTCCACAAAACTTTCTGGGCATGCGACCCCGCTACATCCAACTCTCTCTTTCTAAATACCTCCCTGCTAGAGCCCTTCGGTCTTCTAGCTCCAACTCTCTGCAGATCAAACACTTTTCCAATCTCTCTCTTGCACAGGTGCCTCGCTCTGGAAAATAATACTTTTAAATGACTACAGTGTGTGATTCCTTGACTGTGAGTGTGCTCTGAGGTCTTTGTACTTACCTACAGCTCTCCTCCCTCATAGACTAAGACTGGCCGCTCGACTATAGCTACCGAATCTTTTGGAAAGTTCAGGCCAAACCTAAGAGTTGGAATCCTGTACTCCTAATTGTGAGCCTTCTACAGTCCTACACTAGGTGGGCCTTAATAATACTCCTTAACAATGATACTTTCAATACTTTATTAGTATTTGGGTATTTATTAAGTACTAGTGCAACAAGCCCATATACACTGGCCAAAGTTGTGTTCGGTGGAGGTTTCCCATCATTGGTTTTCTTAAATTTCCATTGAGCGGCTTAATCAAATTAATTACTGTTTATATGCTTTTTTAAAAAATGCATATATTTTCATAGTGTATGAAACTTGAAGTATGCTGTCAAAGTGGAATCCCTGTCTTGGGCCTTTTCTGCAGCTAATTGTATGTAATCATTGTTGAAATACACATTTTGTTTTCCTGGAAGATAAACTTGAAGTCTTCTTATTTTATGTGTAAGGCAACAGCTGCCACTAGCGATAATTCCAGGCGAATGGGGCAGTCTCTGGTGCACAACCTGAAGTCTTATTGTTGTATTCATAAGGCAACAGCTCCCTCAAGTGGTGGTAACAAGCAAAGCAGGCACATGATGGCTTTGGACAAACACACATCTGGCCTTTTATTATATAGTATGAGGGACCTAGCTTCGGGAAGCAACAGATCGCTTCACAATCATAGGGGGGAAGAACTAGGCGAGGGAACAGAGAAACAAGGGATTGGGGATCTAACAACAGGGGAGGAGAGGCAATTTGTCCGCAATGGATCTTCAAGTAACCAGGAGAGGATATAGCAGGGATCAGATCACTCAGTCGAAGGTAGGGTGAGCCAATCACCACTGTAGTGGTCTTACAGCATTGGTACCTTGTCTGGGATCTTGGCGTATTGTGTCCACACCAGAGTTCACCAAACTGTAGTCTGAGGAGGAGAAAAGGAGAAAGGGTAATGATAAGGTAGACGCATGCGCTGGAATAGTAAACGGGAGCAACAGAGCACGCAAGTCATGTGAAAACAAGGGGTGCCAGGAAAGGGTCAAATGTCATTATGCCTAAGGGATTGTGTATGGTATGGATTCCTGAATGAGGAATATGGGAACATACATCACATACTAATGGGCATTAATATGTGATGGCAGCACCATAATTAGTAGAAGCATGATGTGCACGAGGAGCCCTGGTAATGCAGATGCCAGCATTGCTTGGTAGAGGTTTTAGGAGACCCTCCATCCCAAGGACTATTGTGTCATGATCTCTGCTTCCAAAAGGTCAGGGTTTTCCCAACTCCCTTGGAAGCAGATCCATAACCCAGGTTCCGAGTGCCAACCAGTCCCAATTGGGACCTTTTGGACCCAGTCCTGGCGCCAGTGGCACCAGGCTCATAAATATGCCCAGTCCCAGCGCTGGAAGCGCCGGGCTCATAATGCTTGGGTGGACTTACCTGCAGCAGACCATGCTGCTTACTTGCCTGCCAGTTGAGCCTCTGATCCTCTTCTGTTTGGAACTACTTTTCCTGTTGGGTGGGGCAGGAGCCACTCCCTAGATTCAGAACACTGGAACTCTTCTGGAAAGCAGGAACTCTTTTCTTACCTAGGCGTGGCTGTGGAAGGAGACACCTAAGCACTACAGGAGGCTATTTAAACCACACCCGATGGATGAATCTTGCTTTGCGTTATTCTGCATCCTCTGCAGCAGAACGCTCATCGTGTCTTCTGCATCTGATCCTGGGCCTAAGGAAAAAGGCTTACCATCCTGAATCCAGTCTTCAGCAACACCTATAAAGACAAGAAAGAACAGGTTAGCATTACGGTCTTCAGTGACAGCTCTTCACTTACCTGGTCCATCGGCTGTCACCAACGCCTCGCGCTGCATCCCGGCATCTGAAAGATAAAAACTTACCTACTCTTCGTGCGCTCCGGAGGTCTTCACACTGCATTCCGGCATCTGAAAGACAAAAGCTTACCAACTCTTCGCACGCTCCGGAGGCCTTCGGCGCTGCATCCCGCATCTGAAAGACAAAACAAGGTGCGTTTAAAGACATTGGGGAACTTTAATACTCACGTGCCATTACTCCTTTCCACATCTAACCCAGTGGGTATTCCGGCACCCTGCAGCCGCTCCGAACTTGTACCTGCAAAATAAAAAGACAGTTAGAGCGCATCGTGAAGCAGGCAACAAGCGCTTACTTACGTGCTTCCAGGCGCTTCTATTCGTCACACGGGCTCCATCTTCAACTCACTTCAGCCCGTCATCCGCCATCGCCGGAACCCTGCAAAACAAGAAACATCATTACTAAAGACTTTAAAGACATTAGAATTACTCGAAACTTACCGTTCGTGCAGTAAACGACGGACAGCAGTCCTCTGAAGTCAAGAGGCCTGCTCCCCTTATCCAGTGAAGAAACTGGTTACAGCACCCTGCCCCGAGGCAGATGGAGAGCACGGCGTTCACTTACCTAAGGTGAGAGCGTTAACCTTTGGGGTTCTACAGGAGAAGAGAAAGGGAAGAAGAGAGAGACATTCAATAACCCAGTTCCTTAATCCCATATTTTCTATCTGCAGACATCTTACCCTTCGAGTCAGACATACAGTGCACAGAGGTCCAGCCCAAAGAGCCAGCCGTGTGTTACACATCACCTTTGAAGATACGGTATACGCCCAGTCAAGACCGGCGCCTCTACGGGAATCAGGTGAGCGTTACAGAACGCAAAGCCTACCACAAAACTCCCGTCCAGGCGCTATGGAAACCTCGGATACCGACCAGCTAGCCCAGTTACTTGGGGAACTAAGGGCAGAAGTGCATGCAGCCCGTCAGGAAACGAACGCTCTAAGAAGGGAACTGATTATTTCCAAGGAGCGAACAGATGATCTCGCTAGACAATTGCTACAGTCACAAGCCGGACAGACCCCGTTACCCGCATCTGGGGGAAATCTTCCTTCTACATCCTCTATGAATCCAGTGCAGATCAACCTACCTGGGAATGTACCTCTGGCTCCGCCCGAACGATTTTCTGGTGACCCAAAGAGGTTTGCAGTATTTATCAATCAGTGCCGGTTGCATTTCTTATGCCGGCCAGCAGCCTTTCCAACTGATCAAGCAAAAGTAGCTTTCGTGCTTTCGTACCTTAGTGGCAATGCGGCAGACTGGTCGATCCCTCTAGTAAATCAAGATGATCCGGTCCTCCATGATTTTCAAGCTTTTCAGCTCAGTATGGAAAAACTGTTCGCAAGACATTCACAGGGGCAGGCCTTGGACAATGAGCTTCTTTCGTTGCGACAAGGTAATCAAGACCTTTTGGCTTATATTGCGTCTTTCAACAGACTGATAGTGGAAACTCAATGGCCTGAGGACAAAAGGATTACGCTGTTTTATAGAGGTCTACGTGGAGAGCTCAAAGATGTGTTAGCCCAAGTAGTGAATCCCCCACAAGATTGTTCGGACTATATAGACTTAGTCGTTCAAATAGATCACAGACTGCAGAACAGGAAGGCCGATCGTTCCAAGTTTGATGCTCGAGTATTTTTCAAACCGCCAACTCCTTCCAAAGGAGTAGACTCCCGGGAACCCATGCAAATAGGGGGTCTGAAAGGTCCTCTAACACAAAAGGAGCGGGAAAGGAGAAAACAGTTGCAATTATGCCTCTATTGCGGAAACTCAGGGCACTTTCTTCGAGACTGTCCGGTGAAACCTGCCAAGAAGGCAGTAGGAGCTGCAGTTACCAAAGTTACAAACTCTGAGCAGGGAAACGACCTTGCCCGACAAGAATAGAGGTCCTCTTGCCGAGCGTGAAAACCAGTTCCGTGACCTCGCATTTCGTGATACCTATGGTCCTCATTAGCCCTGATAATCCGGATCGATTACATGCAATTGAAGCTTACGTCGACAGCGGTGCCATCGGCAATTATGTGGATCATGAAATGGTTTTGAGGATGAATCTAACTCTTTGTCCCAAGGCTGTAAAGGACGTCATTACTACGGTGGATGGTACGGAGATAGCCTCCGGGCCAGTAACGCATACCACTCAAGAGGTGACGCTAGTAAGTCAAGATGGACACCATGAGAAGATCGTGTTCGATGTGATCAAGGCCCCTCAGTTTCAGATTATTCTAGGAATACCTTGGTTAGAGAAACACAATCCTCTGATCGATTGGCGAGCAAGAACGGTCCAGTTTCCAGAATGTGTCTCTACTTGTCGCCCTCCACCTAGTGTTGCACTGGCAGCAATTTCTTCAGAGACTCCCCAGTTACCTCCCGAATACCTAGAATACCAAGATGTTTTCCGGAAGGATCAGGCTAACTCTCTACCTCCTCATAGGTCTTATGACTGCCAGATAGACCTGATACCTGGATCTACTCCTCCTTGTAGTAGAATTTATGCCCTCACCGAGCCTGAGAACCTTCACCTTCGACAATACCTGGATCAATACCTGGCAAATGGGTTTATTCCTCCTTCCAAGTCCCCTGCTTCTTCAGCTTTGTTCTTCGTTCCGAAAAAGGAAGGAGACCTTAGAACTTGTATAGATTATCGCTCCCTGAACCAGATCACCGTTAAGAATAGATATCCGTTATCTTTGATCCCTGAACTCCTGGACCAAGTCAGAAAAGCATGCATATATACAAAGCTGGATCTTAGAGGAGCTTACCACTTGGTACGAGTAAAAGAGAGCGATGAATGGAAGACGGCCTTCCGCACCAAGTATGGGCTATTTGAATATCAGGTCATGCCCTTCGGACTTTGCAATGCCCCGGCCGCCTTTCAATATTTTATGAACAATGTCCTCAGAGAGCTCATAGATGTGTGTGTTGTTGTTTACATTGACAACATCCTCGTTTATTCTTCATCGGAATCTGAACATCGGAAACACGTGAAAATGGTCTTCGAAAGATTGCGTCAACACAATCTTTTCGCTAAATTGGAAAAATGTGTTTTCAACGTGACTGAAGTAGAATTCTTGGGATTCATATTATCACCTGGCGGAGTGCGTATGGATTCAAAGAAGGTCGATGCAGTTCTCAAATGGCCATCACCATCCTCCGTAAAAGGTGTGCAAAGCATGTTAGGCTTCGCTAACTTTTACCGCAGGTTTATCCCCGAATTCTCTCGAATAGTCCAGCCCATCACTGCCTTGTTAAAGAAAAACAAACGTTTTGAATGGTCTACCGAGGCGGAACAAGCTTTCCAGGATTTGAAGACTAAATTTATCTCTGCACCAATCTTAAAACACCCTCGCCCCGAACTCCCCTACATCGTGGAAACTGATGCCTCAAGCCTTGCCATGGGGGCAGTTCTATCACAAAAGGACCCGGTAACCAATCAGTTGCATCCCGTGGCATTTTGGTCCCGCAAATTCTCGCCTCCTGAAATCAATTACACGATTACTGACAAGGAACTTCTGGCTATCAAGTCTGCCTTTAAGGCTTGGCGGCATTATCTGCTGGGGGCCCGACACACCGTTAGTGTGATTACGGATCACCGAAACCTGCAATATTTGAAAACCGCAAAAGCCCAATCCTCTAGACAACTCTGTTGGGCATTATTCTTTGCCGAGTTTGACTTCATAATTACCTATCGACCTGGTACAAAGAACGGTAAAGCTGATGCCCTTTCTCGGATGGGAGTGGAAGAACACTTGATCAACCCTAAACCTGTACCAATCATTCCCGAACAAAGAATTCTGGGTGTAATCGCCACAGAATCCATAGAGGAAGTTAAGGATAAAGCCAGGCAACTTGTAACTCCAGCAGACATACAGAATTGGCATCTGCAGGGAAAGGACTTTGCAGTAAAGGACAACTTATTGTATTTCCAAGAACGATTATACCTACCCAGCACAGATTTACAGAAAAAAGTAATCTCTTGTTATCACGATTCTTTAATGGAAGGACATCCCGGTATGGCCAAGACCTCAGAAAAGATCAAGCGCTTCTTCTGGTGGCCGTCTTGGAAAAAAGATATCAGAGACTTTATAATGTCCTGTGGAGTATGCGCCCAAAACAAGAGTCAAAAGGAAAGACCAGCAGGCCTCTTACGCCTTATTGACATCCCACCCCGCCCTTGGCATACGCTTTCTATGGACTTCATCACCGATCTACCTCCATGCTCCGGATACAATACGATTCTAGTAATCGTGGACTTATTCTCCAAGATGGCGCATTTCATTCCGCTCAAAGGCTTGCCAACAGCAGCAACTCTGGCCCGAGAATTTCTCGAAAACATCGTCCGACTGCACGGTTTTCCTTCGGTTCTAATTTCGGATCGAGGTAGTCAATTTATTTCTCATTTTTGGCGAAGTTGCTGTCGGTCGGCTCAAATTGATGTGAGACTATCGACCCGTCACCACCCTCAGACCGACGGACAAACCGAGAGGACCAATCAAACTCTGGAACAGTATTTACGCTGCATGCTGCAACAAATTGAAAAAACTTGGAAAGACATCCTTTGGATAGCCGAATATGCCTACAATAACTCTGTCCATTCGGGAACTGGGAAAACCCCGTTTTTTCTTTTGTACGGCAGTCACCCTCGAACCTCAGAGTTGGATCCCCTCCAAGATCTTGAAACACCAGCAGTAGACTACCTGCATTCTACAATCACCCAAGCCTTTAAGGAAGCTGTTTCTCACCTTCAAAGGGCTAAAGAACAATACAAGAAAGGAGCAGATCAACATCGGAAGGAAGCCCCTCAATATCAAGTAGGGGATAAAGTCTGGTTATCCACCAAATATCTACCTCTAAAAGGGCCACGCACATTCAACCCAAGATACTTTGGTCCCTATTCCATCACTACCATAGTAAACCCAGTAGTGGTCAAGTTGGACTTGCCCCCTCACATGAAGATACATCCGGTCTTCCACGTCTCTCTATTAAAACCCGTGCAACCTCAAACCCGACTAACTAAATCTCCAAAACCTATCCTAGTTGATGGAGAACTCGAGTTTGAAGTCAAAAGCATTCTGGACTCCAAGATCTCCAAATCTAAACTATTTTACCTAATTGACTGGAAAGGCTACGGCCCCCAAGAGAGATCCTGGGAACCTGCTGAATATGTCCACGCTCCTCGCCTAATCAAACGATTTCACCGAACATTTCCTGACAAGCCAAAACCCCTGGAGAAGCCTGGTTTGGGAGGGGCCTTGAGGGGGGGTACTGTCATGATCTCTGCTTCCAAAAGGTCAGGGTTTTCCCAACTCCCTTAGAAGCAGATCCATAACCCAGGTTCCGAGTGCCAACCAGTCCCATTTGGGACCTTTTGGACCCAGTCCTGGCGCCAGTGGCACCAGGCTCATAAATATGCCCAGTCCCAGCGCTGGAAGCGCCGGGCTCATAATGCTTGGGTGGATTTACCTGCAGCAGACCATGCTGCTTACTTGCCTGCCAGTTGAGCCTCTGATCCTCTTCTGTTTGGAACTACGTTTCCTGTTGGGTGGGGCAGGAGCCACTCCCTAGATTCAGAACACTGGAACTCTTCTGGAAAGCAGGAACTCTTTTCTTACCTAGGCGTGGCTGTGGAAGGAGACACCTAAGCACTACAGGAGGCTATTTAAACCACACCCGATGGATGAATCTTGCTTTGCGTTATTCTGCATCCTCTGCAGCAGAACGCTCATCGTGTCTTCTGCATCTGATCCTGGGCCTAAGGAAAAAGGCTTACCATCCTGAATCCAGTCTTCAGCAACACCTATAAAGACAAGAAAGAACAGGTTAGCATTACGGTCTTCAGTGACAGCTCTTCACTTACCTGGTCCATCGGCTGTCACCAACGCCTCGCGCTGCATCCCGGCATCTGAAAGACAAAGGCTTACCTACTCTTCGTGCGCTCCGGAGGTCTTCACACTGCATTCCGGCATCTGAAAGACAAAAGCTTACCAACTCTTCGCACGCTCCGGAGGCCTTCGGCGCTGCATCCCGCATCTGAAAGACAAAACAAGGTGCGTTTAAAGACATTGGGGAACTTTAATACTCACGTGCCATTACTCCTTTCCACATCTAACCCAGTGGGTATTCCGGCACCCTGCAGCCGCTCCGAACTTGTACCTGCAAAATAAAAAGACAGTTAGAGCGCATCGTGAAGCAGGCAACAAGCGCTTACTTACGTGCTTCCAGGCGCTTCTATTCGTCACACGGGCTCCATCTTCAACTCACTTCAGCCCGTCATCCGCCATCGCCGGAACCCTGCAAAACAAGAAACATCATTACTAAAGACTTTAAAGACATTAGAATTACTCGAAACTTACCGTTCGTGCAGTAAACGACGGACACCAGTCCTCTGAAGTCAAGAGGTCTGCTCCCCTTATCCAGTGAAGAAACTGGTTACAGCACCCTGCCCCGAGGCAGATGGAGAGCACGGCGTTCACTTACCTAAGGTGAGAGCGTTAACCTTTGGGGTTCTACAGGAGAAGAGAAAGGGAAGAAGAGAGAGACATTCAATAACCCAGTTCCTTAATCCCATATTTTCTATCTGCAGACATCTTACCCTTCGAGTCAGACATACAGTGCACAGAGGTCCAGCCCAAAGAGCCAGCCGTGTGTTACACATCACCTTTGAAGATACGGTATACGCCCAGTCAAGACCGGCGCCTCTACGGGAATCAGGTGAGCGTTACAGAACGCAAAGCCTACCACAAAACTCCCGTCCAGGCGCTATGGAAACCTCGGATACCGACCAGCTAGCCCAGTTACTTGGGGAACTAAGGGCAAAAGTGCATGCAGCCCGTCAGGAAACGAACGCTCTAAGAAGGGAACTGATTATTTCCAAGGAGCGAACAGATGATCTCGCTAGACAATTGCTACAGTCACAAGCCGGACAGACCCCGTTACCCGCATCTGGGGGAAATCTTCCTTCTACATCCTCTATGAATCCAGTGCAGATCAACCTACCTGGGAATGTACCTCTGGCTCCGCCCGAACGATTTTCTGGTGACCCAAAGAGGTTTGCAGTATTTATCAATCAGTGCCGGTTGCATTTCTTATGCCGGCCAGCAGCCTTTCCAACTGATCAAGCTAAAGTAGCTTTCGTGCTTTCGTACCTTAGTGGCAATGCGGCAGACTGGTCGATCCCTCTAGTAAATCAAGATGATCCGGTCCTCCATGATTTTCAAGCTTTTCAGCTCAGTATGGAAAAACTGTTCGCAAGACATTCACAGGGGCAGGCCTTGGACAATGAGCTTCTTTCGTTGCGACAAGGTAATCGAGACCTTTTGGCTTATATTGCGTCTTTCAACAGACTGATAGTGGAAACTCAATGGCCTGAGGACAAAAGGATTACGCTGTTTTATAGAGGTCTACGTGGAGAGCTCAAAGATGTGTTAGCCCAAGTAGTGAATCCCCCACAAGATTGTTCGGACTATATAGACTTAGTCGTTCAAATAGATCACAGACCGCAGAACAGGAAGGCCGATCGTTCCAAGTTTGATGCTCGAGTATTTTCCAAACCGCCAACTCCTTCCAAAGGAGTAGACTCCGGGGAACCCATGCAAATAGGGGGTCTGAAAGGTCCTCTAACACAAAAGGAGCGGGAAAGGAGAAAACAGTTGCAATTATGCCTCTATTGCGGAAACTCAGGGCACTTTCTTCGAGACTGTCCGGTGAAACCTGCCAAGAAGGCAGTAGGAGCTACAGTTACCAAAGTTACAAACTCTGAGCAGGGAAACGACCTCGCCCGACAAGAATAGAGGTCCTCTTGCCGAGCGTGAAAACCAGTTCCGTGACCTTGCATTTCGTGATACCTATGGTCCTCCTTAGCCCTGATAATCCGTATCGATTACATGCAATTGAAGCTTACGTCGACAGCGGTGCCATCGGCAATTATGTGGATCATGAAATGGTTTTGAGGATGAATCTAACTCTTTGTCCCAAGGCTGTAAAGGACGTCATTACTACGGTGGATGGTACGGAGATAGCCTCCGGGCCAGTAACGCATACCACTCAAGAGGAGAGGTGACGCTAGTAAGTCAAGATGGACACCATGAGAAGATCGTGTTCGATGTGATCAAGGCCCCTCAGTTTCAGATTATTCTAGGAATACCTTGGTTAGAGAAACACAATCCTCTGATCGATTGGCGAGCAAGAACGGTCCAGTTTCCAGAATGTGTCTCTACTTGTCGCCCTCCACCTAGTGTTGCACTGGCAGCAATTCCTTCAGAGACTCCCCAGTTACCTCCCGAATACCTAGAATACCAAGATGTTTTCCGGAAGGATCAGGCTAACTCTCTACCTCCTCATAGGTCTTATGACTGCCAGATAGACCTGATACCTGGATCTACTCCTCCTTGTAGTAGAATTTATGCCCTCACCGAGCCTGAGAACCTTCACCTTCGACAATACCTGGATCAATACCTGGCAAATGGGTTTATTCGTCCTTCCAAGTCCCCTGCTTCTTCAGCTTTGTTCTTCGTTCCGAAAAAGGAAGGAGACCTTAGAACTTGTATAGATTATCGCTCCCTGAACCAGATCACCGTTAAGAATAGATATCCGTTACCTTTGATCCCTGAACTCCTGGACCAAGTCAGAAAAGCATGCATATATACAAAGCTGGATCTTAGAGGAGCTTACCACTTGGTACGAGTAAAAGAGGGCGATGAATGGAAGACGGCCTTCCGCACCAAGTATGGGCTATTTGAATATCAGGTCATGCCCTTCGGACTTTGCAATGCCCCGGCCGCCTTTCAATATTTTATGAACGATGTCCTCAGAGAGCTCATAGATGTGTGTGTTGTTGTTTACATTGACAACATCCTCGTTTATTCTTCATCGGAATCTGAACATCGGAAACACGTGAAAATGGTCCTCGAAAGATTGCGTCAACACAAACTTTTCGCTAAGTTGGAAAAATGTGTTTTCAACGTGACTGAAGTTGAATTCTTGGGATTCATATTATCACCTGGCGGAGTGCGTATGGATTCAAAGAAGGTCGATGCAGTTCTCAAATGGCCATCGCCATCCTCCGTAAAAGGTGTGCAAAGCATGTTAGGCTTCGCTAACTTTTACCGCAGGTTTATCCCCGAATTCTCTCGAATAGTCCAGCCCATCACTGCCTTGTTAAAGAAAAACAAACGTTTTGAATGGTCTACCGAGGCGGAACAAGCTTTCCAGGATTTGAAGACTAAATTTATCTCTGCACCAATCTTAAAACACCCTCGCCCCGAACTCCCCTACATCGTGGAAACTGATGCTTCAAGCCTTGCCATGGGGGCAGTTCTATCACAAAAGGACCCGGTAACCAATCAGTTGCATCCCGTGGCATTTTGGTCCCGAAAATTCTCGCCTCCTGAAATCAATTACACGATTACTGACAAGGAACTTCTGGCTATCAAGTCTGCCTTTAAGGCTTGGCGGCATTATCTGCTGGGGGCCCGACACACCGTTACTGTGATTACGGATCACCGAAACCTGCAATATTTGAAAACCGCAAAAGCCCTATCCTCTAGACAACTCCGTTGGGCATTATTCTTTGCCGAGTTTGACTTCATAATTACCTATCGACCTGGTACAAAGAACGGTAAAGCTGATGCCCTTTCTCGGATGGGAGTGGAAGAACACTTGATCAACCCTAAACCTGTACCAATCATTCCCGAACAAAGAATTCTGGGTGTAATCGCCACAGAATCCATAGAGGAAGTTAAGGATAAAGCCAGGCAACTTGTAACTCCAGCAGACATACAGAATTGGCATCTGCAGGGAAAGGACTTTGCAGTAAAGGACAACTTATTGTATTTCCAAGAACGATTATACCTACCCAGCACAGATTTACAGAAAAAAGTAATCTCTTGTTATCACGATTCTTTAATGGAAGGACATCCCGGTATGGCCAAGACCTCAGAAAAGATCAAGCGCTACTTCTGGTGGCCGTCTTGGAAAAAAGATATCAGAGACTTTATAATGTCCTGTGGAGTATGCGCCCAAAACAAGAGTCAAAAGGAAAGACCAGCAGGCCTCTTACGCCCTATTGACATCCCACCTCGCCCTTGGCATACGCTTTCTATGGACTTCATCACCGATCTACCTCCATGCTCCGGATACAATACGATTCTAGTAATCGTGGACTTATTCTCCAAGATGGCGCATTTCATTCCGCTCAAAGGCTTGCCAACAGCAGCAACTCTGGCCCGAGAATTTCTCGAAAACATCGTCCGACTGCACGGTTTTCCTTCGGTTCTAATTTCGGATCGAGGTAGTCAATTTATTTCTCATTTTTGGCAAAGTTGCTGTCGGTCGGCTCAAATTGATGTGAGACTATCGACCAGTCACCACCCTCAGACCGACGGACAAACCGAGAGGACCAATCAAACTCTGGACCAGTATTTACGCTGCATGCTGCAACAAACTGAAAAAACTTGGAAAGACATCCTTTGGATAGCCGAATATGCCTACAATAACTCTGTCCATTCGGGAACTGGGAAAACCCCGTTTTTTCTTTTGTACGGCAGTCAACCTCGAACCTCGGAGTTGGATCCCCTCCAAGATCTTGAAACACCAGCAGTAGACTACCTGCATTCTACAATCACCCAAGCCTTTAAGGAAGCTGTTTCTCACCTTCAAAGTGCTAAAGAACAATACAAGAAAGGAGCAGATCAACATCGGAAGGAAGCCCCTCAATATCAAGTAGGGGATCAAGTCTGGTTATCCACCAAATATCTACCTCTAAAAGGGCCACGCACATTCAACCCAAGATACCTTGGTCCCTATTCCATCACTACCATAGTAAACCCAGTAGCGGTCAAGTTGGACTTGCCCCCTCACATGAAGATACATCCGGTCTTCCACGTCTCTCTATTAAAACCCGTGCAACCTCAAACCCGACTAACTAAATCTCCAAAACCTATCCTAGTTGATGGAGAACTCGAGTTTGAAGTCAAAAGCATTCTGGACTCCAAGATCTCCAAATCTAAACTATTTTACCTAATTGACTGGAAAGGCTACGGCCCCCAAGAGAGATCCTGGGAACCTGCTGAATATGTCCACCCTCCTCGCCTAATCAAAAGATTTCACCGAACATTTCCTGACAAGCCAAAACCCCCAGAGAAGCACGGTTTGGGAGGGGCCTTGAGGGTGGGTACTGTCATGATCTCTGCTTCCAAAAGGTCAGGGTTTTCCCAACTCCCTTGGAAGCAGATCCATAACCCAGGTTCCGAGTGCCAACCAGTCCCAATTGGGACCTTTTGGACCCAGTCCTGGCGCCAGTGGCACCAGGCTCATAAATATGCCCAGTCCCAGCGCTGGAAGCGCCGGGCTCATAATGCTTGGGTGGACTTACCTGCAGCAGACCATGCTGCTTACTTGCCTGCCAGTTGAGCCTCTGATCCTCTTCTGTTTGGAACTACTTTTCCTGTTGGGTGGGGCAGGAGCCACTCCCTAGATTCAGAACACTGGATTTATTCTGGAAAGCAGGAACTCTTTTCTTACCTAGGCGTGGCTGTGGAAGGAGACACCTAAGCACTACAGGAGGCTATTTAAACCACACCCGATGGATGAATCTTGCTTTGCGTTATTCTGCATCCTCTGCAGCAGAACGCTCATCGTGTCTTCTGCATCTGATCCTGGGCCTAAGGAAAAAGGCTTACCATCCTGAATCCAGTCTTCAGCAACACCTATAAAGACAAGAAAGAACAGGTTAGCATTACGGTCTTCAGTGACAGCTCTTCACTTACCTGGTCCATCGGCTGTCACCAACGCCTCGCGCTGCATCCCGGCATCTGAAAGACAAAGGCTTACCTACTCTTCGTGCGCTCCGGAGGTCTTCACACTGCATTCCGGCATCTGAAAGACAAAAGCTTACCAACTCTTCGCACGCTCCGGAGGCCTTCGGCGCTGCATCCCGCATTGAAAGACAAAACAAGGTGCGTTTAAAGACATTGGGGAACTTTAATACTCACGTGCCATTACTCCTTTCCACATCTAACCCAGTGGGTATTCCGGCACCCTGCAGCCGCTCCGAACTTGTACCTGCAAAATAAAAAGACAGTTAGAGCGCATCGTGAAGCAGGCAACAAGCGCTTACTTACGTGCTTCCAGGCGCTTCTATTCGTCACACGGGCTCCATCTTCAACTCACTTCAGCCCGTCATCCGCCATCGCCGGAACCCTGCAAAACAAGAAACATCATTACTAAAGACTTTAAAGACATTAGAATTACTCGAAACTTACCGTTCGTGCAGTAAACGACGGACAGCAGTCCTCTGAAGTCAAGAGGCCTGCTCCCCTTATCCAGTGAAGAAACTGGTTACAGCACCCTGCCCCGAGGCAGATGGAGAGCACGGCGTTCACTTACCTAAGGTGAGAGCGTTAACCTTTGGGGTTCTACAGGAGAAGAGAAAGGGAAGAAGAGAGAGACATTCAATAACCCAGTTCCTTAATCCCATATTTTCTATCTGCAGACATCTTACCCTTCGAGTCAGACATACAGTGCACAGAGGTCCAGCCCAAAGAGCCAGCCGTGTGTTACACATCACCTTTGAAGATACGGTATACGCCCAGTCAAGACCGGCGCCTCTACGGGAATCAGGTGAGCGTTACAGAACGCAAAGCCTACCACAAAACTCCCGTCCAGGCGCTATGGAAACCTCGGATACCGACCAGCTAGCCCAGTTACTTGGGGAACTAAGGGCAAAAGTGCATGCAGCCCGTCAGGAAACGAACGCTCTAAGAAGGGAACTGATTATTTCCAAGGAGCGAACAGATGATCTCGCTAGACAATTGCTACAGTCACAAGCCGGACAGACCCTGTTACCCGCATCTGGGGGAAATCTTCCTTCTACATCCTCTATGAATCCAGTGCAGATCAACCTACCTGGGAATGTACCTCTGGCTCCGCCCGAACGATTTTCTGGTGACCCAAAGAGGTTTGCAGTATTTATCAATAAGTGCCGGTTGCATTTCTTATGCCGGCCAGCAGCCTTTCCAACTGATCAAGCTAAAGTAGCTTTCGTGCTTTCGTACCTTAGTGGCAATGCGGCAGACTGGTCGATCCCTCTAGTAAATCAAGATGATCCGGTCCTCCATGATTTTCAAGCTTTTCAGCTCAGTATGGAAAAACTGTTCGCAAGACATTCACAGGGGCAGGCCTTGGACAATGAGCTTCTTTCGTTGCGACAAGGTAATCAAGACCTTTTGGCTTATATTGCGTCTTTCAACAGACTGATAGTGGAAACTCAATGGCCTGAGGACAAAAGGATTACGCTGTTTTATAGAGGTCTACGTGGAGAGCTCAAAGATGTGTTAGCCCAAGTAGTGAATCCCCCACAAGATTGTTCGGACTATATAGACTTAGTCGTTCAAATAGATCACAGTCTGCAGAACAGGAAGGCCGATCGTTCCAAGTTTGATGCTCGAGTATTTTCCAAACCGCCAACTCCTTCCAAAGGAGTAGACTCCGGGGAACCCATGCAAATAGGGGGTCTGAAAGGTCCTCTAACACAAAAGGAGCGGGAAAGGAGAAAACAGTTGCAATTATGCCTCTATTGCGGAAACTCAGGGCACTTTCTTCGAGACTGTCCGGTGAAACCTGCCAAGAAGGCAGTAGGAGCTGCAGTTACCAAAGTTACAAACTCTGAGCAGGGAAACGACCTCGCCCGACAAGAATAGAGGTCCTCTTGCCGAGCGTGAAAACCAGTTCCATGACCTCGCATTTCGTGATACCTATGGTCCTCATTAGCCCTGATAATCCGGATCGATTACATGCAATTGAAGCTTACGTCGACAGCGGTGCCATCGGCAATTATGTGGATCATGAAATGGTTTTGAGGATGAATCTAACTCTTTGTCCCAAGGCTGTAAAGGACGTCATTACTACGGTGGATGGTACGGAGATAGCCTCCGGGCCAGTAACGCATACCACTCAAGAGGTGACGCTAGTAAGTCAAGATGGACACCATGAGAAGATCGTGTTCGATGTGATCAAGGCCCCTCAGTTTCAGATTATTATAGGAATACCTTGGTTAGAGAAACACAATCCTCTGATCGATTGGCGAGCAAGAACGGTCCAGTTTCCAGAATGTGTCTCTACTTGTCGCCCTCCACCTAGTGTTGCACTGGCAGCAATTTCTTCAGAGACTCCCCAGTTACCTCCCGAATACCTAGAATACCAAGATGTTTTCCGGAAGGATCAGGCTAACTCTCTACCTCCTCATAGGTCTTATGACTGCCAGATAGACCTGATACCTGGATCTACTCCTCCTTGTAGTAGAATTTATGCCCTCACCGAGCCTGAGAACCTTCACCTTCGACAATACCTGGATCAATACCTGGCAAATGGGTTTATTCGTCCTTCCAAGTCCCCTGCTTCTTCAGCTTTGTTCTTCGTTCCGAAAAAGGAAGGAGACCTTAGAACTTGTATAGATTATCGCTCCCTGAACCAGATCACCGTTAAGAATAGATATCCGTTACCTTTGATCCCTGATCTCCTGGACCAAGTCAGAAAAGCATGCATATATACAAAGCTGGATCTTAGAGGAGCTTACCACTTGGTACGAGTAAAAGAGGGCGATGAATGGAAGACGGCCTTCCGCACCAAGTATGGGCTATTTGAATATCAGGTCATGCCCTTCGGACTTTGCAATGCCCCGGCCGCCTTTCAATATTTTATGAACGATGTCCTCAGAGAGCTCATAGATGTGTGTGTTGTTGTTTACATTGACAACATCCTCGTTTATTCTTCATCGGAATCTGAACATCGGAAACACGTGAAAATGGTCCTCTAAAGATTGCGTCAACACAAACTTTTCGCTAAGTTGGAAAAATGTGTTTTCAACGTGACTGAAGTTGAATTCTTGGGATTCATATTATCACCTGGCGGAGTGCGTATGGATTCAAAGAAGGTCGATGCAGTTCTCAAATGGCCATCACCATCCTCCGTAAAAGGTGTGCAAAGCATGTTAGGCTTCGCTAACTTTTACTGCAGGTTTATCCCCGAATTCTCTCGAATAGTCCAGCCCATCACTGCCTTGTTAAAGAAAAACAAACGTTTTGAATGGTCTACCGAGGCGGAACAAGCTTTCCAGGATTTGAAGACTAAATTTATCTCTGCACCAATCTTAAAACACCCTCGCCCCGAACTCCCCTACATCGTGGAAACTGATGCCTCAAGCCTTGCCATGGGGGCAGTTCTATCACAAAAGGACCCGGTAACCAATCAGTTGCATCCCGTGGCATTTTGGTCCCGCAAATTCTCGCCTCCTGAAATCAATTACACGATTACTGACAAGGAACTTCTGGCTATCAAGTCTGCCTTTAAGGCTTGGCGGCATTATCTGCTGGGGGCCCGACACACCGTTACTGTGATTACGGATCACCGAAACCTGCAATATTTGAAAACCACAAAAGCCCAATCCTCTAGACAACTCCGTTGGGCATTATTCTTTGCCGAGTTTGACTTCATAATTACCTATCGACCTGGTACAAAGAACGGTAAAGCTGATGCCCTTTCTCGGATGGGAGTGGAAGAACACTTGATCAACCCTAAACCTGTACCAATCATTCCCGAACAAGAATTCTGGGTGTAATCGCCACAGAATCCATAGAGGAAGTTAAGGATAAAGCCAGGCAACTTGTAACTCCAGCAGACATACAGAATTGGCATCTGCAGGGAAAGGACTTTGCAGTAAAGGATAACTTATTGTATTTCCAAGAACGATTATACCTACCCAGCACAGATTTACAGAAAAAAGTAATCTCTTGTTATCACGATTCTTTAATGGAAGGACATCCCGGTATGGCCAAGACCTCAGAAAAGATCAAGCGCTACTTCTGGTGGCCGTCTTGGAAAAAAGATATCAGAGACTTTATAATGTCCTGTGGAGTATGCGCCCAAAACAAGAGTCAAAAGGAAAGACCAGCAGGCCTCTTACGCCCTATTGACATCCCACCTCGCCCTTGGCATACGCTTTCTATGGACTTCATCACCGATCTACCTCCATGCTCCGGATAAAATACGATTCTAGTAATCGTGGACTTATTCTCCAAGATGGCGCATTTCATTCCGCTCAAAGGCTTGCCAACAGCAGCAACTCTGGCCCGAGAATTTCTCGAAAACATCGTCCGACTGCACGGTTTTCCTTCGGTTCTAATTTCGGATCGAGGTAGTCAATTTATTTCTCATTTTTGGCAAAGTTGCTGTCGGTCGGCTCAAATTGATGTGAGACTATCGACCAGTCACCACCCTCAGACCGACGGACAAACCGAGAGGACCAATCAAACTCTGGAACAGTGTTTACGCTGCATGCTGCAACAAACTGAAAAAACTTGGAAAGACATCCTTTGGATAGCCGAATATGCCTACAATAACTCTGTCCATTCGGGAACTGGGAAAACCCAGTTTTTTCTTTTGTACGGCAGTCACCCTCGAACCTCGGAGTTGGATCCCCTCCAAGATCTTGAAACACCAGCAGTAGACTACCTGCATTCTACAATCACCCAAGCCTTTAAGGAAGCTGTTTCTCACCTTCAAAGGGCTAAAGAACAATACAAGAAAGGAGCAGATCAACATCGGAAGGAAGCCCCTCAATATCAAGTAGGGGATCAAGTCTGGTTATCCACCAAATATCTACCTCTAAAAGGGCCACGCACATTCAACCCAAGATACCTTGGTCCCTATTCCATCACTACCATAGTAAACCCAGTAGCGGTCAAGTTGGACTTGCCCCCTCACATGAAGATACATCCGGTCTTCCACGTCTCTCTATTAAAACCCGTGCAACCTCAAACCCGACTAACTAAATCTCCAAAACCTATCCTAGTTGATGGAGAACTCGAGTTTGAAGTCAAAAGCATTCTGGACTCCAAGATCTCCAAATCTAAACTATTTTACCTAATTGACTGGAAAGGCTACGGCCCCCAAGAGAGATCCTGGGAACCTGCTGAATATGTCCACGCTCCTCGCCTAATCAAAAGATTTCACCGAACATTTCCTGACAAGCCAAAACCCCCGGAGAAGCCCGGTTTGGGAGGGGCCTTGAGGGGGGGTACTGTCATGATCTCTTCTTCCAAAAGGTCAGGGTTTTCCCAACTCCCTTGGAAGCAGATCCATAACCCAGGTTCCGAGTGCCAACCAGTCCCAATTGGGACCTTTTTGACCCAGTCCTGGCGCCAGTGGCACCAGGCTCATAAATATGCCCAGTCCCAGCGCTGGAAGCGCCGGGCTCATAATGCTTGGGTGGACTTACCTGCAGCAAACCATGCTGCTTACTTGCCTGCCAGTTGAGCCTCTGATCCTCTTCTGTTTGGAACTACTTTTCCTGTTGGGTGGGGCAGGAGCCACTCCCTAGATTCAGAACACTGGAACTCTTCTGGAAAGCAGGAACTCTTTTCTTACCTAGGCGTGGCTGTGGAAGGAGACACCTAAGCACTACAGGAGGCTATTTAAACCACACCCGATGGATGAATCTTGCTTTGCGTTATTCTGCATCCTCTGCAGCAGAACGCTCATCGTGTCTTCTGCATCTGATCCTGGGCCTAAGGAAAAAGGCTTACCATCCTGAATCCAGTCTTCAGCAACACCTATAAAGACAAGAAAGAACAGGTTAGCATTACGGTCTTCAGTGACAGCTCTTCACTTACCTGGTCCATCGGCTGTCACCAACGCCTCGCGCTGCATCCCGGCATCTGAAAGACAAAGGCTTACCTACTCTTCGTGCGCTCCGGAGGTCTTCACACTGCATTCCGGCATCTGAAAGACAAAAGCTTACCAACTCTTCGCACGCTCCGGAGGCCTTCGGCGCTGCATCCCGCATCTGAAAGACAAAACAAGGTGCGTTTAAAGACATTGGGGAACTTTAATACTCACGTGCCATTACTCCTTTCCACATCTAACCCAGTGGGTATTCCGGCACCCTGCAGCCGCTCCGAACTTGTACCTGCAAAATAAAAAGACAGTTAGAGCGCATCGTGAAGCAGGCAACAAGCGCTTACTTACGTGCTTCCAGGCGCTTCTATTCGTCACACGGGCTCCATCTTCAACTCACTTCAGCCCGTCATCCGCCATCGCCGGAACCCTGCAAAACAAGAAACATCATTACTAAAGACTTTAAAGACATTAGAATTACTCGAAACTTACCGTTCGTGCAGTAAACGACTGACAGCAGTCCTCTGAAGTCAAGAGGCCTGCTCCCCTTATCCAGTGAAGAAACTGGTTACAGCACCCTGCCCCGAGGCAGATGGAGAGCACGGCGTTCACTTACCTAAGGTGAGAGCGTTAACCTTTGGGGTTCTACAGGAGAAGAGAAAGGGAAGAAGAGAGAGACATTCAATAACCCAGTTCCTTAATCCCATATTTTCTATCTGCAGACCTCTTACCCTTCGAGTCAGACATACAGTGCACAGAGGTCCAGCCCAAAGAGCCAGCCGTGTGTTACACATCACCTTTGAAGATACGGTATACGCCCAGTCAAGACCGGCGCCTCTACGGGAATCAGGTGAGCGTTACATATTGTCTGGCACCGCAAGCCTGCTGCTGTGGGTGAAAGAGCCCCTTGGGTGTGTAAAAAGGTGAACGCAGGGCAGCAAACTGTGGAAAGGCCTGAGCGGGCAATGCCCACCCAACATCTGGAAATACCACACTTACAGGTGTTAATGTCACTGCGGTGGACCCAACTACATTAGCTTAAGGGCCCACCTGTTAGACAATCCTGGCTATGCCTCTGATAGGGGGGAGGAAGTGCCACACGTCCCTGAGCTCTCCATGAAGGGGAAGTTACTGATGTGAGCTGGGATAGGGCTAAGCAGGAGCAGCATGGAGGGAAATGCAAAAGTCTATGGGTACCCCAAAAAAGGCTAATTCTTCATAGATTCGCACCTAGCGATTTAGCTACATTCATACTGTATTGTGTTTGTGATTTATATGCGTTTTTGTGTTGTGGGCCAAAATACAGAAATCTCCAGTTCAGAAAGCGAATCTAAGTAGACACTGCTAAAAGTGATACCCTCAAAAGCCAGCGACCCCCACTTCAAAGACATGCTGCATAATGTACTCTGTCACACAGACAACCAAGGCAGAGATTCCTGTTCCCCAGCCAACGTTAGATTAGCATGGTGATCAGATTATATATAGCCAGTAAGATAGCTCAGCGGGTTGCGGGTTGCGTGCTCACTGTTGCCATCTGCGTGTGATCTGCAGGTCGCAAGTTCAAATCCCTGCAAGGCCAACTCAGCCTTTCATTCTTCTGAGGTCGATCAGTGAGCACTACCTCCGGTTGGGTGATATTATATGCAAATATGTTCTCTGTAAAGCGCTTTGGAGAAAGCGCTGTATTAATGACACACCATATAGATAGGTAACATTGTGGCTTTGGTCTCCAGCCTCACAGGAGTTTAACAGCATAGGTGGCTTGGGCAATATGGATTCTGGACACTTTCCCTTTGGGCCATTTGATTGCCTGATCCTGTGGTTTTGTATACAGCCTGGCTACTATTTTCTTGCTTTACAAGCCGCCTGCTATTTACTCCCCTGGTCCTGCCAGAGAAAGGTCTATTTTGCTGAAGTTAGAAATGTCCGTGACTTCGCTCAATAAAAGACAGGGATAGGATTCATGCCTCAGCATGGACCTTACCTCATGCCTCAGCATAGACCTTACCTCATGCCTCAGCACAGACCTTACCTCTCAACTTTCGCTCTCCGATTCATCACCCCTCTTCTCTGCCGGCACCAAAAGCTCCTCAAGGCAAAGTCCCTCGTCTTTGATGGTAGCATTAGGCTGAGTATGACCTTCATCCTTGTAACAAGGGCTCATCGACATTTTAGTCACAAAAAGCACCTGGAAATGACAACCTTCCGCACCTTGTAGCCCCTGTTTCTCGGCCTTGTTAAGCAAGGGCGCCCACCTCTCACCCCGAGCCAGGGACAGTCCCCATGGAAGCCACCACCCCCACCCACCAGTCCACCTGGGTAGGGAGGGCACTGTTAACAGGAGATTGTCTACACCCTGCTTTCTTAAATCACTAATGGACAGAGACACCAGAGTGAGTTTTAAAGGATCGTATCGGGGTCCCCTTTTCAGTTCATAAAACCACTGATACCTTTTACCGTCCCTAGGATTCCCCTGGCGTGAGCTCCATCTGACTGGGGACCTGCTATGTCAGCTCACCCATCCTTGGAGCGGTCTCAGGGACCCCTAGGGTGAGTCTGGTGCAACAGACCCCCTACCTACCTCTGGTGCTGGATACCATTCTCAGGCATGGCCATGGGGAACCAGTGAGCACTGTGTAACTGACCGAAATACTGGCAAAACGGTTTCACTCAAACAACATGGCGTCAATATTCAGTCACGATTTCGATTTTTGCTGCACGTCACTTTTTTCCTCTGATGCCAGTCACAAGAGACAACAAGAACTCAACAGCATTTCCACCAGGAATAATTTGGAAGTTAAGTTGGTCATCTTTGCAAGGCCAACCCGCCTCTTTTCAATTTGCACAGCGTCAAATAATTCAGTGAAGAAACATCAGGCCTCATTCCGAGTACGGCGCTAACCAATGGGGCTATTAACGCCTTGGTTGACGCCGTACCCGGACCGGTAGCGCCTTGGTGGATGGCGGAATCACCGCCCCATTCCAGGGTTGGCGGGGCGGTAATTCCCCATTCACCAAGGCTCTTCCCCATTCCCAAATGAGCCCCCATAGGGCTCAATGGGAATGGGGAAGATGCAAATAACGGTGACCGTTCATTACGGTCACCGTTATTGGCTTGGAGGCCCCTTTGCGCCCTCGACTTTAACACCTGCTCAAAGCAGGCGTTAAGGGCGAGGGCGCAGAGGGAACTCGGAGTATGGCGGTAAGGGATTACCGCCACCGGTCTCGTTACCGGTGGCTGCTATCCCTTACCGCCATACTCGGAATGAGGCCCACCGTATTGGAAGAGGCCAGTTGAACTTACATCACTAAATAGAGACAAGCATTTTAACTTCAAGTGACAGGAAGTAAAGAAAGTTCCAGAAAAGCTCAGAAGCGCCCAGGGCGTCTATTTTCAGCTGCCTGACGTACGCTATGGACCCCTGACTGTTGAGGGAACTATGCAGCCAGAGGCGCCTGCGCGGAGGAGAGGCCGTCAGTGGCCCCTCCTGCAGGGAGGGAGGGGTGCGGGGAGTGGAGACCTAGTTCTGCTCTCTTAACAGGTCGCAGTAAAGTGGCTCATTTTTCAAACTTGGCATTTCTGCTTCTAGAGAGGGATTATTTGCATAACATTGCACTGGCCGATTTAGTGCTAAGTAAATGGTGGAGTAAAGGCGGTCCCTTGGTGCCCCCCCCCCCCCCTGACAGCCCTTCCTAGGCAGTGCCCTCTACGCTCACATGCAAGGAGCACCGGGGGAGAAGCAGGCAGTTATGGCAATCCAAGGGTCCCCGACCCACCATCCTGAACCCCGACATGCCCCCTGAGATGGAATGCCATCTGGGCAGGGCATAGAAGCCCTATGCAATCAATAATGAAACTACATGGGTAATTCCACCTCTGGAAGTGTAATCTGCTGATCAGATGTCCCTTATGCTCCATGCCCAAAGTGTGTGGCTGTGCCCTGCACTGCCAGCCTCCAGGTCTGCAGCGCCTGCTCTAGCAGTGGCACAGAGCATGTTTAGGGGTCACCGGTGTCACAGTGACATCTGCAGCGACAGCCAAGTTCCTGAATTTAAGACATGCACCCCTGCACCAAAACCCTATAATTATGGGTTCACCCTCCAGGGGGCAGATGAAGCTTTAGAAATAAGCCACACCAGTGTTACTGTATGGTGGCTAGTATTTCTTATAACTATTACAGCCACAGCAATTTGATATCACAACTCTGGGCCCAGTTCAGCTGAGGCACGGGTGGTATAGCTCAGTGGCAACACGTTCGTCTTGGAAGCAAGTCGACCTTGAGCAACACAGGTTTGAATCTTGAATACTCTTCTGTATTAAGCGCGTTATAAACAACCAATCATAATTATTCTCAACCAGACAGACTAGGCCTTGCCACTGCTGGCAGGACCGTAGCCCTTTGGATTGCCACTCTTTGTTCCTTTGTGAGGGCAGGAAACTCCTTCCCCAGCGAGACAGGCACTCCACAGGAAGCTGGCCTGGGCGCAGGGACCAAAGGGCACATCCATGCACAAAAGGCTTGGCCTCACACCGGGGTGATGAAGAAGGGGTCTCCCACCATGGATGTAATTTTAGGGGGGGCATGGGTGTTTGTCCCCCCCCCAAACTTTCACGGCACACCATTTTGTCCCCATTCATTTGGCTGGGGCACCTTTTCTTCAGATGTTATGTCCCCCCAACCTTTTCAGCAACGTTACTCCACTGTCTCCCACTTCTTCCTTCATTCATTTTGTTGTACCTCTGTTTGGGGAGTTGGTCTCTCTAAAGTCCTCCTCTGCCAGTTTCGTGAAGACTGAGTGTCCAAGGAAGAGGTGAGCTATGTCCCCTACCCATTCCCAGGGACCATTGGGGAGGACCTGCCGCTGTGACAAGACCAGCCTCTCTGCCAGCCAGAATAGTACCCAGGACCACATTGTGTTTTAGGACACCTTCAGTTGCACGTCAACCTCCCCTGAGTGTGTGAACACAGGAACAAGGACTGAAACGTATTCTTGCGTCCCTGTATTGGGACTGATGGGATAGAAATGAGTCTGTCCCACCCCCCTAGGTGCTTTAGAGTGCGGAGAATCCAATAGGTGAAGTTGACCAATTGTACCACACGACCATTGTCCCTCCCCAGACCCCGAAAATTATACGGAAGTATGGGTATATTTGGGTATATTTGGCAGGGGACGGAGGCTGCATTTACATGACATGTGCCTTTGAAAAGTATGTGCAAGCAGGACAAAGCTTACAAAATGTGTGTAGGGCATGAATGCCGATAAAGGGAACACCCTTATATGAATGAAGCTTCAGTAAGAAGGGAAAAGGAGTGCAAACATGGGGAAGAATTTGTTACTGTAGAAGTAAAGAAAGGGGGAATGTTGGGATGGAAATGAGTCTGTTCCACCCCTTAGGTGTTTCAGAATGAGGAAAATCCCATAGGTGACAGTGCGATATACCAGGGGGGGAGAAGGCCATGCTAAGACAACCAGAATGAACATAAAAAGCTGTCAAACAATGGTTACTTTTTGCCAATAACAAAACCTGAAATGGCTCTCTCGGAAATGAACTCTAGCACCTCCCTCCAGAAAGTCAACACTCGTGGACAATGCCACACCATATGGATTAACGTCCCCTTTTCTTTCCCACATGCCAAACAAAAATCAACTTTAATCAGTCCAAAATCACACATTCGCACTGGAGTCCAGTATAATCTCCCCAAAACCTTCTGATGTACAAGACGTAACCTAAGATCCATATTTCTGGTATATCCAACTTGCCACAAATAATTCCAGGTATCATCACTCACTTCAAAACCTAAATCTACCTCACATTTCTGATTCAATGTGTTCCAAGACTCTAACAATGAATCATCCTCTCTCATAAGTTTTAAATATGTAGAAACATTGCGAGGCGATAAGCAAAACATGTCCTAACCCACCGGCTCCTTTCCAATCGGGATAGTCATCATACCAAAAACCTGAGTTAGAAGACTTTCCAATTCCCTATATCTATTCCTCTCCCTTCCACTTAAATCAAACATACTTTGAAGTTCTTCAAAAGACAATAAATTCCCATCCCTCAATAAATCCTCCAATATCAAAACTCCCTTTGAAATCCAACTTCTCCAGTACAAAACTATATTACTTATTTGCAAGGCAGGATTATACCAAATCGAAGAATTATGATTCAAAAATATATTACCATCAAAGTAACGTATCCACCATGACATTAAATCTTTAGTCACCTTAATAGTTGGTAACCCAGTAGAAACTGTAGGTACTTTCCCCATTGAGAAAATATTATGCAACCTGAATGGCAACAAGGCATCTCTTTCTATAGTCAACCAGCTTGGTTCATCCTCCGACTCTACCTTAGCATATTGGGCTGCTTTTTTTCAGATAAAGCCCCTATACTACTTTTCCAAATTTGGATATCCAAACCCCCCCCCCTTCCTTAGTGCCCCGCTGCAAAATATATTTTGGAATCCTAGGTGCCTTCTTCTCGCCCCAAAGAAATTCCTGAAAAACCCTATCAACGTTTTAAAATATTTTTTTAGAAAAACTAAGAGGAATAGATTGTATAACATATAATGTTTTAGGTTGAAGTGACATTTTAATAGTATTAACCTTTACCCAGATCCCTAAATCTAATTGTGACCACTTTCTAATATCTCTCCTAATTACTTCCAATAATTTATTTATATTAAATTGAACCATTTTCTGCACATCTTTAATCAGAAAGATCCCTAAATATTTCAAATAACTCTCTTACCACCTAAAATTCCACCCTTCAAAATTACCTCTTCGAACCGCCGTTGACAGGGGAAACACTTCTTTTTTATCCCAATTAATTTTATATCCTGAAAACTTGCCCACTCGTTCAAGTAGTTCCTTAAGAGCCATACTGCCCCTCTCCGGATCAGAGAGCACTACTACCATATCATCCGCATACGAGAGCACTTTAACCTCTTTTGTCCCAATTCTCAGACCATGCACTGTCTGTTCATAACGTATCAAAACTACCAAGGGCTCCAGGGCGATATTAAATAAAAAAGGCGATAAGGGACATCCCTGTCTTGTACCTCTACGAAGACTATAAGCATCGAACATTACACTATTAACCCAAACGCGTGCCATCGCGGAAACCTGAAGACAATGAACCAACCTTCTGAACCTACTCCCAAATCCCATTTTTTCCATAGTCAATTCTCAAAAATCCCAATTTACTCTGTCAAATGCCTTCTCAGCATCCATGAAGACCAAGGCCGCATCAGCACGTTCCTTACTATAAATACTTCTTATGTCCACTAATGTCCTTATATTGTCATAACCTGATCTACCTTTCATAAAGCCCACTTGGGACTCATGAATGATTTTCCCAATGCAACCACCCAACCTATTTGCCAATACCTTTGTAAAAAGCTTGACGTTCAATCCATTCAACAAAGATATTGGTCTGTAGTTCTTACAATATTTGCTATCTTTTCCTTCTTTAGGTATCACCGTAATCATGGCCTCAGTCATCAAATGACACAGATTTTCCCCTTTAAAAAAAGAATTGAACAAATCACATAATATTGGAGCCAAAAAAGTATCAAATTTCCTATAAAATTCAATGGGTAGTCCATGCAAACCCAGAGATTTCCCTAATTCTAGTTGACCAATAGCTAGAAGAACTTCATCAATCCCAAAGTCTGCTTACAACATACTATTATCATCAAGTGACAGTTTTTTAAGAGGAATATTTTAAAATAGTTTTTCCAAATCTTGCTTGACCATCGATTCCTCTTCCGCATATAGCTTTTTGTAATAGTTTTTAAAACTTAAACAAATATCATTATTCTTCGACAATAATTGTTCATTCTCATCTTTAATCCCATGAACAAAAGACCCCCCATGCATACCCTTCAGCCTTACCGCCAGCAACCTACCACTTCTGTCACCAGCCTCCCAATATTTTTGTTGTGGAAAAAAAAGACCTCTTTCTGCCAATAAGTTGTTTGTATTTGTCAATTTTTCCTTAATCTGATTAATTTCCACCCTGTCTTCTAATCTCCCATGTCAGGCATATTTTTGTTGTAGTTTTGATAATTGACCTTCCAATATAACCACCTCCTCCATGGATTTTTTTCTGAAGACGAGAAATCCAATTCATCAATAAGCCCCTAATCGTCACCTTAAATCTATACCATAGAACCCCTTTTCCTGCAGAACTGTCATTTATTTAAAAAAAATTGGGTCATACGCAGCAATAAGTCCATTGTTACTTCCCTTTCTTCTATTATGCCCGTCTTCAATCTCCCTTTTCTAAAAGCTTGTAATGCCTCATCCATTTGTAGACAGACATCTACGGGTGCCTGATCAGAAATCTCTCTCTCTCTGCTATTAACAACTAGAGTCTTATCCAACAGTGTTTTACTAATCAAGATATAATCCAATCTGGTGAAAGAGTCATGCACCAGAGAAAAAAACATAAATTCTTCATCGGAAGGATGCAACTCCCTCCATATATCAATCAATCCATACATTTCAAGAAAGTGATCAAACTCCCTACAAGTATTCACGTTAGTATATCTGCACAAACTAATTCTATCATCCAATTTAGAATCCCGAATACAATTAAAATCTCCTCCCAAAATGATAGTTTGCATTCCATTCAAAATGCTGAAATATTCGCAAAGTAGTCTTTACCAGAAGTACAAGGACAATAAATATAACCCAATGTGATCATATTTTCCCTATAGATTATATCAGCAAAAATCATACGCCCTTCTGCATCCATTACAACCTTCTCCACTTTATATTGCAATCCCTTCCTGAACAAAATACTCACTCCCCTCTTCGTCGAGTACAATTCGACAGATCTTTATTATATTTAGAATTGGTCAATCATTGTCTCTTTTCATCTATTAAATGTGTTTCCTGCAAGAAAACAATGTCAGCCTTAGACCTCCATAACATTATTTTACTTGCTGTATAAGCGCCTAAATAGCAAAAAAGAAATAAATAAAATACAATAAAAGATGAATTACTTAATATGTGACTAAAATGTCCACAAAATTTAATATCTTAAGTGTGAGAAAAAAAAGAAATCCCAATGTGCGTGTGATTTTTAGGTGACAGCCTTAGGACTGTCCATTCCAAACATGTAGAGTAAGAAGGTACGGTAGTAGTATGTTTATCAGAGGCATAGCTGGATTGTCTAACAAGTGGGGCCTTAAGGAAATGCAGTTGGGCCCACTGCAGTAACATTAATATCTGTAAATGCCCACACAGGGCTGCTGAGTGGGCATGTACAGATTTTGGGTGGGCCTTGCCTGCTCAGGCCCTACCCCGCCTACGCCTCTGATGTTTCTTCACTTCACTGCATTGTGTGTCTCATATGATGTCACTTCCTGCCTTTGTCAGCAAATACTCTTCGACTATATTATATCTGGTGAGGAGACTTCCTGAGAGTTTATCTCGAACAGATGCACCCATGTAGATTGAGAAATGGCCTCCATGTGCCGCTTTCTCGTCACAGTACTTAGCTTTGAATGGCCTTACCTCTCTTTCAGCTAACCCTTTCCTAAGATTTTTTGCTACTGTGGGCCCTGCCCCTCCTTGGGACACATAACCACCCTGTTAACCTTGATCCCTTCATTTTTCACTTTCCTGTCTCTCACCGGTCTGCTGCAATAGGCTCTCTGAACTTCCTCTCTGTTTGTTGGATGGAGTAGCAACAGGTGGCAGTACTCGTCTTAGTCCCGGTTTTTTTCAGGGAACGATCCGGGGATTGGAGGATGCATGCTGGTGACCTGGTAGAGGTTCCAAGGTGCTGCGGGCCGAGTTGATGTCCGGTGTGATTTTGGAATGCCTCCCGGTATGGGGGATGACATCTACTCTGCGAGTTCCCCTGGGACACAACAGCATGAGAACCGAAGAGGGCAGCTTCCGGAACTCATTTCTCTCGGGAGACGTGTAAGTAATTTCAGTGCCGGGTGGCCTCGTTGTAGAGAGTTTAGGCTATGGGAGAGAACATTTAAAAAATAAAGCCTACCCCAATAACTCCGTGAATGAGGGCAGCTGGTGGCGGCAGTCAGTACGCACTGAGCAGGTGCACCAAATGAAAAACCTGTTGGGGGCGGCAAGGCAAGCTGTTCGGTGTACATGTTGTTTGTAATAAGCCCCTTCACATCAAGTCAGTTTTGGTAAATCTCAAAGGTAAGTACTGGGACGAGGAAGGGGGATGTGGAGATAATGATTGGAATACTTACCGTTCATCTTCATTACTCCTAGTCCTATTTTATCTTGTTCCAGTACTGACATCCCGCGTCCCTCTCCCTGGTATGTGAAGGGCCCCAGGACTTCCCTGAGTAAAGAAAACTGAGGGCTTAAGGGCCATCGGGAGGTTCTGTCTCCCAAAGAGGGGTAGGGCCAACGGGAGGGAAAAAGCTGGAGAAGGGGTTCCAGAAAGAGAGGCGGACCTCTCAAAGGTTCGTAGTGGGACTAGGAAGAATAGGCCTGAAAGTCATGAAGATTACCAGTAATTAATCTGATCGTTTAATGACTGCAGCCATAAAGAAGCACCTTAAATCGTGGGTTATGGCACAGTAAACTGTTAGTAGACACCAATAAACTGCAAGCATGAGACCGGCAAGGTGATAATACCCTAATGGTTATTTGCAAGCAGAGACAATCCCTTACAGTGATCATTTTCCACTCACTGGACACCAGGAGGGGCATATACCAGCTGCATAATAAACATTCCAAGATGGCGCTCATTTGGTTCCATCTTGCATATCTTCAGCAGGGGAGCCGTTATGCACAGCGTGCTGGAGCAGGTAAAAATCACTCTTTCATATTTTTTATTTTTTAAAGAGGTAGTTAAATTGTGACATTGCATTAACTAGACAATAACTTCAGAAGTGACAGATAGTTCATGAAAAAGATGTCCCTGTTCTTGTAAAAATTATTATCAATCACAACGAGTTTCACCTCTTGCCCTAAATCTAACGATTGCACTTCATTCATTTCTCTGCATTGGCAAAATTAGTTGTGTGTGGTGTAGGGGAGTGTGGTGGAATAATTCCAACCCCAGTGACCTCTGACTTCTCAGTCGCACATAGTTGTATACAGCGACGTGTCATACATGTACGCGACATGCTTGTCAATGCAGCACATGTGCAACACCCTCTGAATTTGGACAAAGTATGTGAGGTTGGCATCCTATCCCATAAATGTCAATGTAGATAGGCAGAAGTACAGCTCATCTCCAGTGCCCACCCTCTCTCCTCCGGCATGCTGGATGCCATATCTTGGATTGGGTGGCAACTCGAAATGTCACTAGATCTCACTTCAATACCAACCCTTGTATTTGGTCAGACCATTGTATGGTCGAATGTACAATCCGTTTGCCTGAACACACACATTTACCACGTGAACCGCCCAAAAAATCCTAAATTGAAATGATAGTAAACTCCAGACAGCAGATTTGGAAAGCTGCATGCAATCTATTATGAATGACTCCTCAGTTTTAGACACTCCAGGTAGGCTTGCAGAAGCCTACAAATCCCAGGTTACCAACTCACTCGACAGTAATGCACCTCTAAAAACAAAGATCATTCGGGACTGCCGAAACCAGCAAAACCGGTTTACCCATGACCTAAAGATTCTTAAACATGTGAAAAGACAAGGCGAGCCAATAGGGCCAAAAATGAAAACACGGAAAATAGAGAGAAATGGAAATCAATAGACAGAACATACAAAACAAGGTTCCTAATGCTGAAAAGCTTTACTGTGATGCTCAAATCGAAACAGCAGGAAACAACACTAAGAAACTTTTTGAATGATATAAATCTTGGGAAATACCTACTGCCCTCACTCATGCTATCGTCCCTAACAAAGACGACTGTCACAAAGTCCTATTGGCCCACCGTAAAATGCACAACAAACAAGATGCCAAGAAGACATCTTCTGAGCAAAAGACTAGCACTGACTCCAAGAACATACACACCACCCCAAGCTTCCGCTTTAAGACCATGACCATGGACGATACAGCCAAAATGCTAGCAAACATTAGGCCCACCTCCTGTATTGGAGATCTCCTCCTGACTAAGATTATTCTCATTAAACATTAGCATCTTTGCCCCAGATTTATCAGTGCCTCTTTCCTGCATAAGAACGTACCTATTACTATCAAGGAGGTAGCAGTGATGCCCATTATCAAGAAGTGAGGTCTTGGTGCTAAAGACCGTCCGAACCCAAGACCGATAACCAACACCCCTTTCCTGCTAACATTTTGGATAAGGCAGCAACGCTCCAATTTCAAAAACATTTGGAATCTGCATCTGTCTTTCACTATAAACAATCTGGCTTCCGTAGCATTTACGGGACTGAAAGCACCTTGTTAGATTTGCAGACACAAATGTTAGGGAGACTAGACAAGGGTTAAACGGGACTACTTATCTTACTGGATCTCTCCACGGCGTTTGACCTCCTGGATCAACCCAGACTACTGGGAACATTAGCTGACACCAGAAATGGTTCCAGCCACGCTACTGAGTGGATAAGATCCTTTCTTAGTGAAAGAACCTCTATATTATGCTGGGGTGCAGCTTGCTCTGATCAAATTCCTATCAGCTATGGAGTGCCTCATGGGGCCTGTATTTCTCTGTCCCCTTTTAACATCTATATAATGCCTCTATGTGAAGAACATGAAACAATGGGCCTCCACTTTACCAACTGTGCTGACGATTTTCAGCTCACCATGAATCTCAGTGGTGACTATGTCACTGACACAACAAATCTGAGGCACATCTACTCGATCATCCAGGAATGGAGGATTAGCAACTGGATGTGCTTAAATAGCTCAACGACTGAGCTCATGATATTTGGAAAAACCAAGCCAGAAGCAAGCTAAATCAAGCATATACAAGTTTCATACAAGATACCTGCTCCATCAAGGTGGTAGATAAGGTTAACACACTAGGCACAGTGCTTGAGGCATCCCTTAACTCGGATGCCCATGTCCATAATGTTGCAAAGAATGGCCACTATCACCTCAACATTTTGAGACAAATACATCCACTGATATCACGAAATAATTGTGAAACTTTAGTTCGAGCCATAATCATGCCCCGGCTGGACTATTGCAATGCCTAACTTTGTGGAGCCAGAAAAAAGAACATCCAGAAGCTGCAGCTCATTCAGAAGGATGCTGTCAGGATAATGCACGTCTCCAGGAGAGAACGTATTTCAAATCATAGGAGGGAGCTTCACTGGCTGCCTGTGAAAAAACAAATTCAATTTAAGATACTAATGTCCTACATTTATGCGATCAGAAACAATACACCACCTTTCGAAAACATTTGAAAACATTCCTGTTGGAATAGCTTAGTGTTGTAATGTGCATCTGAGGTGAGGTGGTGACATCACTGTTACATGGAATGTTGTGATGTCAGAGTGAGTGGAGTGTTGGGATGTTATGCTCTGAATGCTGGGTTCTAAGATTGACAGTGAAAAGCTATTCTGGCTTGAGGGGACATGCCAATGTTGTTCCTGGCAACTAACTTGCAATAGACCTACTTATAGCTTACCTGCCGGTCCGGGTGTTACTCCAGGTACCAAGCTTTTACACTGGCTATGAGGATGGGATGCTGTCGAGGAGGGGACAGTCCAGAACCAGGAAACATTGCCCTCCAGTGAATTCATGTCCCAGTATCAAGCTGTCAGCAGGCTGAGGCCCAGAGTTGTTTATCTGGGTTGCGTAAGCTCTTTCAGCAGGCTGGGTGGTGCTGGACAGAAGAGCTTAGTCGGTACACAGGTCGGTGTCCATTGCTGGAAGGGGCCCCTGGTCTAGTGCACCACCGGAGGTGAGGCCTTGACAGGCCAGCGACCTTGTTGTGCCCTGGACAGTGTGTTTTCCGTTTACTTGAGGCGTGGAGGAGCGTCTCTCCAGGCGGCGCCGTGTTGAAGCAGGGACGGCGCTGCGCTGGTGTCCGGAGCGCAGGAGCACTGATTGGTGTGCATTGCTGGAAGGGGCACCTGGTCCAGTGCACCAGAGGAGGTGAGGCCTTAACAGGCCAATTATCTAGTTGTGCCCTGGACAGTGTGCTTTTCGGTTTACTCGAGGCGTGGAGGAGCGTCTCGCCAGGCGGCACCGTGGTGAAGCAGAGACGGCGCTGCGCTGGTGTCCGGATCGCAGGCGGCCGGTATGCGTTAAGCAGAGAGGCACACATGTCTGTGTGCTGGATGAAAAAAGTCATGTGGACATGCTCCATCATACCGGGAGGTGCGGGTGATGGCGGTCCTATATTTATGGGTTCTGAACCCAGGATCTGGAAGGTGGCAGAGAGCTTCGGGGGCCTCTGGAGGGCCTTCGTGGGCCATAGGAGAGCCTTTGCCTGGGAAGTGCTGGCAAGCGTTAAGCATTCGTGTCCGTGTGCTGAGCCAGGCATGGCTGCTGTGCCCTGCGTGACGTGCCCTGAATTGGAGCAGCGACGGTGAGGCGATCTCTGGGACTCCAATGGTGAAATGATGACGTTGCCTGGTCATCGAGAGGAGTTCCAGGGTAGCCGTCTGCAACACAGGGAGGACCCAGAATGCACTGCATGTACACAGCACTGGAATGGTATTTCCGTTTTTCCGTCTGTTTTTCCGTTTTGCCGGAAGAAGACAGCATTGTTTTGATAATGGCAGCAATGTGGATCGGTGTGGGGTCATAGAGAAGGGAAGTGCGGACACCCGCGTGGACTCCACGTGGAGTTTTGGTCTCTTGTCTGATAGATGCAGTGATGATGTTTCATTGAACTGTGGTTCCATCAGGCCAGGCGGAAGGGAGGATTTGCCTGGAGCCTGCGACCGGAGTTATTGTGCTGTGTGGGCCTTGGAGCAGTTGGGTCCTGAATCACGGCAGCTTGATGCAATGAGGAGGACGTTCCTGTTGAAGGGGAACATTTTTGACTAGTGAGAAATGTATTTGTGTGCTGGCTGTGTTTTTGGTTGTGGTGTGTATGGGTAGCATGGGCCTGTGTGAGTGGATGTGCGCGTTGATAGTTGTCTATGGATATATCTGGATGTGCGTTTTTGACCTGGTTTCGTATTTATAATTAGCTGTGCAAGTGTGAGATTTTGTGAGCATGGATGCACTAATTATCCCGAAATTGCATTGTGCTTTCTTGTGTAACTTATTTTCCTTTCAGGTGGGACTGAACTTTTGGGATTATGGACTCGTGGGTGGGGGTACTCACGTCTACAGTCGGTTGTTTGGTCTGTAACCATATTTTGTTGCAGGTCATATTGTAGAAACAGAAAAATAATATGAGGCCGGGAAGCCCAGAAAGAAGCACACCAACACAGGTTACAAAGAACATACAAGTGCTTTATTTAAAAAGCTACAAAAGTTACCAAGTCAATTGACAAACGGATAGCTATTCGGCTCTCAGAGTAACATAAAGAACTTTAACGATGGTTCGATGTGTTAGTGAGAGAGACCGTACATTGGAATACCTGGGCCTTTTATACAGTTTGTCCAGTACTTGGCCAACCCTCTCGCGGGTTAACCATTCTATGAGCCGGGCCTATGGGTTCCTTGCCAGGTCAATCCTGTAATATATGCATTTCGATTGATTTCACTGATATAGTTGTACATTTACATATAGGTTAACGGTAGGACAAGGTCTCAGTTCGCGACCCCGACAAGTGGCCTGCAGGCATATTAATTATTCATGTGTACGGAGGTCACAACAGCCAGAATCTTACTCAGAATGTCATTCGGCCTCCATTTTGATATTCAGGGTGACTTCTATATAACAAGAGAACCTAAAATGACGGCTTAATCCAAGATGGCGACTTACATTGCTTTCTCTAAGGTCAAGACCTTGCCGTGGAGTTTGTTCGCATACGATGTTTAGACAACTTGGCGTAGGCCAATACACAAGCAATTGTTACGATAGGAGGCATAATATTGTTTCAATTCCGACAAACCCTCCTTTTGGCCTATGCCAAGTGCTAATATCATTTCTAATATCTTTGTAAATAACTCCATGCATTGTCGTCCATACATCCTGAATCATTATCTGTAATATCTATAGCCATTAGGTCGTTCACCAGAACCTCTTGTAACACAAACTCTTTAGATGCTGTATCTGGGGCATACAGTTTGTGCCCTATTATGCTTACTGCCTGAGCACAACATCCCCCTAGCATTGCACATATACTAGGTAGACATTGGAAACAGCAACAAAGGAATAGCAGGATTCCCAAAATAACTAGTATAACAAAAAGCCCCTTCCAACCTCAGGATCGTAGAGAATCGCAGAACCAAGCACTGATACTCCAATCTCCCACAGGAACATGCACTTCTGAACTAAGGATGTGCAAGTTCTGTATTGCTTTGAAAATTGTCGGTGAGGAATCTGGTACGAAAACACAGCAAGCGGACCCCACTAATTTGCATACTCCACCACGTTCTGCCAGGATGACATCTAATGCCATCCGATTTTGGAGTGCTACCAATCTTATTGCTTTCTGTTCTAGTGTCATATTGTAGAGTATATCCGTCGTCCGATTGATGGTTCTCTCCAGTACCCTTGCCAGCCCCCTAATATTTTCAGAATTTGCTATATGTCCCCAAAATGGCACAACTGATTTTGCTATATCTCCCAATACTTGCCCAGGGGTATCTCCGTTCTCGTCCCGCCGTGGGCGAGCCTTAGAAACTTCCAATGTACTAGCTATGAATACCCCAGGTAACAGGATTCCTAAATAACAGGTTCCCTGCCAATCCTTGGGCAACCAGGGAAATGCTGAACTACCGCAAACGAAATAGACAGGCCCCCCTACATACAGAGGCCTGTTTTCCCCGGTCAAATTTACAATGTTCACGCAACCTTCAAAGTTTCCCATTGCCCGAGTGACATTTCTTTGTACCCAAAAGGGGACTGAATCGGGGCTATGATTAATAGAGTAGGAAGGAGGCACAGCGTCCTTATTGCCTATCAGAGCCATTTTAAAGGAAATTAGAGTTTGAAAAGGAAGAGATAGTTTATCAGATGGCCTAATAGAAGAAACATTAGGTTTACTTCTATTGCAAAAAGCGAGCATCCCAGGGGAGTCAATTCACGTTTCTCAAAATCATTTAAATTAGTTCCATCAAAGTTCCCTGAGATGCTATCATTCCAACGGCCAAAGAATAGTGCTCTAAGAGAGGCATAGCAAGCAGTCGTTAAAGGTAAAGGGTGAATATACCATCCTAGCCCCTTGTTCCCATGTTGCGGTAAATGGGTTCAAATCCAGCAATTACTCTTATTAAAAATGGCATGTGTTGAATTCATTATTATCATTAAAGTGTTATTATGGTACTTTCGTCTATGCTGGGAGTCTCTAGGTGACAAAGTATGAAGGTGTACAGAGGGAGTGAAAGCAGTAGGTACAATCTCAATTGGCAGTAGAGGTTTTAGAGGGTAAATTTCTTCGAAGTACCAAAGTCCCACAGCAGTAATTATACAGATTCCAATTACTATTAACACAACACAGCAATACGTTTTCGGGGCCCAGGCACATTGTTCGTTGTCCGAGTTGGTCACCCCCTTATTTACAAGTCCAATGCGAGGAGCAGCGGTGGAGGTGGCAGGCATCGTAGTTTCTCAATTGACGACCCCAATGTTCGTTGCTGGCGACACTACTGTCGCGCGACTTCTTAGTCCTTCCCCAACCCTAGCCAGCAGAATCGCTTTTTTCCCTTTTTATTTTCAAAAACTTCCTTTTGCAAGAGGAAAACTCTCGATAACTTTTTCTTTCCAGATGCACAGGAAAAACCCGTGCCGTAGTTCTATTTTCTTCGTCGAAGATCGTACCTGGTGGTACCCAGTACTGTTTGATCCGGAAATAGGGTAACGTCACTTCCTGAGGGAAGCAACGTATCGGAGGCGACAGAAGTCGCAGAACTTGAAACAGTGTTTTCCGGAAGTGACCTTTTCAAAGAGTGTGGAGACGAAATGGACTGTGCCCCAAGCTCCACGGGCTCAGAGAATTTCTCCGACACACTCACAGCGCTGTTTGCTACTCCAGGAGCAGAGATTGTAGCATCAGAGAGGGGTTCTGCTTCTTCTGTAACGTGTGGCGTTGGGTGAGGAAGTTTCTTGACATGCGTCGCGTGGGTCCAATGCTTCTTTCCAGCCACCCGCACTGCTGTCTGGGTGACCAACAGCACCTGGTAGGGTCCCCGCCAGCAAGGTGCGAGACAGGAAGATCTTTCGTAGGCCTTCACTAGGACCCAACTTCCAGGCTGAATGTTGTGTCCTGGGCCCGTAAACCGTACAGGTAAAGCTGATTGGACCTGATGATAAATGAGATACAGATTTTTAGTCAACTGGTTACAGTAGTCTACAAGCAATACATTTTCGACATCCCTCAGGGTTTTGGGTTTCGGAAGGCCCCAAATGTTAGCTCGTCTCCCCATCACTACCTCAAATGGAGAGAGCCCAGTCTTAGTTTGAGGTGTGGTACGCATGTCTAACAATACAATAGGTAAGGCATCTGGCCATTTCAGTTTGGTGCCGGCACATGTTTTGGCAAGCTTATTCTTTAGGATACCGTTATGTCTCTCTACCAACCCAGCACTTTGAGGATGTCTAGCCGAGTGAAATCACTTTTCAATGTGTAACGCTGTGCATATCTGCAAAATTACTGCTGCAACGAAATGGGAACCATTGTCCGACCAAGTTACCCTAGGTAGCCTAAATCGTGGAAAGAATTCCTTTACCATAGTCTTTGCAGTGGTCATGGCAGTAGCATCCTTAACGGGGAAAGCCTCAACCCATTTACTAAAGGCACAAATAATCACAAGAACATATTTTAGATTGTTACACCGTTCCATCTCAATAAAATCAAAGTGGATGACCTCGAAGGGAACAGAAGGGGGCCCAAAGCTACCCCTTGGAGTTACTGTCCCCTTCCCCACATTGTGCTGTAAGCAAATCATACAATTCTGAACATGTCGCTGTGCAATCTTCAAAATGTTATCATTCACCCAGACTTGTTCTAACATTTTCGTGATCTGCTGGGCACACACATGCGTAGGGCCGTGTGCCATCGTAACCATTGCCAGCACATATGAATCAGGGAGCAACCATTTCCCTTCAGATGTATCCACCCAACGCCCATTGTCATCTAGTTTCCCCATCCCTTCGGCCCACTTTCTAGATTCTTCTATTGTGGCATCAGGTTGGATATCTCGCACAGACCCGATACCCTCATCCATTACATAGGCATCTTTTGTTTCCCTTAGAGCATACATGTCTGCGCTAAGGGCTGTGGCCGTTTGCCTGGCTATCTGGTCAGCAAAAGCGTTCCCCTTTCCCACATCATCTATGACCTTACGATGTGCTGCACATTTCATGATCGCTAACTGACTAGGGAGCGAGAGTGCCGAGAGCAATTGCACTATCAGGGGACCATGCTGAATCTTGGTCCCATGTGAGGTTAGGAACCCTCTTTCCGACCAGAGCCTCCCAAAGTTGTGAGCCACCCCAAAGGTGTACTGGCTATCAGTATATATGTTTACTGTATGCCCTTCGGAGAGTTCACAAGCTCGAGTCAACGCTATAATCTCTGCGGCCTGCGCGGAGTTATGCGGAATTCTCTTAGTTTCAACAACCGTACTCAATGTAGTAACTGTGTAGGCAGCTGTAGATGTACCATCGGGGAGTTTGAAGCAGGAGCCATCACAAAACAGCTCCCCTTCCCCATTGCCCAGAGGAGTATCTATAAGGTCTATCCTGCCCTTCATTTCCTGTTCAGTAGTATACAGGCAATTATGTAATTCTTGGTCCCCGCAAATAGTATTTTGCGGGAAAGGTAGGAGTTCAGCCGGAATAAGAACACAACACCTCTTAATTTGAATGTGAGGGGCAAACAGAATTAATTCATACCTTGTCAGCCGTGCAGAGGTGAGGTGTTGCGTTTGGTTTTTATTCAATAGGACATCTACAGAGTGAGGTACCATCAAAATCAAATCATGGCCTAGGACCATTCCCTCACTCTGTTTTACAGACGCGGCAGCAGCAGCGACAGCTCGCAAACATCTTGGCAAAGCGCATGCGACAGGATCAAGGGCGGAAGAGTAGTAGCCGCACGGCCTATTCTTCCCTCCGTGTTCCTGTGTTAACACAGCCAAAGCACATCCATCACATTCATGCACAAACAACACAAAGGCCTTGTCATGATTTGGAGTACCCAGAACCGGTGCAGAGCATAACGCAGTTTTGAGAAGCTCAAATGATCGTTGATGTTCCGATTTCCATGGCAGCGGCAAAGAAATGCCCTTCTTTGTCAAAGCCAACATCGGTTTTATCACTAGTGAGAAGTTCGGGATCCACAACCTACAGTAAGAAGCCATACCTATTAAGGCTCTGACTTCCTTCTGTGTATTTGGAACAGACATGCCAGAAATTTGTTTTATTCTTTCAGGTGTCAATCTTCTCCCCTCCTTTGACAGGAGGTTGCCTAGATAGACGACCTCCTGACAACAATATTGAAATTGTTTGAGCGAAGCTTTATGACCGTTTTCAGCCAGATGAATAAGCAACAATACAGTGCCTTCTTTACAAGCACTTTCAGAATCTGCAGCTAAAAGTAAGTCATCGACATACTGAAGTAATGTACAAGTAGGTGGCAATTCGAGGGTATCAAGCTGCTCTTTCAAAGCCCTACTATAAATGCTTGGACTTTCAGTATACCCTTGAGGTGTACGAGTAAATGTGAACGAACGTCCCCCCAAGGTGAACGCAAACAAATATCTACTCTCCTTGTGTATAGGAATTCTAAAGAAAGCATTCTTTAGATCCACAACACTAAAGTGCGTAGCTGTAGCAGGGATCATTGTTAGTATCGTTGTTACATCAGGCACAATTGGAAATTGTGGGGCGACAACTTTGTTAATAGCACGTAGATCAATTATGAAACGGTATGGGATTGCATTGTCGCCTTTCTTGTATATAGGCAAAATCGGGCTGTTACATAAACTACCTGCAATCTCTTCAATCACTCTTCGATGCACAAAATCGGACACAATGCACTTCAAAGCACGCTCGCCCTCAACTGATATTTTATATTGCGGAATGCGTGGTAGTTTAATTCCATGTTTCAAAACTATTTTACCGGGTTCAATCTGTAGCACCCCGACATCATTGTCGTCAACCGCCTGTGAAAACAAAGAAATTGATATGAGGCCGGGAGGCCCAAAGGAAACACATCAACACAGGTTTCAAAGAACATACAAAGTGCTTTATTCAAAAGCTACAACAATTACCAAAAAGTCAATTGACAAACGGATAGCTATTCGGCTCTCAGAGTAACAGAACGAACTTCAACGAGAGTTCACTGCGCTAGTGTGAGAGACCGTACATTGGGATACTCGTGCTTTTATACTTTTTATCCAGCTCTGGCCGACCCCCTCGCGGGTTAACCATTCTTAGGACCAGGCCTAGGGTTCCTTGCCAGGTCAATCCCATAATGTATGCATTTCGATCAGTTTCGCTGATACAGTTGTTCATTTACACATAGGTCAGGGATAGGACATGGTCTCAGTTTTGCGACCCCAACCAGTGGCCTGCAGGCATATTATTTATTCATGTGTGCGGAGGTCACAACGGCCAGAATCCCACTCGAAATGTCATTCGGCCTCCATTTTGGTGTTCAGGGTGACTTCCACATTGCAAGAGAACCTAAAATGGCGGCTAAATCCAAGACGGCGATTTACACAGTACATTAAGGTCAAGACCTTGCCGCGGAATCTATTTACACAATGTTTTTAGACAACTTGGCGTAGGCCAACACACATTCAAACAATGCGATAGGAGGAATAATATTATTTTGATTCCAACAGACCCTCCTTTTGGCCTATGCCAAGTGCTAACATCATTCCTAATACTTTTGAAAATATCTCCATGTGTTATCATCCATAGGTTCCGCATCATTGTCTGTAATGTCTATAGCCATTAGGTCGTTCATCAAAACCTCTTGTAACATGAATACTTTAGATGCTGTATCCGGGGCATATATTTTATGCCCTATTGTGCTCACTGCTTGGGCACAACATCCCCCTAGCATTCCACATATACTCGGGAGGCATTGAAAACAGCAACAAAGGAATAGCAGGATCCCCAAAATAACCAGAATAACAGAAAGCACCTTCCAACCCCAAGATCGTAAAGAATCCCAGAACCAAGTGCTAAGATTCCAGTCTCCTTTAGGGATATGTACTTCAGAACTGAGAGTATGCAAGTTCTGTATTACTTTAAAAATTGTTGGCGAGGAGTCTGGTACGAAAACACAACAAGCGGACCCCACTAATTTGCATACTCCACCTCGTTCTGCCAAAATGACATCTAATGCCATCCGATTTTGAAGTGCTACCAATCTTATTGCTTTTTGCTCTAAGGTCATATTGTAGAGTATGCCCGTGGTCCGGTTGATCGTTCTCTCCAGTACCCTTGCTAATACCCTAATGTTCTCTGAGTTTGTTATTTGTCCCCAAAAGGGCACAACTGATTTCGCTATGTCTCTCAATACTTGCCCAGGGGTATCTCCGTTCTCGTCTCGCCGTGGGCGAGCCTTAGAAACCTCCAATGTACTAGCTACAAATACCCCGGGTAACAATATTCCTAAATAACAAGTTCCCTGCCAATCCTTGGGCAACCAGGGAAATGCTAAACTACCACAAACAAAATAGACAGGCCCCCCTACGTACAGAGGCCTGTTTTCCCCAGTCAAATTTACAATGTTTTTACAACCTTCAAAATCTCCCATTGGCCTAGTGCCATTTCTCTATACACAGAAGGGAACTGAGTCAGGACTATGATTTATAGAATAAGAAGGAGGTACAGCGTCCTTATTGCCTATCGGAGCCATTTTAAAGGAAATCAGAGTTTGAAAAGGAAGAGATAGCTTGTCAGACGGCCTAATAGAAGCGACGTTAGGTTTACTTCTATTTGCGAAAAGCGAGCATCCCAGGGGAGTCAATTCACGTTTCTCGAAATCATTCAGATTAGTTCCATCAAAGTTCTCTGAGATGCTATCATTCCATCGGCCAAAGAATAGTGCTCTAAGAGAGGCATAGCAAGCAGTCGTTAAGGGTAGAGGATGTATATACCATCCCAGTCCCTTGTTCCCATGTTGCGGTAAATGAGTGCAAATCCAACAATTACTCTTATTAAAAATGGCATGAATAGCATTCATTACTATCATCAGGGTGTTATTATGATACTTTTGTCTATGTTGGGAGGCTCTAGGGGAGTGTGAAGGTGTACAGAGGGAGTCAAAACAGTTGGTACAATCTCGGTCGGTAATAAAGGTTTCAGAGGATAGATTTCTTCAAAATACCAAAGTCCTACAGCAGCAGTTGCAAAAATAACAATTATCATTATCAACACACAGCAGTACGTTTTCGGGGCCCAGGCACATTGTTCATTGTCCAATTTGGTCACCCCTTTATTCATAAAACGAAATGCGGGGGGCAGCAGCGGAGGTGGCAGGCATCGCAGTTCCTCAATCGACGACCCCAATGTTCGTTGCTGGCAACGCTACGGTCGCGCGATTTCTTAGTCCTTCCCAACCATAGCCAGCAGAATGCCTTTTTGTTCAACAGAACTTTCTCATAAAAAGAGAATTTCCAATCACTTCCTCTTTCCAGATGCACAAAAAACTCGTGCCATATTTCTATTTGTTTGGTCGAAGGTTGTACCTGGTGGTACCAAAAATTGTCTGGCCCGGAAGTAAAGTGTCATCACTTCCTGAGGGAAGCGACGTCTCGGAGGCGACAGAAGTCGCAGAGCTCGAAACAGTGTTTTCCGGAAGTGATTTTTCAAGAGAGTGCAGAGACGAAATGGACTGTTCCCCAATCTCCTCGGGCTCAGAGAACTTCTCCGACGCACTCACAGCACTGTTTGCTACTCCAAGATCAGAGACTGTAGCATCAGCAAGGGGTTCTGCTTCTTCTGTAACGTGTGGCGTCGGGTGAGGAAGTTTCTTGACGTGCGTCGCGTGAATCCAGTTCTTCTTTCCAGCCACCCGCACTGCTGTCCTGGTGACCAATAACACCTGGTGGGGTCCCCGCCAGCGAGGCGCGAGACAGAAAGACCTCTCGTAGGCCTTCACTAGGACCCAACTTCCAGGCTGTATATCGTGTCCTGGGCCCGTGAACCGTACAGGTAAAGCTGAGTGTACCTGGTGATAAATGAAATACAGGTTTTTAGTTAACTGGTTACAGTAGTCTACAAGCAATACATTTTCCACCTCTCTCAGGGCTTTAGGTTTTGGGAGAGCCCAAATGTTAGCAGGTCTCCCCATCACTACCTCAAATGGAGAAAGCCCAGTTTTAGTCTGAGGTGTGGTACGCATAGCTAATAACACGATAGGTAAGGCATCTGGCCATTTTAGTTTGGTATCAGCATATGTTTTTGCAAGCTTATTCTTTAAAATACCGTTGTGTCTTTCCACCAAACCAGCGCTTTGAGGATGTCTAGCTGAGTGAAATCGTTTCTCAATACATAGGGCTGTGCATATCTGCAAAATTACTGCTGCAATAAAGTGGGGACCATTATCCGACCAAATTATCCTCGGGAGCCCAAATCGAGGAAAGAATTCTTTTGCCATAATCTTTGCAGTGGTCATGGCGGTAGCATCTTTGACGGGGAAAGCCTCGACCCATTTACTGAAGGCGCAAATAATTACAAGAACATACTTTAGATTATTACATCGTTCCATCTCAATAAAATCAAAGTGAATGACCTCAAAGGGAACAGAAGGGGGCCCAAAGCTTCCCCTTGGAGTCACTGTCCCCTTACCCACATTGTGCTGCAGGCAGATCATACAGTTCTGGACGTGCCTCTTCGCAGTCTCCAGAATCTTGTCATTTACCCAAACTTGTTCTAACATTTTCGTGGTCTGCTGGGCACACACATGTGCCATCGTAACCATTGCCAATACATATGAATCAGGGAGCAACCATTTCCCTTCGGATGTATCCACCCAACACCCTTCATCATCCAGTTTCCCCACTCCCTCAGCCCACCTTTTAGATTCTTCTATTGTGGCATCAGTTTGAATATCTCGCACAGACCCAATACCTTCATCCATTATGCAAGCATCTCTCATTTCCCTCGAAGCATACATGTCCGTGCTAAGCTCAGTGGCCGTTTGTCTGGCTATCAAGTCCGCAAAAGCGTTCCCTTTACCCACATCATCTATGACCTTCCGATGTGCTGCACATTTCATGATCGCTAACTGTTTGGGGAGTGAGAGTGCTGAAAGTAATTGCACTATCAAGGGGCCATGCTGGATCTTGGTCCCATGTGAGGTCAGGAACCCTCTTTCCGACCAGAGCCTTCCAAAGTTGTGAGCCACCCCAAATGCGTACTGACTATCAGTATATATATTCACTCTACGCCCTTGGGAGAGTTCACAAGCTCGGGTCAACGCTATAATCTCTGCGGCCTGCGCGGAATTATGCGAAATTCTCTTAGTTTCGACAACTTTGCTCAATGTAGTAACTGCATAAGCAGCTGTAGATGTACCATCTGAAAGTTTGAAGCAGGTGCCATCACAAAACAGCTCCCCTTCTGCATTATCCAAAGGAGTATCTATGAGATCTATCCTGCCCTTCGTTTCTTGTTCAGTGGTGTACAGGCAGTCATGTAATTCTTCGTCACCGCAAACAGTGTTTTGCGGGAAAGGTAAGAGTTCAGCCGGATTAAGAACACAACACCTCTTAATTTGGATGTGAGGGGCGAACAGAATTAGTTCATACCTTGTTAACCGAGCAGAGGTGAGGTGTTGCGTTTGGGTTTTGTTCAATAGAATATCAACAGAGTGAGGTACCATCAAAATCAAATCATGGCCTAGGACCATCCCCTCACTCTGTTTTACAGACGTGGCAGCAGCAGCGACAGCGCGCAAACATCTTGGCAAAGCGCATGTGACAGGATCAAGGGCGGAGGAGTAGTAGCCGCACGGCCTATTCTTCCCTCCGTGTTCCTGTGTTAACACAGCCAAAGCACATCCATCACATTCATGCACAAACAACACAAAGGCCTTATCATAATTTGGAGTACCCAGAACCGGTGTAGAACATAGCGCGGTTTTGAGAAGCTCAAATGATCGTTGATGTTCCGATTCCCATGGCAGTGGCAGAGAAATGCCCTTCTTCGTCAGAGCCAACATCGGTTTTATCACTAGTGAGAAGTTCGGGATCCACAACCTACAGTAAGAAGCCATACCTATTAGGGCTCTGACTTCCTTCTGTGTATTTGGAACAGACATGCCAGAAATGTGTTTTATTCTTTCAGGTGTCAATCTTCTCCCCTCCTTTGACAGGAGGTAGCCTAAATAGGCAACCTCCTGACAACAATATTGAAATTTTTTAAGCGAAGCTTTGTGACCATTTTTTGCTAGATGAACAAGCAACAGTACAGTGCCTTCTTTACAAGCACTCTCAGAGTCTGCAGCCAAAAGCAAACCTTCAACATATTGAAGCAGCGTACAAGTAGGTGGCAATTCAAGGGTGTCGAGCTGTTCTTTCAAAGCTCTACTATAAATGCTGGGACTTTCAGTATACCCTTGAGGTGCCCTTGTAAATGTAAATGAGCGTCCCCCCAAGGTGAACGCAAACAAATATCTGCTTTCTTTATGTATAGGAATACTAAAGAAAGCGTTTTTTAAATCCAGAACGCTGAAGTGCGTAGTTGTAGCAGGGATCATTGTTAATATCGTCGTCACATCGGGCACAATTGGAAATTGTGGGGCGACCACTCTGTTAATAGCACGAAGATCAATTATGAACCGGTATGGAATTGCATTGTCGCCTTTCTTATATACAGGCAAGATCGGACTGTTACACAAACTACCTGTAATCTCCTCGATCACCCCACGATGCACAAAATCGGAGACAATGCATTTCAAAGCACGTTCGCCCTCAGCTGATATTTTATACTGCGGAATGCGTGGCAGTTTCACCCCATGTTTCAGTACTATTTTAACGGACTCAATCTGTAACACTCCGACATCATTGTCGTCCACCGCCCACAAACATTCCGGGACAATGCTAAACTCGGGAGGTAACGGTCGAATCAAAAACAGAGAATTAGGAAGTTGCTGTGGTGAAATCGTCAGCCGTACTCCATCAGAAGAGCAATGAATTACTGCATTAAATTTTTTTAACAAATTCAATCCCAGCAAATTCTCTCCACAGTTTGAAGTGAGAAGAAAAGGGCAATGGTCCGTAAAGGGACCCAAAGAAACGGATACCGGTACAGAAACCGGACCGACAATTGGTATACCAGAAAACCCTACGGAAACATTTGTTTGCCCTGACAGTGGGATTTTTGGAACCCGAGAATGATCAATGGAGCCCTTCTGTGCTCCAGTGTCAATCAAAAACTGGTGTTTCCTATTCCCTACTAATAATTCAACGTAGGGGCCTTTCTGATTAACGGGAATAGGTGAAGGTTCCAAACCCTGCTTCGGGCAATCCTAATGAAATAGAGTATTGTCGAAAGGAAGCTCTTCAGAAAGGTAGGCAGCAGAAGGGTGATCAAATATGTTCCTCGAGTCCACACTCGAGGTCTGATTTTCCTGCGAAAAAGGTTGCTGAGGATCTTGTAAAAGCTGACCTCTATCAGGGCCCCCTGCTCCAGGGGGCGGCCCCTAGGTCGTCTACCCATACCCCAAACGCGCTGTTTGACCTCTGGCGAAGGACAGGGCACTGTGCCCGCCAATGACCTTCCTGGCGACAATAAGCACATTGATTATTATTCACAGGACCTAAAGGAGCGTTTCCTTTCGGGACATACTGACCTCTAGTCTGTGTCGTGCCTCCTCTGGGGTTTCTAACAATTTGCTGTAATAATACTTTGGTTTTCAAATCTCCCTTCCTCTTTTCAATCTTTTCCTTCTCATTATTAACACGGTTCTCATGATACTGAGCCATGTGCAAAACCTCAGATTGAGATTTTGCCTGCCAAGCGCTCTCAGAGGACATAATCTGTGACTGGATGTCAGGTAACAATCCACGTACAAATTTGTCCACGAACAATCTTTTCCCCGACTCTGTACCTAAATCCTGTCCACTGAAGTCAGAAAATACCTGCTCGAATCTATTAAAAAATTTGGTGGCGCCTTCAGTTTTCCCTTGGACACAGGCCGTAAGCTTGTCCCAAATAATTCTTTTTTCTGGAATTATAGTTTTTAGTTTAGCGACAATTCTATCAGGCAAAGTAAGTATTACCTGTGGTGGTTTCTCACCAGCTGGTCTTTCCCCATCAATTCTAATCATATTAGCCCACGTATCTCCCAACCCCGGCACATCGTCTATTGTCCGAACCTGTTTCCACACATCTACGGGTAGGAGTACAGGGAATAACAAGTCATGTCACTCAAGGTGAACACGGAGGACTGCAAAACGGACTCTATTTCTTTGTAAAACCCCGTCGGGTTTTTCCTGATATCGGGAACTGATTTTCTAATTGTGTTCACTTCCTGTCGTGAAAATGGGACGTGAACGAATTGCGATACATAATGTGCAGGGATATCCACAGCGGGGGCACCAGTCCCAGCGTTGGCGGGGATCTCAACTTTTGGGACAAAGGTCGGAGGAACCTCTCTCATAGGCAACTGAGATATAGGTACCTCCGGCCGCTTACTAAGCAAAAGGGCCAGGTCGAGCGCTAAGGCAGCTGTAGAAGTATCGGGCGAAAAAGCCCTTTTACAAATCCCCAACAATTCTATGGGGCAACTAACTTTCTTTCTTACACATTCTTCTTGCAGGTGCTGTACCATCACCTGAATTACCTTTCTTTGCATTTCTACTGTATACTGACTATACGTGTCATATACTTCATCTGGCAGAATCGATGAATCCGAGATCCATCGAACCGCATCTTTAGTACAAATTCGTACTTCCTCAGGTGCCGATCTACAGCACGGAAGGAACCGTGTCTGTACATATATTCTATCGTCTTTGTCGTCCTCATCACGTGACTTTTCAAAGTCTTTCCTAAACTCGAACAATTTTTCAACATGCCCATATACTTTCTGCTCTGTGTCCCTCGAAAGTGCCAAAGCATTCAGATCTCTCCCTCCTTGTGGAAGATCTGAATTTTGTAATCTACCCCACATCACACACAAATGAGTCCCCAAACCTTCGATAAAAACATTTTTCTCGGGAAAACTATTCAAATTAGATAATGTGGAAAAAACATTAACTTGATCACCTTTCTCCATGCAATGCTTAGCCCATGAAAACAATTCCTGTTTCTTATCTGCAGAAACAGTATTACGGGTGACGATCTTTGATCCTGAACCTGGATCAACTTCAGTCAATACGGGGCTACTCGGGAGCGGAGGTACAGGTAAATTTAATAAAGGTGCAACTATCGGTGTAGAAGGAAGGGGCGGTGCGATAGGTGGAGGAACAACAACCAGAGGACTAGGAACAATAGGTTGTACAGGAGGAACAGGAGTGACAGCAGGAATGGGCAGAGCGCCCAAGATAGGAGCATACGAAGGTGGCGCTGAGGCATCAGGCCTGCGTTCGTTTAATAACTTCTCAATGAATTCCTCAGAAACATGGAAATCTTTAGAGGGGTAAATTTTCTGGATCCCGAGTGAAAAAGCTCTATCCATATTTTTAACTGATTCTGAACGCTTTTCTTTATCATAGAATAATGCTTTTTCGGCGTTTGTTTTATGACGACGTGCATGTTTATCCCTACTTTTAAGCTGCTGTAATGCTTCTTTTTTCCAATTCTGTAACACATCAAAGGCTGCTGGTCTGGCCTTTTTCTTTAACAAGATCGATTCTAAGTATTCAATACGGGGGATCTCAAAACTACCGTTGATTGGCCACTGAAATTCGGAGGCATGTCTGGTCTGTCTGTGCCAAATATCATTAAATACTATACTTCCAATGCCATACTTACAGTACATAGTACACGCCGGCGACCCCTCTTGTGGTGCCGGGCGGCTAAATTCTAAGGATTGTCGATCGCTGTGGAACAGAGCCCTAAAGCAGCTAGACAATTTCCCAGGCATTTCACAAACAATTGGTGTTACCTGGTCAATAATTGTGTCTGCAGATACAATACGCCAAATTCAAATTGTCAGGGTTAAATTAAGAGCCGGGTCACGACTGCACCTGACCAAACCTAAGGAGGACCGTACGGTTTATCAAAGAACTTACCTAACGAATTTTACCTTGTGTTTGGTGGTTTCGGCAAATCTGCCCGCCTCAGAAATTGGACCCTCGTCAAGATGCCGTGTCGGACCACACGACTATCGTCCAAGGATCGGATCGTGTAGCACTGCCGAGGTATCGCGTCTCGATCAGTCGGGCCCGCAGAATCACACCGTCCGATCCCGGTTCGATAGTCTCCGTCAACCTTCAATGATCCGGCATCAATCTTGAGGGTCCCTATTCGGGCGCCAACTGTGAAAACAAAGAAATTGATATGAGGCCGGGAGGCCCAAAGGAAACACACCAACACAGGTTTCAAAGAACATACAAAGTGCTTTATTCAAAAGCTACAACAATTACCAAAAAGTCAATTGACAAACGGATAGCTATTCGGCTCTCAGAGTAACAGAACGAACTTCAACGAGAGTTCACTGCGTTAGTGTGAGAAACCGTACATTGGGATACTCGTGCTTTTATACTTTTTATCCAGCTCTGGCCGACCGCCTTGCGGGTTAACCATTCTTTGGACCAGGCCTAGGGTTCCTTGCCAGGTCAATCCCATAATGTATGCATTTCGATCAGTTTCGCTGATACAGTTGTTCATTTACACATAGGTCAGGGATAGGACAAGGTCTCGGTTTCGCAACCCCAACAAGTGGCCTGCAGGCATATTATTTATTCATGTGTGCGGAGGTCACAACGGCCAGAATCCCACTCGAAATGTCATTCGGCCTCCATTTTGGTGTTCAGGGTGACTTCCACATTGCAAGAGAACCTAAAATGGCGGCTAAATCCAAGATGGCGATTTACACAGTACATTAAGGTCAAGACCTTGCCGCGGAATCTATTTACACGATGTTTTTAGACAACTTGGCGTAGGCCAACACACATTCAAACAATGCGATAGGAGGAATAATATTATTTTGATTCCAACACGCGCACAAATATTCCGGAACAACGCTAAACTCAGGAGGTAATGGTTGAGTCAGAAACTGAGAATTGGGAAGTTGCTGTGGTGAAACCGTCAGTCGCACTCCGTCAGAGGAGCAATGAATTACTGCATTCAGTTTCTTCAACAAATTTAACCCCAGCAAATTCTCTCCACAGTTCGAAGTCAGGAGGAAGGGACAATGGTCCGTGAAGGGATCCAAAGAAACAGACACCGGCGAGGAAACCGGGCAAACAATTGGTATGCCAGAAAACCCTACAGAAACATTTGTTTGCCCTGACAGTGGAATGTTTGGAACCCGGGAATGATCAATGGAGCACTTCTGTGCTCCAGTGTCTATCAAAAACTGATGTTTCCTATTCCCCACTAACAATTCAACGTAGGGACCTCTCTGATTAACGGGAATAGGTGAAGGTTCCAAACCCTGCTTCGGGCAGTCCTAACGAAATAAAATGTCATCGGAAGGAAGCTCTTCAGAAAAGTAGGCAGCAGAAGGGTGATCAAATATGTTTCTCGTGTCCACACTCGAAGTCTGATTTTCCTGTGAAAAAGGTTGCTGAGGATCTTGCGAGAACTGACCTCTACCAGGGCTCCCCGCTCCGGGGCGACCTCTAGGTCGTCTACCCATACTCCCAAATGCATTGTTTGACCTTTGGCGAAGGACGGGGCACTGTGCTCGCCAATGACCTTCCTGGCGGCAATAGGCACATTGATTAACATTCACAGGACCCAAAGGAGCGTTTCCTCTTGGGACATACTGACCTCTGATCTGGGAAGTACCTCCTCTGGGATTTCTAACAATTTGTTGTAACAATACTTTAGTCTTGAAATCTCCTTTCCTCTTCTCTATTTTCTCTTTTTCATTATTAACACGGTTCTCATAATACTGAGCCATGTGCAAAACTTCAGATTGGGATTTCGCCTGCCAAGCGCTCTCAGAGGACATAATCTGTGACTGGATGTCGGGCAACAATCTACGTACAAATTTGTCCACAAACAACCTTTTCCCGGACTCTGTGCCCAAGTCCTGACCACTGAAATCAGAGAATACCTGTTCGAATCTATTAAAGAACTCGGTGGCACCTTCAGTTTTTCCTTGAACACAGGCCGTAAGCTTGTCCCAAATAATTATTTTCTCGGGAATTATGGTTTTCAATTTTGCAACAATTCTATCAGGCAAAGTAAGTATTACCTGAGGTGGTTTCCCATCAGCTGGTCTTTCCCCATCAAACCTAGTCATGTTAGCCCACGTATCTCCCAACCCTGGCACATCGTCTATTGTTCGAACCTGCTTCCATAAATCTACGGGCAGGAGTACAGGGAATAGCAAGTCAATATCACTTAAGGTGAACACAGAGGACTGCAAAACGGACTCTATCTCTTTGTAGAATCCTGTCGGGTTTTTCCTAATATCGGGAATTGATTGTCTAATAGTGTTCACTTCCTGTCGTGAAAACGGGACGTGAACAAATTGCGATACATAATGTGCAGGGATGTCCACAGCGGGTGCACCAGTCTCAGCGTTAGCGGGAATCTCAACCTTCGGGACAAATGTCGGAGGAACCTCTCTCATAGGCAACTGAGATATAGGTAACTCTGACCGCTTACTAAGCAACAGAGCCAGGTCGAGCGCTAAGGCAGCTGAAGAAGTGTCGGGCAAAAAAGCCCTCTTACAAATACCCAATAACTCTATAGGATAACTAACCTTCTTCCTTACACATACATCCTGCAGGTACTGTACCATTACCTGAATCACCTTCCTCTGCATTTCTACTGTATACTGACTATACGTGTCATATACTTCATCCGGCGGTATCGATGAATCCGAGGTCCATCAAATCGCATCTTTGGTACAAATTCGTACTTCCTCGGATGCCGATCTACGACACGGAAGGAACCGTTTCTGTACATACATACTGTCGTCTTCACCATCCTCAACCCGTAATTTTTCAAAGTCCCTTCTATACTCAAACAATCTCTCAACATGACCATGTACTTTCTCCTCTGTGTCCCTCGAAAGTGCTAAAGTATTTAGATCTCTCACCCCTTGTGGGAGATCCGTATTATGTAATCTACCCCACATTACGCATAAATGAGTCCCCAAACCTTCTATAAAAACATTTTTCTCGGGAAAACTGCCCATATTTGATAATGTGGAAAAAACGTTAACTTGATCACCTCTCTCCATACAGTGCTTAGCCCATGCAAATAATTCCCGTTTCTGGTCTGCAGAAACAGTATTTCGAGTGACAATCTTTGACCCCGCACCCCGATCAACTTCAGTCAATACAGAACCACTCGGGAGCAGAGGTGTGGGAAAATTCAATGAGGGTGCAACTATCGGCGCGAGAGGAAGGGGTGATAGGATAGGTGGAGGAACAACAACTGGAGGAATAGGAACAGTAGGTTGTACAGGGGGAACAGGAATAACAGCAGGAATAACAACAGGAATGGGCAGAGCACCAGGGAGAGGATCATACGGAGGTGGCGCAGAGGCACCAGGCCTGCCTTCGTTTAACAATTTTTCAATAAATTCTTCGGAAGCATGGAAATATTTAGAGGGATACATTTTCTGGATACCGAGTGAGAAAGCCCTATCCATATTTTTGACTGACTCCGAATGTTTTTCCTTATCATATAACAACGCCTTTTCGGCATTTGTTTTATGACGGCGTGCATGTTTATCCCTACTTTTAAGCTGCGCAACGCTTCTTTTTTCCAATTCTGCAAAACATCAAATGCTGCAGGTCTGGCCTTCTTTTTAAGCAAGACCGATTCTAGGTATTCAATACGGGGGATCTTGAAACTACCATTGATTGGCCACTGAAAGTCGGAGGCATGTCTGGTTTGTCTGTGCCAAATATCATTAAATACTATACTTCCAATGCCATACTTAGAGTACATAGTACATGCCGGCGACCCCTCCTGTGGTGCCGGGCGGCTAAATTCCAAAGATTGTCGATCGCTGCGGAACAAAGCCTTAAAGCAGCTAGACAATTTCCCAGGCATTTCACAAAAAAATGGTGTTACCTGGTCAATAATTGTGTCTGCAGATACAATACGCCAAATTCAAATTGTCAGGGTTAAATTAAGAGTCGGGTCACGACTGCACCTGACCAAACCTAAGGAGGACCGTACGGTTTACCAAAGAACTTACCTAACGAATTTTACCTTGTTTTTGGTGGTTTCGACAAATCTGCCCGCCTCAAAAATGAACCCTCGTCAAGATGCCGTGTCCGACCACACGACTATCGTCCAAGGATCGGATCGTGCAGCGCTGCCGAGGTATCGCGTCTCGTTCGGTCGGGCCCGCAGTATCACACCGTCCGATCCCGGTTCGATAGTCTGCGTCAACCTTCAATGATCCGGCATCAATCTTGAGGGTCCCTATTCAGGCGCCAACTGTAGAAACAGAAAAATAATATGAGGCCGGGAAGCCCAGAAAGAAACACACCAACACAGGTTTCAAAGAACATACAAGTGCTTTATTTAAAAAGCTACAACAGTTACCAAGTCAATTGACAAACGGATAGCTATTCGGCTCTCAGAGTAACATAAAGAACTTCAACGAGGGTTCGATGTGTTAGTGAGAGAGACCGTACATTGGAATACCTGGGCCTTTTATACAGTTTGTCCAGCCCTTGGCCAACCCTCTCGCGAGTTAACCATTCTATGAGCCGGGCCTATGGGTTCCTTGCCAGGTCAATCCTGTAATATATGCATTTCGATTGATTTCACTGATATAGTTGTACATTTACATATAGGTCAATGGTAGGACAAGGTCTCAGTTCGCGACCCCGACAAGTGGCCTGCAGGCATATTAATTATTCATGTGTACGGAGGTCACAACGGCCAGAATCTTACTCAGAATGTCATTCGGCCTCCATTTTGATATTCAGGGTGACTCCTATATAACAAGAGAACCTAAAATGGCGGCTTAATCCAAGATGGCGACTTACATTGCTTTCTCTAAGGTCAAGACCTTGCCGTGGTGTTTGTTCGCATACGATGTTTAGACAACTTGGCGTAGGCCAATACACATACAATTGTTACGATAGGAGGCATAATATTGTTTCAATTCCGACAATATGGGTCTATTGGGTCTGGATGGACTTGTGGTGGGGGCACTCATGGGACTCATGGGACTCATGGTGTTGATTATGCATTTATGGCAGCGCCGTTGACAAGGTGCTAAAAGTATTTTTCTTTATGAATGTCTTGCACTTGCCTTTATATTTCAGTGGGTGCTGATGTATTTCTGATCTCAAAATTGTGCAAATGTCCATATTTATGCCTAAGGTTTCTAGTTTATATGCCCACTTATCGCCTGCATAACGTTGTGTGCGTATGGTATGTGAGGGCATCCTCTAGGTTGTGGTGTGTGAGGGTGTGTTCTGCTATGTGAAATTTACCTTGTTGGTATCCTGAGGGTAACCTAGTGTGTTTTCCATTGGTTAGGATTTGGTGTCCTCTGTGGTAGAGTTAGGTGTGCTGCATGGTGCAGTTTGGCATGGACTTGGGGTCCTAGGTGTGTGTGTGAGTGTGCTGCGGTGGCGCAGTTGGCTGGACTAGGGGTCCTAGGTGTGTGTGGGTGTACTCCGGTTATGCAGTTGACTGGACTAGGGGTCCTAGGTGTGTGTGTGTGAGTGTGCTGCAGTGGCGTTGTTGGCTGGAATAGGAGTCCAAGGTGTGTGTGGGTGTACTGCGGTTATGCAGTTGGCTGGACAAGAGGTCCTAGGTTTGTGGTGTACTAGTATTGTGTTGGTTTAAGGTGGGTGTTTTTGCGCAATCCTGTAGGATTGGGTTTCTTAGGTGTTCTTGTTGTGTTGGGGTGCCCTGTTGGGGTGCTTTTGTGGACTGATCTTGGGATGGTGTGCTTGTTGTTGCTCGTGTTGAGCTGGGTTTGTGCCCGGTGGTGGCAGCCCTGGTGCCCTAGGGTGCAGACTAGGGCAGACGGTTGCTTGTGCACGGATTGTTTGGCGCGCTAGGTAGTGTATCTGTTGGAATGCTGGGTCGTGGCAGGTCCTAGGTTCCAAGGGGCAGCTTGGAACAGGTGGTAGTGCTTAGTTTGTTATTTTTGTTTCTCGAGGGTATTTATGGGAGGAGTTAGCCCTTGTTAGATTGCGTTGGGTTCCTCATTGTGTTTTTTTAGAGGGAGTAGTAGATATGTAGTTGGAGTTGGGTGTCTTGGTTGACACGGGTTGATTTGTGTAGTCCAATTTGTTGGTGGCACAGTTAGTGTATTATTGGGGTGCCATGTAGGTATTGTTTGTCCCATGGTTTCGTGGTTGAGTCATTTCCCTAGTGTCATAAATCTGGAGCGTTGAGGGTCATTGGTGAGCTCCGGGTGGCAGTTTCTTGTCGTCAGTGGAGTTTGGTTAGTTGGTACATATCGTGCTGGCCACACATGTATGCAGGGGTTTGTGTCAGTGGTGGTTTTAGTGGAATTTTTCTCCTTGTTCAAGAAATGAAAGGAGGGAGAGGTGTTGTAATGTGCATCTGAGGTGAGGTGGTGACATCACTGTTACATGGAATGTTGTGATGTCAGAGTGAGTGGAGTGTTGGGATGTTATGCTCTGAAAGCTGGGTTCTAAGATTGACAGTTGAGAGCTATGCTGGCTTGAGGGGACATGCCAATGTTGTTCCTGGCAACTAACATGCAATAGACCTACTTATATCTTACCTGCTGGCCCGAGTGTTACTCCAGGCATCAGGTTTTTACACTTAGCCTAACATCACGTCCTGTTATATTAATGTTTGTCTGTTGAGCGCCCTGATGCATGCGGGCTATGGCGCGATAGAAATAAACAAATAAAACAATTTAAATAAAATATAGAATAACAGCAAGACATTGTGTATGACAACGGCTATCATCCCAATACTGCATCAAAGATAAGAGAGACGTTATGCACTCAGACAACCGTATCAAATGCATCCTCAAACTGACATGGTGGAATGATGTCGGCATACACCATTGAACATAAGAGAGCTATAAGTGAAATCAGACAAAAGTAAAGTGATGTCATAAAGAGACGACACGAGAACACACTGAAAAGATATGTGGATACTTAAGAATGAAGATGTAACTGAAGTAAAAAGGTAAACATTTATGCGAATACAAAGAAATCATATACACTGAGAAGATAAGTGAGAAGAGAATTAGTAGATGTATATATGCAGAAACGCATGGTAGATGAGATATATAGAAGCTTGCTGCAGTAGAGAATATAACAGCAGTAAAGTGGCCATGATGAAAAGATGGATGTCAACTCTGTATAAATAAAAAGTAAGAAGCATTGAAGAGCGAGACTGAGGCTGCCGAGCTGACAGGCGCTGGAAAAGACCTTTGTGCGAGAAACAAAGAATATCCATTTGGCTTGGGATCAAGGATGCCATATCAAGATATCCGGCATGCCACATCTGAACAATGCATGCATGCAGCTGCAGCACCCTGGCACAGATAAGTGGCACATTGCATTGGTAACATGAATGTTGCTACTTAGTGCTATAAAATAACCAGTTGGAAAGGTAGAACTGTGGTATGTACTGCTGATAACATTATATCAAAAAGGTAAGCATTGTTGGGGAGTTTGCTAGCAGTTGCTGGATACATTGTCCAATATCCAGTTGACTTGGTCTCAATGAAGGCTTGGAGTTGCTTTACTCTCACTGGTGTGTGGCTGAAGACACATATGTGCCTTCAGGATGGGGTAAACAAGCATTAGTCATTAACAGATATTTGGCGGTGGTGAGGGGCAGGGGCCGTAACCTTAGCGACCTGGGTTCTGGAGAATTGTTTTCTCTGTCTGGACATCACGAATGGTACTCTTGTGGTCTGGGAGCACTGAGTTCTAGGCTAGCCCAGGCGCTGTATAGCCCAGTGTAACCTCATAATGCCAGTCCGTGGGCAATGGGGCGTTTCCTCCTGCCGTCTAGCCAAACCACCAAAGAGTCAAGTGCTAGGTAGTGTAGGGTTTTCCAAAACTCCAATAAAGTCTTGGGAATACCTCAATGGTAGCACTCGGACTAGCCTTTAAATCTGTACATATATTGATTTTAGTTTACAACCTTTTTGGAGATCTTTAAAAGTGCCCCACTTGTACAAGATTTCCTCTTAGCCGTGATCTGATGGACTTCTTTGATTACTTTTGCTGTAAACTCTGGATTCTCTTTTTATCTTCCTGTTCTCCGAAGCATCTCATTCTTTATAAACTATCACCCCGAGTCTCGCTTGGGCCCTTCTAGCAGACTTGTGTAGTCCCCCTTTTCTCCTGAGAAGGTTCCTCGCGTACCAAAATTGAAGGTGGTTCATATACCTGACACTGACACTGATGGCAGCCAGGTTCCCGCTCTTTACCTGTATTACTTGCGAGGTTGCTCTGTAAGCACGAGCTGGTCCGATAGTTTCTTTCTAATTCTTCATAGCTAATCTGACCAATTCTAAACAATGTCTGAACTTTAAGGATTCCCTGATAACTTTATGAATGAACTACAAAGGGTCTAAAACGCAGCTGCCAGACGTCTTCTGAGACTTGAAAGACACAAACACATCACAACAGCATTAACAAATGCTTCCCTGCCCCCAATCCAATGGAGGATAGAATTAAAAACCCTATACATTTCTCATGGTGTCTTCCATGCAGGGATCCCAAAGTGACCACAAAGGTATCATCCATACCGGAACACCTAGAATGCTGGGGTCCAGCAATGCAGCTCTAGTGGCTGCACCAAGGTTCCATCAGAAATGCTGCAGAGGACAGTCAACCTCTCTTCTCTCGATCCAGCTCTGGAGTCCATCCACCGATGGCTTTAATAGAGGAAGCCTGCCTGACATTAAGGACATCCCTGAAAATCCGGCTACTGAACTGACACACTATCAAAGAGCCCTTAAATATCTGGCCAACCCCAAGCACATTAGACAAACCTCAACAAGCAGGGCACCCATTCCTTAAGATGTCATTCAGACTAAACCGTCTCTACTTACTCTCACCAGCACACTATGTGCCCGAATGCAACATTCCAGCCAAGGGATGTGGGGGGCGGAGGGGACTCTTTGACTGCACACAACACTCTGCCAAAGGACTTCAGGAGCTCGGACGCCTCCTAGTCGGTTTATTCGCACCCACTTGATAACAACTCTTCGCCCAGAGACAACCATTACATGTTTTCAGCATGACTTGGACAATAATCCTTACCTAAGAGGTTCATTTTTGCTAAGCCGCCATTCCCTACTTTCTGTTATATATTGTTCCCTATGACGCGTTCATAGAGCCCTGTGTTCCGCGAGCCCAGTGTTCCTTATCAGATCTCCTGAGCACAACATTCCCTGCTTGAAGAAAGACGCTGTTCCGGTAGCCCATCGCGTCCGAGGAATTCCCTTTGGTACTAAAGACGCTCTGAGGAAGGAACTCACTCGCCTTTGTGACGAAAACATCATCCAACCCATTGAGAGATCTGAGTGGCTTGATCCCATTGTCCTTGTGGGCAAGCCCACAATTCGATAAGAATGTGTGTTGGTCTACGTGACTTGAATAAGAATATATGGGTGGACAGACACCCCCTCCCTAACATATCAGAACTTCTCTCAACCATGAAACCAGCCAACTACTTCAGCACTCTTGATCTCTCGTCAGCATATCATCAGATTGCATTGGAAGAGACTTCAAAGAACCTCACCTCTTTTGTCACACCTTTGGGGGCGTTCATGTTCAATAGGATGCCTTTTGGCCTCGCCTCGGCTGTATTTCAGAGGTTAATGACACACCTGTTCTGAGGTCTCGATGCTGTGCACTGCTTTCAGGACGACATACTCATATCTGCTGAAACTGAAGGTGAGCATGATGCTAAACTTATGAGTGTCCTCCAGGTGATCTAGAAAAGTGGACTCACCCTCAAATTGGAAAAGTGCAATATAAAATGCAATCAAGTATCCTATCTTGGCCACTCCATCGACGCCAAGGGGATCAGCCCCAAGAAAAAACTCATGGACGTCATATTGAACATCGCCGAACCTGAAAACAAGGACCAGCTCAGGAGTTTCCTCGGCATGACCGAGTATTATTCAAAGTTCATAAACAACTATGCCAATAAGACGAAACACATGAGGAACCTCATGAAAAAAGCCACCAAGTTTGTCTGGTCCTTGGAATGTAAGAAGGAGTTTGAAGAAGTCAATTCCAACATTAATCAGACTCCTGCTCTAGTAATGTTCGACTGTAAGGCAAAGACCATCATTTCTGTAGACGCTAGCAAGAATGGGCTTGGCGGTGTCCTAGAACAACAACAAAAAGGGGGCATTGTAACCATCGCTTTTGCCTCAAGGGTGTTGAGAGGTGCAGAACTAAATTATTCAACCATTGAGAGAGAAGCTTTGGGGGTGAAGTGGATTCTACAGCATTTCAGGAACTTAATATGGGGTTTACCCATAATACTCAAAACCGATCACAAACCTTTGGTAAACATCCTCCAATCAAAAACACTGCACCTCATTTCACCAAGAATTAGGCGTTGGTTTCTTGATATCATGCAATACAATCTCCAAGTGTGCTATACTCCTGGTCTCTCAAATGGGGTAGCCGATTGCCTCTCTAGACTGTCCACCAACCAGGAAGATGAGATTGATTGCCCTCATGAAGACGTTGTAGCTACCATCAATCCTGCCGTTTCCAAAGATGATTGGCTGAGCATCACCAACAATGACACAGAGCAACAAGAAATGAGAAAAGGTATAGTCAACGACTGGATCGAACCCAATCGTATCTTGGCAGATTTCATACCGTTCAAAGATGAAATAACTATGAATGAAAAACACATATTCAGAGGCGATAGGCTAATTCCGCCAGTATTACTCACAAAGAAACTCCTCGAGCTGGCCCATGAAGGCCATTTGGGGAGAAGCCTGACGAAGAATAGACTGAGGAGCAACTACTGGTGGCCGCACATGTGGAAAGAAGCCGAAGAGACTGTAAAAAACTGTTCCGCCTGTGCCTTGAGCGATAAATCTAAAATTTTAAGGAAGACCCCTCTCCAGACCATAGAACCACCCAAAGATGTGTGGTCAAAAGTTGCCATAGACATTATGGGTCCTTTTGAGAACATCAAAGCTGTGAAAATATACATAGTAGTCCTTGTAGATTATACTTCAAAATGGACTGAATGGGGAATAGCCGAAACAAATGTCACCACTAAGAAAATCACAGAATTCCTGACAGAAATATTTAACAAGGAAGGAGATCCTAAAGAACTGGTCTCAGACAACGGATGCCAGTTCATATCATCTGAGTTCCAGGAATTCCTCAAGTACAGATCCATCAAACACATGACCACGTCCCTATACCACCCAATATCCAACGGATTGGTAGAAAGAATGAACAGGCTTGTAAACAGCATAATACAACTAGCTACAGCCAACACACTTCCATGGAGAGAAACTCTCAAAGAGGCCTTGTGTGCGTACAGAACAACACCACACACCACCACCAACATTGAGCCATTCACCCTGATGCGGGGTAGAGCTGCAACCAACCGCCTAAAACCAGCTTGGATATTCATGAATGGTGGGGAATTTAAGTTTAACATGGAACAAATCCAGAAGAGAATAATTGAGAAACAGGCAAAACACAAAACATACTATGACTCAAAAAATGCAGTAAAGGAAATGCAAGTGCGAGAAGGAGACTGGGTCTGTGTCAAAGAACCAAAAAAGACACTCAAGGGCGAAACCAAGTTCAGACCCCCACAAAAAGTCATCCAATGTCATGGTAAATCTGTCATACTAGATGATGGAAAGAAGTGGTCAGTAGATGACCTAGTAAAGATAACAACTGATGTTCACAGACCTAGTACATCCAAGCATACGCTACATGAGATTCCGTCAGAGACATATTCTCCTCCCACGGGAGCATTTCAGCACAGTCAACGTGATTTGCACAGAGACACAGAGGAAACCTCCAACAGTAGACTGTCGAGGAAGAATCGGAAGATCATCCAAAACTTTAACCAAGATTTCTTATATTACTGTCAGTTTTAATATATAATATTTGACTAACTCCTACCCTCCCATTTCTCCTTCCCCCTCTTTCCCCCCTTCCTTTCCTTTAGTTTCTCCCAGTAAGGGAGATGTTATATATTGTTCCCTATGACGCGTTCATAGAGCCCTGTGTTCTGCGAGCCCAGTGTTCCTTATCAGATCTCCTGAGCACAACATTCCCTGCTATTCCGTTGACACCGGTCCGACCTCCGGGGGCCGCACAATAAAGCTCCTAAACCTCACTTTGTGCCTTGCCTCATTACTTCACTTTCCCACTCACACCTGCATCTCGTATCACTTTACACTACTCATACAATGAACCCTCGCCCATGGCTACGAGCTGCCTATAAGCATACCACACTGTTGGAGCAACACCTCTGTTGACTTCTCTGGTCCTAGAGTACCCCTACCCCAGTCTCGCAGCCCTGACTTCCAAATCCATGGATCGCGGGCCTTTCCCTCTGAGCTGAACACACACCTAACTTTCCCAGTTACTAACCCTGTAGCCTCCAAGCGGTACTCAAGGCTCGAGTACTTCGAGCCTGCTTGTTTCGACATCTCAGGATTTGACCTTGCCCATACACTTGTCCCACTAACACCATTCTGCCATCTTTTCTTGCTGGGTCACACCTAATGAGACCGTCAAAATGGCAGTGGTGGGCCATGCAATCCTACTTAATGCCACATCCCATCGCATCTGCTTCGTGTGCGCCTGGTCCCTGTCCCCTTTTGCCAGGAATTAGTGAAGCCTGCGCTAAAGAAGTCCTGCCAGGATTGGGGTCACACCTCAGTTTTAGGCCTTTCAATTGTGAGGTCATGGAGAGCATTTTGGGAAAACAGTCACCTAGTTTATTTAAGGAGCGCCACTTGCTTCATACAAGACAACCTGGTTTCAAACAAAGGCATTGAACCTAGACTGTATTCTTGGAAAGTTGGGACAACATCCTGGTACCCAGGGATCAGAGGGAGAGGTGCCTGCTAGTCCTGCTCTGCAGATGGTCTGTATTTTTCCATCATTGTATCACGGTTGTTTGAAACCAGTGCCAAGGATCTCGCTGTTTTAAGTCTTTCATGAATGAGAGAAGTGTTGTTATCACTTTAAGAGAATTTCAATCTTGCTCAGAAATATAGATTGTGGCGTCTCCCAGGGGCATTCTCTTGCACACACTTAGTGGTGGGGATCAGACCAAAAACTGGTCAAAGGAGTCCAACATACACCAAAAAAATCTCTGAAGATTGTCAGACGTGGAAAAGAGAAATAAGAAGGTACCTCTGGTATGTAAGAAGATACCTCTGGTATGTAAGAAGGCACCTCTGGTATGTAAGAAGGCACCTCTGGTATGTAAGAAGATACCTCTGGTCTGTAAGAAGGCACCTCTGGTATGTATGAAGGTACCTCTGGTATGTAAGAAGGCTCATCTGGTATGTAAGAAGGTACCTCTGGTATGTAAGAAGGCACCTCTGGTATGTAAGAAGGCACCTCTAGTATGTAAGAAGATACCTCTGGTATGTAAGAAGGCACCTCTGGTATGTAAGAAGGTACCTCTGGTATGTAAGAAGGCACCTCTGGTATGTAAGAAGGCACCTCTAGTATGTAAGAAGATACCTCTGGTATGTAAGAAGGCACCTCTGGTATGTAAGAAGGCACTTCTGGCATATAAGAAGATACCTCTGGTATGTAAGAAGGCACCTCTGGTATGTAAGAAGGCACCTCTGGTATGTATGAAGGTACCTCTGGTATGTAAGAAGGCTCCTCTGGTATGTAAGAAGGTACCTCTGGTATGTAAGAAGGCACCTCTGGTATGTAAGAAGGCACCTCTGGTATGTAAGAAGATACCTCTGGTCTGTAAGAAGGCACCTCTGGTATGTATGAAGGTACCTCTGGTATGTAAGAAGGCTCATCTGGTATGTAAGAAGGTACCTCTGGTATGTAAGAAGGCACCTCTGGTATGTAAGAAGGCACCTCTAGTATGTAAGAAGATACCTCTGGTATGTAAGAAGGCTCATCTGGTATGTAAGAAGGTACCTCTGGTATGTAAGAAGGCACCTCAGGTATGTAAGAAGGCACCTCTAGTATGTAAGAAGATACCTCTGGTATGTAAGAAGGCACCTCTGGTATGTAAGAAGGCACTTCTGGCATATAAGAAGACACCTCTGGTATGTAAGAAGGCACCTCTGGTATGTATGAAGGTACCTCTGGTATGTAAGAAGGCTCTTCTGGTATGTAAGAAGGTACCTCTGGTATGTAAGAAGGCACCTCCGGTATGTAAGAAGGCACCCCTGGTATGTAAGAAGGTACCTCTGGCACCTCTGGTATGTAAGAAGGCACCTCTGGTATGTAAGAAGGTACTTCTGGCACGCCTGGTATGTAAGAAGGCACTTCTGGTATGTAAGAAGGCACCTCTGGTATGTAAGAAGGTACCTCTGAAATGTGAGAAGGCACCTCTGGTATGTAAGAAGGTATATCTGGTATGTAAGAAGGCACCTCTGGTATGTAAGAAGGCACCTCTGATATGTAAGAAGGCACCTCTGGTATGTACGAAGGTGCCCTTGGCACCTCTGGTATGTAATAAGGCACCTCTGGTATGTAAGAAGGCACCTCTGGTATGTAAGAAGGCTCCTCTGGCATGTAAGAAGATACCTCTGGTATGTAAGAAGGCACCTCTGATATGTAAGAAGGTATATCTGGTATGTAAGAAGGCACCTCTGGTATGTATGAAGGTACCTCGGGTATGTAAGAAGGCTCCTCTGGTATGTATGAAGGTACCTCTGGTATGTAAGAAGGCACCTCTGGTATGTATGAAGGTACCTCTGGCACCTCTGGCATGTAAGAAGGTACCTCTGGCATGTAAGAAGGCGCCTCTTGTATGTGAGAAGGCACCTCTGGAATGTGAGAAGGCACCTCTGATATGTAAGAAGGTTCCTCTGGTATGTAAGAAGGCACTTCTGGTATGTCAGAAGGTACCTCTGGTATGTAAGAAGGCACTTCTGGTATATAAGAAGATACCTCTGGCATGTAAGAAGGCACTTCTGGTATATAAGAAGATTTCTCTGGTATGTAAGAAGGCACCTCTGGTTTCTAAGAAGGCACTTCTGGTATGTAAGAAGGCACCTCTGGTATGTAAGAAGGCGCGGCGATGGCCAAGACAGGAATCCAGAAGAACAGAGCAGTTTCTTCGACTAGGGTGCAGAAAGGGCTACAAGGGGACTGTGACTCAGAAAGAAACCATACACTAACAAGAGGCAACAACAAAGGGTGGGACAGAAGGAAAGGGAAATATGCATTGAGTTAAAGGTGGAAGTGTCCATTGCATGCACATTCCATACGCCAACTTTAGTCCCAACCAGAAGGTCACTGCTCACCATTTTGGCATGGACTTTGTTACTTGTGCAGCATAGCCCAGGATGTGTCACCATCTTGGAATGGGTTCAGGACTGCCAGTTGCCATGCAGCAGAAGTCCTCATCCCGGAGGCGCGTTCTGGTCATGCAAGCTCCGGGGACACGCCGCAGTGACCACTGATTGCAACCCACTCAGCATAGGGCCCTGCCGACCAACTATTATGCCCCTAACCTTGACAGTGTCAAAAAGATGTCAGAGATGGGAGATCTCTATCACTCTGATAAGCCACACCCTTGGAACACCTGGAGGACTCTGAGCGGGCTCTTATATTGCCGCAACCTTGTGGCCTTGTGAGAGAGCACTGACAGAGTGTGCTTGGGTTATATAGTCACTATCGGCTATTGTGACTAAGCAATGTCCCACATGTAGTTCACCCACGGTCCATATTCTTCCTGCATTGACCAGCTCCAAAGTCAATATTGCTGTCAACTCATAAATCATGGGTTCAAAACAAACAAAATGATCCTCATCACATTGGAGGCTTTTGCCAGGGTTGCCAGGTTACACGGGTCCTTGCAGGTGTGACCTGACAAAAAATGTCTCCTTACTTTAGCTGTTTGTCAAGAATGATTAAAAGCACATGGCGTATATTTCCGTCCTGGAAGCCCCTCCCACTCCGCACCGCAGAGAGAAGTCAGTGACTGGAGCATCTACATCCCTTAATTTCACGCAATGTATTCATTATTATTATTATGGTGCTTTTTATTGAGCGCAGACCTGGCGTCTGGAAGCAACAGAGCGCTTTGCAATCATAGGGGGAAGGAAACAGTGAGCGAAACAGAGATTCCAACTCTCAATTCCAACCCTCCTTCCATTCTTATCCTTCTGGATCTTTCCTCTGCCTCGACCCGGTCAATCGTGCCACCCTGACTAATCGGCTCTGTGACACCCTGGGCATCACATGCCTGGCACTTGACTGGTTGACCTCATTCCTCTCCGACCATCCTTCCCAGGTTCAAGTGGGCCATTTTCTCTCACCTATCACACCTGCGGCGTCCCTCAAGGCACTATCCTCTGGACGTGGCTTTTCAACATCTACCTCGCCCATCTGGCCTAACTCATCTCCTTCTCTCCTCACTTCAAGTGTTATGCAGACGACGCGCAGCTCTCCTTCAAGCTTCCCACTACAGCCTCCTCTTCCTCCTCTCTCTTCCCTGACTGTCGGACTGCTATTCAGGGCTGGTGTGCTGCCAATGATCTCTGCCTTAATGCCAGGAAGACTGAGATCCTTCTCATTGGGTCCCCTGCTCCTTCCTTCCCTCCTACTCTCTGGCCGCTCTCTATGGATATCTTCCCCTCACTCTCTTGTGAGGCAAAAAACCTTGGTGTCATCTTCGACTCTTCGACTCCTCTCTCTCCTTCTCTCCTCACATCACTGACCTTGCCATGAAGCCCACTTTCAGCTGCACCCCCTCAGAGGCATTATCCCTTCCTTAACCTTCCCTCAGAAACTCCAGTGTCAATGTCTCCAGAGCTCTGGTCCGCTCTAGGCTGGACAACATCCTCTTCCTCATTCTTCCTCCATCCTCCCTTTGCCCCCTTCGACTAATACAGAATAGGACTGGGAGACTTATCCTTGGCCTCAAGCCCAGGGTCCTCATCCTTCTAGCCCCAGTTGCTTCTAGGATCACATTCAAGACCCTCAAGGCTTTCTGTGGCGGCTGCAACCACCTCTCTCCCTAAATACCTCCCTGCTAGAGCCCTTCTCTAAGCAGAGAGTGGGGGTAGATCTCTCTCTTCCGTGGGAGCCTCCCTCTGGAATGGCCTCCCTGCCCCTCTCAGGGTTGAGCCGGATCTCCATAAGTTCTGGAAGCTCCTCAACACCCTTCTTTTATCCTCTTCCTTCCCTCTCCCCCATCACCTGCCAACACCCCCATCTGCTGCAGTGACTGGCCCTCACTTTACACATGTCCATTAATACACCAGGCCAATATTCACTCCCCATTTTCCATAGCACTTCTAAAACATCAAAGCAGTTTGGCTGAACAGAACTTTGGGGGTGAGGGGAGCTCTCTGCGTCGATCTAGCTAAAGCCCATGTTGTAATGTAGTCTTGTATTGCCACTGGCCAGGATGCTTACTGTAGAATGTTGGTGCATGAATGCAGCTCAGGAGAATGTTGGGTGGATCTGTGTGTGAATGTTCTGCGAGTGTCAGTTGGGGGCCTGAGCTGGGTTGAATGGATGGCCGGTGGGTCAGCTCCTTTGTTAGTGATGTTTATACCTTCCCATGTCCATGTCAATGTCTACGCGTGCTGTAACTATAATAAGAGTAACTGGAGTAATGTACAGATTTGTACATATGTGAATAAAGCCTTGCCTGGAACTAACTTAGACTCAGCAGCTGGTCTGTGATTCAGTAGTGCACACTGAATGTCTAACATAAGGCTTCACTACAGCCCACTGCGCTTAATGGGTTAAAAGTGGAGGTTTAAAGGATGTGTGATCCAGCGCAGGGTACTCCAGAACAAAGTAAACACGGCCTTCATCTCACCACATCTGCTTTTCTGTTCGCCATTTCTGATCAGTTACAGGATGAAAGGGCCCTTTTATTGGGGGGTTGTACCCTGGAGTCATGTGCAGGCTCTTAGCACCTCGTTTCCTTTCTTCCAGCCCCTCCCCCGTCCCCCCCTCTATCAGTCGCTTGGCACCGTCAGCATTAGCGCAATCAAAGTGCTCTTGTTCGCATCGCAAGTCCTTAAAATATGTAACACGAGTGCCTTTAAACCGTCCACATCTGCGCCTCTACAACGTGTTTACATTCCATGTGCTGTCTGTGATGTCACAACATCTGGAGACGTTCTGGACCTGGCACCGAGTGGCCGCAGGGCCCGTGGCGTCCACGTGCACGAGCATTCAGGTTCCTGGAGATATTTATGGGCGAAAGGAAAATGGCGCGACGCCGCAATAGACCTGTGTTGCTTTGGTTGAAGGATGACATTGGTGCCATTCGCCAGGAGCTGGCATCAGGAGTGGCATTGCCAATTACTGCAGCCTCATCAGTGTGTAGAACTGAGATTCAGTGTTCAAGCCCATGAGAGCAAAGGCGTGTTCCCTGCACCTGTACTGCCTTGCACAGTTTCTCAATACAGCACGCAACCATGGCACACTCCACGGCGAGGCACCTGCTCATCCTTACAACCATGTTCTACTGCGCATGCCCTGCCAATGTTATCAACCTAACTTTCGTTTGGAAGTCCAAACTTCATTAAGCTGACATCTCAAAAGCTGGCCACCAGGGAGCCCTCTCCAAACCCCTTCTATTCATGTTTCAGATGCCGGGTGCAGACAGCTTCCCAACTTTCATGACTCTTTGTAATCCTTGGGCTAACCTAGTCAAACTCTTGCACAAGTGGTGAGATAGTTCAGCGAGTTAAGCACTTGCTACTGTGATTGGATTCAAAATGTCTCCTTTTTGCATGAAAGCTTTGTACTTGGTTGTTCAGTTTCTTCTCTGCGGTCCTGGTGAGATGCTGCCCCAACCTTTCATGAGCCATTGGGGATTGTTCACATTCTGAACCTTGAGCTGGGCCGTGCACTAGTTGCAGCAATGCATGCCCCCTCTGATCTTATGTTGGTACTGAGATCACGTCTGCCTCCTCATTCGGTCTCCTCTCCACAGTTCTGGTGAGATGCTGCCCCAACCTTTCATGAGCCATTGGGGATTGTTCACATTCTGAACCTTGAGCTGGGCCGTGCACTAGTTGCAGCAATGCATGCCCCCCTCTGATCTTATGTTGGTACTGAGATCACGTCTGCCTCCTCATTCGGTCTCCTCTCCACAGTTCTGGTAACCTTTCATGAGCCATTGGGGATCGTTCACATTCTGAACCTTGAGCTGGGCCGTGCACGAGTTGCAGCAATGCATGCCCCCCTCTGATCTTCTGTTGGTACTGAGATCGCTTCCGCCTCCTCATTCGGTCTCCTCTCCGCAGTTCTGGTGAGATGCTGCCCCAACCTTTCACGAGCCTTTGGGGATCGTTTACATTCTGAACCTTGAGCTGGTCCGTGCACTAGTTGCAGCAATGCATGCCCCCCTCTGATCTTCTGGTGGTACTGAGATGTTACACTTCAGACTTCCCCGCCGGCATCCTTGCAGAATACAACTTCTTTACAGGCTCCTCTATGGTCCAGGTACAAGCTACCATGGCGTCTGTACAAACATCGACGCACTCCAGGTCACCTGAAACGCCTTGTACGTGGAAGACGTACAGCAAGCCACGCCCCTCTTACGACTATAAAACCACAGTCTTCCAAGGGGCTCGTTGCTGCTAATTAGCGTTACCAGCTACACGCGGTTTCATCCGTTTCCTCTTCGTGTCTCCCTACACGAATCCTTATCTGAACTCCTGGTTTTGATCTTTTGCCTGAATTTTGGATTGCTTCGTCTCCTCCCTTATTCTTGTCGTGATCGTCTGGTTGTTGGACTCGGAACGCTACTGGATACTGCTCTCTTCTGTGTCTTGCGTTTCTTCCCTGGTTGCCGCTCTGCACATCAATTTGCTGTCTACATCCGGATCATCTCAAGAACTACTCAACTATACTCGTGTACTCAGGTACATATCTATTTTCTTCCATGGACATTGTCTTCTGTTGGATTCTGGGACATTGAGTGACTTTCCTGTGAGATTGCTCTTTAGTGCATATGAACGCTTTCCTGAACTGCACCAACCCGGCACTAGTGCGTCTCTCGTGCCGTTCGGGGTTACTTACCTATACTAACTTCCCTGTTTGTTATTTTCTCCTGTCGTTGTCTTCAGAATCCTGGATTCCTCTTACTCCATTTATCTTTACTCAGGTCAGTTGTTATCAATTCTATAGCTAAAGTGGGAACCGATACTGATTTAGATCAATTCCACTCATTCGTGTTATTCTTTGTAGATTATCCTGGGGGAAACGCAACTCCACTCCAATATCCATATAGGTAGTTGTCCAATCATTTCAACTGTTCTAATCACTAGTTTAACATCAACACTGTCTAATATCTTGGTATTCTTTTGCAGCATTGGTATTGGCAGTGTGTGTTCTCCCCGCTCTTTTACTCAATTGACACCTCTGTCTGTTCTAACTGAAACAGCAGAGAGGTACATTGTGGAAAAGAGACCCTCTTTGAGGAAGCCTGAGTCTTGTACTCAGGGGAGCTGGGATGGAAGGCTGAATTCGGAATTCTATACTACCAACACCTCAAAGGTCGTGTTCTCCGCATCTTCGGCCTATTCGGAGTGGTAAGTAACAGAATTAGCAGCCTTAAAAAAATTTCCACAGAGGCCAGTGATGTTTTGAATCAAATCGTGCAAATGGTCACGGATCTACGTACCGACTTGACCAATGCACAAGAAGCACTGCGCCAAGGCATGGACGCCATCCAGTCTTTGGTTACCACACCAGCGTCACAGATGGCTGGTGCCGGAGATTCTGCATCCAGTTCAGGGTTTCTACCTCCACAGCAGGAATAAAATCCGATCATGCTTACAACCCAGTTCCCACTAGCTCCTCCTGAACGCTTCCTAGGCGACCCTAAACAATACCGAACCTTCATCAATCAATGCAAATTGCATTTTCTGTGTCGTCCCGCTTCATTTCCCACATCTACAACCAAAGCGGCTTTTGTTTTGTCTCATTTGGGAGGCACTGCAGCCGCATGGGCTAACCCGTTGTTGGAATCTAATAGTCATGTTTTTTACAATTGTGATGCCCTTCTTGCTATGATGAGTAAAGTATTTGACACACGTTATACTACTCAAGCTACTGATCTGGAACTCTTAAAACATCGACAAGGAAACAATTCTTTATTGGTTTATTTGGCACAATTCAATCAGTTGGCAGCAGAGACTGACTGGCCTGAAGAAAAGAAGACAGCTGTCTTCTATCAAGGCCTCTCAGATGAACTAAAGGACATCCTCTCCACTGTTCCTGTGGTGCCCGCAGCATTCGCGGAACTACTAGATTTAGTCCTTCAGATTGATGCTCGTAAGTCTGAAAGACGCAGCGAAAAGAAAACAGCATTGTTCAGCTCGGTTGCAGCAGAGGCCTCATCTTCGTCATCTCCTGCGCCTGAACCTATGCAGATTGGGGTGGTTAGGGGACCGCTTACGCCTGCTCAACGAGAATATCGTCGATCACACAATCTCTGCATGTATTGTGGGGCCTCTGATCACTTATTACCTGAGTGTACCAAAAAACCTAAAAGAAAGGCGGGAAACGCCAAATCCCGACAGTAGACAGAGTCCCTATGTCGGGAAACTCACCCTTGGACTCTACAGTACAGAATCCGAGTCATTTAGTTTGCCTACCTGGTACATTTTCTTTAGATCATGGTGCTTCATTCCAGACTACAGCTGTGATCGAATCAGGTGCAACAGGTAATTATGTTGATCAATGTTTTGCCACCATGTCAAAAATACCATTAGTTCGCAAAACTATCCCTGAAACAGTGAATGCAGTGGATGGTTCACTTCTTGTCTCAGGAATGGTAACTCACCAAACAGTTCCACTCCATATGAGTACTGATGAAGGCCATACTGAAGACATATCATTTGATATCATTAAAGCACCAGCTTACAAAGTCATTCTGGGCATTCCATGGTTGAACCTTCATAATCCTGCCATTGACTGGTCGACATCTCAGATTCAGTTCCCTTCCAATATGTGCAATACTCGATGTACTACATTACTCGGTATTACCCATGATAGTCCAGTCAGGGTGCTAGTTTCACCTACTATGCATATCGGAGCTGTCTCTAAAAACGTATCCTCTGTGATACCTTCGCAATATACAGATTATACAGATGTTTTTGAAAAAGGGATGGCGGAGACTCTACCCCCACATAGAGCTAATGATTGTCCAATAGACCTAATTCCGGGAGTAAAAATACCATCCAGAAGAGTGTACTCCCTCACTCTCAAAGAAGACGAAGTTCTTAAAGATTACGTAGACAAGGCTTTGTCCATGGGATTTATTCGTTCTTCCAAATCACCTATTTCATCACCACTTTTCTTTGTCCCTAAGAAGGAAGGGGATCTACGTCCTTGTATAGATTATCGTGCTTTGAATGCAGCAACCATTAAAAACCAGTATCCTCTTCCTCTGATTTCTGTCCTTCTTGACCAGTTGGGTTCTTCCAAAATATTCACTGAGCTTGATCTCAGAGGAGCTTACAATCTCGTCCGCATGAGAGAGGGGGACGAATGGAAGACCGCATTTAAAACACGTTACAGTCTATTTGAATATCTTGTCATGCCTTTTAGGTTATGTAATGCCCTGGCCACCTTTCAAGCTTTCATGAACGATCTGTTTTACGACATTCTTGATCAATTTGTTGTTGTCTACCTGGATGACATTTTGATTTACTCTCAAAACCAGGAAAACCACGAAAGACATGTCAAGATAGTACTCCAACGTCTGAGAGAACATAGATTGTTTGTTAAAGTCGAAAAGTGCATATTCCATGCCTCAGAGGTGGAATTTCTGGGATAGGATATTACTAACAATGGTGTGCGCATGAGTCAATCCAAAATTAGTGCGATCTTGGAATGGCCTCTGCCCAATTCAGTCAAATCATTACAATCATTCCTGGGATTTGCAAACTTTTATAGATGCTTCATCAATGGGTTTTAACTGAAATATCTGCACCACTTACCTCTCTGACAAGTGTCAAAGTACCATTTGTATGGTCTTCAGAAGCTCAGGGAGCCTTTGATCAATTAAAATCATCCTTCACTTCCGCTCCTGTCCTCAAACATCCTGATCCCGAGCTTCCTTTTTTTGTTGAAGCTGATGCTTCAGGTTATGCCATTGGGGCGGTATTGTCTCAAACCTGTCCGCATTCGGGAGAGATTCATCCTGTTGCCTATTCCTCTCGTAAATTGACAGCTTACGAAAATAATTATTCCATCACAGAACGCAAACTTTTAGCCATCAGAGACGCATTCTTGGAATGGAGGCATCATCTTTTGGGGGCCAAACACCCTGTAACTGTATACTCTGATCACCGCAATCTGTTAGCCTTCAAATCTATGAAATGTCTTACGGCTAGACAGGCACGGTGGCATTTATTCTTTTCACAATACTAATTTGTTATTACATACCGTCCTGCTAAAGCTCAAGTTCCGGCTGATACTCTCTCGCGCTTACATGCGGATGGTCAGTCTCAACAGATCGAAGCTCTTCCTCTTCTACCAAACAAGGTTGTTTGTGGATGTTCGGTTCAGCCCTCTTTGCGTTCAATCATCCTTGATTGGGTTTCAAAACATCCAAAAGAGATCATTGACCTCAATCTGGAAATCATTCAGGGTATGCCATTCATTCAAGGGTGCGTCTATATACCCTCAGGTCAAGCTAGAGATTTAGCTCTTCAGTGGTCTCACGATTCCTTGATTGTTGCACATCCAGGAAGTAAAAAAACTCTTGAAGCCTTACGGCGTTGGGCCTGGTAGCCTTCTATGGTTCGTGATGTAAAGGATTACATTTTGCATATGCACTCAGTGTAAAACTTCTAGAGCCAAACCAGTTGGATTGTTACAACCTCTTCCTGGGCCGTACAAACCTTGGCAGATGCTGTCTATGGATTTCATTGTGGAACTTCCTGACGTTCAGGGCTATGACACTATTTGGGTAATCGTTGATTACTTCACTAAATACGCATTGTTCATACCTTGGTCTGGTTTACCTGCAGCTCCTGAATTGGCGAAACTGTTCTTGACGAATGTGTTTCGTTTCTTTGGTTTACCCTCGCTTATTGTTTCCGATCGTGGCACCCAATTTACGTCACGATTCTGGAAGGCTCTTACAGCTTCTTTGGGTATTGAGGACAGGTATTCCTCAGCTTACCATCCTCAAACGGATGGGCAAACTGAGAGAACTAATGCTACCATCGAACACTATCTATGCTGTTTATGCCTTCAGTACCAACAGTCTTGGTTTACTTCTTTGCCTTATGCAGAATTTGCATATAACAACTCTATGCATACATCAACTGGAGTTTCTCCCTTTTTTGCCCTATATGGTGGTCATCCTAGGGCACTTCCACTTGATCCGGTATTACCGGCCATTAATCCTGCAGCAAACGATTGCATCAGAGATATCGATAAGATTCATCGGGATGTACGCTGCCATTTACACCAAGCTCAAGATCGTGCCAAGAAGTATGCCGATGTGCATCGATCACCTGCTCCAGTCTATCGCAGTGGCATGAAGGTGTGGTTATCGTCCCGCAATTTGCGAATTTCAGGTAAACGCTCGCTTCTGCCTAAATTTGTGGGACCCTATGTCATTACTGATGTCATCAATCCTGTGGCAGTTAAGCTTTCTCTGCCGCGATCATGGCGCATACATCCAGTCTTTCACGTCTCCTTGATCAAGCCTTTCATCCCTGGGACCCGTCTGCCTACTCGTCCTTCGCCGATCTTGGTGGATGGTGAGGAGGAATATGAGGTCTCGCGTATTCTGGACTGCAGGGTGTCTAGGAATACGTTGTTCTACCTCGTGGATTGGAAGGGGTATGGGCCTGAGGACCGTACTTGGGAGCCACTCTCCAATTTGCATTGTCCGGTTCTTCTGAGGAGCTTCCATTCCGCCAGGGGGTTGCCGGTGTCTTTGGGGGAGGATGCTGTTACACTTCAGACTTCCCCGCCGGCATCCTTGCAGAATACAACTTCTTTACAGGCTCCTCTATGGTCCAGGTACAAGCTACCATGGCGTCTGTACAAACGTTGACGCACTCCAGGTCACCTGACACGCCTTGTACATGGAAGACGTACAGCAAGCCACGCCCCTCTTACGACTATAAAACCACCGTCTTCCAAGGGGCTCGTTGCTGCTAATTAGCGTTACCAGCTACACGCGGTTTCATCCGTTTCCTCTTCGTTTCTCCCTACACGAATCCTTATCTGAGCTCCTGGTTTTGACCTTTTGCCTGAATTTTGGATTGCTTCGTCTCCTCCCTTATTCTTGTTGTGATCGTCTGGTTGTCGGACTCGGAACGCTACTGGATACTGCTCTCTTCTGTGTCTTGCGGTTCTTCCCTGGTTGCCGCTCTGCACATCAATTTGCTGTCTACATCCGGATCATCTCAACAACTACTCAACTATACTCGTGTACTCAGGTACATATCTATTGTCTTCCATGGACATTGTCTTCTGTTGGATTCTGGGACATTGAGTGACTTTCCTGTGAGATTGCTCTTTAGTGCATATGAACGCTTTCCTGAACTGCACCAACCCGGCACTAGTGCGTCCCTCGTGCCGTTCGGGGTTACTTACCTATACTAACTTCCCTGTTTGTTATTTTCTCCTGTCGTTGTCTTCAGAATCCTGGACTCCTCTTACTCCATTTATCTTTACTCAGGTCAGTTGTTATCAATTCTATAGCTAAAGTGGGAACCGATACTGATTTAGATAAATTCCACTCATTCGTGTTATTCTTTGTAGATTATCCCGGGGAAACGCAACTCCACTCCAATATCCATATAGGTAGTTGTCCAATCATTTCAACTGTTCTAATCACTTGTTTAACATCAACACTGTCTAATATCTTGGTATTCTTTTGCAGCATTGGTATTGGCAGTGTGTGTTCTCCCCGCTCTTCTACTCAATTGACACCTCTGTCTGTTCTAACTGAACAGCAGAGAGGTACATTGTGGAAAAGAGCCCCTCTTTGAGGAAGCCTGAGTCTTGTACTCAGGGGAGTTGGGATGGAAGGCTGAATTCGGAATTCTATACTACCAACACCTCCAAGGTCGTGTTCTCCGCATCTTCGGCCTATTCGGAGTGGTGAGTAACATGAGATTGCTTCTGCCTCCTCATTCGGTCTCCACTCTGCGGTTCTGGTGAGATGCTTCCCCAACCTTTCATGAGCCATTGGGGATCGTTCACATACTGAACCTTGGGCTGGGCCGTGCACTATTTGCAGCAATGCATGCCCCCCTCTGATCTTCTGTTGGTATTGAGATCGCTTCCGCCATCTCATTTGGTCTCCTCTCCGCGGTTCTGGTGAGATGCTGCTCCAACGTTTCATGAGCCATTGGGGATCATTCACATCCTGAACTTTGGGCTGCGCCGTGCACTAGTTACAGTAATGCATGCCCCCCTCTGATCTTCTGTTGGTATTGAGATCACTTCTGCCTCCTCATTCGGTCTCCTCTCCGCGGTTCTGCTGAGATGCTGCCCCAACCTTTCATGAGCCATTGGGGATCATTCACATTCTGAACCTTGAGCTGGGACATGCACTAGTTGCAGCAATGCATGCCCTCCTCTGATCTTCTGTTGGTATTGAGATCACTTCTGCCTCCTCATTCGGTCTCCTCTCCACAGTTCTGGTGAGATGCTGCCCCAACCTTTCATGAGCCCTTGGGGATCGTTCACATCCTGAACCTTGGGCTGGGCCGTGCACTAGTTGCAGCAATGCATGCCCCCCTCTGATCTTCTGTTGGTATTGAGATCACTTCTGCCTCCTCATTCGGTCTCCTCTCCACGGTTCTGGTGAGATGCTGCTCCAACCTTTCATGAGCCATTGGGGATCGTTCATATTCTGAACCTTGAGCTGGTCCGTGCACTAGTTGCAGCAATGCATGCCCTCCTCTGATCTTCTGTTGGTATTGAGATCACTTCTGCCTCCTCATTCGGTCTCCTCTCCACAGTTCTGGTGAGATGCTGCCCCAACCTTTCATGAGCCCTTGGGAATCGTTCACATCCTGAACCTTGGGCTGGGCCGTGCACTAGTTGCAGCAATGCATGGCCCACTCTGATCTTCTGTTGGTATTGAGATCACTTCTACCTCCTCATTCGGTCTCCTCTCTGCGGTTCTGGTGAGATGCTGCCGGAACCTTTCATGAGCCATTGGGGATCGTGCATATCCTGAACCTTGAGCTGGGCCGTGCATTAGTTGCAGCAATGCATGCCCCCCTCTGATCCTCTGTTGGTATTGAGATTGTGCCCATGTACCTATGTAAATGCCTGTAACCTGTAACTTGTAACTGCGCCCAGATACCTCCGGGTTGGGAGCGCCATATAAATGAATAAACAAACAAACAAACTTCCGCCTCCTCTTTTGCAGTCCCTCTTTCTGATGTGGGGCTAAGTTTTCTGGGCTAGAATGTTGTATGGATGTTACCAATAAGCTCCTCCTTCTTTGAATTGAAGTAGAGTGCTTGGCATGGACATTTGGAATAATGGCCAACGCCAAATGCACCCTTTCCGAAATACCAGACCCTTTGTTTAGGGCAGCATTTCATGTTTTGTTTTCCCATTTCCAATAGGCCTAAATGCAAACTAACTGCGCCTCTCCACTCTCTCCACAGTGTGGCACTAGAGGCACAAGGCACAAGGCTTCAGCCCCACCCCCCCAACATGTTGCATTTGCCTTTGTCCTGCAGAGTAGTCACTCAGGGTGCTCTCCTGGACGGAGCAGAGCAGGCCATGCATTGCTGTTCTCAGCATGAAGCTTTTTTGTGCTAGAATGCACTTCCTGACCATGGCATTGATAATGAAGAGGTTTGGACAACCAACTTGAAAAAGGGAGCAAGAATGGGAGCTAATTTGGAAGCCCTCGTTCAATGCCTTTTTCTTGTGCACTGTTATGACCTCACACGGCAGATAGTAGACAGCAGTTAAAACAAAATAATAATAATATGATTACACGTTGTACAAATTATCATTTCCAATCCAAAAGAGACACTTGACTGTCACTCTGCAATGACCTAAACTGAAACACACTGCATTGACATGTCAGCTACCGTTTGTAGAAGGATTCTCAGGGTAATTTGTTTAGGGCTACAGTGTCCAAAATGATGTAGCCCAGAAATGAAAGCCCAGATTTTCACGGTGCTTGTTTGTTGAGATTAGCAGCTGCAAACCACCTCCCATTCTATGGGAGGTGGTTTTCCGTGGTTACAGGTACTGATTAATTACAAGTTCTGCTATTGTTTATAAAACCATTTGCTGAATAAAAAATATAACAAAGAGTTAAAAGCAGGGGTTTGATTGATTGATTGATTGTTTATTTGTATAGCGCCTATACACAAAGTGTTTCAAAGCTCTTCAAGTAGGGAGGAAACATGGGAGAAAACAGTTAGATTTTTACAGTTCCGTGAAAACAATTAAGAATGAGAAAATAACTATCGTAATCAGTCTCACGACATTTCAGGTAGTGCAAGTGCAAGGAAACAGTAAGGGAGAAGAGGGGGAGGGAGAAGGAGACAAACCAGCAGTAACATTACTATGCCTGATGGCAATTGATGCAGTGCATGAGTATAAAGAAGGAGGGGTGGAGTTGAAGAGGAAGGAGAGGTACAAACAAGCAGCTAAACTGAAGGTCAGACGACAATTCGGAATAGTGCAAGGAGGGGAGGGGAAGACAAGGCGGGGAAAAAGAGGGGGACGGACAAGCTGCTGTCAAAGTCAGCAGACAATGATAAGAGTAAGTGCTGAAGAGAAAAGAAAGGAAGAGGGAAGGGGCGCAGGACTGGGAATAGAGACAAAGGGTTGGAAGAGGGGCACAGAGAACAGTCACAGAGCGACGTGAGGGAGGGAAGGGGCTCAGACAGAAAGGGGGAGAAGGGGGTAGATAGCAATGATGGGCAGGGCAGGACAGGGGTGGGAGGTGACTGCAAGACAGGTGACTATGATTACTATGCATGACGGCAATTGGAGTAGTACCAGACTTTAGGAGCACACAGAAAGACTCTGGGGTGGTGGGGGGGGGGGGTGAGGGGGTGCAGGACACAATAGGAGGGCAAGGGGGAGAGTGGGGGGCACACAGACGCACTAGGCAAGGGGGACAACACACTGGCGGGGTGAGTGGGGACTGAAACACAGTAGCAGGGGCGTACTGTGGTGGACAGGGGTAAACAGGGCCTTTGAAGTGGGCCTTCAATGGTGTGGCCAGCTCCCGCCTCCCGGTTGCAGCCATTGGCTATTAGGGGCCAAGGCAACCAATGGGAGAGGGAGGCAGGGGCTGGCCTACACCAAGAACAAACAGTATGGCAAAAACAAAGAGGACACAGACATCTTGAAATGGCGTAACAAGCATGAATTGATTAAAGGGAGGAGCAATAGTTTGTAAAGATGGTCTGGATAAACCCAGTTTAAGCAGAAATGATAAGCCGGGAAATCCCAAACTCAATAAAAGAAATAGTGTAAGTGAAAGGCAAGATCTGTGTTACTTACACAACACATGAGCCAAAATGTGAATAGGGGAGAGAATTCCAGGAACTGCTTTCATTTCAATTAAATAAAATGCTATCCCTTATTCCTAGGCCTTGCTAGACGCTTTAGTTCTGAGAATATGTGGGGAGTCAAAGCACATGCTTGCCTCTGTCTGGGACTAATTAATGGACAGTGTTTTTGAGTTCTGGGTCACATGTTCTGAATGATTTCACCCTGCATTTATTGAGATTTTAGCTAATATGAGCGCAAGTGTTGTTACTTTTCTAACCACTAGGGACTTAGTCGATCCATTCCTTATAGCGTTTAGAACTCGTAATGATCCTGCACCTGGCTTTCAAAGGCTTGTTGTTCTTTAACTAATCTCAGAGAGATACGTCTTGTACCGCCCAATTATTATCTATGTTCCTTCCTGAACTGTCCTTGCCCTCGCTAATGTCTCCATAACCTTGGCAGGGTCGGTGCAGCTACCATCTCTGCGCTGCACGGATCTGTATTTCAGTAAATTCAGCATGTTGAGTTTCCATGAAGCCTCGAGGCCATTGTTCATTTTAATGCCTGCTGCAACTTGCATTTAGAAAAAAGAAGGTCACCTTTTACTGTTGTGTTTCTATCTTAGTAAACGTTATACGTATATCGTTCGTGTTGCATTTCAACTAATATATTGCTTATGTGATGTTTTTCGAGTCTTTATGGTTGCAAGCTATTTGTTTTGTGTATAAATGCATATTTAAACTAGTGTCCGTGTTTTCATGGTGAGTGCATATTTGCTTCGGGTCTATTGCATGCACGTGTGTTACTTAAGGGTGACTTGGCTTATTCTCGCCATCTTTAGTTATATCAGGTCCATTTCTCCTTGTATCTGTCTAGGATAAGGCCAGTTTGTCACCAGTGCGATATTGGGGAGGGGCAGGGCCAGTAACCATAAATCGCGTTTATCAGCCCGTCAAAAGTTACTGGTTATCACCCGCTGTGATTATGTGCACAGCCATGTAAGAAGCATGAAGGCATTGCTTTTTTTCTGCTAATTACCAGTCCTTTCTGCACTGCTGTAAATGCACATTTTGTGAAGGCGTATTACGGATATTGTCCCCAAAAACAAACATAAAAGGGTCTCTTTGGACAAGTGGGAGCAGGTTTTAAAGCTCTTGTTTGATGCCCTTTGTATATTCTCAACTTGTTTGGCTCAAAAAGTCCCACAATATCCTACAGTAAAACCTTGAAGTTGTGCTTAACCAACTTTGCCAGCCCCCTGCTTATTTTTCAATGGGCCTTTCGAGGCCGCATGTCGTGCGCGATAGGCCAGTGTTTCTGCTGTCTCAGGCAGGGGAGTTGCTAGGTCTGGAAAAGACCCGGGGCTAAGCTGATGTCAGAACATTTGGGACTGGGGGCTAGCTAGTCTTTTGGCTGTAGCTCCTGAGATTCTATCTGGGGCTACAACCAAAAGATCAGGGGCTATAGCCCCCTTAGCCCCCCCCCTAGCAACGCCCCAGACTCTCAGGGCTTGTGCCCTTTCTGGGATTTCTTTCTTGATTGCATTTCTATTACTGAGTGGGGTGCCTGACTGATACGGAGTCATGTTAACCTCCTTCAATGTGCCCTTTTCTGAACTGTACTACCCGGGACACGAAGGACAATTCTGTCTGAGGGGCAAAGCCGTGATAGCTGTACTCAAACTGGTACTCTATGGAAAAGAAAGTCTAGAATATGTTTTGTGTTCCCCCCCTCCTCCTCCTACACCATCACCCTATAAAAGACCCCATTGAAGGGTGCATTTACTGTGCATTACATGTTTCTGGGCTATTTCCGGTATTGCACAATAATGAAAATCTTAGAGGCCAGAAATGAGGGCCAAGCTGTGGGAGCTTTTCGAGATGTGCCTACCATGAAAGAAATCCAGCAATGGCTCATAACTCTCATAACCTTCAAGGCATTTACTGCCATATCAGGGGGGAAGCCACCCACAGAAGAGGATCATTAAGATTTAGGATGTGTGGGAGCTGTGTGGTGTTGTACAGTATACTGTAGGGTGCAGGATGTGCTCTACTGCATACTGTACATGTATGTGGAAAGAGGCATGCATTGTGTGGTTCTGCAATCTAACATTCCCTTTCCTCTGCTGTACTTTTAGATGCCTTGCCTATGCGAGGAGGGTGATCACAGAACTGTTTAACAACTAAGGTCTTTGCTGTCCGCATTTCATGTGAATCAAGTTGCAGTCAAATTACTTTAGTGTGGTTTGCGAGCACTGGGATCTAGCTAGAGCTCTGCAGTTGAGTGAGATATTATAGAAGTACTAGCAGTCTTTGGTGGGGAGAGGGTAAGACACTTCACTTTGGTTCTGTGCTGTGTTTATTTGAAGAGTGTATGTTTACATACAACGGTGTAATGGTAAGTGCATGGGAAGCCTTTTGATCCTACTTAACTGTGGGGTTTGATGCTATAATGGGGCTGTAACCTGAAGGGGTACAAAGCCCACTAGCTAGACTCATTCTGATAAGTACTTCTTTTATCCTACCACTGTGACTAGGCAGTGCATATTGTAGGCAGTAGATGTATAGGCTTTTTTTTAAAGCATTTTGGGTTTTTTGTGGGGGGTCATGATGCATAACTCTACTGTGCTTCATCTTTCCAGGTGCTGTTTTTTTAACCACTGTGAAGAGCAGTTTTGTTTGACCTGCAGATCCCTTAGTGTTTTATCCTACGACTTGTTATGATCACCCCTGCCTGTTCCTAGCTGTGATCACAGGGGGCCAGATACCACCACCTGTGGCACAGTGGTGGACTGGACCACCCCACCATGACTCAGCTCTATTGAAGAAGACTGTCACGCACAAAATGGCCATATTATGTTGGTCCCCTTAAGGTATGCTTCATGGTGTACCTTGTTTATCTGCACTTCAGGATGTAAGGAAGGCATGGTATCAACAGTAAGACAGCCACACGTGACCACAGTTCAAGGGTGGTTATTGAACTTCCAAAAGGGTATAATAAAAGCCTATCTAATCCTAAATCTAAAGATGGGAGAAAGCTACGACCATCAAATAATAATAACGCAGTCCTAGTGGTGACTTGTCAAAATAAAAGGGCTTATACTAATAAACCTATTGCCAATCCTTACCTCTAAATACAAATAGTGTGGCAAACAATGTTATGCAAAAGAAAAGTGTTCAAGGGGTCATATGTCAGAATGTTCAAGCTGTTGGCACGTTGTCAGCACGGGATAAGGCAATACACTCGAGTTTAGCACACTCTCTGGCTTCACTAGCACAAGGGTGCAGGTCAAACTTTAGCATCAGGGCTCCTGTGCCCAAGTCTCGTTGCCTTTCAAAGTCTCTTCTTTCAGAGGGCCTGATGTGACAAACAACAATATGTTCTTTTCCTCTCAGGATTTCACACGTGCTCCATTTCTCAGGTGATTCCCTGGTCACCCCGGATCCCCCTTTCATATATCCCATTCATGTACTCATTTTCCTAGATGATTCACGGTTCATCCCGGATCCCCCTCTGCCGGTCTCAATTCCGTTTCAACACAATGTTCAATCAGTCTCCCTCTGCCGAGCTCGGACCAATTTTACTTTACTTTAACACAAACTTGCTTTAACCAAAAGCTCTCAGCTGATCTCCCACATTCGGGTTTGTACCAACGTTAATTTACTTTGTCATCAATTTTCTTTACTCTATTAACATTGAAGACCTTTGATTGTGCACTGGATTTTGCTTGATCCATTGCAGGACTGCTTCGATTTACAATCCTCTGTCACTCTTTCTCTTATTCCATCTTTCAGATGGATACTTTACCTTACAGGGACCTTCAAATGAGCACGCATGCAATGCTGCACCACTCTGTCTAAGGTATCGTATCTCGGTTTCAAAGTTCAATCACTCATTTATTGTCCAGTTTTACTTACTTTGGTTATCACATGCACTTCATACACTGTTTTCTTCAGAGTTCACCATACAATGTTGCTGCTTGCAACCCTAGCTTCAACACAGACCGGTCTGGTATTGGCTTATCCAACTCACCGGCTTTTGTTGATTTCACTGGTGCTGTTTTGTTGTAGGAGCAAAGGACAGTACCACGGCAGCAGGCGATTCTCTGCACCTTGATTATCAACGCAGGAGGGCCGCGGGTACCTCCGACACACAATACAGGATTCTTCAGCTGGGTTTCCTGGTCTTATGCTTTCGATTCTCGAGGGTACGGGAAAGTAACGGTTCCTCAACGAAAATGTCAAGGGCACTTCCCTCTTTGCGAACCTCTTCTGATTTGCCTCCTTTCTCCTCGTGTTAAACGGCCACCTTGGAACTGCTGCTTCCTTGTGTGTTTTGCCTTGCTTAGAGTGTGCTCTCGTGCTCCGGCTTTTATCCGTGTGGGGAAGTGTAATGGAAGTCAGGTGTGTGTGATGGTCAGTAATTGCCTGACCCTGCTTGACCATTTTATTGGGGCATGTCAGGTACACAGCTCGGTGTTAGTCCTTTTTCTCTCATATTGAGCTCTCTGTGAGAAAGTGTTTGTGTTGTAAAGGGGTGGGGGGATGAGTTCCTAAATATCCTACCTGGTAGGATGGGGTAAAAGTGTTATAGGGAAGGGGATACTTCATCTCGCTATCCGATGTCCCACTCCCACTCCCCAAAGACCCCTCACCAAGGTGATTTTCCCACACTGGTCCACCCCCAGGAACTGCATCCAAAAGCGATGGCCGTGTCCTGGCCACCTGGATGGCAGATCCCCGAGGACTAGTGGGTGAGACACCTTCAGGTTTCTCTCAAGTAGCAGTGCTAATGTCATATCTCCTGATAAAACTGAGGATCATAGAAAAAGCGTAATACTTGCTTTTGGTAGAGCATAGCCGGTGCCTTGTCCAGAAGCGCACGTGGAAGCCCAGATACTGCAGCAGCAGCGTATTGCAATGCTGCATGCCGACGGTCGTCCCAGCATCTCTGACTGTGCTTGTCCTATCCGAGATATCGCACAAGCTTCCTAAGAGCTGTGAATAATCTAGAGTATTCATCCCTTCTCCCAGGAGGGGACCCGCCCCCTGTGATGCTAGGGAGGTGAGCCTGCTTAGCAAGACCCTCCCTAGAGGTCCGGGCAAGCGGGACTTCACTGGGAGTGACTCCCTTCTAGGGGTCAAGGACTCTCAGTCCCACATGGAACTCCCTACACAAGCAACACTACCTGCTTATATGGGATTGCCTGTAATAAAAGTAAAATATCTTCCTCTCCATTGATTTCAGGTAATGTTACATCAAATACGACACATGAAGGAAAAAGGAAGGCCCCTTTAAACGGGGCATTGTAAGTAACTGCAACAAACCGATTGAGAGGAGAAAGAGAGAGCCATACGCTAGGGAAGCCCTCTGACGTAGGCAAGTCTTGGAGGGATGGAAGAGTGTGGAGTTGGTTGAATTTCCAGAACTGGTTGCAATTGGAATAACCCTAAAACAAACCCCAGGAAACCCGGCAAAAGGGAAGGTTCCAGTAGATATATATCCCAGACATCTTTAGTTATTAGTTATTAGTTCTAGGGTCAGGTAGAAGTAGACTTTGGACTGTGGACATTTTATTTGGACTTTTGACGACCGACAGGCACCCTTAGTTAGTTTGGTTAGGTACCGATTATTCCCCTTACGATAAGGTGAGTTTGCCATTTTGTTATCATTTCAATAAAAAGCCCAAGAAATGTCCAACGGGTATCCGACTCCTCCTACTGGTCCGCCACAGTGCCCAGACCATGTTCCAAAGTAGTCCTGTCTAGACGCACTGCCATCAGTTGTGCTGAAGGAAACAGGTCCAGTAAACCAATCACAGTCCCAAATCCATTATTGCTTGCAGGGGCACTCCCTCCCGGCGAGCGTGGCCCAGGGGTTCCAGCTGTGGTCTCAGGGTGGGGATCAGGACCTGGTCAGACGGGGGATGGTCTCCTTCACCTTTTCATAGTAAGTTCCTGGTCTATCGTGAACTGGATCAGTTTGTCTGGCGTTGTCCACTTCGTGTCGAATTTTGAGGTCTCCTTTCAGGGACTGGTTCCGCTACCTGATCACATACTGGCGAATACTGCTTGAAAGTCTGAACCAGAGCTAATGGTGGCAGTTGAAATGTCTTTCTTTCATGAACAATTTTGTATTGAGTAAACATAACATCTGCTACAACGCCCTAACAACAAGGCCAATAATCACTGGGCCATAATAGGATTACAGATCAATAACAATGTTAGCATTCTATGGGCATATACATTTCACAATGCGTTTCCTTCTACCTGAAAAATGAAACTACACATATCATTGACATTCTAACCAACAGCACTGGCCCGGCAGGTAGAATGATGCCCCTGGGGGCATAGAGAGAAGGGATGGGGGTGCCCTGCCACAAGCAAACTGGGGATTTCTCAGCACTGCTGGGAAAGGCTGCATTGCCTGCAGCAGGGGATTCTGGGGGATAGGCCTGCAGCAGGGGATTTTGGGGGATAGGTGTACAGCTATGTCACTCCAGGTTTTACACATTCATAATACTTCTTATCTACCTCCCCCAACTCCATTACCACATCAGTTGCAACAGGGGGAAGCCTAGAGGGAAGTAACTCATTCCCTGTGATGTCCTTGAGCCCATGATTATACTCAAACATGTTTAACCAATCCAACACATGCAACTTAGGTTCATTCATACATACCTACTAATTCCTTAGGCATCCGGGGTCTTTTGGGACTGGAACTCCTAGAGGGACCAGAAGAGAGAGAAGCATTTTCCACAGACAACATTTTCATTTCTAGTTCGTGATTAAGCTCTATTTCTCTGAGTCTTAACTCAGCTTGATTCTGCTCAGCCTGGGCATTCATTCTCCTGAACTCTAGCTCTTGGTTTCTTTCAGATTGAGCAATAAAACGTTTGTACACTAATTCAAGCTTCATTTTTTCAAGTTCAAAATAAGCAGGGTTACATGTAGGACCTGGTATAGACCCAGTAGGTATAGTAGGTAAGGCAGACAGAGGCTCAGAGTGGCTAACTTCATTAGGTTCACTTTCCTCTTCTGACTCATTATCAAGACTTTGATTCAGATCAATACCATCACTGTTTTCTACATTTGCTGGGGGGGGGTAGATTCCTCTGTACCGCCCAGACTTTGGTTTTCTAACAATCTTTCTATAAGTTCCATTTTCTTGCCCTTCTCAGAGAGATTCTTATGCCTACACAATACTTTTAAGCAATCAGCAATTTTGGCAGACAATGATTCTAGGGTATAACTCTCCATAGCAGACATAGTTAGAAAATCAGCTTCTTAGTGCTAAGCTCTGTGGTTAGTTGTCCTAAAGTGTTCAAAAAGCACTCTAAAGTGTATACTCAAGACAAATCCCACCGCTGTACACCAGTGTTAGGCAGAAACCTGTGCAGTTCCATCTGGGACCACTGCAAACGATTTAAGTCTACAGGTGTTTGGCAGTAATCCCACTTGGTAGTAGTCTGTACCACACAGATTCACTTGGTAGCTGTGGCTGAGCAGTCAGACTTCCCTCAAGAAGAGTTAGGCAGTATACAGAGTATTCACAATAGGTCAAAAGAACACAGTAGAACAAGTAAACACTGACGAGGGCTTGGTGTAAAAGAGATATAATTATTTATTTATTTAAAACCACATCTAGAGAAACACACAGGCACTAATAGTAAGCAATTCAAGAACATGGTCACTAAAAGATATACACTCCCTTCGCAAAATATTAGACAAGTCTTAAGTAAAGACCCACTTATTTTCAGATAGCGGTGAGCGCTTAACGTAGATGGCACTCTAATAATTCGTTTTAAAAGGGAGAGAAAAGCAGAGAATAAACTGAAACAGATCCCAACACTTTTTCACGAACACAACAAGAGAGGAAGGCAAACTAACACTGTGAGTTTAGAGTCAGTAGGCCGAATCCACTTTAAGGGGATCAAAACGAAATGTGTCCAAGGTCACATGGTTGCAGTGCACAAGAGTCTTGTAAAGGTTCAAAAAGAGTTGGACCAAAAGAAAGGCGGCCAGCCCAGTCCATAAGGTTAAGGGGTTATTATTACCTTGTAGCAATCTTTAGAAAGAGAGGCCTGGCGGACACGGTACCTTAAAGTGGTGAGAATACTCCAGCGGGGGCAGTTGTTCCTGCCAGCGGATGCAAGTCGGTGCTTCGTCCGGGGGAAGAGAGGATCTCATCGGGGAGGAAGACAGGAGTCCGTTGCACTGCCAGGGAAGAAACCAGCCGCGGAGTTCTCAGGTAAAAGGAGCAGTCCTTTTATTTGCGGTCCAGTGTTAAGTGGCTATCCGGTTGCCGGGGTGCTTGGCACGGGCAATTCGACCACGTGATGGCCTGGGGTGCGAAGAGAAGAAGGTAAACTGGTTGTGCCAACCAGTCAGGGGAAGAAGCCTCTCCAGCCAGGAGATCTTCTCTGTCGTAGGGAAGTGGTGAGTTGGTCCCGCAGGGCTCCACCGGTGGTGTCGTCGTGGTAGGTCGGCTCAGCTTCTCCCTCGTCGGATTCTCAGGTCCTGTGGCGACGTCTGAAGTTCCAGTCCCCAAAGCCCTGCTTTTATGCAGCACACCCCCATTCACTCAGCCTAGCTGTCAATCAAACATGCTAAGTGGTGAGCCGGCCGGCTCACCACTTGGGCCAATCACACAAGAGTGCGCCTTGAGTTACCAAGGTAACTCAGTCCAGGGTGCCTAAACCCCCTCCCACACACCCTGTGGTACCCAGACAGAGTGGCACCACTTTTGGAGGCTTCTGTGGAGAAGCCCGCCAAAAAGTGGAACAAAGGGCTCGACTTGGGTTGGAGTCACAGAAGAGAACACAAACGCCATTTTAGAATCGAGTCCTGGCAAAAAATACCAACCGGCGAATTAATATTAAATAAATAAACCGGCGGTATGTTCGAGGCTATGAGAATTAAATAATTAAAGTTGGTAGCCTCGAACAATGTGAAAATCCCATAGGGATATATTCGCGGTCGAATATAAAAAGTAGTTTCCACTGCCACCAGCCAAAACTCGATCAGGGGGGACGGAGACGTGCCCCCTCAACTAACAGACCCCAGGGCAATCGAATTGCCCCGACCAGTACGTCCACAATATGATGGTTTGTACTGGTTTCAGTTCATAATTTGGAACTAGTAAAGCCAATGGTGACTGTACATGCCCTGGGAGACAGTAGTCAGTCCCAGGGTATGGAGTCTATGGTGGGGTGTCACTATGACACCCCTGTGTTACTACACGGAGGGTGCTGTGTAACACACATAGGAAAAACACATGAGACCCTATGGAGTAAGGACCCCATAGCCCATAAAACACATCAACAGTCAAAGGAACACCATAAACCATGTCCAAGAGTGGGAGAAAAAGAGTCTCACTCTTGGCAGGAGAAAAAAACAAACTCCAGAAATCCAGCAAAGCTGCTGGGGGACTCACTAGGTTAGGAAATTCAGCCTAAATAGAGAATTATTCCTAACAGGGCACAGTCCACCGGAAGGAGGCGGGTTCAGGCCCGCAGACCTGAGATGACATCCTAGGCGACGTGGGTATCCGGAAGCAGGCAGACAATAAGAAGGGAGAAGGTCTGCAAACATCAGAGTTGTCCAACTCCAGGCCTGAAGTGCTAGAATCCAGATGGGTTTTCGGGATAAATTTGCATACATTTAGGACATTGTATGCACATTTATCTCATGAATATTGAGATGGTATCCTGAAACCAAGGCATGGATCTGGCCCTCGAGGCCTGGAGTTGGACAATCCTGGCATACATGGTGACCGCTTGGGTAGAGGCCACAGAGGCAATGACTGGAAGAGAAAGCAAACAGGACTCAATAATGAGGGACGCTTGACCTCACCGTGCCGATATGTCTGTGAGGAAAGGTTGCAGTGCCATTCTGTACTGAGTCTGGGAATGAGGGACGCTTGACCTCACTGTGCCGGTATGTCTGTGAGGAAAGGATGCCACCACACTGTACCTGGTCTGAGAGTGAAGGACGCTTGACCTCACCATGCCGCTATGTCTGTGAGGAAATGATGCAGTGCCATACTGTACTTGGTCTGAGAGTGAGGGACGCTTGACCTCACTGTGCGGTATGCCTGTGAGGAAAGGATGCATTACCACACTGTACCTGGTCTGAGAGTTAGGGATGCTTGACCGCACAGTGCCGGTATGTCTGTGAGGAAAGGTTGCATTGCCATACTGTACCGGGTCTGGGAATGAGGGACGCTTGACCTCACCGTGCCGATATGTCTGTGAGGAAAGGTTGCAGTGCCATTCTGTACTGAGTCTGGGAATGAGGGACGCTTGACCTCACCGTGCCGGTATGTCTGTAAGGAAAGGTTGCAGTGCCATTCTGTACTGAGTCTGGGAATGAAGGACGCTTGACCTCACTGTGCCGGTATGTCTGTGAGGAAAGGATGCCACCACACTGTACCTGGTCTGAGAGTGAGGGACGCTTGACCTCACCATGCCGGTATGTCTGTGGAAAAGATGCAGTACCATACTGTACTTGGTCTGAGAGTGAGGGACGCTTGACCTCACTGTGCAGTATGTCTGTGAGGAAAGGATGCATTACCACAGTGTACCTGGTCTGAGAGTGATGGATGCTTGACCGCACAGTGCCGGTATGTCTGTGAGGAAAGGTTGCAGTGCCATACTGTACCGGGTCTGGGAATGAGGGACGCTTGACCTCACAGTGCCGGTATGTCTGTGAGGAAAGGTTGCAGTGCCACACTGTACCTGGTCTGGGAATGAGGGACGCTTGACCTCACAGTGCCGATATGTCTGTGAGGAAAGGATGCAATGCCACACTGTATCTGGTCTGGGAATGAGGGACGCTTGACCTCACAGTGCCAATATGTCTGTGAGGAAAAGATGCAGTGCCACAATGTACCTGGTCTGAGAGTGAGGGACGCTTGACCTCACCGTGCTGGTATGTCTGTGAGGAAAGGATGCAGTACCATACTGTACCTGGTCTGAGAGTGAGGGACGTTTGACCTCACCGTGCCGGTATGTCTGTGAGGAAGGGATGCAGTGCCACACTGTACCTGGTCTGAGAGTGAAGGACGCTTGACCTCACTGTGCCAGTATGTCTGTGAGGAAAAGATGCATTACCACACTGTACCTGGTCTGGGAATGAGGGACGCTTGACCTCACAGTGCCGATATGTCTGTGAGGAAAAGATGCAGTACCATACTGTACATGGTCTGAGGGTGAGAGACGCTTGACCTCACCGTGCCGATATGTCTGTGAGGAAAAGATGCAGTACCATACTGTACCTGGTCTGAGAGTGAGGGACGCTTGACCTCACTGTGCAGGTATGTCTGCGAGGAAAAGATGCAGTACCATACTGTACCTGGTCTGAGAGTGAGTGACGCTTGACCTCACAGTGCTGGTATGTCTGTGAGGAAAGGTTGCAGTGCCATACTGTATCGGGTCTGGGAAGGAGGGACACTTTGCCTCACAGTGCCGGTATGTCTGTGAGGAAAGTTTGCAGTGCCATACTCTACCGGGTCTGGGAATGAGGGACGCTTGACCTCACCATGCCGATATGTCTGTGAGGAAAGGTTGCACTGCCATACTGTACCTGGTCTGAGAGTGAGGGACGCTTGACCTCACTGTGCCGGTATGTCTGTGAGGAAAGGATGCATTACCACACTGTACCTGGTATGAGAGTGAGGGACGCTTGACCTCAACGTGCCGGTATGTCTGTGAGGAAAAGACGCAGTACCATACTGTACTTGGTCTGAGAGTGAGGGACGCTTGACCTCACTGTGCGGTATGTCTGTGAGGAAAGGTTGCAGTGCCATACTGTACCGGGTCTGGGAATGAGGGACGCTTGACCTTACAGTGCCAGTATGTCTGTGAGGAAAGGTTGCAGTGCCACACTGTATCTGGTCTGGGAATGAAGGACGCTTGACCTCACAGTGCCGATATGTCTGTGAGGAAAGGATGCAGTGCCACACTGTATCTGGTCTGGGAATGAGGGACGCTTGACCTCACAGTGCCGATATGTCTGTGAGGAAAAGATGCAGTGCCACAATGTACGTGGTCTGAGAGTGAGGGACGCTTGACCTCACTGTGCCGGTATGTCTGTGAGGAAAGAATGCAGTACCATACTGTACCTGGTCTGAGAGTGAGGGACGCTTCACCTCACAGTGCCGGTATATCTGTGAGGAAAGGATGCAGTGCCACACTGTACCTGGTCTGAGAGTGAGGGACGCTTGACCTCACAGTGCCGGTATGTCTGTGAGGAAAGGTTGCAGTGCCATACTGTGCCGGGTCTGGGAATGAGGGACGCTTGACCTCACCCTGCTGTTGTGTCTGTGAGGAAAGATTGCAGTGGCACACTGTACCTGGCCTGGGAGTGAGGGCCGCCTGGCCTCACTCTGCCGGTGTGTCTGTGGAATCAGAAAAATACAATATTAAGGCTTTTACACCATGCAAAGGAACATACACCGACACGGGCTTGTAAAGATTCCCAGAATTTTTATTACAAAAACTGAACAGTATCGAACAAAGTACACAAATAGCTATTTGGCTGTCAATACATCACAGAGACCACCAGCAGGGTTCAGTGTGAGCAGTGAGCAGAATTTGCTAGCTGGACATCAGCGTATTTATACAGTTTGCTATAATGATGTCCAGCCTCTTACAAGTTAATTATACACTGGGCTAGGGTCGCGCCAGGTTTGTTTCCTAATTTACATATCTCGTGCATGCAGTTTACTTTTAAATACATTTACTAACAAACATTATTATTCTCTAATTTAACATTACACTCATTACATATTTTGCTTTAATACAGATCAAACAAATGTTTCGCATGTCGTATTTGGATAGCATTATTGTTCTTGTATACCTGTGGGTTAACATTGCTAATTCAAGTAATCCCCTGATCCCGAGGTCAACGAAGGACAAGGTCTACATGACCCTAACATGTAGCCTGATGGCAGGTTGGACATTAACCCTCCTACAGAGGTTGAAGAGGTTAAGGCAAGAACAAGAGCACACGAGACGGCCATTTTAGACTACAGGGTGACTTTGTTCAATAAACTAAAATGGCGGTTCTAACCTAAAATGGAGGCTCGGTTCACTTGAGGTCACGACCTTGTAATACGGATTTCCTCGCAAAGCGACTGGACATAGACCAACATATACAATGAGGACGAAACAATATTATAGCAGTTCTAACAAACCCTCCTTTTGGCCTCTGCCAAGTGCTAAACTACCTTCAATCACTTTGCGACTAACTCCACATTTCAACATTTATACATCCCGAATCATTGTCTGACATATCTATTGCCATTAGATCAGACACCAGAGTTTCTTTTAACACATACTCTTTGGAAACCTTCTCTTGGGCGTATATTTTATGCCCTAATACACTTGTTGTTTGCGCGCAACATCCCCCTAATACTGAGCATATACCAGGGAGACACAGTATACAACAGCAAAGAAACAGAAAACTTCCCAAGATAATCAGCAGGGCCAAAAACAACTTCCATCCCCATGACCGTAGGAGGTCCCAAAACCATGCACTAAGTTCCCAGTTTCCCTCAGGAACATGTACTTCTGAACTAAGAACATGTAGATTTTGGATAGCCCTAAAGATCGTCGGAGAGGAGTCTGGTACGTAAACACAGCAAGCGGACCCCACTAATTTACATACTCCTCCACGCTCGGCCAGATTGACATCTAATCCCATCCGGTTCTGAAGAGCCACTAATCTTTTCGCTTTCTGTTCTAACGTCATATTATAGAGTATGTCAGTGGTCCGATTGATGGTTCTCTCCAATACTCTTGCTAGTCCCCTGATATCTTCTGAATTCGTAATTTGGCCAAAGAATGGCACAAAGGATTTCATGATATCTCCTAGAGTTTGCGCTGGAGTATCCCCTTTCACACCTCGTTGTGGACGAGTTTTCGAAACATCTGCAGTACTGGCAATAAATACCCCAGGTAGTAGAATCCCTACACAGCAGGTTCCTTGCCAATCCCTGGGTAACCATGGAAATGTCACATCACCGCAAACAAAATAGACAGGTTCGCCTACGTACAGAGGTCTGTTCTCAGTAGTCAAATTCGCAACGTTGGCGCACTTTCTAAAATTACCCATTGACCGTGTTCCATTCCTCTGTATGCAGAAGGATACTGAATCGGGGCTATGGTTAACAGAATAAGATGGAGGCGTGGCATCCTTATTGCCTATAGGAGCCATTTTGAAAGAGATTAAAGACTGAAAAGGACGAGACAATCTATCAGAGGGCCTAACAGAACCAATGTTTGGCTTACTTCTATTTGCAAAAAGCGAGCATCCCAGGGGCATCAAAACATGCTTTTCAAAACGATTTAAATTTGTACCATCAAAGTTCCCTGAGATGCTGTCATTCCATCGGCCAAAGAATAGTGCTCTAAGAGAAGCATAACAGGCTGTTGTCAAAGGTAAAGGATGAATATACCAACCTAGCCACTTATCCCCATGTTGCGGTAGATGTGAACAGATCCAACAATTGGTTCTATTTACAATTGCATGAGTGGCATTCATAATGAACAAAAGGGTATTATTCTGATAGTTCCGTCTACGCGAAGAATCTCTTGGCGATAAAGTATGCAATTGCACGGAAGGAGTGGGGATAACAGATACATTTTCAATAGGTAAAAAGTCTTCTAGCAGATATGCTTCCTCCAGATACCATAACCCAAAACCAACAGTTACTAAAAATCCAGTAAATAACACAAAAAGGCAACAATACACTTTGGGGGCCCCCCTACATGCTTGATCATTGTCTCTGCTAGTGACATATTTATCTAAAAGTTCGGTACGAGCGGTAGCGGGTGCAGGCATTGTAGTCTTCAACCGAAAAACACCAATTGTTCGTTTGCTGGAAACTCCAGTCACGCGTCTTCTTAATGTCTTTCCCACAACCCTTAGCCAACAGAATCTTCCCGTACAGTCGGGCCAAAAGACAAGCCCTCAAATGATTTTTTCCAATCGCACAGTCAGACCATGCTGTACGTTTACTTCCTTGGACGCAAATTATATTTTACAGTTTCTGGTGAGGACAAAGTGTCGTCACTTCCTCATGGAAGTGGCGAATGAACAGAAATGGGATCAGAAAAGGATTGATCCCGAAGTTCCACTGTTGGGGAGTGCGGAGACAAGATGGCCGTTTTGTCTGGCCTTGCGGATTCTGGAGCGGTCTCTGATTCTCCCTTGTTGGTTGTTGCTGTTTCAGGCACACTAGTTACAGCAGTGGGAAGGGATTCTGTATCTTCTGTATCGTATGGCACGGGCTGTGGGATCCGTTTGGTGTGCGTCGCATGGATCCAGTTCTTACGACCCGCTACCCGCACAGCAGTCTGAGTGACTAGCAGGACTTGGTAGGGCCCCTCCACCAAGGTGCAATGCAAGACGACCTCTCAAAAACCTTTGTGAGTTTCCAGTCCCCCGGTCGTAGACTGTGACCGGGACCCTCGTAACGTACAGGTAATGCCTCTCGCACCTGGTGATAAATTGAAAACAGATTTTTAGTCAACTGGTTACAGTAATCTGAAAGAAGCACATTTTACATATCCCGCAAAGAATTACTTTTTGGCAAACCCCAAATATTAGCATGTCTCCCCATTACCACCTCAAAGGGAGAGAGCCCAGTCTTCGTTTGAGGGGTTGTTCTCATCAACAGTAACACGAGCGGTAAGGCGTCTGGCCATTTTAGCTTGGTGCCAGCGCACGTTTTAGCAAGCTTGTTCTTTATAATGCCGTTATGCCTTTCCACTAATCCAGCACTTTGGGCATGTCTGGCTGAATGGAACCATTTATCAACCTGTAATCCTTTGCAAATTTGTAGGATTACAGTAGCGATAAAGTGTGGCCCATTATCCGACCAGATGACTCTCGGCAGCCCGAACCTAGGAAAAAACTCTTTCAACAGAGTTTTTGCCATGGTTATGGCCATTGCATCTCTAACCGGGAAGGCCTCAACCCACTTACTAAAGGCACAAATGACGACCAACACATATTTAAGATTGTTACAACGTTCCATTTCAATAAAATCAAAGTGAATAACCTCAAATGGGACAGAAGGTGGAGTGAAACTTCCTCTAGGAGTCGAGGTACCTTTTCCTACATTGTGCTGCTGTCACGATGCCCGCTCCCGGGGAGCCGGCTCAGGCCCTGCATCCCCGAAAGCGGACATCAAGTCCCCAGGGAAGGTCCCAGCAACCCCTTTTAGGGGCCCTTTGGACAGCGTCCTGGCGCCTATGGCGCCAGGCTCATAGAAAACGTCAGTCCTGGCGCCATAGGCGCCAGGCTCATTATGAAAGTGTTTGGGTGCACTTACCTGATGCAGACCATGCTGCAGAACCCTGGCCTCCTTGAGGCCTGAAAGGAACTACTTTATCTGTGGGACTCATTTACCACCTGGGCGTGGTCAGGGAAGGATACATACCTGATTGGAGGAAGGACACATTCTAGGAACTTCTTCCAAGGCTATTTAAACCACACCCGATCAGCCACACGTGCTTCGCGTTGTTCTGCATCTAGCAGCTGGACGCTCACCGTGTCTGCTCCTGCATCTTGACTTCTGCCACACCTGCCAGCATCCTGAATCACCTGCAAAGGAAGGGAACAAGAGAACAGAAGAAGGAAAAGACCTCACCTGCTAAATCTGCATCCCAGAGACATTTCGCCGACAATCCTGAAAAGGAAGACATTTATTTTTAAAAGCACATCGCATCGATCGCTGCAGCGCCGCATTCTACTCACCTTTACAGGGCGCCTCCATGTTCAGCAGCGACCATCCGGATTTGCAGTCGCGCCCCCGCGCCTAGGGAGAAAAAGACAAGAACAAAGGTGAGAGAAAGACGGGAAAAGGGAAGCTAAAACTCCATGTCAAGACTTACCTGTTGGGTCATTCCCTTTTCATTTCGGGTCCGCGCCGCATCCAGGCATTTTTGGACCCTGGCCCCTAAGGGGAAAAAGACATCAGCGTTAATGAGTGAATGAAAAGACATTACCAAAACACTCATTAAAGACTTACCTGATTTCCAAAAGGATTTCACCACTCACCTCGGGTCGGTGCCTGTTCCCCGGCATTCCGTACCACAGCCCCTATGGGGAAAAAGACACTAGCATTAGAACATTAATGCATGGACACAAGGGGAACCACTTATAGAAAAACTTACCTGGAAGCCAAGCAAGGTTGGTTCTCACCCATCCGAAAATCCAGTGACGTAACTGGATACCAACGCGCCCCTGCATCAGAAGCAGGATGGAGAGCTCGTCCTTCCAGACCCTAAGGTGAGACGCTACGGGGAAGCACAGAAGGGTTTTGAGGAGGGTGAGAGGGGTAAGTGGGAGGCCGATTGCATTACCCCGCAGACAGTGAGCCCCCTATTCTCACCTACAGAAGGATACTTCTGCGAGTCAGACAAGCCAGATCTGGGGCCCGGTCCAGTCCGTATTCCGAACCCTGCGCATCACCTTAGACGAGGTCACAGCAGCGCGAACCAGGCCAGCGCCCCTGTGGGAGTCAGGTGAGCGTTACAGAACGCGAAGCCTTCCTACAAATTCCCACCCAGGCGCTATGGAAACTTCTGAGACTGATCAGTTGGCCCAATTACTGGGGGAATTACGGGCCGAAGTACATGCCGCTCGTCAAGAGACTAATGCCCTCAAGAGGGAATTAATAATATCAAAGGAAAGAACTGATTACCTGGCCAGACAGCTTTTGCAAGGTCAAGCTGGACAAACTCCTCTACCCTGTTCCGGAGGGAACCCCGCTCCTGTGGTTCCCAGTAACCCTGTGCAGATTAATGTACCTGGAAACATGCCGCTGGCCCCACCTGAATGCTTTGCTGGGGACCCCAAACGATTCACCGTATTCATGAATCAGTGTCGTTTGCACTTCCTATGCAGACCTGGGGCCTTCCCTAATGATCAGACCAAAGTAGCCTTTGAATTGTCATATCTCAGCGGCTGCGCTGCCGATTGGTCAGTTCCACTGGTTACTCAAGATGACCCGATTCCCTGTGATTTTCAAGGATTTCAAGCAAGCATGGAAAGGTTATTTGCTCGACACTCTCAGGGGCAGGCTCTGGATGACGAACTTCTATCCCTGCGACAGGGCAATCAGGACCTCCTATCCTATATTGCAACCTTAGACTAATTGTGGAAACGGGATGGCCAGAGGATAAAAGAGTCACGTTATTTTATCGAGGTCTACGCGGAGAACTTAAAGATGTCTTGGCCCAAGTTGTAAATCCGCCCCAAGAATGCACAGAATATATAGACTTAGTGGTCCAATTGGATCACAGACTTCAAAACAGAAAAACAGATCGGTCCAGGTTTGAGACCCGGGTGTTGGTCAAGACCCACGCTAACCCCAAGGGAGTTGATGTCTATGAGCCTATGCAAATTGGAGGGGTTAAAGAACCCTTAACTCAAAAGGAACATGAAAGGAGGACGCAGTTAAAATTATGTCTTTATTGTGGGAACTCTGGACACTTTCTACGAGATTGCCCGGCAAAACCGCCCCGAAAAGCGGTAGGAGCCGCTGATAAAAACCATGAAGACTCTGTTTCGGGAAAAGACTCAGCCCGACAAGCGTAGGGGTCCGCTTGCCGAGCTTGAAAACAAACTCTAAGACCTCGAATTTCATTGTGCCAATGGTTCTCGTTGATCCAGAAAAGCCTAAGCGGTTGCATGCAATAAAGGCTTACATCGATAGTGGGGCTATTGGAAACTATGTGGATCGTGAATTGGTCTCTAGGATTAACCTCCCTCTCCGTCCTAAAACCAGCAAAGATGTCATCACCACAGTCGATGGAACTGAAATTGCCTCTGGACCGGTAACACATTCCACTACTGAGGTGACTCTTATTGGTCCTGACGGCCATCGGGAGGCAGTTGTGTTTGATGTAATCAAGGCTCCACAGTTCAGGTTATTCTTGGAATTCCTTGGTTAGAGACACATAATCCTCGAATTGATTGGCGAGCTAAGAGAATAACCTTCCCGGATTGTGCACAAACCTGCTACCCAGAAAACCTGAAGATTAATCTAGCATCTGTAACCTCTGCCTCCATGCAATTACCTCCGGAATACCAGGACTTTCAGGACGTCTTCCAAAAGGAGCAGGCCAACACGTTACCTCCTCACCGATCGTACGATTGCCAAATCGATCTGGTGCCCGGTGCACAACCCCCTTGTAGCAGGATTTATGCCCTTACCGAATCTGAGAACCTGCATTTGAGACAATATTTGGATCAATACCTCGCCAATGGTTTTATTCGCCCGTCAAAGTCCCCGGCATCCTCGGCTTTGTTCTTCGTGCCTAAAAAAGAAGGCGACCTGAGAACTTGTATCGATTACCGCGCATTGAACCAGATAACGGTTAAAAACCGTTATCCTCTGCCTCTGATTCCTGAACTCCTTGACCAGGTGAAGGACGCTTGCATATACACCAAGTTAGATCTCCGGGGGGCATATCATCTGGTGCGAGTAAAAGAAGGCGACGAATGGAAAACAGCCTTCCGTACAAAATATGGATTATTTGAATACCAGGTAATGCCTTTCGGGTTGTGCAATGCGCCTGCTGCCTTCCAATTCTTCATGAATGATGTCCTTCGGGAACTCATCGATGTTTGTGTTGTCGTCTATATCGATGACATTCTAGTGTACTCCTCTTCGGAGTCTGATCACAGATAACACGTTAGGGCAGTTCTGGAAAAACTGCGCCAACAAAAACTATTTGCTAAACTGGAGAAATGTGTTTTCCATACCACAGAAGTTGAGTTTCTCGGTTTCATCCTGATACCCAAAGGAGTCCGAATGGACTCAAGAAAAGTGGATGCCATCCTCAAATGGCCATCACCTAGCTCGGTAAAAGGGGTTCAAAGCATGCTCGGCTTTGCCAATTTCTATTGCAGGTTTATCCCGGAATTTTCACGCATAGTACAACCCATTACTGCACTATTGAGGAAAAATAAACGTTTTGAATGGTCTGAAGAAGCCGAGCAGGCCTTCCAGGATTTAAAAGCTAAGTTTACCTCCGCACCTATATTGAAACACCCACATCCAGATCTCCCGTATGTCGTCGAAACTGACGCATCCAGCCTAGCCATGGGAGCAGTTCTGTCTCAAAGAGATCCTGAAACCAACCAACTGCATCCCGTAGAATTTTGGTTTAGAAAATTCTCGGCACCAGAGATTAATTACGCAATCACTGACAAAGAACTGTTAGCCATAAAGTCCGCTTTTAAAGCCTGGCGGCATTACCTGCTTGGCGCTCGACATACCATCATGGTGATCACTGATCACCGGAATTTACAGTATTTGAAAACCGCCAAGGCTCAGTCATCACGGCAGCTCCGATGGGCTTTGTTTTTCGCTGAATTTGATTTCGTGATTACCTATCGACCTGGCTGCAAGAACGGCAAAGCAGACGCCTTATCCCGAATTGGAATGGGAGAATCTGATACAAACTCAGAATCAGTACCAATAATTCCCGAACAGAGAATTCTAGGCATGACTTCGTTACAGACGCTTGAAGACATTCAAGTCAGAGTGAAACAACTCCTGGACCCTACAGTCCTACAGGATTGGATACAAAAGGGATCAGACTTTACCATAGATAATGGTTTACCTTATTACCAAGGATGCTTATTCCTGCCGCACAAGGATTTACATGAACTAGTTATTTCAGGTTATCATGATACATTAATAGAGGGACACCCCGGTATTGCCAAGACAATGGAAAAGGTGAAACGACAATTCTGGTGGCCCTCTTGGCGAAAAGATGTTAAATCTTTTGTGATGTCCTGTGGCGTTTGCGCCCAAAATAAAGGTCAAAAGAAAAGACCAGCCGGTCTCCTTCAACCTCTAGACATACCGCCAGCACCCTGGCACACCCTATCAATGGATTTTATTACGGACTTGCCTCCTTGTTCGGGATACAATACCATTCTGGTAATTGTGGATTTGTTTTCCAAAATGGCCCACTTCACTCCTTTGAAAGGTTTACCTTCAGCTTCTGTCCTAGCCAAAGAATTCCTCGAAAATATTGTTCGGCTACATGGATTCCCATCTATACTAATCTCTGACCGGGGAAGCCAATTAATTTCCCACTTCTGGCGCAAATGTTGTCAAATGGCACAAATCGACGTAAGATTATCGACCAGTCACCACCCTCAGACCGATGGTCAGACCGAGAGGACAAATCAGACCCTTGAGCAGTACTTACGGTGTATGTTACAGCAATCTGAAAGCAACTGGAAAGACATTCTTTGGAAAGCCGAATACGCATATAATAATTCGGTACACTCTGGAACTGGCCATAGTCCTTTTTATACCTTGTTTGGACATCACCCTTGAACCTCAAACCTCGACTCACCTCAGAACCTCGGAGTGCCTGCAGTAAAACATCTGCATTCTACCATTACCCGAGCCTTCAAAGAGGCAACCACGCATTCACAACAAGCCAAGAGAAAATACAAGGAGAATGCTGACCTACATCGGAGTGAAGCACCTCCGTATCAGATTGGGGATCAAGTGTCGTTAGCTACCAGACATTTACCGCTCAAAGGGCCTCGAACTTTTAACCCAAAATATCTGGGACCTTATTCTATTACGGCAATAATGAACCCAGTAGCGGTTAAACTAGATTTACCAGCTAATATGCGAATTCACCCTGTTTTTCATGTGTCACTTCTGAAACCAGTGGTACCCGGAACTCGACTACTCAAACCTCCAGAACCTATTCAAATAGATGGGGAACCCGAATTCGAAGTGAAGAACATTTTAGATTCAAAAATGTTTAGGTCAAAGCTTTTCTACCTAATTGATTGGAAGTGGTACGGACCTCAGGAGAGGTCGTGGGAACCCAGTGACCATGTGCATGCACCTCGATTAGTCAGGAAATTCCACCGACTCTTCCCAAACAAACCAAAACCCCCGGAGGGAACAACCTTGGGAGGGGCCTTGGGGGGGAGTGCTGTCACGATGCCCGCTCCCGGGGAGCCGGCTCAGGCCCTGCGTCCCCGAAAGCGGACATCAAGTCCCCGGGGAAGGTCCCAGCAACCCCTTTTATGGGCCCTTTGGACAGCGCCCTGGCGCCTATGGCGCCAGGCTCATAGAAAATGTCAGTCCTGGCACCATAGGCGCCAGGCTCATTATGAAAGTGTTTGGGTGCACTTACCTGATGCAGACTATGCTGCAGAACCCCGGCCTCCTTGAGGCCTGAAAGGAACTACTTTACCTGTGGGACTCATTTACCACCTGGGCGTGGTCGGGGAAGGATACATACCTGATTGGAGGAAGGACACATTCTAGGAACTTCTTCCAAGGCTATTTAAACCACACCCGATCAGCCACACGTGCTTCGCGTTGTTCTGCATCTAGCAGCTGGACGCTCACCGTGTCTGCTCCTGCATCTTGACTTCTGCCACACCTGCCAGCATCCTGAATCACCTGCAAAGGAAGGAAACAAGAGAACAGAAGAAGGAAAAGGCCTCACCTGCTAAGTCTGCATCCCAGAGACATTTCGCCGACAATCCTGAAAAGGAAGACATTTATTTTTAAAAGCACATCGCATCGATCGCTGCAGCGCCGCATTCTACTCACCTTTACAGGGCGCCTCCATGTTCAGCAGTGACCATCCGGATTCGCAGTCGCGCCCCCGCGCCTAGGGAGAAAAAGACAAGAACAAAGGTGAGAGAAAGAAGGGAAAAGGGAAGCTAAAACTCCATGTCAAGACTTACCTGTTGGGTCATTCCCTTTTCATTTCGGGTCCGCACCGCATCCAGGCATTTTCGGACCCCGGCCCCTAAGGGGAAAAAGACATCAGCGTTAATGAGTGAATGAAAAGACATTACCAAAACACTCATTAAAGACTTACCTGATTTCCACAAGGATTTCACCTCTCACCTCGAGTCGGTGCCTGTTCCCCGGCATTCCGTACCCCGGGCCCCATTGGGGAAAAAGACACTAGCATTAGAACATTAATGCATGGACACAAGGGGAACCACTTATAGAAAAACTTACCTGGAAGCCAAGCAAGGTTGGTTCTCACCCATCCGAAAATCCAGTGACGTAACTGGATACCAACGCGCCCCTGCATCAGAAGCAGGATGGAGAGCTCGTCCTTCCAGACCCTAAGGTGAGACGCTACAGGGAAGCACAGAAGGGTTTTGAGGAGGGTGGGAGGGGTAAGTGGGAGGCCGATTGCATTACCCCGCAGACAGTTAACCCCCTATTCTCACCTACAGAAGGATACTTCTGCGAGTCAGACAAGCCAGATCTGGGGCCCGGTCCAGTCCGTCTTCAGAACCCTGCGCATCACCTTAGACGAGGTCACAGCAGCGCGAACCAGGCCAGCGCCCCCGTGGGAGTCAGGTGAGCGTTACAGCTGCAAGCAGACCATGCACCCTTGGACAAAACGCTCCGCGGTTTTGAAAATCTTATCATTGGCCAATACACTGTGTAGCATTTTAGTCAATTTACGCGCACAAACATGTGTCGGACCGTGAGCCATAATAACCAGCATTGTAATGTAGGCGTCAGGGAGTAACCATTTTCCTTCAATATTGTCCACCCAACACCCATCATTATCCAGTCTCCCTGCACCCTCGATCCATCTCTTAGTTTCCTCTATGGTAGCATCTGCTTGAATGTCTTTTACATCATCGATACTTTCACCCAAAGTGCAAATATTTACAGTTTCTCTTACAGCATACATTTCTGAACTGAAATCAGTGGCTGTTTGTTTAGTTATCTGATCAACGAAAGCATTCCCTTTTCTACATCATCTGTAACCTTTTGATTTGCTGAATATTTTATAATAGCTAACTGAACAGGGAGTGCGAGTGCTGAAAGTAATCGCACTATTAAAGTGCCATGCTGAATTTTCGTTCCGTGTGAGGTCAAGAAACCTCGTTCTTTCTAAAGTCTACCGAAGTTGTGGACCCTTCAGAAAGTTCACAAGCTCGAGTTAACGCTATCATTTCTGCGGCCTGCGTGCATTTATGCATAATTCTTTTGGTTTCCACAATCGTGTTTAAAGTAGTGACGGCATAAGCAGCCATGGATGTACCGTTCGGAAGTTTAAAACAAGAGCCATCACAAAATAGCTCTCCTTGTGGGCTATTCAAAGGCGTGTCTTTCAGATCGATTCTGCCTTTAGTCTCTTGTTCTGTCACATAAAGGCAATCGTGTGACGTTTCGTCACAATCAACAGTGTCTTGCGGGACAGGTAAAAGTTCAGCCGGATTTAATACACAACACCTCTGAATTTGAATGTGGGGGGCAAACAAGATTAGTTCATATCTTGTCAATCGTGCAGAAGTGAGGTGTTGCGTTTGAGTTCTATGCAATAAAATATCTACAGAGTGAGGTACCATTAGGGTTAACGCATGACCCAGGACCATTCCCTCACTCTGTTTTACAGACGCAGCAGCAGCAACAGCTCTCAGACATCTCGGCAAAGCGCATGCAACAGGATCAAGGGCGGATGAGGAATAGCCGCATGGCCTATTCTTCCCTCCATGTTCCTGCGTTAACAGAGCCAAAGCACATCCATCACGTTCATGCACATATAACACAAAGGCCTTGTCATAATTCGGAGTTCCTAAACCGGCGCAGAACACAGCGCGGATTTGAGAAAATCAAATGCTGTCTGGTGTTCCAAAGTCCATGGCAATGGCAAAGAAATGCCCTTCTTTGTCAAAGCCAGCATTGGTTTAATCATTAACGAAAAGTTAGGGATCCACAATCTACAGTAAGAAGCCATACCTATCAGGGCTCTAACTTCCTTCTGCGTGTTTGGGACAGACATGCCAGAAATAGTCTTTATTCTTTCATGTGTCACCGTCTTCCCTCCTTTGACAGGAGGTAGCCTAAATAGGCGACCTCCTGACAACAATATTGGAATTTTTTAAGTGAAGCTTTGTGGCCATGTTTCTCTAGTTGACAAAGCAACAACACGGGGCCTTCTTTACAGACGGTCTCAGAATCAGCAGCCAAGAGGAGATCATCTACATACTGTAGTAATGTGCAAGTAGTAGGCAACTCGAGAGTATCGAGCTGCTCTTTCGATGCCCTACTATAAATACTTGGACTCTCGGTGTACCCTTGTGGTGCACGAATGAATGTAAATGAGCGTAAACCGAGGGTAAACGCGAACAAATACCTGCTATCCTTGTGTATGGGAATACTGAAAAATGTGTTTTTAAGATCAACAACGCTAAAATGAGTGGCAGAAGCCGGAATCATGGTTAGTATTGTTGTAACATCAGGTACAATAGGAAATTGAGGAGCCGCAATTTTGTTAATAGCACGTAAATCAATTATAAAAAACGAAAGGGAATCGCATTATCACCTTTTTGTAGACTGGCAAAATGGGGCTGTTACATAGGCTACCCGTAATTTCCTCAATTACTCCACGATGCACAAAATCAGAAACTATACATTTCAAAGCCTGCTCGCCTTCAACTGAGATCTTATATTGCGGGATGCGTGGCAATTTTATTCCATGTTTCAAAATAATTTTAACAGGTTCAATTTGAAGAATGCCCACATCATTATCATCAATTGCCCATAAGCATTCTGGAACATTACTGAATTCTGGCGGTAATGGTCGAGTCAAAAACTGAGAGGCGAGTGATTGCTGAGGTGAAATTGTTAACCGAACTCCATCTGGAGAACAATGTATGACTGCATGCAATGCCTTCAACAAATTTAGCCCCAGCAAGTTCTCCCCACAGTTTGTGATAAGTAGAAATGGGCACTGTTCCGTGAAGGGACCCAGTCTTATCGGTACTGGCAAATAGACCGGACAAACTACAGGTGTGCCTGAAAACCCTACGGAAACGTTGGACTGCCCTGACAGCGGAATATTTGGAACCCGTGAATGATCAATGGAACATTTCTGTGCTCCCGTATCTACTAAAAATAGAGGCTTCCTATTTCCCACCGCCATCTCAACGTAGGGGCCTTTCTGATGAACGGGAATAGGCGTCGGTTCCAAATCCTGCTTCTGGAAATCCTAGCGAAACAAAATATTATCAAAAGGAAGCTCTTCAGAGAGGTACGCGGCAGAAGAGTGATCAAAAATGTTTCTATTATCCATATTCGAAACTTGCTTATCTTGTGAAGGAGGTTGCTGTGATTCTGGTGCAAACTGACCTCTGCCAGGGCCCCCTGCACGTGGGCGACCTCTGGATCGTCTACCCATGTTCCCAAATGACCTTTGCTGCAAGGTCGGACATTGTGCGCGCCAGTGGCCTTCCTGCCGACAATAGGCACACTGGTTAATGGTTACCGGAGCCAAGGGCGCACTTCCCTGTGGAATGTACTGACCTCTAAATTGATTACCCCCTCTAGGGCTTCTAACAATCTGTTGTAATAAAACTTTTGTTTTCAGGTCACCCTTTATTTCTCAAGTTTTTCCTTTTCAGTATTTACACGATTTTCATAGTACTGAGCCATATGCAGTACTTCTGATTGAGACTTCGCCTGCCAAGCGCTTTCAGAAGACATGATCTGTAACTGGATGTCAGTCAGCAATCCACGTACAAATTTGTCGACAAACAGCCTTTTCCCTGACTCTGTGCGTAAGTCTTGTCCACTGAAATCTGAAAATACCTGCTCAAACAGATTGAAGAAATCGGTAGCACCCTCAGTTTTTCCTTGGACCCAGGCTGTAAACTTGTCCCAAATGATTCTTTTTTCAGGAACTATAGTTTTCAATTTTACAATAATTCTATCAGGCAAGGTTAATATCACTTGAGGCGGTCGTTCACCAGCTGGTCTTTCTCTATCTAGCCTAACTATGTTATCCCATGTATATCCCAACCCAGGTATGTCATCTATAGTCCTAATCTGTTTCCACAAATCGACTGGCAGGAGTACGGGAAATAATAAATCAATATCACTTAAGGTGAATACCGACGACTGTAAGACCGACTCTATTTCTTTATAGAACCCGGTCGGATTCTTTCTTACATCGGGTATTGATTGCTTTACAGTGTTTACTTCCTCTCTTATAAACACTCAACAATTCTACGGGACAACAAATCTTTCTATTTACGCACTCGTTCTGCAGGTACTCTGCCATCACCTGTATCACCTTCTTTTGCATTTCTAACGTATACTGACTATATGTTTCATATACTTCATCTGGAGTTATCGATATATCCAAAATCCATTTTATCGCATCTTATATACAAATTCGCGCTTCCTCACCTTTTAATTCACGGCGAGGAGAAAACCGTTTCTGTAAGTACATAATACCTAAACTACCACCATCTGCTTCCTCGTTCTGTAACCCTTTCAACCCCTTCCTGTACTCAAAAATCCTCTCAACATGCTCATATACCTTCTCTGTAGTATCTCTGGACAACGCTAAGGCGTTCAAATCCCATAACCCCTGTGGGAAATCTACATCGATTAATCTATTCCACATTATACTCAAATGAGTCCCTAATCCTTCAATAAAAACATTTTTCTCAGGAATACCTTTTTAATTTTCGAGTGTGGAAAAAACATCAGCTTGTTCACCCTTCTCCATACAATGTTTAGCCCAAGCAATCAATTCATTCTTTTTGTCTGGGGACACAGTATTACGAGTCACAACCTTTGGTCTCGCTCCCTTTAGTAGGCACATTCTGAATATCAACAGGTGGAAGCAAGGGGGCAGGCAAAGGAGCGACAGCTGGAAGAACAACAGGAGGAACAGCAGGGAGGAACGGAGGAACTATAGGAGGGGGAACAACAACGGGAAGGGGCAAAGCGCCGGGAGGAGGAACGTACGGAGGTGGCGTGGAGGCATCGGGCTTTCGTTAATGCAAAAGTTTATTAATCAATTCATCTGACGTATGAAAATCTTTTGAAGGGTAGATTTTCTGAATGCTTAATTGAAACGCCCTGTCCGTGTTCCTAACTGACTCTAAATGTTTATTTTGGTCATATAACCGTGCCTTTTCGACACTTGTCATATGTCTACGCTTATGTTTCTCTCTACTCTTCTGTTGCTGCAAAGATTCTGTTTTCCAACTGTGCAATGCGTCAAATGCTGCAGGTCTAGCCTTTTTCTTTAGTAATACACACTCTAGATATTCTATACGAGGGATTTCAAAACTACCATTGGTTGGCCACCGAAGATTAGAACTATGTCTGATCTGTCTGTGCCAAATGTCATTAAATGCTATACTACCAAAGCCTTTCTTACAGTACATAGTACATGCCGGCGACCCCTCCTGTGGTGCGGGACGGCTATCTTCCAAAGATTGTCTGTCGCTGCGGAATAATGCCCTAAAGCAGGCAGACAATTTCCCAGGCATATCAAAGTTCTGATGTTACCTGGTTAAGTAATTGTGCTCGCGAGTACAATGTGCCAAATTCAAATTGTCAGGGTTAAATTAAGAATCGGGACACGATTCAACCTGACCAAAGGACTGGGAGGCCCGATCGGGTTACTAAGGACAATGCTAAGGACCCACGTGTCTGGTGATTTTCGGCAAATTTACCCACCTCGATATATGGATCCTCGTCAAGACGTCGTCTCGGGCTGCAGCTCACCGTTCAGGGATCGGATCGTGCAGTTTTGTCGAGGAATTCGCTTCTTGAGTGGCCGTTTCTGTTGGCACCGTCCGATCCCGGTCCGATAGCCGAGCCATCCTTCAACGAGACGAAGTCGATCTTGAGGGTCCCTATTCGAGCGCCATCTGTGGAATCAGAAAAATACAATATTAAGGCTTTTACACAATGCAAAGGAAAATACACCAACACGGGCTTGTAAAGATTCCCAGAATCTTTATTACAAAAACTGAACAGTATCGAACAAAGTACACACATAGCTATTTGGCTGTCAATACATCAATTTGCTAGCTGGACATCAGCGTATTTATATAGTTTGTTATAATGATGTCCAGGCTCTTACAAGTTAATTATACACTGGGCTAGGGACGCGCCAGGTTCGTTTCCTAATTTACATATCTCGTGCATGCGGTTTACTTTTAAATACATTTACTAACAAACATTATTATTCTCTAATTTAACGTTACACTCTTTACATATTGCTTTAATACAGATCAAACAAATGTTTCGCATGTCGTATTTAGATAGCATTATTGTTCTTGTATACTTGTAGGTTAACATTGCTAATTCAAGTAATCCCCTGATCCCGAGGTCAACAAAGGACAAGGTCTACATGACCCTAACATGTAGCCTGAAGGCAGGTTGGACATTAACCCTCCTACAGAGATTGAAGAGGTTAAGGCAAGAACAAGAGCACATGAGACGGCCATTTTAGACTACAGGGTGACTTTGTACAATAAACTAAAATGGCGGTTCTAACCTAAAATGGAGGCTTGATTCACTTGAGGTCACAACCTTGTAATACGGATTTCCTCGCAAACAAAGCGACTGGGCATAGGCCAACATATACAATGAGGACGAAACAATATTATATCAGTTCTAACATGTCTTTGAGGAAAGATGGCCTCACCCTGCCGGTGTGTCTGTGAGAAAAGGATGCAGTGCCACACTGTACCTGGCCGCCTGGCTACTGGCCTGGGAATGAGGGCCGCCTGTCCTCACCCTGACGGTGTGTCAAGGATGCAGTGCCACATTGTACCTTGTCTGGGAATGAGGGCCACTTGTCCTCCCCCTGCCGGCATGTCTGTGAGGAAAAGATGCAGCACCATACTGTACCTGGTCAATGAATAAGTGCCACTTGGCCTCACCCTGCCGGTATGTCTGTGAGGAAAAGTTGCAGTGCCATACTGTACCTGGTCTGGGAATGAGTGCCACTTGGCCTCACCCTCCCGGGCTGTCTGTGAGGAAAGAATGCAGTGCCATACTGTACCTGGTCTGGGAATGAGTGCCACTTGGCCTCACCCTCCCGAGCTGTCTGTGAGGAAAGAATGCAGTGCCATACTGTACCTGGCCTGGGAATGAGGGTCACTTGGCCTCACCCTCCCGGGTTGTCTATGAGGAATGGATGGGGTGCCCTTATTCTCTACAGACCTAACTGTCACAGTAGCTTCCATCTGCGGGACTATTGCTTAGTCAATAGCACCATATTAAAGACCACATGCCACCTATAATGAGTGCACTCTACTGACTTCCAGTGACACACATAACCTAGCTCTAAACACCATAGGGCTCGCCACACTACAGAGGTCATTTGCATTGGCCCAGTTTGCAGATGTCATGCGCAGAAGCACACGTAAAAGCATTACACATGAATATTGGAAAGCGGCCATTTAGGTGGTTTTGAGTTCCTGTGAGGAGGCATGGATTGGGATTACTGATTTCTCCTCCCCATTTGCTCCTCCGTGGAAACTCACCAGCATCTCCACGGCTTCTGATTTCGATGCTGATGCAGATTTCATGGATTCCTATGGAATCTGCCTGCTTTTTGCACCTGCTGAAACCTGACGGATTTCTAAATCTGCCTGCCTCTACTCGCTGTCCTCTACAATTTATCCAGAACAGGACTGCAAGACTTGTTCTTGGCCTCAAGCCCAGGGATCATGTCTCTACAGCACTGGATTCTCTGCACTGGCTCCCAGTGGCGGCAAGGATCAATTTCAAGACCCTCTGCATCGTCCACAAGGATTTTCCTTCTTCACTTTTCTTCCTCGTCGCAGTCCTTCATCACTATCTTTCTCCTTAGACACAATCCTTCTCCTTCACTAGTCTTTCTCCTTCAGCATAGCCCTTCACCACGCTGCCCTCTTTTTCATTAACCCTCTCCGTTCTCACTGTCCTTTTACTTCAGCACATTCCTATATCACAGACCATCTCATTCATCACAGTCCTTGTACACAGTCTTTCTTCTTCATCACAGTCCTTTCCTTAATCATCACAGTCATTATCCTTCATAACAGTCTTCTATCTTCATTACAGTCCTTGTACACAGTCTGTCTTCTTCATCACAGTCCTTTCCTTAATCCTCACAGTCATTATACTTCATCACAGTCTTCTATCTTCATTACAGTCCTTTTGTCACAGTACTTCACCTCCATCACAGTCCTTCATCACAGTCCTTCCCCTTCATCACAAGGGTTGTTCATCACAGTCCTTCTTCAATGCAGTTCTTCTACTTCATCGAGGTCCTTCATCACAGTCTTTCTCCTTCATAAATGTCCTTCTTCATCACAGTCCTTCATCATAGTATTTCTCCTTCATCGCAGTCCCTCTCCTTCATCACTGACTTTCTTCATCACTCTCCTTCTTCATCACAGCCCTTCTTCATCACAATTCTTTTTCATCATTGTCCTACATCAGAGCCCTTCTGCTTCGTCACACTCATTCTCTTTCATCAGAGTCATTCTATCAGCACAGTACTTCACCTTCATCACAGTACTTCTCCTTTGTCACATTCCTTCATCATCTTCACATCCCTTCCTCTTTGTCATGGTCCTTCTACTTTGTCACAACCATTCTCCTTGATTAGTCTCTCTACTTCGTCACAGTCCTTCATCATAGTATCTCCCCTTCATCACAGTCCCTCTCCTTCATCACTTACTTTCTTCATCACTGTCCCTCTTAATCACGGCCTTTCTTCGTCACAATCCGCCTTCATCATTGTCCTGCATCACAGACCTCCTCCTTCGTTAGAGTCATTCTCTTTCATCACAGCCATTCTTTCCGTTCAGAACTTCTCCTTCATCATAGCCCTTCTCCTTCGTCATAGCCCTTCTCCTTCATCAGAGTCATTCTCTTTCATCACAGCCATTCTTTCCGCTCAGTACCTCTACTTCATCACAGTCCTTCTCCTTCGTCACAGTCCTTCATCATTTTCACAGTCCTTCCTCTTTGTCATGGTCATTCTACTTTGTCACAACCAGTCTCCTTGGCCAATCTCTCTCCTTTATCCCAGTCCTTTCTCTGCAGCCTTGTTCTTTTGAACTGTCGCGATGTGAAGGATCCCAGCAATTCCATTGGAGCCACTCATTGCCAAAGCATTCAGGCTCCAATGAAGGGGAATGGAATTTTGATTAGTGGAATAATTACTTTAGATTTATTACAATAACAGCACATGCGACCAGTATAGAAAATAAAAGCTTAATGTTTAATCAATGCAGAAACAACTCAGTCAATTGGAGGCCAATCCACTTTCCACAATCCACAACTCCCTGCATCATACACCCAGGACCGGATGCAGAGGAGTGGCCCCTTGGTAAGCCTTAGGTTGGCCTCTATTGCCATGGCCGCAGACACGCCTAACTACATGCATGCGCAAGAAACCAATCAGTGTCGTCTTCTTTTAATATTTCATATGTAAAGAATGGTGCATTTTTGAGGTGGCGCATATCAGAGCTTTCCGGTGGTGCAATTTTGAAGGCTGACGTACGCATCGGCTGATGTTGCCAAGCAATGTCAATGGAAATACGAAACATTTGGGGTCATTCCGAGTTCGGAGGTAACCACGCTGCTATTTGCAGCATGGCTGCCTCCGAACTCGTCCAAACTCCGGCCTGGTGAATGGAGTAATTACCGGTCCATTCCGAGGTCGGAGGGACTGGTAATTTCCCATTCACCGGGGCCATTCACCATTCCCATTTGAGCCCCCATAGGGCTCAATGGGAAGGCGGCAATAATGGTACCGTAAATTACGGTACCGTTATTGACCCCGGAGTCCCTTTGCAGGTCCCGTCCTTAACGCCTGCACAAAGCAGGCGTTAAGGAAGGACCCGCAAAGGGAACTCGTAGTATGGCGGTAAGGGTTTAACAGCACCGGTCTCGTTACCGGTGACCGTTAACCCTTACCGCCCTACTCGGAATGAGGCCCAATTTTCAAGGTTTTTGTCGAAATTGTTTGTGTTCCTCACAGCTGGATGAGGGGGGGTGGTTGAACTGGTAACAGTGAGGACCATAGGTCTTGAGTCAATGGTGCACTGTGGGTGAGGCCTTAGTGGGAGGCAAGGTAAGCAAATGGGAGTGGGGGGGTCCTCATACATAGTGACAGACACCAGAACTCAGATGCCAATACTGAAATCTTTCAGGGGAGATCATGTTCCCCTTCAGTGTTTGGGGACATGCCATTGGGCAGGGGTCTGGTGTATTCTGGGCCCGGCAGATGATTGGATGGCGGCAAGGGGGTATAAGAACAGCTGTGTGCTGTGAACATTTGAAGGGTCAAATAGATCATGGGTGCATAGGGACAGAGAGGGGTGGGGGTTGCAGGGCTAGCTCTGAATGTTAGAAGTGGAGAGCAGCAGGTGCGTGCGTGCGTGTGCGCTGATCAGAGCAGGTGCGTGCGTGCGTGGGTGTGTGAGTGCGTTTGTGTTGGTGCGCAGGTCAGGTGGTGTTGTGAGGGAATAAGGATAGAGCCCCTTTAAGGGCAAGGTTTCAGGACTATGGGAGGGGAGCGGGAGGCGGGAAGAAAGGGAGGGGCAAGGGAAGAGGGAGTTCAGTTGTGTAACAAGGAATAAAGTGAAGGTTGAAATGGAGACTGGCTCCTGCATACTCATTTAATGTGCGTGGTATGGCCCAAGGAGGGGGCAAACAACTGGGGACGAAGGGAAATGAACACCAGCGGTGCCATGCAGGTAGCACTCTGCTAAGAGGAGCAGCAACTGGAGAGGTTGACCCGCGGCAGTGACAGGCGGGCATAGCCCTACAGGACGACGGATGCCGGCCAGCCAACGCCAGCAAGCGTGACGGAGAAGCAGCAGAGCAGGATGGCACAACTGCTGCAGCGTCACCAACCATGGGAGCAGTCCAGCAGGACGGAGTGTGCGCTGCAGCCAGCAGTATGGTGGGTCTGTGAGGCCCAGCAAGCAGCCTAGTAGAGGACCGGTGGCTCCAGCCCACGGAGAGATGCTGCGTATGTGGTGCGGCAGGAACGGGAGCCAAAGAGGAGGGCGAAAAGTGGCCGACAGGCCCAGCCCAGCAGTGAAGGGGAACGTATCCCCGCCGGAAGAGGTCCAGCATGCCCAGCAGGGAGCCAATGGGTAAATTCACGGCCCAGGGCGGTGGAGGCTGACCACCCAGCGAGACGTGCCTTCAGATGAAGAGCACAGCAGCTGAATGGTGAGGTGAGCCCAGCAGTATGGTGCCCAGTGGGAAACGCCGTGAAGGAGGTGCGACGCGTGTGTAGGCCGCGGAGAAGGTGGGGAGAGCAAGGACGCCCCCAGCAACAAGTCGGTGCTGGCGGAGAGGAGAACACAGCAGCAGAACAGCGGCATAAGCAAGCCGGTCAGTGCCACGGAGTGCCCGGAGAGTCCAGCACAGCGCTGCAGAGCCAGGCAAGCCCAGCAGGTATCCGGCAGTCCGGAAGGCAGATGCCGCGGGAGTGGTGCTCAACTCGGGACAGCAGACCGATGATGGGAAGAGAACCAGGAGGTGACAAACCTAGCAGTCCGTGACGAAGTATGGAGCAGCCCAGTGAGTGAAGGCGGACCGCCACTCACAGAGCAGCACAGAGGCACCAGGTGTGACGCCGGTAAGGAACCCCACGCCCCTCCACCACCACCGTATGCTGAAGGCCGTTGGCCGAACTACGCAACGCAGAAGGGCAGCTGCAAATAGACATCTAGAAAGACACACAGCCCTGGAGCACATGCCAAAGCCCACACGCCCAGTACGCTCGTATGAGCACAATACCAATAAAGACAGGCCCCTCCACCATGCAGACCAGCACGGTGGCACAGCACCACTCGCAGAGCCACCAGACCACCAGCTGCACTGGTCAACAGACCAGTGCAGCTGGTGGTCTGGGGCAGTGGGCCGCTGCCGGGGAAGGCACAAAGGTGCGCAGTGGCCTACAGGCACAAATTACACCACCCACTCTCACCTTGGTGGCCCACCTCACATGCCGCTGTGAAAACATGACAAGGCCCACGATTTGAACACTGCCCTCAAGACTGCAAGCCGTTTACCGTGCACCATCACACAGAACTTCAAAGGAGAGGTAGGGCAAACGAGACAGAACCACGTTGCTCCACCGCAAGAAGCACCGAGAGCACAAAGCAGAGCTCCAACGGCCACCAGGGACACTGTCATAAATCCTAGTCATCATAGTTAGCCCCACATCCCATGCCACCCTCATGAGACGCCCCAACCCTTTCACGCTCAACCCACACCACGACCAAGGACAAAGATGGGAAGAATGGGTCGATGAATTTGAGAACTTCATGCGTGCAGTAGGGGACCCCGAACCCAGAAACAAAGTGGACATATTTGTCAACCTTACAGGCAAGGAGATCAAAGGGGTCATGAAAACTATCCCCATGCAAGACAGAAGCACATACCAACGCCTTCTCTCCGCAATCAATGACAAGCTGATAATAAACCCCAACAAGGACTATGCACGCTACGCTTTTAATCAACGCATGCAGATCCCACACGAGTCCGTTAGTGAGTTTGTCATCTGCCTCCAGCAGGACATAATGGACTGTGACTTCGCCAACTTCAATAATGAGGAGACAATACGGCTGAGGATCATAGAAGGGTGCACCTCGTCAATACTCAGGAAACACCTCCTCAAAAAGCTCCTACCCCTAAATAAAATACTCAGCCTAGCAAATATGTTCGAGTGTGTAAACGCACAGGCAGCCGCCATCAAACACAAAATTAGACGCTACTCCATTGCGGCCCTTGCGGTAGGACAGACAGGATATTCTAAGCCTACAGGACCCAGGAGGAGACGAGGACTCAGAAGCCCACTGCACCAAACCCTGATCAACACGCAATGCCACAGGTGCGGATTTGGGGTCCTACAGAGAAAGCCATGCCCAGCAATCAGACAGAGATGCCGGCAATGTGGCCAAGAAAACCACATCCAGGTGATGTGCAGAGTGAGACCGCTCACAAACCCTGCATGCCGACCTGCAACACCACCAACCCCGATCAGACAGCCTTAACCATCAAGAGGGCCCTACGACCAGCCACACAACGAAGGATCCAGGCACCCACGCCCCAAGAGAGGTGCCAGATAGCATCAGTGCCCATTGAGGCCATGAACACTGCCCCACCGGGACCACACAGGCATGGGCACCCACTCCACCCGGGGTTCAGTCACTGAGGACCTTACGAGATGCCGAAATGGGGGGGGACACGGAGGCCACAGTCAATGTCTACAACAAACAATGTTATCAAGCCAGAGGGGAAGCATACCCCCTGGGCAGGCCCCAAGAACATGTATTCCAATGTGGAACAGCACAGCCGGCACAGCCAAAGGGACAGTCACGCTGCGACCCAACCCAGGAAGACCACAGAAGACCCGCTATCATCCACATGGCACCGAGCCCCGCCACAGGGCACAACCGTCTCAGTCATCGGACGGCACTACAGCGCGCCCTCATCAACATCCACTATAGATCTTTTGAAGTCACCCAAGTAAAGAACCACACGCCTGAACAAGATACGGGAGAGATAAAGAAAGCTAAAGAAACGACATACCGTGCAGTTCCCCTCCGAGTCACAGGGGACAAAGAACCAGTGATAACCACGATAAAGGACCACGGAGGAATGACACCAAAGGCCTCCCTCCTCCATGAGCTATACCTGGAGGAACCTGAACAAATGAAAGAGGTAGCGATCGAGAGGGAAGGAGAAGAAAGCGGAGAGATGCGTGAAGCACCGCAACGAGGAAATGCGGGCGAGACCCACGAGCCACGAGCAGGGATCATTGAACCATAAGGAGACCCCAACAGCTGATTGAACAAATGTAGCCCGGGAAGTCTCATGTTAAGTGGGGGGGAGGTGTTGTGAGGGAATAAGGACAGAGCCCCTTTAAGGGAAAGGGCTCAGGACTATGGGAGGGGAGCGGGAGGCGGGAGGATAGGGAGGGACAAGGGAAGAGGGAGGCCATTGTGTAACGGAGGAATAAAGGAAAGGTTGTAATGGAGACTGGCTCCTGCATACTCATTTAATGTGCGTGGTACGGCCAAAGGAGGGAGCCAACAGGTGGTGTTTCCTGTTCTGGTGGCATAGCAGGGAGCTGTTGATTTATTACACTTTCACATTACTTCCCCTCAGAGAGAGATCGCTGGGTGGTCTGTGTTAGTTCTGGAGGCATTAGCAATGCAGAGGCGAAGGTTTGGTGAGAGCGGGAGTGTGGGGAGGTCTGGCTACGATAGGATGGGCTTTGTGTCATGAAGCTTCATCTGGTCTCTGGTGGAACTAGGGATGAGAGAAGGTGCTGATATGCACTTAAGGGGCTGGATTTGCTTTGACTGGCCAGCACATGGATGGGTAAGGAGGCAGTTGCCTTCTGCGCTTCTCAGTTGCGCAGGCACTGAGTGAGACAGAGTTTGAGAGCGTGCTCCTGGGGTAGGCTGATGTTGGTGCATGATGTCAAGGTATCAGTAGTTGAGGGGGTGTACAGAGAGGTAGTGTTCAAGGCTTGTGCAGGCCGAATGCTCAGGGTTGTTTTGGGCCATGGTGTGGGATTGGGGAGCACATTTTACAGGGAGGGGATGGTTACGTCATGAGTTAAGGGGGGTAAAGAATCGATGCACCAACAGGTTTTTTCTGGATTCACTAAGGGCCAGGTAGCTGACCAGGTAAGGGGGGGCTCAGTGAGGGCCAGGTAGCTGACCAGGTGTCACACCGCCGAGCTCATGGCGTTTGTGGAACCGCTGGCGATGCAGACTCTAATTCCCGTCTCGCCCGGCTGCATTCGTAGCCAGGCCCCTTTTCTTCTGAACCGTCCTATTGGTTGTGCGACCCGGAGATTTAACCTGCTTCTTCCGGGTCGCGGACGCGTCGCAACGCTTCCGGTTTTCTTTCCGCGGGCTCTGCATTGCTGTTTACCTTCTTGCTCCCTCTTCTTTGCCCGTTCCTTCCTTCGTTCGGGGTCCTTGTGTGCCCAGTTCGGAATCTCCCATTTTCCCCCCTCTTCGCCGCTGCGTCTTTCTTGCTCTTTCCTTTCATCCTGCGTTTTCTGCCCTGTTCCCCGCCACCTTCGTCCTCCTTCCAGTCTGTGCTTACCCTCCCTCCATCCCATCTTCCTTGAGTCTGGTTTTCCCTTCCTCTCTGTTATTTTCTATTTTTGACTCCCTTCTTCCTCTTTTCCTTCTTTACCCTTCGCCCCTCCTTACCTGCCTTCCCGTGTGCCAGATTCCGGCTCGTTACTGGATTGCCTGTTACCGTTTGGATACTTCTGCTGTGTTGCCTTCCCGTGTGCCAGACCCCGGCTTGTTTACTGGACTGCCTGTTCCTTACCGCTTGGATACTTCTGCTGTATTAGACTCCCGTGCATCTACCTCAGCCGGCTTCCGGACTGTCTTCGCCTCTGCTATTCTGCGCTCCAGCCTGGTGTTGTGCCACCTTCTGTCTGGACAGCTTCCCCCTTCAGGGGATTCCACCGCATTCTCCTCCGGATCCTCTCGTCCAGCCAACTACTCCCCAAGGGTACCCTGGGATTCCCTCCGCCCGAGGAGCTCTGTGATTGCTCAGGGGTTTTTTGTGCCTAAGGGCTTTTTCACCTCCTTGACGGTCCTGGTGGGGGGCCCTTGGTCACCCTCTTGGGTGGCACAGTGGCTTCCTTCCATGGTCGTCCTTATCTCCATAAAAAAAGGAGCGATCAAGAAGAAAAGAAAAGAAGGGTTCTTGGAAAGAAGACGAAGGTGAGGAGTCAGGGGAGGGTGGAAATTCGGAGTCAACGTTTTCTGACGAAGACATCACAGATCCTGGTGACAGTTTGCGACGCCATAAAGAGATGGCCACCCTGCAGCAGGTACAAGAACTCGTAGCTGCTGTACAAAGTCTGAATTTGGAAATGCAGAACCTCAAGACAGCAAATGCCACCCTACAGCAGCGCATGAATGATAGGGAGAGACCCTCAACCAATTTACCACCACTTCCCCTAGTGTCGGGCAAGTTTGATGGCTCCCCTAAAAGGGTCAAGGAGTTCTTGGATGCCTGCAATCTACACTTCTCTTTTCGCCCCCAGACCTTTGTATCTGACCATGCCAAGGTGGGGTTTATGATCACCCAAATGACTGGGAACGCCCTGGCATGGCCCACCCCGCTGGTAAATCAGCCTGACCCGGTATTGCAGGACAACAACGCTTTCAAAACCCTGATCCAGCAAACCTTTCTGCGAACTGAAAGTACCTCTTTGGCCTCGGAAGATCTTCTTGATATTCGTCAAGGAAGTTCGGATCTCCTGACATACATCACAGCCTTCAAACAGGTGGCAGCTTAAGCAGGTTGGCAGGAGCAGGCTCAGTATGCCATATTTCGGCGAGGCTTAAGAGAAGACCTAAAGGATGATCTGGCGCGGATTGAAAGGCCTGTGTCCTTTGATGAGCTCCTGATCGCTACCCTCTGAATTGACTTCAGAATGACAGAATGACGTCTGGAAAAGAAAAGAACTAAGTCAAGTGTACCCCCTCTCTTGGAAACTCACCCGTCCACGTCTGTACCCTTCCAACGAACCTCTAAGGAAGAACCAATTCAGATTGGCACAACTCGAGCCCCACTCACACCTGAGGAACGCAAACGGCGCAGGGAAGGCTCCCTGTGTATGTACTGTGGATCTTCCACACATATGCTAAGGGATTGCCCGGATGTACCGCCCAAAAGGTCGGGAAACGCGCGCCCTCGGTAAATGTTGGGACACACTACCGAGGGGCTGGTCCAAGTCCCTATGCTCCTCTCTCTGTGTCATCTACGGAGACTTCTGAGGACTCCCCTTTGATGGTGCTCACAGTTACCCTCAGACTAGACACCAAAGAAGTAACCACCCTAGCTCTACTTGATTGTGGGGCAGCGGGTAATTTCATAGATACCCATTGGGCAGAGAAGAAGGGAGTGAAGAGAATCGCTAAGCAAGAGGATCAGAAGGTTGAAGGGGTGGATGGCGAACCTTTGAGCTCAGACATGATCACTCACACCACCGAAAAACTTACATTGTCTATACAACAACACTCCGAAAGGATCACATTTGACATTATCAGAGCTGCTCACTTCCCCATCATCTTGGGGATAAGCTGGCTACGCAGGCACAACCCCAGTATTGACTGGTCCAGGACCTTGCTGGGTTTTCAATCCCCCTTTTGCAAGTCAGAATGCTTACCCGAGCTCAAGTTCGAGACCGTCAAGACTACGAACAGTTGTGAGACCAGGACGGTGCACTGTCTGCCACACTACCTTAAAGAGTTTACCGAGGTCGTTACTGAGAAGACGCCCATCGAACTGCCTCTGCACCGGCCTGAGGACTGTTGCATTGACCTTACTCCAGGAGCGCTAGTGCCTTTTTGTAGAATGTTTTCACTGTCTTTGGAAGAGAAACAATTCCTCCGAGAGTATTTGGACAGCAATATGGCTAACGGGCTCATAAGACCATCTACGTCCCCCGCGAGGGCATCTATGTTTTTCATCTCCAAGAAGGAGTCTAAGGAGTTAAGGCTGTGCATAGACTATCAGGGCCTTAATAAAGTCACCATAAAGGATCGCTACCCTATGCCTTTGATCACTGAAATCCTACAAGCAGTTCATGGAGCCACGATATTCACCAAACTCGATTTAAGGAATGCATATCACCTTCTCCGCGTGCAGAATGGAGATGAATGGAAGACAGCATTCCGGACTCCTTTCGGACTTTTTAAGTACCAAATTATGCCGTTTGGGTTGGTTAATGCCCCGTCAGTATTCCAACAATTTATGGATAGACTGTTTTCTGATCTGCTATGTCAAACCACTTTGGTGTATCTTGATGACATTCTGGTGTACTCAAGCAATTGTGAAGATCACGAAGCACACGTCAAGGAAGTCTTCCGATGACTTAGAGACAATCACTTGTCAGTCAAGCTTGCCAAATGTGTATTCTCAGCCTCATCCATACCCTATTTAGGATACATCCTGTCTGATCACGGAATATCTATGGATCCACACAAGGTGTCCTCCATACTTGATTGGCCCTCACCCACCTCGGTCAAAGAGATCCAAAGATTCTTGGCTTTGGCTAACTTTTATCAGAGGTTTATCCCCAATTTCTCTCAAAGGATATTACCCATTACTTCTCTCTTAAAGAAGTCCTCAGAACCATTCAAATGATCGGTCGAAGCCGAAGACAGCTTTGGGGATCTAAAGGACGCTTTCTGTTCCGCGCCCATCCTTCAACAACCCAACCAAAACTTGCCCTTCATTCTTGAAACCGACACCCCAGCAGCCGCCATCAGAGCTGTTCTTCTTCAAGAAGTCCAGGGCATAGAACATCCTGTGGCCTACTTCTCAAAAACGTTAAACATCAGCCAAAGGAACTATTCGGTCATAGAGCGGGAACTGTTAGCCATGAAGGCTGCTTGTGTGGAGTGGCGTCACCTCCTTCAGGGAGGCAGGTTCCCGTTCACCATTCGGACAGACCATAAGAATTTGCAAGTATTAAGGCAATTCGAGTGCTACAACACTCGACAGGTCCGATGGGCCCACTTCTTCGCCCAATTTGATTTCCACATCACGTAAATTCCAGGCAAACTGAAGGTCGTGGCCGATTCCCTTTCCCGCTCATGTGATTATATGCCTGAGATAGAGACGCCTCCGGAACGGATGTTCCCCCTTGCCAAGACCATCGGAGTGGTGACAACATTTCTCAGACAAGTCCAGGAGGATTCTGGAGGTCGCTTTGAGGTGGAGAAACATCCTAAAGACCTTACCTACGAAATCCGAGATGGTCTCTACCTTGTCAAGGGTAGACTCTATTTACCCACTCCAGCCTTTCGCAAGATGACGTTGACCTGGTGCCATGACTCCAAACTTGCTGGTCATCGAGGCGGAACATGCACTCTTGAGTACCTCCAGCGACATTTCTACTGGCCAAGGATGAGAGAGGACGTTGATCGATACGTACGGTCCTGCATCGTCTGTCTTCGAAGCAAGTCTTCTCGTCAACGGCCGATCGGATTGCTTGAACCATGTGCTGTACCTAAGGGCCCATGGAGCACAATTTCTACGGACTTCATTGTGGATCTACCCCCATCTCAGGGATGCACATGTGTCATGGTGTTTGTGGATTCGTTTACCAAGTTGGCTCACTTCTCCCCGTTGCCCGGGGTTCCCACGGCTGCTAGTATGGCGGAAGTATTTCTCCGGGATATCTTCAGGTTGCACGGAATTCCCACTAAGATAATATCGGACAGAGGGAGTCAATACACCTACAGATTCTGGAAGGCGTTCTGTGAGAGACTGGGAATCGAAAGAGCCCTAACATCTGGATTCCACCCGAAATCCAACAGACAAACCGAACGCCTTAACGGAACACGAGCAGTACCTAAGGTGCTTTATCAACTCCCAGCAGGACAACTGGTACTCCTTGCTATCTTTAGTAGCAGAATATTCTTATAACAATTCTGTACACTCAGCTCTTGGATTTAGTCCTTTTTTCGGTACCTATGGTTACCATCCTAGATCTATTCTTCCTGTCTCTGGCCTTTCTACCAGCTTACCATCTGTTGATTCCTCACTCACTCTCCTTAGAGAGACACACAAGAAGGCAGGGGAAGGTCTTAGGTCGGCTCAAGCACGTTATCGTACTCAAGCCAATAAACACCACCAACCAGTCCCCGGTTGGGATGTGGGATCCAGCGTGATGCTTTCCACTAGATACTTACCTCGTTGGGCCCATCCCTCCAAGCTGTCCTCCAAATTTTTAGGGCCATACAAGATTGTACAGAAGATCAACCCAGTGGCCTTTCGCCTAAAACTTCCCAACAGCCTCAATAGGGTCCATCCTGTCTTTCATGCCTCACAGCTCAAGGCTTTTCATGCAGACACCTGGGCACGTCAAGCCAAACGAGCCACAGTTCCTCGGGGTTCTACTCAGGTGGAATATGAAGTAGCCCAAATATGCGACTCAAGGTATCGAAGAGGCAGATTGGAGTATTTAGTCAAGTGGAAAGGCTACCCCTCCTCGGAGAACTCCTGGGAACCCATCACTCATGTTACTGCCCCTTCTTTGCTTCGCAAGTACCATTTTTTCCATCCAGGTAAACCGGGTGGAGGGAACTATACAAGGGGGCATACTGTCACACCGCCGAGCTCATGGCGTTTGTGGAGCCGCTGGCGACGTGGACTCTAATTCCTGTCTCGCCTGGCTGCATTCCTAGCCAGGCCCCTTTTCTTCTGATCCGTCCTATTGGTTGTGCGTTCCGCGACCCGGAGTTTTAACCTGCTTATTCCGGGTCGCGGACGCGTCGCAATGCTTCCGGTTTTCTTTCTGCGAGCTCTGCATTGCTGTTTACCTTCTTGCTCCCTCTTCTTTGCCCGTTCTTTCCTTCGTTTGGGGTCCTTGTGTGCCCAGTTCGGAATATCCTATTTTCCCCAATCTTCGCCGCTGCTTCTTTCTTGCTCTTTCCTTTCATCCTGCGTTTTCTGCCCTGTCCCCGCCACCTTCGTCCTCCTTTCAGTCTGTGCTTACCCTCCCTCCATCCCATCTTCCTTGAGTCCGATTTTTTTCTCTTCCTCTCTGTTATTTTCTATTTTTGACTCCCTTCTTCCTGTTTTCCTTCTTTACCCTTCGCCCCTCCTTACCTGCCTTCCCGTGTGCCAGATCCCGGCTTGTTACTGGATTGCCTGTTTCTTACCGTTTGGATACTTCTGCTGTGCTGCCTTCCCGTGTGCCAGACCCCGGCTTGTTTACTGGACTGCCTGTTCCTTACCGCTTGGATACTTCTGCTGTATTAGACTCCAGTGCACCTACCTCAGCCGGCTTCCGGACTGTCTTCGCCTCTGCTATTCTGCGCTCCAGCCTGGTGTTGTGCCACCTTCTGTCTGGACAGCTTACCCCTTCAGGGGATTCCACCGCATTCCCCTCCGGATCCTCTCGTCCAGTCAACTACTCCCCAAGGGTACCCTGGGATTCCCTCCTCCTGAGGAGCTCTGTGATTGCTCAGGGGTTTTTTGTGCCTAAGGGCTTTTTCCCCTCCTTGACGGTCCCGGTGGGGAGCCCTTGGTCACCCTGTTGGGTGGCACGGTGGCTTCCTTCCGTGGTTGTCCTTATCTCCATAAAAAAAGGAGCGATCAAGAAGAAAAGAAAAGAAGGGTTCTTGGAAAGAAGACGAAGGTGAGGAGTCAGGGGAGGGTGGAAATTCGGAGTCAACGTTTTCTGACGAAGACATCACAGATCCTGGTGACACCAGGTAAGGCAGATTCAGTGAGGGCAAGGTAGCTGGCCAGGTAAAGGGAGGGCTCAGTGAGGGCCAAGTAGCTGACCAGGTAAGGCGGGCTCAGTGAGGGCCAGGTAGCTGACCAGGTAAGGCTGGCTCAGTGAGGGCCAGGTAGCTGACCACATAAGGCATGCTCGTTGAGGGCCAGGTAGCTGGCCTGGTATGGTGGGCTCAGTGAGGGCCAGAAAGCTGTCCAAATAAGGTGGGCTTAGTGAGGACCAGGTAGCTGACCAGGTAAGGTGGGCTCAGTCAGGGCCAGGTAGCTGACCAGGTAAGGTGTTCTCAGTGAGGGCCAAGTAGCTGACCAGGTAAGGCGGGCTCAGTGAGGGCAGGTAGCTGACCAGGTAAGGGGGGCTCAGTGAGGGCCAGGTACTTGACCAGGTTGGGAGGGCTCAGTGAGAGCCAGGTAGCTGACCAGGTAAGGTGGGCTCAGTAGGGGCCAGGTAGCTGGCCAGGTAAGGGGGGCTCAGTAGGGGCCAGTTAGCTGACCAGATAAGATGGGCTCAGTTAGGGCCAGGTAGCTGACCAGATAAGGCGGTCTCAGTAAATGCTAGGTAGCTGACCAGGTATGCAGGCTCAGCAAGGGCCAGGTAGCTGACCAGGTAAGGAGGGCTCAGTAAGGGCCAGGTAGCTTACCAGGTAAGGCAGGCTCAATGAGAGCCAGGTAGCTGACCAGGTAAGGCAGTTCAGTGATGGCCAGATAGCTGACCAGGTAAGGCGGGCTCAGTGAGGGCCAGGTAGCTGACCAGATAAGGCGGGCTCAGTGAGGGCCAGGTAGCTGACCAGGTAAGGCGTGCACGGTGAGTGCCAGGTAGCTGGCCAGGTAAGCCAATGCATACAGACTAGCAACTCATTAAGACGAGAGCTCTGGTGTGATGGAAGGGTGAGCGGGTCCAGTGTAGCCATTCCCATCTGGAGCCACTCATAGATTTACATTATCATTCTCACTTTCACAAAATTTCTGCTAGGTGTGTGGGTGGGTCTTTGTGGGGTGACTTTCCTTTGTAGCCACATGAAGACATCTAGGCTAGAGTGCCCAGGTACATGTCCACTGTTACAGACTAGTTCACTTTTAGTATCAATTCAAATGCCACATACAATGACTACATTACCTGTACCTGGGTAACCTATCAACACAACTCGGTCACATCCTTCATTTGGTGACGAGACTAGAATGTCACTCTTTCTCTGCCTTCTTCTAGTGGCCAAACTGTTTTGGCACTCAGTCGCATACTACTTCTAATGGCCAAACTGCTTTGACACTCACTCTCATAGTTCTTATATTGGCCAAACTGGATTTACACTCAGTCGCATACTTATTCTAGTGGCCAAACTGTTTAAGCACTCAGTCGCATACTTCGTTTAATGGTGAAAATGGTTTGACACTCAGTTGCATACTTCTTCTAGTGGTCAAACTAGTTTGGCACTCAGTTGCATACTTCTTATAATGGCCAAACTGGTTTGAAACTCACTCTCATAGTTTTTTTTATGGCCAAACTGGATTTACACTCAGTCACATACTACCTCTAGTGGCCAAACTGGTTTGTCACTCAGTTCCATAGGTCATCAATTGTAAAAAATGTTTGACACGCAGTCGCATAATTCTTCTAGTGGTCAAGCTGGTTTGACAGTCAGTTGCATACTTCTAGTGTTGAAACAGGTTTGGCGCTCAATCGCATATTTCTTCTAATGGCCAAACTGGGTTGACACTCATTCTCTTAGTTCTTATATTGGCCAAACTGGATTGACACTCAGTCGCATACTTTGTCTAATGGTGAAAATGGTTTGACACTCAGTTGCCTTCTTCTTCTAGTGTTGAAACTGGTTTGATAGTCGCTCTCATAGTTCCTATATTGGCCAAACTTGCTTTTTATACTTCACAAACTGGTTTGACACTCAGTCGCATACTTCTTCTAATGGTCAAACTGGTTTGGCACTCAGATGCATACTTCTTCTAATGGCCAAACTAGTTTCACACTCATTTGTATACTTCTTCTAGAGGCCAAACTGGTTTGGCACTCCGTTTTATATTTCTTCTAATGTAAAAACTAGTTTGGCACTCACCCTCATAGTGCTTATATTGGCCAAACTGGATTTACACTCAGTTGCATACTTCTTCCAGTGGCAAAACTGGTTTGGCACTCAATCGGATATTTCGTCTAATGGTCAAACTGGTTTGGCACTAAGTCGCATACTTCTTCTAATGGCCAAACTGGTTTGAAACTCACTCTCATAGTTCCTATATTGGCCAAATTGGATTTATACTCAGTTGCATACTTTGCCTAATGGTGAAAATGGTTTGACACTCAGTCGCACACTTCTTCTAGTGGTCAAACTGGTTTGGCACTAAGTCGCATACTTCTAATTGTCAAACGGGTTTGACAGTCAATCACATACTTCTTCTAGTGTTAAAACTAGTTTGATAGTCAGTTGCATACTTCTTCTAGTGGCAAAACTGGTTTGACACTCAGTCTCATACTTTTTATATTTCACAAACTGGTTTGACACTCAGTTGCATACTTCTTCTAATGGTCAAACTGGTTTGGCACTTAGTCGCATACTTCTTCTCATGGCCAAAACAGTTTGAAACTCAGTTGCATACTTCTTCTAGTGGCCAAACTGGATTTACACTCAATCGCATTCTTCGTCCAGTGGCCAAACTGGTTTGGCACTCAGTTGCATACTTTGTCTAATGGTCAAAATGATTTGACACTCAGTTGCATACTTCTTCTAGTGGTCAACCTTGTTTGACAGTCAGTCACATACTTATAATGTTGAAACTGGTTTGACAGTCCATCACACACTTCTTGTAGTGGTCTAACTGGTTTGACACTCAGTTGTATACTTCTTCTAGTGGCAAAACTGGTTTGACACTCAGTCTCATACTTTTTATATTTCCCAAACTGGATTTACACTCAATCGCATACTTTGTCTAATGGTGAAAATGGTTTGACACTCAGTTGCATTCTTCTTCTAGTGTTGAAACTGATTTGATAATCACTCTCATAGTTCCTATATTGGCCAAACTAGTTTGACACTCAGGGGGTAATTCATAGAATTCAGCGCACAAGTGGCGCACGTGGCTGGTGCACAGTGTGCGCGTGCGAATCCCTGCGCCAGCCGCGTGCGCTAAAATCCATTTCCGCGCACAGCGTATTCATGGATTCCAGCCACCAAAACCAGCCATGGCGCACAGTGGCGCAGCGACCCTGCAGCAGCGCCAGTTACGCCCCTAAGAACGCCTCTCGCGCAGGGAAAAGCCATCAATATACCCAATCCAGCGCAAAGGGCTGTGCTAACCCTGTACCAGAACGGCAAGCAGGCTACGTGTATCACTGGGGTGCGCGGGAAGTACCTCAAGCGATTGGCCCCATGCGAGCAGGGTACGCGTATTTCAGGGGTGCACGGGAAGTTCCACACGTGATTTCCGCAGGGTACGCGTATCTCAGGGGTGCGCGGGAAGTGCCACACGCGATTTCATCATGGTACGTGTATTTCAGGGGTGCGCGGGAATTTCCACACGCGATTGGGACCGTGCGAGCACGGTACGCATATCTCAGGGGTGCGCGGGAAGTGCGACACGCGATTGCAGCAGGGTACGTGTATTTCAAGGGTGCACAGGAATTTCCACACGCGATTTCATCATGGTACGTGTATTTCAGGGTGCGTGGGAAGTGTCACACGTGACATCAGCAGGGCACATGTATTTCAGGGGTGCGCGGGAAGTTCCACACGCAAATTCATCAGGGTACGTGTATTTCATGGTGCGGGGGAAGTTTCACATGCAACATCAGCAGGGTATGTGTATTCCAGGGGTGCGTGGGAAGTTCCACACGCGATTCCATCAGAGTACGTGTATTTCAGGGGTGCGCGGGAAGTTCCACACGCGATTGGGCCCGTGCGAGCAGGGTACGCGCATTTCAGGGGTGCGCGGGAAGTTCCACACGCGATTCCATCAGGGTACATGTATTACAGGGGTGCGCGGGGAGCACCACACGTGAATTGCACGTGTGGGTCCTCCCAGGTGTTCCCTCTACACCCTCCACGGCCCCTGCAGGTGGCTCACACCACAGGGGCCTACCCTGCACATGTCCTGCAGGCACCCCATCCACCATGGCCATGACCCCCAGCCAACCCACATGTCAACTTGCACTACTGCCTGCCAACGCATGTCGCCCTGCACCCCCAGCCACCAGGGGCACCCTCCACCAGGCCCCCCCCATTTGCCCCCCCCCCAGCAGTACAGGGGCAGCCTCCACCAGGGCCACACCCATGTCTCCCACCACCCCACCACCCCCACCCCCCAGCAGTGCAGGGGCACCCTCCACCAGGCCCCCACCCATGTCTCCCACCACCCCCAACCCCCAGCAGTGCAGGGGCACCCTCCACCAGGGCCCCACCCATGTCTCCCACCACCCCCACCCCCCAGCACTGTGGGGTACCTGCCAGCAGGCCCCCACCCATGTCCAACTCATGTTCCCCACCACCCCCACCCCCCAGCCACCAGGGGCAGCCTCCACCAGGCCCCCACCCATGTCTCCCACTATCCCCACCCCCCAGCAGTGCAGGGGCACCCTCCACCAGGCCCCCACCCATGTCTCCCACCACCCCCACCCCCAGCAGTGCAGGGGCAGCCTCCACCAGGCCCCCACTCATGTCTACCACCACCCCCACCCCCAAGCACTGTGGGGCACCTGCCAGCAGGCCCAGACCCATGTCCAACTCATGTGTCCCACCACCCCACGCCCCAGCCACCAGGGGCCACATCCACCAGGCCCCCACCCATGTCTCCCAGCACCCCCACCCCCCAGCCACCAGGGGCAGCCTCCACCAGGCCCCACCCATGTCTCCCACCACCCCCACCACCCAGCAGTGCAGGGGCACCCTCCATCAGGCCCCCACCCATGTCTCCCAGCACCCCCACCCCCCAGCCACCAGGGGCAGCCTCCACCAGGCCCCCACCCATGTCTCCCACCACCCCCACCCCCCAGCAGTGCAGGGGCACCCTCCACCAGGCCCCCACCCATGTCTCCCACCACCCCCACCCCCCAGCAGTGCAGGGGCACCTTCCACCAGGCCCCCACCCATGTCTCCCACCACCCCCACCCCCCAGCAGTGCAGGGGCACCCTCCACCAGGCCCCCACCCATGTCTCCCACCACCCCCAGCCCCCAGCACTGTGGGGCACCTGCCAGCAGGCCCCCACCCATGTCCAACTCATGTCTCCCACCACCCCCACCCCCAGCAGTCCAGGGGCATCCTCCACCAGGCCCCCACCCATGTCTCCCACCACCCCCACCCCCCAGCACTGTGGGGCACCTGCCAGCAGGCCCCCACCCATGTCTCCCACCACCCCCACCCCCCAGCAGTGCAGGGGCACCCACCACCAGGCCCCCACCCATGTCTCCCAGCACCCCCACGCCCCAGCCACCAGGGGCAGCCTCCACCAGGCCCCCACCCATGTCTCCCACCAACCCCACCCCCCAGCAGTGCAGGGGCACCCTCCACCAGGCCCCCATCCATGTCTCCCACCACCCCCACCCCCCAGCAGTGCAGGGGCAGCCTCCACCAGGCCCCCACTCATGTCTACCACCACCCCCACCCCCCAGCACTGTGGGGCACCTGCCAGCAGGCCCAGACCCATGTCTCCCACCACCCCAACCCCCCAGCAGTGCAGGGGCACCCACCACCAGGCCCCCACCCATGTCTCCCAGCACCCCCACCCCCCAGCCACCAGGGGCAGCCTCCACCAGGCCCCCACCCATGTCTCCCAGCACCCCCACCCCCCAGCCACAAGGGGCAGCCTCCACCAGGCCCCCACCCATATCTCCCACCACCCCCACCCCCCAGCAGTGCAGGGGCACCCTCCACCAGGCCCCCACCCATGTCTCCCAGCACCCCCACCCCCCAGCCACCAGGGGCAGCCTCCACCAGGCCCCCACCCATGTCTCCCACTACCCCCACCCTCAAGCAGTGCAGGGGCACCCTCCACCAGGCCTCCACCCATGTCTCCCACCACCCCCACCCCCAGCAGTGCAGGGGCACCCTCCACCAGGCCCCCACCCATGTCTCTCACCACCCCCACCCCTCCAACAGTGCAAGGGCACCCTCCACCAGGCCCCCACCTATGTCTCCCACCACCCCCACCCCCCAGCACTGTGGGGCACCTGCCAGCAGGCCCCCACCCATGTCCAACTCATGTCTCCCACCACCCCCACCCCCCAGCAGTGCAGGGGCACCCTCCACCAGGCCCCCACCCATGTCTCCCACCACCCCCACCCCCCAGCACTGTGGGGCAGCTGCCAGCAGGCCCCCACCCATGTCCAACTCATCTTCCCCACCACCCCCACCCCCCAGCACCTGCCAGCAGGCCCCCACCCATGACTCCCACCACCCCCAACCCCCAGCCACCAGGGGGAGCCTCCACAAGGCCCCCACCCATGTCTCCCACCACCCCCACCCCCCAGAAGTGGAGGGACACCCTCCACCAAGCCGCCACCCATGTCTACCACCACCCCCACCCCCCAGCAGTGCAGGGGCAGCCTCCACCAGGCCCCGCCTCATGTCTACCACCACCCCCACCCCCCAGCACTGTGGGGCACCTGCCAGCAGGCCTCCACCCATGTCCAACTCATGTTCCCCACCACCCCCACCCCCTAGCACTGTGGGGCACCTGCCAGCAGGCCCCCACCCATGTCTCCCACCACCCCCACCCCCAGCCACCAGGGGCAGCCTCCACCAGGCCCCCACCCATGTCTATCACCCCCCACCCCCCAGCAGTGCAGGGGCACCCTCCACCAGGCCCCCACTCATGTCTCCCACCCCCCCAGCCCCCAGCAGTGCAGGGGCACCCTCCACCAGGCCCACACCCATATCTCCCACCACCCCCACCCCCCAGCACTGTGGGGCACCTGCCAGCAGGCCCCCACCCATGTCTCCCACCACCACCACCCCCCAGCAGTGCAGGGGCACCCTCCAACAGGCCCCCACCCATGTCTCCCAGCACCCCCACCCCCCAGCAGTGCAGGGACACCCTCCACCAGGTCCCCCACCCATGTCCAACTCATGTTCCCCACCACCCCCACCCCCCAGCACTGTGGGGCACCTGCCAGCAGGCCCCCACCCATGTCTCCCCGCCCCCACCCCCCAGCCACCAGGGGCAGCCTCCACCAGGCCCCCACCCATGTCTATCACCCCCACCCCCCAGCAGTGCAGGGGCACCCTCCACCAGGCCCCCACCCATGTCTCCCACCCCCCAGCCCCCAGCAGTGCAGGGGCACCCTCCACCAGGCCCACACCCATATCTCCCACCACCCCCACCCCCCAGCACTGTGGGGCACCTGCCAGCAGGCCCCCACCCATGTCTCCCACCACCACCACCCCCCAGCAGTGCATGGGCACCCACCACCAGGCCCCCACCCATGACTCCCACCACCCCCACCCCCCAGCAGTGCAGGGGCACCCACCACCAGGCCCCCATCCATGTCTCCCAGCACCCCCACCCCCCAGCAGTGCAGGGGAACCCTCCACCATGCCCCCACCCATGTCTCCCACCACCCCCACCCCCCAGCACTGTGGGGCACCTGCCAGCAGGCCCACACCCATGTTCAACTCATGTTCCCCACCCCCCCACCCCCCAGCACTGTGGGGCACCCACCACCAGGCCCCCACCCATGTCTCCCACCACCCCCACCCCCCAGCAGTGCAAGGGCACCCTCCACCAGGCCCCACCCATGTCTCCCACCACCCCCACCCCCCAGCAGTGCAGGGGCACCCTCCACCAGGCCCCCATCCATGTCTCCCAGCACCCCCACCCCCCAGCCACCAGGGGCAGCCTCCACCAGGCCCCCCCCATGTCTCCCACCACCCCCACCCCCTAGCAGTGCAGGGGCACCCTCCACCAGGCCCCCGCTCATGTCTCCTACCACCCCCACCCCCCAGCAGTGCAGGGGCACCCTCCACCAAGCCCCCACCCATGTCTCCCACCACCCCCACCCCCCAGCAATGCAGGGGCACCCTCCACCAGGCCCCCACCCATGTCTCCCATCACCCCCACCCCCCAGCACTGTGGGGCACCTGCCAGCAGGCCCCCACCCATGTCCAACTCATGTCTCCCACCACCCGCACCCCCCAGCAGTGCAGGGGCACCATCCACCAGGCCCCCACCCATGTCTCCCACCACCCCCACCCCCCAGCACTGTGGGGCACCTGCCAGCAGGCCCCCACCCATGTCCAACTCATGTTCCCCACCACCCCCACCCCCAGCACTGTGGGGCACCTGCCAGCAGGCCCCCACCCATGACTCCCACCACCCCCACCCCCCAGCCACCAGGGGCAGCCTCCACCAGGCCCCCACCCATGTCTCCCACCACCCCCACCCCCCAGCAGTGCAGGGGCACCCTCCACCAGGCCCCACCCATGTCTCCCATCACCCCCACCCCCCAGCAGTGCAGGGGCACCCTCCACCAGGCCCCCACCCATGTCTCCCAGCACCCCCACCCCCCAGCAGTGCAGGGGCACGCACCACCAGGCCCCCACCCATGTCTCCCACCACCCCCACCCCCCAGCAGTGCAAGGGCACCCTCCACCAGGCCCCCACCCATGTCTCCCACCACCCCCACCCACCAGCAGTGCAGGGGCAACCTCCACCAGGCCCCAACCCATGTCTCCCACCACCCCCACCCCCCAGCAGTGCAGGGCACCCTCCACCAGGCCCCCACCCATGTCTCCCACCACCCCCACCCCCCAGCACTGTGGGGCACCTGCCAGCAGGCCCCCACCCATGTCCAACTCATGTCTCCCACCACCCCCATCCCCCAGCAGTGCAGGGGCACCCTCCACCAGGCCCCCACCCATGTCTCCCACCATCCCCACCCCCCAGCACTGTGGGGCACCTGCCAGAAGGCCCCCACCCATGTCCAACTCATGTTCCCCACCACCCCCACCCCCCAGCACTGTGGGGCACCTGCCAGCAGGCCCCCAACCATGACTCCCACCAGCCCCACCCCCCAACAGTGCAGGGGCACCCTCCACCAGGGCCCACCCATGTCTCCCATCGCCCCCACCCCCCAGCAGTGCAGGGGCAGCCTCCACCAGGCCCCCACTCATGTCTACCACCACCCCCACCCCCAGCACTGTGGGGCACCTGCCAGCAGGCCCCCACCCATGTCCAACTCATGTTCCCCACCACCCCCACCCCCCAGCACTGTAGGGCACCTGCCAGCAGGCCCCCACTTATGTCTCCCACCACCCCCACCCCCCAGCAGTGCAGGGGCACCCTCCACCAGGCCCCCACCCATGTCTCCCACCACCCCCACCCCCCAGCAGTGCAGGGGCACCCTCCACCAGGCCCCCACCCATGTCTCCCACCACCCCATCCCCCAGCAGTGCAGGGGCACCCTCCACCAGGCCCCCACCCATGTCTCCCACCACCCCCATCCCCCAGCATGCAGGGCCATCCTCCACCAGGCCCCCACCCATGTCTCCCACCACCCCCACCATCCAGCACTGTGGGGCACCTGCCAGCAGGCCCCCACCCATGTCCAACTCATGTCTCCCACCACCCCCACCCCCCAGCAGTGCAGGGGCACCCTCCACCAGGCCCCCACCCATGTCTCCCACCACCTCCACCCCCCAGCACTGTGGGGCACCTGCCAGAAGGCCCCCACCCATGTCCAACTCATGTTCCCCACCACCCCCACCACCCCCACCCCCCATCACTGTGGGGCACCTGCCAGCAGGCCCCCACCCATGTCTCCCACCACCCCCACCCCCAGCCACCAGAGGCAGCCTCCACCAGGCCCCCACCCATGTCTATCACCCCCCACCCCCCAGCAGTGCAGGGGCACCCTCCACCAGGCCCCCACTCATGTCTCCCACCCCCCAGCCCCCAGCAGTGCAGGGGCACCCTCCACCAGGCCCACACCCATATCTCCCACCACCCCCACCCCCCAGCACTGTGAGGCACCTGCCAGCAGGCCCCCACCCATGTCTCCCACCACCACCACCCCCCAGCAGTGCAGGGGCACCCTCCACCAGGCCCCCACCCATGTCTCCCAGCACCCCCACCCCCAGCAGTGCAGGGACACCCTCCACCAGGCTGCCACCCATGTCTCCCACCACCCCCACCCCCCAGCAGTGCAGGGGCAGCCTCCACCAGGCCCCGCCTCATGTCTACCACCACCCCCACCCCCCAGCACTGTGGGGCACCTGCCAGCAGGCCCCCACCCATGTCCAACTCATGTTCCCCCCCACCCCCCAGCACTGTGGGGCACCTGCCAGCAGGCCCCCACCCATGTCTCCCACCCCACCACCCCGATCCACCAGGGGCAGCCTCCACCAGGCCCCCACCCATGTCTATCACCCCCACCCCCCAGCAGTGCAGGGGCACCCTCCACCAGGCCCCCACCCATGTCTCCCACCCCCCCAGCCCCCAGCAGTGCAGGGGCACCCTCCACCAGGCTCACACCCATATCTCCCACCACCCCCACCCCCCAGCACTGTGGGGCACCTGCCAGCAGGCCCCCACCCATGTCTCCCACCACCACCACCCCCCAGCAGTGCATGGGCACCCACCACCAGGCCCCCACCCATGACTCCCACCACCCCCACCCCCCAGCAGTGCAGGGGCACCCACCACCAGGCCCCCACCCATGTCTCCCAGCAACCCCACCCCCAGCAGTGCAGGGGAACCCTCCACCACGCCCCCACCCATGTCTCCCACCACCCCCACCCCCCAGCACTGTGGGGCACCTGCCAGCAGGCCCACACCCATGTCCAACTCATGTTCCCCAGCACCCCCACCCCCCAGCACTGTGGGGCACCCACCACCAGGCCCCCACCCATGTCTCCCACCACCCCCACCCCCCAGCAGTGCAAGGGCACCCTCCACCAGGCCCCACCCATGTCTCCCACCACCCCACCCCCCAGCAGTGCAGGGCCACCCTCCACCAGGCCCCCACCCATGTCTCCCAGCACCCCCACCCCCCAGCCACCAGGGGCAGCCTCCACCAGGCCCCACCCATGTCTCCCACCACCCCACCCCCTAGCAGTGCAGGGGCACCCTCCACCAGGCCCCCGCTCATGTCTCCTACCACCCCCACCCCCCAGCAGTGCAGGGGCACCCTCCACCAAGCCCCCACCCATGTCTCCCACCACCCCCACCCCCCAGCAATGCAGGGGCACCCTCCACCAGGCCCCCACCCATGTCTCCCATCACCCCCACCCCCCAGCACTGTGGGGCACCTGCCAGCAGGCCCCCACCCATGTCCAACTCATGTCTCCCACCACCCCCACCCCCCAGCAGTGCAGGGGCACCCTCCACCAGGCCCCCACCCATGTCTCCCACCACCCCCACCCCCAGCACTGTGGGGCACCTGCCAGCAGGCCCCCACCCATGTCCAACGCATGTTCCCCATCACCCCACCCCCAGCACAGTGGGGCACCTGCCAGCAGGCCCCCACCCATGACTCCCACCACCCCCACCCCCCAGCCACCAGGGGCAGCCTCCACCAGGCCCCCACCCATGTCTCCCACCACCCCCACCCCCCAGCAGTGCAGGGGCACCCTCCACCAGGCCCCACCCATGTCTCCCATCACCCCCACCCCCCAGCAGTGCAGGGGCACCCTCCACCAGGCCCCCACCCATGTCTCCCACCACCCCCACCCCCAGCAGTGCAGGGGCACGCACCACCAGGCCCCCACCCATGTCTCCCACCATCCCCACCCCCCAGCAGTGCAAGGGCACCCTCCACCAGGCCCCCACCCATGTCTCCCACCACCCCCACCCCCCAGCAGTGCAGGGGCAACCTCCACCAGACCCCCACCCATGTCTCCCACCACCCCCACCCCCCAGCACTGTGGGGCACCTGCCAGAAGGCCCCTTCCCATGTCCAACTCATGTTCCCCACCACCCCACCCCCCAGCACTGTGGGGCACCTGCCAGCAGGCCCCCACCCATGACTCCCACCAGCCCCACCCCCCAGCAGTGCAGGGGCACCCTCCACCAGGCCCCCACCCATGTCTCCCACCACCCCCACCCCCCAGCAGTGCAAGGGCACCCTCCACCAGGCCCCCACCCATGTCTCCCACCACCCCCACCCCCCAGCAGTGCAGGGGCAACCTCCACCAGGCCCCCACCCATGACTCCCACCACCCCCACCCCCCAGCCACCAGGGGCACCCTCCACCAGGCCCCCACCCATGTCTCCCACCACCCCCACCCCCCAGCACTGTGGGGCACCTGCCAGAAGGCCCCCACCCATGTCCAACTCATGTTCCCCACCACCCCCACCCCCCAGCACTGTGGGGCACCTGCCAGCAGGCCCCCACCCATGACTCCCACCAGCCCCACCCCCCAGCAGTGCAGGGGCACCCTCCACCAGGCCCCCACCCATGTCTCCCACCACCCCCACCCCCCAGCAGTGCAGGGGCAGCCTCCACCAGGCCCCCCCTCATGTCTACCACCACCCCCAGCACTGTGGGGCACCTGCCAGCAGGCCCCCACCCATGTCCAACTCATGTTCCCCACAACCCCCACCCCCCAGCACTGTAGGGCACCTGCCAGCAGCCCCCCACCCATGTCCTCCCACCACCCCCACCCCCCCAGCATTGCAGGGGCACCCTCCACCAGGCCCCCACCCATGTCTCCCACCACCCCCACCCCCCAGCAGTGCAGGGGCACCCTCCACCAGGCCCCCACCCATGTCTCCCACCACCCCCATCCCCCAGCAGTGCAGGGGCACCCTCCACCAGGCCCCCACCCATGTCTCCCACCACCCCCACCCCCCAGCACTGTGGGGCACCTGCCAGCAGGCCCCCACCTATGTCCAACTCATGTCTCCCACCACCCCCACCCCCCAGCAGTGCAGGGGCACCCTCCACCAGGCCCCCACCCATGTCTCCCACCACCCCCACTCCCCAGCACTGTGGGGCACCTGCCAGAAGGCCCCCACCCATGTCCAACTCATGTTCCCCACCACCCCCACCCCCCAGCACTGTGGGGCACCTGCCAGCAGGCCCCCACCCATGACTCCCATCACCCCCCAGCAGTGCAGGGGCACCCTCCACCAGGCCCCCACCCATGTCTCCCACCGCCCCCACCCCCCAGCAGTGCAGGGGCAGCCTCCACCAGGCCCCCACTCATGTCTACCACCACCCCCACCCCCAGCACTGTGGGGCACCTGCCAGCAGGCCCCCACACATGTCCAACTCATGTTCCCCACCACCCCCACCCCCCAGCACTGTAGGGCACCTGCCAGCAGGCCCCCACTTATGTCTCCCACCACCCCCACCCCCCAGCAGTGCAGGGGCACCCTCCACCAGGCCCCCACCCATGTCTCCCACCACCCCCACCCCCCAGCAGTGCAGGGGCACCCTCCACCAGGCCCCCACCCATGTCTCCCACCACCCCCATCCCCCAGCAGTGCAGGGGCACCCTCCACCAGGCCCCCACCCATGTCTCCCACCACCCCCATCCCCCAGCATGCAGGGGCATCCTCCACCAGGCCCCCACCCATGTCTCCCACCACCCCCACCCTCCAGCACTGTGGGGCACCTGCCAGCAGGCCCCCACCCATGTCCAACTCATGTCTCCCACCACCCCCACCCCCCAGCAGTGCAGGGGCACCCTCCACCAGGCCCCCACCCATGTCTCCCACCACCTCCACCCCCCAGCACTGTGGGGCACCTACCAGAAGGCCCCCACCCATGTCCAACTCATGACTCCCACCACCCCCACCCCCCAGCCCCAGGGGCAGCCTCCACCAGGCCCCCACCCATGTCTCCCACCACCCCCACCCCCCAGCAGTGCAGGGGCACCCTCCACCAGGCCCCCACCCATGTCTCCCACCACCCCCACCCGCCAGCAGTGCAGGGGCAGCCTCCACCAGGCCCCCACTCATGTCTACCACCACCCCCACCCCCCAGCACTGTGGGGCACTTGCCAGCAGGCCCCCACCCATGTGCAACTCATGTTCCCCAGCCAACATGTCATCACAATCTAGATCCCTGGTCCCTATGGTCAGCCTCCAAATGCAAAACACCCACCCGAGTATTGCATCCACCCACTCATAATTTGCAATTACATCACAGAACACCAATTGCAAGTTCCGAAACAAACACATTTCCCTCACATACACCCAATGGGTGTCAGTGAATCTCAAAACCCATATCATGAAATGCATGAAACCAATGAGATACCACACATTGAAGTTCACCAAAAATAATATGTATTAAAGGAAACATAAATAGAATCAAAAATAAAGAAACAGAAATGTGAATGTACAAAAATTAAAAGAAGCATGTCCGTGAAAAAAAGCAAAACCAAAAATAAAATTCCAAAGTAATGGTGTCCAAAGTCACTGTCCACAAAACAAAATCCAATAGGAAATAAAAAAGAAAGCCATTGCTCCATGCTTAAAATGTGAAAAAAAATACAATCCAACAGTGATCTATGTACATGGGAACAAGCCAGGGTCCATTATCCCAACATAAGAAAGGAAATCTATCTAACTACACTAACTAATAAAATAAACTATATACAAAAACATGGCCAATGTCCGAAAGGTCCAAATAAAATCAAAACAAAAATGAAACCTAACACTACCTACATAACTATGTACAAGGGACGGCTCACTTGTGGATGTCCCGGGCCAGGGCATCATCGAACTCCTGCTCAATGTCCCGGAGGCGGTCCTCCTCCATGGCCCCGAGGGTCCGCAGGGCCATCGACGTGTCCACCTCCAAACCCCGGCGGATTGCCTCGAGCACTCGGCCCGCCTCAGGGCCCTCCGCATGGAGTTCTCCGCCCTGACCCTTGTGAGCTGTGCCTCTTCCGCCCGCTGCCGCTCCGCATCTATGGCGTGGCCCAACCTCTGCCACACGGAAGACACTCTCTGTCCTGGGTCCTCCTGCCCTCCGGCCGATGCCTGCCCCTCCGAAGTTGAAGGCCCCGAGCCTTCATGGCTCCCACCACATTGCTGCTGCTGCTGTGCCTCTGCCCGTGCACTGCCTCCTGCTGCCTGCACATCCTCCGCCGGCTGGGGTGCAGTCGTTGATGTGGCCACCCCTGCTGGACGTCCGACTCCCGACTGTGGCAGGGATGCCTCCTCCACCAGCCTGGCCGCACCGTCAGAGGCAGCTTCACAGGGCACCCAGGTGACTGATGGGTGGGAAGATGGCACAGAGGACGACTGGCGCGTAGGGGGTCCAGTTGAGGAGGGGGTCGTAGCAAGCCCCATCATACGGAGGAATCCGGCCTGGGTGACCTGTCCCAGCAGGCTGACGTGGTCAACGAGCCATTCGAGATGACGTGCAGTCTCCTCATGAAAAGACTGCAGGCCACCTCGCATGGCCCGTTGACGCAATGCCACACCAGTCAGGACAGGCTCAACCCGGACCCGGATAGCCACGTCCACAGGCAGAGGAAGGCCAGTTGACGTGAGCTCATCCCCTGCTGAAAACGGGTCTGGACGTAGGCATCCCTGCTGGTGCAAGATGATGCAGGGACAGGATCAGGGACAGGATTGCACACAGGCACCTCCGCGGCGGCCTGTGCTGCCTCCTGTCCCTGGTCCTGCACTGCACCACTAGCACCAGTGGGATCCCCACCTCCAGACCCCGTCTCTGGTGCTTGCACGGCCTCCTCCTCCACCAAACCCCCCACCAACCTGGATGACTCCGTGCCATCTTCCCCTGTTGGGCCCTGTGGGGTCCCAGTTGCCCCTTCTGCTGCCGAGGAGTCCAACTCCAACCTCCGCCTCTTGCACCTCCCCCCGGTAGCTGCGGCCTGGGACGCGGCACCGGACTCCTCACTCCCCGACGAGATCACAACATGGGAGGGGAGCCGGGCCTTGCGTCTCCGGCTGGCGGTGGGATCCCCGCCGCTGTGCTCCACAGCACTTTCTCCGCCCTCTTCATCAGTTGACGCTGCAGACAGGGAGAAACAAAACACAGGCATCAGGGCACTGTACAATGGACACATACAAACATGACAGTTGTACATGAGTGGCATTGGCAAACCTCAGACATGTCATCACAATCCCCAACACACATGTCATTTCACCTCGCACACATGAGCCATACCACAGCCATATCGCAACTGCCACCACCATCCATACACATACAACAGCATGAGCAGGCAAAGCTGAGCCAGACATCACATGCAACACAGGAAGTGCACCACACATGTACACACACCACCACACTTGCATGCATGTGTACACCTCTGCCAAGTGTCGCACTGTTCAGACGGGCATCCATGTCACATCTGCCAATCAGGCTTCCACATACCGCTGTCACATGCATCCATGTTGCATCACTGTTGCACCCTTGTCAAATACACACACATGCACATGTACACAGTGCTGATACATGCAGCCGAAAAACAACATACATGCGTGACATCACGGACACGTCTACTTACATACACATTCATCCAAACATGTGTGCCCACACAACTGCATTTGGCATGCAAGCCTACACACACAAGCACCACCCATGTCTCACACATTCCAGCCCTCGCATGTGTTAGCCCCACGGCCCTGTACACCCCCACCCATACTCCACCCCATACAAACAGATGTGCAACCTGCACACTACTGACAAGGCAAGGGAGGGGAACAGGGGAGAACAAAACAACGATCTTACTAGGCCCAGTGACATTGAGAACGCGCAAGTGCATGGGAACGGAAAAGGGGAAAAGTGGAAGGAAGGGCGAGAAGTGGAAAGTTGCGGAACAGAGGAGAAACAAATAAATAATAAATAAATAAAGGAAATAAACAGTGGTAGTGCTGCCCGCAAGTGGCAGTGCTGGGTTTAGCAGACAGGGTACGTCTGATAAGTGCAGAAGAAAAGGGGGTGGGGGGCTGTATGGCTACAGACCCCAGTGCAAGGGAAGGGGTGTCCCGGAGGCAGTGCAGGAGGGTGGCAGGGTGAGCCGGTACCTGGGCCCGGGAGACAGAAGATAGCCACGTGTACGGTGGCAAGAGAGAACAGCTCAGCAGCGGGGAGGGGTGGCAAAGGCAGAAGCAAAGAGGAAGGTCTTGAGGTGCTTCCGGAACCGGAGATGGTTCTCCTCAAGTTTTAGAGTGGCAGGGAGGCTGTCCCAGAGGGTGGCCCCAGCCGAAGACAGAGACCTACCCCCAGCTCGTTTCTTTGAAACGCGACTGACTCTGAGGGAGTACATATTCGTGCCTACTCTTTTTGGATTTATAACTTCATCTTAATATCAGCGCATCAGGGCAGGAAGTATCTCTTTTTACTATATAACCATTTTGCTTACACTTGTGTACCCATGCAGCAGTATTAATACCACATCACACAACCTAGTAATAAAAACAAAACCTACATTATCGGTAAGGCCGCGCTACCCAATCCCTTTGATCTTTTTTATGTTTGCTTTCGTGTAGCTATGCCTTGCAATCTTTCTAATCTTTTGCTGGGTTGTGTTGTTAGGACACGCCGAGTTATGGTTTGGAGCTTTGCTTTTTAATGCTTGTCTATGTTTTGGTCTGTTGTGCTAGGGTATAACACTGGTAAACCCCCTGACCGCCCCTTGTGTAGCCTTGTAGGGCATCGCTGCCCACCGCCTGGCATCCAGCCGAGCCCAGTCTCGCATAGCATTCAGAATAGCAGTGCCTTACAGTATCATGTGAGACACAGAGGCATAGAGGCACGCACCTGGGCATAGAAGACTGTATGTGAACAAATACCCATCTCTCTGGTACTCATTTTATCCACACTGCAAGGATGAAAGGCTGAGTGAACGAGCCGGAAATGGCCCGACGCGGGACCATGAGATGAAGCCCAGATCGCTGCGGTGGGTGCACTTGCCCACTGAGCCACCGACCAGGCAATGGAGCAATCCTATTGGACCTGGCTATGCTTGTTTACAGCGGTAGCACTGGCTATGTCTAGCCTTGCAGCTCTGGAAGTATGGAGAAGGGGGGGGGGGAGAAGGGCGGGGCCGCTGGATATGGGGTGAGTGCCAGGCCCAATGTTATGGCTGGGGTAGAGTTACTGGAATCTCTGGTCCCGGGTAAACACGCGAGGAAGAGGGGCAGAGAAGGCGGCGTTAATGCTTTTCATTCGGTCTGGAACGCCTTTCATCCTCCGTGGGAGAAGAGGGGGCGCAGGGAAGTCCAGGGGCAGCATTTGGTGTTTTTCCACCTCCTGAATCAAGAATCTTCTTTTGGCTTTTGTTCAGGTGCTCAGACTGTAATAATCCGGGAAGATTTAGCGCGCATCGAACGGGGGCCTGTAATCTCAAACAGAGCCCGGGCTGGAAGGAGGGAGAGACAGGGGCAGCAGAGAACAAAAGGCAGACCCAGAACATAGACATGGGGGCCAGGGGAGAGCCGGGGGTGGGGGGAGGGGGGTTGTGGGCAGAAGAGGGGGCGCCTGGAGAAAATTCAGGACTTTGCTGCTTCCTCCCCCCTGCCCTGCCCAGGCCACACGATGAGTGCAGCCTGGAACTAGCAGCCCCCCCCCGCCCCTTCTGTTTAGTCATTCTGAAATAAAATAACTCCTTTGGCATGTCAAGCCATGCATGTGTTGCCAAGCTTTTTACATGGCAATTAATCCAGCTCTATCCTGTTCCTGCAATGACTCCATTTTATGATCGCAGGAAGCATTAATCTGGAGAATGGCGTGGGGGGCGGTGGGGTGTGTTAGAGGATTTACTCCCTTTAGCTGCCCCACAGTGCCACATGGGAGTTATCCAGCAGCCTCTCCAGCGCAGGGGAGGCCCCCCTATTCTGGGGCCCCCAAAGTGGCCAAAACACGGCGGACGTCCTGGGTGGCTGAAAGACCTGGGGCGTGCAGGCACATTTCTCTAGAAGCTGCCTGCAATATTTGGGTTTGACCATTGACCTCTAGCGCCACCTGTAGGTGAACCTGGATGATTGCTGCAGCTGTAGGGATGAGGGTTGGTCTGTTGGAGGCAGGACTGGGTTCGAAGTGTTGTTTGACTGCACCACCATATTAAAGTCAGTCAGAGGAGCAGACTTATGAATTTCCCAGGGGGGTGGGGGTGCCCAAATATAGGAAGGGACGTAACCAGCGGTTATATGACCGCATTTGCACGTAGTCGCCAACTTGGTGCAATGGCGCGCACGCGCAGCGCAGAACAGTAGAAACATTGGCTAGCATGCACTGCATATACTAAAGTCAAGTAAGAAGGAGATTTAAGCCTTCGAGTTGCATTCCAGTAGGCCATCACTGCCCCTACTCCACCCCTCTATAATCATCCAGGTTGTAGTAGCCCTCAAAAGTCAGAGCAACACAACTAGGATGGGAGAACGAAATGCCGTCCCACTCTGTGAGCCTCCTACCTTGGAGCCCAATCTCACTAATTTGGTGCAAATCTCGCAAGTGGGAGCATGGGAATCCCCTGCCTGTGTGGGGGCTGCAGACCCCGGATCACATGCTCACTTCTTCAGTGTGAAACTCTGGCCAAGGCTCTTTGGGCAAGCATTCAGGATGGGTCTCACACCTATAAACAGTGTGATATATTGAGTGGGCACCTCACTCCTTGGAGCATAATATCAACCTTTGCTGGTAATCTCACAACTGAACGTACAGTTTCACTCTTGGTCATCTCAGTGACCCCATGGATATTAATGGAGTCAGTCTCCCATCTGGGAAGACAATTATATTTCTGTTAAAACACTCTGAATTCTCACTCCAGTTTTCTCGATCTATAGATCCATACCATATTCATTCAATGCGTGTGCAGGGGTGATAACTTGTGTCTGAGAGAGCTCATTCTTTCATTCAGGAGAGATAAAGGGGTAACAGCCCCCTGTATGTGGGATCAGGCTCATTCTGCCCCATTACCCCTCACTCCAGAATGAGTGAGCAGGTTTTAAGACCCTGCTGATTCTGCTATCCTACAGGCTCGAGCCCTCTAACCCTCGCCCCATCACGGCTTCCAACATCCTGAGCGGCAGTTTATGGACAGCAGGCAGCTCGGGACATGCCTGTTGCCAACTGAATATAGCCAGATCTATTATTTAGACACTGGGAGAGAGCCATGAACCCACATTGGTGGTGAAGAAGCACTCAACATACAGAACACAATGGTATAGCGTTGCAGTCCTGCTGAGAAATTACAATTTGTTCTGTTTAAATGTAAAGCAGAGTGGCTGAGAAGTACACGCACTGTGCCATTAAAAATAAAGCAGCTGTGGTGGGTGGAAGTGCTGCTTCGGTGGCATCAAGAGTCTGCAATTCCCTGCAGGGTAGTGTTGGTAATTTCCTATTGAAGTATAGCAGTCCTATTGAGGAGTGCCATTAAAAGTGAAGCTGTCCAGTAGGTCGATCAGTGCTGCTCCAAAAAAGATGTAGAAGCCTCTGTGAGAAGTGGCAGTACTGTCCCAACGGGGAGAAGTGTAGTATTTCACATTAACTATGCTTAAGCACTTTGGGTTATTGAATAGTGCTGCTACATTCTGAATAATTCCATCCCTTTAAATATATGAACTCTTTTATAACCACAGCAGTGTTGAGTTATTCTGATGATGATGAAGATGATGTACGACTTGCTCAATAGTTCTGGTTCTGTACCATTAAATGTACTTCAGATCTTCAGAGTCTCGGGAGTATAGCTCAGGGGCAGCGTGCTTGCTTTGGAAGCAAGACAACATGGAGCAACACAGGTTCGATCCCTCGATCCGCGCAACACAGGTTCTATCCCTCGGTCTGCGCTTAGAAACCTCTGGGTATTAGGTGCATTATAAATAAGCAAGTAAAATAAAAATAAATAAATCTGCTGAGAAGTGCTGGGGCCTTGTCAATAAGAGTGTAGCAGCTCAACTGAAAAGTGCTGATGTTGTCTCATTAAAAGCATAGCAGCCCCACTAAGATGAACTAGCATTGACTCAACAAAAGCATAGCAGCCCCACTAAGATGAACTAGCATTGACTCAACAAAAGCATAGCAGCCCCACTAAGATGAACTAGCATTGCCTCAACAAAAGCATAGTATTGCAATTATAGAAGCCCTGTTGCCAAGAGGGGTGCACAGATGTACAAATACATCCAACCCAAAAAGATTTTTAGAAATTGAGGGACATGTGCCTCCATTTCTAAAAATCGTTTTGGGTTGGGTGTACCTCTACATCTGTGGACCCTTCTTCCGAAGAGGGGGTGCACAGATGTACAAATGTACCCAGCCCAAAACGATTTTTAGATATTGAGGGACAGACTTGCTTTGCATCTGTGCCTCCATTTCTAAAAATCGTTTTGGGTTGGGTGTACCTCTACATTCGTGCACCCGTCTTCCAAAGAGGGGTGCACAGATGTACAAATACACCCAACCCAAAACGATTTTTAGAAATGGAGGGACAGATACAAAACAAAAGCTTCTTGCTTTGCATCCGGCCCTCAACTTTTAAACATCGCTTTTTACCGGCTTTCACCCGGGCTGCCAGAGAGAGACACAGTATGGATGGAACAAAAGGCCATCCATACTGCATCTCTTCTCTCTGGCCGGGGCGTGCGGGGCTCAGCCCCGACTTCATTCTGCCGGGGGGCCCGGGCCCTGGAGCACCCGTGTACTCGGCGTCCCTGAAGTCAGTCATGCCATTCCAAAGTATCCTCTGTGTTCCTGCCTTACATAAAGCTTGCTGGGCTTACAACAGCCGCATCCAGCCTGTAATTCTTATTTTATCTTCATCCCTCTGATTGGATCCAGAGGGTCAGGTGACCTAATCATGTGACCGGAATTTGATTTCAAGTCATGTTTGTCACGTCCTCCCATTCCAAAGGAGCCTGCTCAACATCTAAGGGTCTTGCCTAAAACGAAGGCTCCCTGGGCCTACTATTGATATTGTTATTGATATTTTATTTGTATTGAGCTCTTCACAAGTGTTTCAGAGCGCAAAGAGGCAAGGGAGGGGAACAGGAGAGAACAAAACCACGATCTTACTAGACCAAGTGATACTGACAACACGCAAGTGTGCAAAGTACTACACCAAGTACAATGCCTCCATCCAGTCAGGAAGCCATTTTGAGTGTTTTGATTGGCCCCTAGAGGGTCATGTGACCAGATAACGTCCTGGAATGTTAACATATTTTTGCCACATCCTGACGTGCCAAAGAATCATGTGCAAAATCTGAGGGACCCACCTCTAAAACTAAGCTCCCTGGGCCTACAACAGCAAGGACTCTGCCTCCATCCAGGAAGGCAGCCTGGACGCCATCTTGAGCACTCCAATTGGGGGATGTCACATGCTGCTTTCCTTGTTATTGGGTCCCCCTTGGAGATCTGCAGCTAAGAGCTGAGAACAGCAAAGGGTAACTCTCTGTTTGCGCTGTTAGGTCCAGAAATGGGCTATCACAAGAACCCCTGCCCAAGCCAAGGCTTCGCCAAGCTCACCCTTCGCCCTCCTGCTTCCACACATTGGACTCTCCATTCACTCTGCAGCTGTCATTGCCGTGAAAGGCTGAGGGACATTCCTGGTTTGGGACTGATAACTGACTTTTGGTTGCCTACAGCCCCGCTCTAGGACCGCTCTGAATGTACACCAGCTCTTTCCGAGTCAGACTTTCCCCTCCACAGCCTGCCTTGCCACTCACTCACTCACCTATTCTGAAGCACACCACGCGTGGTTGGTAGTGGGGCAGCACCAACACATTGACAGAGGATTGGGGTCAGCACTTCCTTTATCTTGTGACAGAGCAGACCCCCCACCTGGAAAAGCACCGCAGGCACTGAGGAGCGTGGCTGACTCCACCCCTTGTAATATAATGTTAATGGTTGCTAGTTATTGTTTGTAATGTATTTCATATGTTTGTATATTTAAGTGTGTAGCCATGTTAGGGTTTATATCTTAGTTATAGTTATGTTATGTATAAATATAGTTAATAATGTGTATGTTAGCAAATAGGTAATGGGATGTATATATATTTAGGAAGGTTAGGTTAAAAATGGAAAAAAGCTGTTCTTGTATATCCTGCGTGAGCAAGGGAAGAGAAGGGGCTGCCTGCCAAAGGCCGCCTTGGGGTGGGCCACTCACTGAGGACATCTCCTGGCCCTCCTCTGCAGTGGGTGTTGCCAGGTAGGAAGAAGGAGTCTTTTCCACTCCTGGGGTCACCCTTTGACTCCTGACTCCATGGGCTGACAGGTTACATTCTTCAGTGTTCAGTGGGAACTCACGCCAGAACAGGGAAGAGAATTGAATTTGTAGGGTAGTGGGTTAGGGAGTCATTTTTTGTCTTATAAATAGAGAGAGGTCCCCGCAGGGATTCCCGCACCAATACCAAAAAATACCCTCTATACCACCAATGAGCTAGGAACCAGGCAGGTGTATAGTACGAATATATATATATGTATATATATTTATTTAAGGTTTGACAAAGAAGATTATCAACCAACTTCAACCACCAATCCTGTGGCACTACAAAATATCACAACTCCAACTTACTTTCCGTTATTAAAACAACAAAGGTAGAGTTTTGAAATATGCAGTCACAACTTACATCAGATTTAATTGCAAATTAACCAAAAGAAAACATTCACAATACCATAGAAAAATCGTTTTGGCTTTATTTTGAGAAACGCAATGCTTGAGAAAGAAACTCAATGGGAAAATCGTTTTCTAGGCTTTTATTTAAAAAGGCAAGGTTGGAAAAATGAACTTGATGAGAACATTGTTATTCAACACATATACACTTGAAATGTGAGGCTTTTCTAATTCTGACTTTGGAATCACAGGGAATAAATGGGAAAATGTATTTTGCACATTCTGTTCTCCAAGGAAATGCAGGGTTTGGAGATTCTGGGTTTGGATGCAAGGGAATTAATCGGAAATTAAATTTTGCCCCTTCCAATTCACTTGAAAGGTAGCGTATAGGATTACTTATTTTGGGATTCAGGACACCCCCCTATGGACCGAAGTCAGGGGTTTCAGAAGAACTGTCACCCAAGTCTTTATTGTCAATACCAGCTCTAACACACTGGGTGTGAACTTTGTTAATTTTCAAACTTTAACAACACTCATCCCATGATTTTCTATAAGGGAATTAATTGATTTAACTTCAGTTCAATGCGCTAAGGATCTACACAGCTTCCCACCTCCCCACAATTTAATGGAAAGGATGAAGGGGGTTGCTCCCAACACAATTCAATTTAAATGGATAGGGGACTTTCCATAGGAATTAATTTGATTTGGATTTAATACAATTTCACCCCCCTACCCACTAATGGAAAGGGTTAAAGTCAGGTAGCTCCCCACACAATTGATGGTTTTTGAATTAATCTACGTACATGGGATGCCTTGATTATGGGGCATCAAGGGAAACAGCAAGGCTCCTCTGAGCACAGCACAGATCTGGTCAAGTGCTTTCATTCAAGGGTTTTCTCCTGCACTGAAACTCCTACTGCTCCTCTGATTGGGTCCCAGCTAGCTTCTAGATTTCCCTCTCAATGTCTCCAATAAAAGTATTGAAGCCACTCTGCTAGTTGTTCCTCACAAGAGTCCATCAACAGGCTATCTCCCGGAATAAAGTGAAAAGCCCTGCTCTGATGCAAATATGCCCTCTTGTAGGGCTGATGATACTCTAACATTGTCATAATTCCCACAGAAAGGATTGGCTAGATTTCTTCTTTCTACTCCCATCAAGACACCCACTGGCTGCTGATAGGACCAGGAGTTGGGAGGTATGTATGATGCAGGCTGAGATAGAAGAAAGATTCATCATATCAAAATGACAGGTGGGTTTTACCTTTTTGGGTTCTGAAAATCTAACAACCTGGCAGCTATGTTAATTGTTTTGATAACTACATCTATATATTTTCTAATTCTACATTTTATGGCAAGTCGGAAAATACTAGTTTTATTTCAGCACGCCCCTTCATGAGAAGAGCCGCTGTTTTTCATACTTTGTGGCTGCGCCAGAGTAGTTACAACTCTGACACTACATGCTTCCAACATTAATTTCACCGTCTACCACTTCACCAATCTTCCGGTTCCTCAGACTTATGAAAATGCTAGAATCATAATTTTGATCATAACCTAAGTTATGTACATCACAAACGTTTCTTTTTTACATGGTCCCCGCTGGCATTTTATCCCCTTTAAAATGAACCCGGGGTAGGCTTGATAGGACACCCAATGCACTTTTTATTCGAAATAATGCATTCAATGTTTAATCAATGGCACTGTATCATAGGTGCTCCTAGTTACACTCTTACAATGGCCCCTACCAATTCTTCAGTTTCTATTTCTCCTTAAACATGTGACAAGCCATCTGCTCCAGCCATTGTTTATTCTACCCACTTCTCCTGAGCTTCAAAGGGCTTTGCTCAGTGCTAATGCACCATAATGGGGAACCTGACTTTAAAGGTCATTTCTGTTGGTTGTGTTATCTGCAAATCTCATAATTTCAATGTACTTCTTTGTATATCTTAGCATTTAAATTGACAAACAGGCCTCCTTCTCCTAGGGGTCCTCAGCAAAAGGTCTTGAGTTCAAATTTTCAAAGGCAAAGACCTTTCGGTTTAGTGGGAAAAACACCTGCTGCACCCATCCTTCAGAAAATACAGCTTTAAATCGACAAAATGTGCTTACATGTAACATTTTAGCATTATATATAGGACTGCTGTTCATAAATACAATCTTTCTTTTCTACTACATTAAAATAGAGGTAGATTGACTATTGATCTAGTGCACACAGATAGGCCACAGTTACATAAGAACCAGTGTGCATTTATGCAAAAACGAAATAGGCCTTTCCCTATAAATGTAATTTTATGTGCTGAAATTAAGTCTTTTTATTCCTCATGAAGGCAATTTGTCATTCGACTTTATTTTTCAAATGTAAGGCTTCATTCCTCCTTTTTGGCTTACAAATGCACACTGCCTAAAATATGTCTTTTCTTTCCATATGCACTGTTGCAGTTTTGAATCTGAAGGACCCGATGTGTTTTGGATTCCCCTGGACGCAGTTAACAATATTCTTTTTTTTCCCTTTATTTGGTTGGTTGATAAAATCAACCTTTCAAATAACTTTTAATCAAAATAAAATTAGGGTTGATAACTGTTCACATATAATATTAATGTCTTAAAACAATTCATACATTTTACAATTTCTTAAAATCAGTCACCAAATCCAATAAAATAATCATTAACTAATGAGGTAACATTATGAAAGTTTTATACATTGAACATTATCCTGATTAGTATTCCAGTGTACACTTCAATAATCTGTTGGACATTCACCACAATTAATTGCGGCAGTACAACCAGTTGTCTCTGTTTGTTAACATTCTAATAATGCAAAGACTGACACCAAATAATGGACTATTGCTACTCTGGATGCTAATTTTGTACTGATAAAAATACGTTGCCAGACTTGATTGGAATCTAGCGGACAATATGAGACAATTACATTTTAAAACATTTTTTAAAATCTTTGGCGTTTCTGAATCAACACTGGCCACGACAATATGTTGGAGAGTTTCTCTTTCAAGAATATTTAAACAGAATCGAAAGTGGTTCCGATCTTGAGGAATTTGCTTTCTCCTCACAAGCACATCGTTAGTGTGCCACATATTGAGTCTAAAACATAAGTAGTGTTTACGTAGATAGGGTGAGGGACAACCATCATCCGATATTTTCTGATCCCAAATAGATGTACATTGAAATCTTTATATGTGATTCAGCTAGTCGGATTACAGATCCAGTCATACTGGTAGCTTTTGATTTTGGCTCTTGCTGGATTGTGCAGGAGTATCTCTAGTGATAACGAAACATCATCTGGAGCATTTCAAATGTACCTGCACCAATTTTTGGGGAACGAATGATTAGAAACCAGTAAATAGTTGGCTACAGCACCCAAAATATTGGGCATAGAGAGCCCCATTATACACTTTCTTGTGTGTAGAGACAATGATCCAAGCTCAAATCGAATAATGGGTAGTGGGGTGCAGTTCGGGAGCTGTAATACTTGTTTCCAAAAGCGGGATTCGAGCCTATCCCAACATTTACGATCTCTAGGAAACTTTGTCTAGGAACCATAGAGGAGTATTGGTATGACCTTTTGTTGGTAAAATATGCCAATATGTGTTTATATGAGTATTTGCCATATTTATATATCAAGATTTTTGCTTGTAATGTTCGCGTTGTAAGTTGCATTTTCTTCTGCTGTACATTCTAACAGGATGGAGGGAGGCCCTTTGTCGCTCATTCAATAGGCCTTGTGTTACTGCCTTTTATGTTTCAATGGAACTCCACGCTTAGCCAACTTCACTCTCACAATGGGACGTAGCACGGCATCTCCATCTCTGTTGCTCTGCGGCTGTCTTTTTACTCCACAGTCCATATGTTTTTTAAGGCTGGAGTAGCCCAAATGTACCCCATAGTCTCCGAATGAGGACTATCCTCTCTCCGATAGCCATATGGCCAGGTGGGCAGCGGCTTTTTTCACCTATGTAAAATGGTTCCACATGGTGGAATCTATGTTACCTGTACCTTTTGACTCACTCCTCCCTTGCCCCCGTTTTACTCTCTTCTCCATTCCCCTCAAAATGGATGTTGTATTAGTTGCTTCGTAGGCCTGAGGGTTCACATGGTTAATCCTTGTCCCTCTTTGTGTGTGTGTCCGTCTTCGGCCACTCAATGCCTATATCCTAGGGCAGGGGGGCTGTAATCAGCCTGTAGTCAGTTCTGACTGCCATAGATGCCTGTGTGGGATCGGGTGGATTCCTCCCTTTGCACAAGAATCCCTCCCCGAAAGCATGGGTGTGTGTGGTGGGATGGTCTGCCATTGGCTGACCACCCCTCTGTTTGGATGATTATGGGGGTATTATTGGGCGCTACATTACTGCCACCAGCGGGGGATAGAAACAGATCCTTTACCCACTCAGCTTGTCTGCTGCTAGACCTCTGCACCTTCACTCTGGAAGGCGTGCTGCACCAGCATCCTTTGATGATCCACAGAATCAGATGGCATAGCTCCGCCTCTCCAGGGGACCATAATCCTCTGTGGTGCTCCTTTACCCTAATCCAGTGGGGGCTACTAAACCACAGCTCCCCCTCAAATGCCTCGTCTTCCGAAAACTCCTGATCATGCCTGCGTCGCCAGATCAAGAAGCAGGTGCCCCTACACTGCCAGGACAACAAAGACTGTCTGTGCCAAATTGACCAGAGAATCCTTTCCCCAGGGCATTAAGCAAGCGCTGTGCTTCCATCTCCCCAGCTGGGAAACCTCCCGGGGTCTGTTTGTCTTTGTCCGTTGAACCTCACTACTCAGCTCACCTTCCGGTCCTTTTTCTGTGACTGACTCGTCTATGTTGTGACTTCTTCAACTTCTCTTCAATTTTTGCTCTTCCCATTTAGTCTGTTCAAACCAGCCCTGTCTTCAGAAGCTGAATCCTGTGCCCGGGGGTGACGTAGGAAATATGCAACAATGACTTCTACCGCCTTCCTTCTGCTCTGGCTCTGACCCTCAACCTAGGGATCACCAAATCATGGAGAATCGTCCTTTTCAAGGGTATTGGGGCCCGTCCTGCACTGGTGTGTCATTGCTGGAACCCAGGGTGATTGCCAAACCACGTGCCCAGCGACCAGCTGTACTGCTGTGCCATGGCTGCTTTTTCCATCCCCGGGTATTGCTCTCCAGCCACTCTAGCGTTCTTGCAGACTCCTTCTTCATCCACGTGCCCACCCCTTTATCATTACGAGTATTCTGCGATACTCACTCCACTGGAACTCCAGAATGCTCTTTGGGACATCATCACAGATGGTAGGTCTTTCCTATCAAAGAGTAGCCCGTCTGCACATAACTGACCTCGCGCTGCCTCTTGGAACTCTCTGGCCTAGGTAGAAAAGTATGTTGCTTACCTTATACATCATTGTTTGTTCTATGAAAGACTTTTTTCACTGAACTCTGGAATATTTTATTGAAACTATATGAGAATCTGATACACTGTGACTTCTTTGTTTTTGCCAAGGTTTGTGTAGCGTTTTACTTTGGGCTATTAGGTGGCGCTTGCACCCCATATAAACCCAAACTATTGCATAAGAGTACCGACAGGGAGACATAGCTTATGAGGAGGGACACCCAGCCTGTAGGCTGGTTGGTTATTTGCCAACCCATTTACTGCCTATGGCCATGCTAATCCCTATGGCCATTCCCACCCCAGTTCCTGCCCCTCTCCGTCCAAAACACCTCCTCATTGGAACTCTTTTAGCTCGCTTCAATCAAGCCTTCCCATCAAACTTTGCACTCGAAATGCCTGCCAGTGTTTATTCAAATCAGTCTTCTGAGAGTCAATGGACCTCATTACAAGCCCGGCTGTAACACTGCCGGTGCTTCCGGCGGGTTGCCACAGGTCTCGTAACATTTTACTGGCACCTAGCTTTCCAGTGCCACCTGGACATTACAAGTCCCGGCGGACTGGGAATCTGGGTGCCGGAAAATGTTAGTCCCCATTCCCGTGGAGTTCCATAGGACTCCACGGGAATGGGTTCACAGAAGCACTGGCACTGTTAATAACGGTAGGCAGTTGAGTCTGCCTACTGGGGCCGCTGCACCTGGCCGGGACAGACGTGGCGGTGCAGCATCCACAGCAGGCAGACTCAGAGTGTGGCGGTCCAGAAACAAGGGTGCCGGTAATCTTACCAGCGCCCTTGTTTCTGTACTGCCACACTCATAATGTAATTTGGGCATAAACCCATACTGGGGTAATAAAAATGTTTTAACCAGGTCTGCCTTCAGCCACTTGATTTATAAGCACTATGTGTGCCCTTCACTGAAGTCCTGTTAGAACAAGCATTGGCAAAACCAAAGATTTTGGCTTGTGCATAAGTATTAGGCATTTTGCAGGCACTGCCATTAGATGCCCACGTACTTGCACCTCCACCATCGATGCCCTGCTCACACCTGCAGAAAAGCCTGAACTGTTGGCATTGCTTGTTTTCTCTTTGCCTATTCTTATAGAAGGAACATACCTTTATAACATGAAAGTGTGCTCATTCTCCCACTTGGTATAATAAAAAACGTGCACTGAACCTATTGAACTTCCTGAGAATTAGGACTGGGTTTCTCTGCCACAACTGCCACTCTGAGAGCTTGCTTGGCAGTGCTTCGTTCCACAAGCAGTGGATTTACAGGCCTCATTTGCAGGTGTATTGTTGTATTAGTGTCTGATATAGCGCACACGTGTCTGACGAGCAACGGAGCGCTGTGCATGGATGTCAAAGAGCAAGATGTGTACATTCCCAAGACCACCTCCTTTCAGTGAATCCCAGTATTTATGGATATATGTATATAGTGCACAATCTTAACCACCTGTTTGGAGAATCGTGCACAATGCAAGTGTGAAAATGACTACATTATGGAGGCATAATTCACACCTGGAAAAAATGTGACTGAATGTAGTTGAAGGATCCATCATAATAGGAACATTGATTATGTTTTCATTTTGAGTATTAAATATCAAATTCCTATATTATTACATTTGAGTTCTAGGAATGATTTAGTCTGAAAGTTGTTCTGAATTGCTCTTCTGTATTTTACGTCTGTTGGTATCCCACCAGACGATACAGTTACCGTCACCTCATCTGCCAGAATTACCGTCAGATTACAGGTGCCGGCAAGGGTCGGTAAATCACCGTTCCATGGATTCCCGTAGTACTCCAGGGTGGGGATTGCCGGTATTACCAGCACCAGTAATACCGGCTGTTTTTTGCCGGTGTGGTGCCTGACTTACCTCCTGCTCTGGTATGGAGGTAAATCAGGCCACCCCAGCATCAAACATGCCAGTAAACGGAATTACCGGCACCTTAATTCCAGACCGGGAAACTTGTAATGAGGCCCATTGTCTTTTTGTGTCAGTGGGGAAGCCTGCTACTCTGCTGCCCAGTCTGCTATGCATCCTTGCCCCTCTCCTGGTGTTTGAAATGGAAACACAGAAGAGCAGGTGCTCATTGCCCCAGAGTACCCGCTCACCGTTGAGAGTAGTCAGTACTGCACAGAGAGCCCACCTGTTCCTTCTTTGCGATTTTACTCTCCCCATCTCCCTCTATCGTCCTCGATTTTCCTCTTCACTCCTTCCTGATTCCCTTAATTTACTTTCTTCTCTCTGCCTTCGAGCGCTGCTGCACAGCCAACATGCCTTCCACCCAATTCCCTGTCTAGATAGATATAGAAAGGGGACCATAAGGATCAAAGGGGGTTTCTTGAGGAAAGAGTAATAGAATTCCGAATCCGTTGTAGAGAAATGGTACCTGGTGCCGAGAGGGTACTTATTTTACATCTAAATGTCTTTCATCATTTGATAGTTTGCCATCATACATCGAATCCTTGGGAGCACAGTGACACATATTTGCAGGTTAGACATCATTCTACTCTCTCATGTGACCCGGAAGTGTTCACATTGTTATCAGTTGCTTAAAAGCCTCCTTCTCCTTACCTTTGCTCTGGTTTCTTGAAAGAACAACTAGTGGATAAATGATTCTCCCGAGAGAACCCGATTCCACATTTACAAAGAGCCTCCTGCCGAGTTTCCTGCCGCTTGTTGCATGGCACCCCTGTGAGGGGCCATGGTACATTCCACGGAGTTGTGTGGTCACATGGTTACCCATGTGACCAACCTAATAAAAGGTCTGAGCCGCTTCTGGCTCGGCAGTCACGAGTGAACCTGACTCCGCGTGTGTGTGTTGTGTTGGTGCCGGGGGGTGCCTCGCCACGTGTGCTGGGCCCAAGGTCGGGGCCCAGCTTGAGGACGGTGCCCCTGCCGGGCAACGCCGTCCGGACGGTGCCCCTGCCAGGCAACGCCGTCCCTGTGGGTCCCCCAGCCATGTGAGGCGGGTTGGGGATGCGACCCCGGCCTGGGTGCCCCCAGAGCCGGGGCCGCGGTAAGCCGGTTGCCTGCCGGCCATGTGTGGCGCTCCGGTGTCCCGGAGCGGGTGGGATGAACCCCCACCCTTCCTCCCGCGGCGTGATCGCCGCACTGCAGCGTGTGGTGTCGGGCGCTACCCGACCCGAGTGTGGGGCTGCCCGGTGGACCGGAGCAGCCCCCAACAATGGCGACGAGGGCTGGAGCCCTGCGTGTGAGGCGGCGTCGGCCGCGATGTGGAGGAGCGGAGACGACTTTCCCCCCTATCCCCGTGGGGGGAGAGAAGTTTCTGCGGCGTCGGCCGCGAGAGGGGGGAGAAGTGTGCGGCCGCGCCGCAGTGAAGAACGCGGGGGCTGCCTCTTTCCCCGTCGGGAGGGAGGGTGCCCCGGCGTCGGCTGCAACGAGGAGCGGCTAACATCGCCGCAGGAGGGAGGATGCCGGTTCCCCTCCCCAAGGAGCGCTGGTGCGGCTGACATCGCCGCGGGAAAAGAGAAGGAGGCGGGCCCAACACCAGCTGGGCCCGCAAGGAAAACATGGTGGGTGAGCGGCCCGCCCGTCCCCCGAGGGAGACGGAAGAAGCCCGCGGCATCGGCCGCGTGGGTGGCTGCGCCCCTCCCCCATCGTGGACCTCTCCCCGGCATCAGAGAGGAGGGAGGGGGGCCCCGCGCGCCCCGAAAGAAAATGGGGAGAAAAGGTGATGCAGGCCCGATTCCAACGGGGCCTGCAAAAGGGAACAAAGGATGCGGGCCCAGCACCAGCTGGGCTCGCAAGGACAGGGAACTGCTCGCTCTGAGGAGCGGGCAGAGGAGCTGCCTGCCTTGCCCCTACAGGCAATAGAGCGGCATCCGCCGCAGTGGGGAAGTCAGCTGCCCCTCTGCTGTCGCCACTCCCATCTGAAGGGGGACGGCCCGCGAGGGTGTGTGTGCCCGCTCCGAGGAGCAGGAAAAAGAGGTGTGGGGGGGCCACCGCACAGCTGAGGTGGCCCCGGTCCAGGAGAGGGGCGGGTACCGCCCACCAAGTGGGTTGCCTCTCTCTCAAGAGGGGTGGTGGCGGCTGCGGATGCAACAACGCGAAGGAAGCGGGTTCTGCCATCCGGCCATGAGGTTTGCCCCCATACAAGTGGAACTTGGCCGATGTGGCCCCTGGGCCTCCCCAGGTGCGGCTTTGCCGGTGTTTTGGGTGATCGTGTTGTAACTGTCCTAAATGAACGCTGGTGAGGGTGCAAGCTGGTTTCCGGCGACTCCATAAGGAAGATGGACATCATGAGTGACATTCCCCGGAAGACTGTGAGCCGGCAGACATGGACTTGCTTAAAATGGTCCAGTTAGTGGGCAATGTTGTGTGGTGCGCACCTGTAGGCTCCGAGTGCTTTATGTGGTGCCAGTAGCCCTCACTGGTGCCGTTCAGGGACATGAGAGCCACTCACCCAGGTTAATAAAGGGTGTGTAAAGTAGTAGAGTGGCTCCAGTAGTAGTAGTGGTAGTTATGGTTGGATTTTGGAGTTTTGCATTTTGTTATGAAAAAGGAGGAGTGTTGCATGGCACCCCTGTGAGGGGCCATGGTACATTCCACGGAGTTGTGTGGTCACATGGTTACCCATGTGACCAACCTAATAAAAGGTCCGAGCCGCTTCTGGCTCGGCAGTCACGAGTGAACCTGACTCCGCGTGTGTGTGTTGTGTTGGTGCCGGGGGGTGCCTCGCCACGTGTGCTGGGCCCAAGGTCGGGGCCCAGCTTGAGGACGGTGCCCCTGCCGGGCAACGCCGTCCGGACGGTGCCCCTGCCGGGCAACGCCGTCCCTGTGGGTCCCCCAGCCATGTGAGGCGGGTTGGGGATGCGACCCCGGCCTGGGTGCCCCCAGAGCCGGGGCCGCGGTAAGCCGGTTGCCTGCCGGCCATGTGTGGCGCTCCGGTGTCCCGGAGCGGGTGGGATGAACCCCCACCCTTCCTCCCGCGGCGTGATCGCCGCACTGCAGCGTGTGGTGTCGGGCGCTACCCGACCCGAGTGTGGGGCTGCCCGGTGGACCGGAGCAGCCCCCAACACCGCTGTGATGGAAGGATGGAAACTAGATAGAATCCCAGTATTTCTGCACCGAAATGGATGACCTGGTGGGACATATAGACCGTGGCTCCCATGCTTGATGTGCTCTTTCATTCCAAAGACAGATTCAAGGCAAAGCAAGCTGCAGAGATGAGGGCTGCAACGCCATTGCGACGCATTGTTTTGCTTCTGGCTGTACGGGATATTGGGGTTGTCATGGGAGGGGTGTGTTGGATTAACAAGTACCTTAACTGGGTCATCCTTTCTAATCCACCAGACCTCCTTTGCTTGCTGGGACCACAGTTCATTTAGTACTTTAGAGAATAACACAGCGAGATCTGAACACAGTTCTTTTCCCTTTGGGGTTTGGGGATATTCATTTTTCAGCACTGCCAGAACAGTATTTACATGTTCACTGGGGATATCTACAAATACTCCTCTGAGGGCCAACCCATGGTGCATCTTAACTTACACTGAGTGTCATAACCTAAGAAACTCATGGCAAGAAAGGGCTCAGAGGGTACACATCTTGATATGGCATTGGACCTATAGTTACAGGTAACGGGGCAGTAACTGGGTGCAACTCAGGGTTGCTAATAATACCAACAGCATTTACAGTAGCAGAAGAAAGTGTTACAGTGGGAAAATATTTAGATCTTATTTCAGAAACATGTTCTGCTGTGTCTATTAAATAAGGGATAATGGTATGGAGTTAGGGATTGCAAGGGCGAGGAAAGCGTGCTTGAGACCTGTTGAGCAGAGTGGTAGCAGAGGCGGGCTGTTCTTAGATGCCACGTCCAGGGTCGAAGCGGAGGAGGAGGTGCCGGTCAGCCACACAGATACACAGTGTGGCGTTAGTTACGGGACAGAGACCCGTTGAGAGGAGCCGTAGCAGGGGCAGGTTGTTCCTGCTGGTCCTGCTGGTCCTTCTGGTCCATGGTTCCTGTGATTCTTAGCTCCTTTTGGGTCCCTGCCTGTCTTTCCCTGGCAACTGGGATCTTGGTGGTGGTACAATACTCAGCACTTTGCACAACACTCTGCAGTGTTTCTAATCCCAAGCTCTGCTGCGCACAGCCTATTCTCTCTATTTACCCACCCGCTTGGATGGGAACAAGATACCTTTTGCTGCACTTCATTGACTGTTAGTAAAACTTGCTAATTATATTACAAGTTTGTTTGTTTCTTTCTCTTTTACTGGCATGGTTTATGTGTTCTTCAGTCTGCCTGGCTGTCACTTGGATCTCCAATTAAGCCCTTTGCTCTGTTGTTGTGTGCAGGGTGGGTGGAAGAGACTGAGGGCTCGGCCTTTCATCTTCCGGCCTAAACTTAACCCTCCTCTGACTTTGGAGACATTTTCAGGGTTTAGTGATTTTGTGTTTTATGGTATTTTGAACATGTTTCACTACATAAGTGTGAGGCTGAGTTGCCTCGGCCCCAATCTCGGGCAAGCTCAATAAGAAACAAAAGAAAAGCTCTGTGGCACCTGACCCAGAAGACCCAGAAGAAGGTGCCATACACCATTCACCCATGGCTGTGCCAGCTCGGAATCAGAGAAGATTGACGACTTATCTTCTGCAATCGAAGCGTCGCTGTAAAAAACAAGATTAAAGATATTGAACGTTTGCTAGTGCCACCTAATCTGATTTGCTAATCACCAGTGAATGATCAGCACTCCAGAGGCATGCTCAGCACTCCCGAGGAATGCTCAGCACTCCTGAGGGATGCTCAACACTCCCGAGGAATGCTCAGCACTCCCGAGGAATGCTCAGCACTCTTGAGGGATGCTCAGCACTCCCGAGGAATTCAGCACTCCTGAGGGATGCTCAACACTCCCGAGGAATGCTCAGCACTCCCGAGGAATGCTCAGCACTCTTGAGGGATGCTCAGCACTCCCGAGGAATGCTCAGCACTCCTGAGGGATGCTCAACACTCCCGAGGAATGCTCAGCACTCCTGAGGAATGCTCAGCACTCTTGAGGGATGCTCAGCACTCCCGAGGAATGCTCAGCACTCCTGAGGGATGCTCAACACTCCCGAGGAATGCTCAGCACTCCCGAGGGATGCTCAACACTCCCGAGGGATGCTCAGCACTCCCGAGCCGAGGGATGCTCAGCACTCCCGAGCCGAGGGATGCTCAGCACTCCCGAGGGATGCTCAGCACTCCCGAGGAATGGTCAGCACTCCCGAGGGATGCTCAACACTCCCGAGGAATGATCAGCACTCCCGAGGGATGCTCAGCACTTCCGAGGGATGCTCAACACTCCCGAGGAATGATCAGCACTCCCGACAAATGCTCAGCACTCCCGAGTGATGCTCAGCACTCCTGAGGGATGCTCAACACTCCCGAGGAATGATCAGCACTCCCGAGGGATGCTCAGCACTCCCGAGGGATGCTCAACACTCCTGAGGGATGATCAGCACTCCCGAGGGATGCTCAGCACTTCCGAGGGATGCTCAGCACTCCCGAGGAATGCTCAGCATTCCTGAGGGATGCTCACCTTCATATTCTCGGTATCAGGTGACACTGGTTACTTGTTCTAACGCACGTCATGTCCTGTGTCCAGTGACTGGTCCCACGCTACGGGGGTGCTTTACTGACACCAGGGCCTCATATTCTCGGTATCAGGTGACACTGGTTACTTGTCCTAACACACCTCATGTCCTGTGACCAGTGACTGGTCCCACACTACCTCATGTCCTGTGTCCAGTGACTGGTCCCATGCTACCTCATGTCCTGTGTCCAGTGACTGGTCCCACCCTACGGGGGTGCTCTCCTGACACCAGGGCCTCATATTCTCGGTATCAGGTGACACTGGTTACTTGTCCTAACGCACGTCATGTCCTGTGTCCACTGACTGGTCCCACGCTACGGGGGTGCTCTCCTGACACCAGGGCCTCATATTCTCGGTATCAGGTGACACTGGTTACTTGTCCTAACGCACGTCATGTCCTGTGTCCACTGACTGGTCCCACGCTACGGGGGTGCTCTCCTGACACCAGGGCCTCATATTCTCGGTATCAGGTGACACTGGTTACTTGTCCTAACGTACGTCATGTCCTGTGTCCAGTGACTGGTCCCACGCTACGGGGGTGCTCTCCTGACACCAGGGCCTCATATTCTCGGTATCAGGTGACACTGGTTACTTGTCCTAACGCACGTCATGTCATGTGTCCACTGACTGGTCCCACGCTAGGGGGTGCTCTCCTGATAAGTTAGTACCTGCATTGACTGAATTGACTGTGCCACCCATCACACAAGCTCCAATGCCTGCAGCAGCCACCTCCATGTATATGGAAACCCGTCTGCATCTTCTATAGGAGAGGATGATCTTGCGGATCCCATGAGTACATTTAAATAAATTCCCGGTGGGGAGAGTCGTACAAGAGGTGCACCACTTGAAATCGGGTTTAGCAGATGAAGTGGAAATAATAATGCCATTTTAGGCCAGTTTTAAGAAATCAGTATTTAATTCCCTATAGTCATGGATGATACTTTGAGGGACATTAAGAAAGAAGTTCAGTCTTTGACCTTACTATCAACATCACCAACAGGGAGTTCTAGGCCCTCAGCCACTGACCAAAGTAATCAGCCTACTTTGCGGATCGAGGTACGCTCCAGTTTTTTACTACCACCTTCTACAAGCTTTTCCATGGCTGCACCTCGGATGAGAGGTTGGGAACGCATGAAAGTATCGGTGATGGCCCATCAAAGCAACCTGGTCAAGGTTACTACCGTTTGTTAAAGTGCATTTGCAGTGTAGGAGAATGCCTATCTCTTCTACGAACAATGTTTGCTGCCCTACTCTTGGGAGGGGTGATAGATAGTGCTAAGCAACTTTATTCTTATCAACATGAATCTACGATCTCCTCAATTAACTGTTACGCTCATTAGATTAATACCTATATGAAGGGAGCTTATATCAATACACAGAACATTAACATGGCCAGGAGAGTGGACTGCTTAGGACCTTCCCCCAAACATATAAGGGAGTGATTGTATTGTCATCTTCTCTAATTCTAATACTGTTAACTAAAAACTTGGGTTTTTACCTAGACTCCTCACTATCATTTAACAAACAGGTAAACGCAATGGCCTCCGCCACTGCTTATACTTGTAAACTCAACCGAGCTGCCAAACCACTCCTAACACCTAATAACTGCACTACCTTGGCCAGAGCATTGATCCTATCTAAGCTGGATTACTGTAATGCCCTTTACGTAGGCAGTAACAAACATATCATAAACAAGATCCAAATCCTTCAAAATAATGCTCTAAAAGCAGCTCTAAGTATCCCCAAGAAAGCCCACATCTCAGATACCAGAAGATCTGTTAACTGGCTTTCCACGAAAGACAACATTTTCCTTAAGTCTGTCTCACTGACACACAAATGCCTTCATGACATGGCCCCGAAATATCTGATAACAAGATTCTCTAGACAGGTTTCATACCGCCCCTCCAGAAGTGCCAACGCCAATCTACTACTAGTCCCAAGATTCAAACGGTCCCTGACTGGAGGGAACAGCTTCCCTGTTAAAGCAGCTACTCACTGGAACTCACTACCGCCACCTCTAAGGAAAGACATCCCTTACTTTCAGTTCAGGACATACATTATACAATGGATGAAGGACCATGACAAATAATACTCCCTGGTGGCTCCTCATGCCATTATCAGTGCCATCACCAATTGTATTATTGTTCAGTATACCCCCGCTACCTCCTGCTACTATATAGACTGCACTAGATAAAATGTCTTTGATATCTGTTTACCCATGTTACCACTGTATCCCTATTGTAACTCCACTGGACGTTATTTAATTTGCTGTATGTAACTAAGCTATACAACCATCTTACTATGTTCGCGCCTTGTTATCCTTGTGGTTATGTGCGCATTATAAATAATAAAACAAACAAACAAAACAAAATATATTTTTGGTTCCAATTTGGGACTGGGTCTTGCAACTCTTTGCTAAGATTTGTATCACTTTCTCATTTCTATCTACCGCCCACAAATGGGGTCTGTTACACCATCCACTGTTCGCCCTACGCGGATGAATGCCCGTGCAGCCACTAAACCCTCCCTCTCAGGTCCTGCTCTGCCTTCCCCTTCTAACCTCATGTCCTCACTCCCTCAAGCAGCACGGCAGCGGCGGATCATGCTATACAAGCAACGTTGGCAGCTGCCCTGGCGTCTTGGAGACAGTCGACGGAGACACCGGCTTTTTTCATTGCTTCTTCACGCCCCCAGGAAGATCCGGCAGCATTTTGACAACTTGGGTCATGTAACAAGGAAACGTGCTGCATCATCGGTCACGTGATGGGGTCATGTGACACTCCTCGGCTCCTTCAAAACTGGAGAGGGTCGCTCATTCAGTGCTTCACAGCTGACCCAATCAGGCACTGTTCGGCGTCTTCCTGTCTCCACATCTCGACTCTGGACTACGGACTGCTCTTCTTGGATTTCCCTGTCAAGCCCTCACATACTGTTTTGCTCCGCTCTCTCAGGACCTTTTGGACTGTGCTTGGGATTCCTTTTGGATTACCCCTGGTTTCAACGTACTTGGCTGGTTTTTGACCTTGGAACTCTTAACGGACTGTTTTCGGATTTCCTCTTCTGTTACCTTTCGAAGTGCCCTCTCCTTAAAGGATCTGCAGTGCCAAATTCCGCAGCAACCTTCCAGCACTGCGCCTACCCGCTGCCGCTTGCCCCACGCTGCAGCCACACGGTACACCTCCATTGCATCTGTGCTGTTTCTGCCTCCAGACCCCTTTGTACCTTGGTAAGCCCCTTGATATTTGTTACCTTGCTATTCAGTGAATTGTTTGCCATTATACTGACCCATTGCTTGCTTTGCAGCGGTCGTGGGGTCTCCGGTGTTCCTGGTTCCTGGTGTTCTTCGGCACTCAAATACCTGTGGCCTCAAGGATCGCTCAGGAAGTTATTTGTATCTTTCTGAGTGGAACTTGTGGACACAGGCCCCATGATCTTCACGACCATCAAGTCATAACAGACTGTGAAGCCAACAGGTCGTCCAGATTATGGAGGCGTCGGCTTGGGACCCAGTAGCCGCTCTACTGCAAGCAGTTACTACCTTGAGGGCCGATATGGCCACAGCCACCATGGCGATACACCACCACCTTGACTCCCTCCAGAGTGCTCGCCATCCCTTACCTCCTGATTCTGAATTCGGGGACCCCACACCTCCAACCCCTGGCCCTTCTGCCACCCCTTCCATCATCACACCAGTGATAGCTCCCACTCCTTTTCCTTTAGCACCCCCTTAGAGATTCCAGGGAGACCCCAGGAAGTTTCGCACATTTTTGAACCAGTGTAAATTACATTTCCTTTGTAGATCTTCAGCGTTCCCTGATGCACCTACCAAGGCTGCGTTCTTGATTTCCTATTTGTCTGGCGTCGCCGCTACATGGGCCAACCCATTACTTGAAAATGACCATCCAGCCCTTTATGACTTTGACCTCCTAGTAACCGAAATGTCCAAGGTTTTTGACACCAGACGCAAAGCTCAATCCAGAGATTTGGAATTACTTGATCTCTCTCAGGGGAGAAGCACCCTTGTAGAATACATAACACGATTCAACCAGTTAGGGGCAGAAACATCCTGGCCCGAAAACAAAAAGGCTGTGGTATTTTACAGAGGCCTAAGTGGCTCCATTAAGGACGCCTTGGCAGTGGTGCCGTCGCTTCCGACTCTGTACTCCGATCTGGTTGACCTAACACTCCAGTTAGACGCTCAACGCACCGAGCGCAAGGCAGAAGCCCGATTCTCGGGTACACAGTTGTCAGTTCCGCCTGATGTATCCAGCGAACCCATGCAAGTGGGTGGAATACGTAGCCCTATAACTATGACGGAACGGGAAAGGCGGAGAACCGACAACGCCTGCTTTTATTGTGGACTTTATGGACATTACGTCAAGAATTGTCCACGCTGGCCAAAACAAAAGAATCCAGGTTTTCCGACTGCTCGTCCCTGAATATGGGGCCCAGGACGAGCTCTCCACAGTCCCCCTCTTCCTCTCCTCTGGCATTTGGGCCCATTAGACCAGTCACAGTCCACGCCTTACTAAAGCCTACTCCTGACACAATGCACCCCGTTCAGATTATCATTGATTCCGGGGCCACTGGCTGCTTTATCGACATACAAATGGCTTATGCCTTGAACCTTCCACTAGTCACCAAGTAATATCCCGAGCATGTACAGGCTGTGGATGGGACCTCTGTTGCTTCTGGACCTATTTGGCAACAGACTGCTCCCCTGGAAGTGGTCATCCAGGAAACGCATAGGGAAACGCTTGCCTTTGACCTCATAACCACCCCTCAGTTTGGTATCATTCTTGGCATCCCTTGGTTAAAAAAAACATAACCTGCTGATCAATTGGGGTACCGGCCAGGTCTGTTTTGAATCAGAAGTATGCCAAAATTTTTGTCTTATCGAGAGAGAGGAGGCAATCGATACACCTGCTGAAACATTGGGTGCAGTAGCACGTCTGGCCCTGTCTGTGAGTGATGAACAACACTCTTCCACTTCGCACATGGTTGGTGCTGTCTTTGCCAACATACCCCCTGTTTATCATGAGTTTCTGTCAGTCTTTGACAAGGGCACAGCAGAGAGTTTACCTCCACACAGACCCTACGATTGCCCCATAGATCTGGTCCCTAACGCTCAGATCCCCAGGGGCCGAATCTATTCTCTATCACCAGTAGAGGACAAAGCCTTGAAAGAATACTTGCAGGAGGCGTTACGTTTGGGCCACATTCGGCCCTCCTCCTCGCCTGCTGCATGCCCTATATTCTTCGTTCCAAAGAAAGAGGGGGATCTTCGCCCCTGTGTATACTACCGGCGTTTGAATGCCATCACTATCAAGGATAGGTACCCCATACCTCTCATCTCTCCACTCCTGGATAGATTAACACACGCCTCCATCTACACCAAATTAGATCTCCGGGGGGCAAATAACCTGATACGTGTCCGCAAAGGGGATGAGTGGAAGACAGTGTTTTGCACCCGACAGGGTTTATTTGAATACCTGGTGATGCCCTTCGGGTTGTGCAACATCCCTGCCACCTTCCAGCGATTTATGAACGAGGTTTTTGGGGACATACTGGACAATTATGTGGTGGTCTACTTGGACAACATTCTGATCTTTTCCTCCTCTTTAGACAAAAACATCCTTCACGTCCGAGAAGTCCTATCCCGTCTGCGCAACAACGCCCTATTTGCCAAGCCTGAGAAGTGCCAGTTTCATACCAAAGAAGTAGATTTTCTGGGTTTCCACATTTCACCGGGTGGGTTGACTATGAATCAGTCTAAGGTACGAGCCGTCTTGGAATGGCCGGTCCCGGCAAACTTGAAGTCCTTACAGTCTTTCATGGGCTTTGCCAATTTTTATCTGTGCTTTATCCCTGGCTTTTCTACCATAGTGGCGCCACTAACAACGTTGACCAGCCCACATGCTCCATTTATCTGGGCCCCAGAAGATCAGGCTGCTTTTGAGTCCCTAAAGTCTGCGTTTACCTCAGCTCCGGTCCTACAACACCGGACGCGGAGTTGCCATTCGTTGTCGAGGCAGACGCATCGTCCTTTGCCTTAGGAGCGGTATTGTCGCAACCCTGCCCAACCTCTGGTCATTTACACCCTGTAGCATACCATTCACGCAAGTTTACATCTACTGAGTCCCATTATACTGTTACCGAAAAGGAGCTCCTGGCGATCAAAGATGCATTTCAGGTATGGAGGCACCATTTGATGGGGGCCAAACATCAAGTAACGGTTTACACTGATCACAGGAATTTGCAAGACCTCGCATCCCTCAAATGCGTCAACAGTCGGCAGCTGCACTGGCACTTATACTTTGCAGCCTATGACTTTGTTGTGAAACACCGCCCTGGTCTATCTCATGGTAAAGCAGATGCTCTATCCCGCTCTCCTGGAGCGGTGTTGCTTCCAGTCTTCCCAGAAACGGTGCTTGACCACGGGCATGTAGTATGCTTATGCACTCCTTCGCCTCCCCTGTTGTCAGCCATATGCACATGGGGTTCCCAACATCCACAACAGTTAGCAGAATGGGATTCCGTTTATCACAATGGCCTGCCTTTTGTTCATAACAGATTGTTCTTACCCAGAAGTGACACTCGAAATCTAGCTATGGAATGGTCTCAAGATGCTGCCATGCATGGCCACCCTGGGCAACAGCGCACTCTGGACCTACTTAAACGCTGGTGCTGGTGGCCTTCGATGTGGTGCGACATTGAGAACTATGTCAACACATGCTCAGTTTGTGCCCAGTGTAAGTCCCGTAGGGGCCGCCCCTTGGGTCTTCTACAGCCCATGCCGATTCCCCCCAGACCCTGGCATACCCGTACAATGGATTTTGTGACTGACCTCGCTCGTTCACAAGGTTATGATATGGTGTGGGTTGTAGTGGACACATACACGAAGATGGCCCGCTTTATTCCTTGTTCTGGTATACCCTCTGCACCTACATTGGCAAGCCTGTTTTTCAAGTCCATTTTGTGTTTGTTCGGGCTCCCTACGTTCTTGGTTTCTGACAGAGGTTCACAATTCACGTCTCGTTTTTGGCGTGCACTCACTAAATTACTGGGTATTGATGCACGGTTCTCCTCTGCTTACCATCCGGAAACCGACGGCCAGACGGAGAGGGTAAATCAGGCCATGGAACAATACTTACGCTGTCTTTCGCTACAACACCAGAAATCATGGGTACACATGCTACACCTTGCTGAATTCGCCCATAACAACTCCTTGCACTCCTCCACTGGCTTCTCCCTGTTCTACTCCCTCTATGGCCAGCACCCCGTACGTTGCCATTCCCCGATTACGCATCCTCTTGTGCTCCTGTTGCCTCATCTTTTGTTCGCAACTTGGCCACGGTCCATGCCCAGACTCTTGCCCATTTGCGGGAGGCCCAGTTGGCCATGAAAGCTTCAGCTGATAGGAAGCGGGTTGCTGCTCCTGTTTACCGTGTGGAGGATCGTGTTTGGCTCTCATCCCGCCATCTACACTTGCCTGGCTGTCGCAAGTTACTTCCCAGGTTCGTTGGTCCTTTTCGGGTGTCTGGTGTCCTGAGTCCGGTGGCCTACTGCCTTTCTCTTCCTTCAGCCTGGAGGGTCCACCCGGTCTTTCACACTTCTCTCCTGAAACCATGCCCTGGTCCTATGCGTCTGGTCTCTCGCCCTGCCCCTGTGTCACTGGCTGACCCTGATGTTTATGAGGTTTTTGCTCTCGTCTCTTCAGGGGTCGGCCCCAGTACCTCGTGGATTGGTTGGGTTACGGTCCTGAGGAGCGCTCTTGGGTTCCTGCCCGCGATGTACATGCCCCTCGTTTGGTGGCCCAGTTTCATTGGGGTTTTCCTGCTTGCCCACAGGGTCGTGGGCCTTTGGGGGGGCTCTGTTACACCATCCACTGTTCGCCCTACGCGGACGAACGCCTGTGCAGCCACTAAACCCTCCCTCTCAGGTCCTGATCTGCCTTCCCCTTCTAACCTCATGTCCTCACTCCCTCAAGCAGCACGGCAGCGGCGAATAATGCTATACAAGCAACGTTGGCAGCTGCCCTGGCGTCTTGGAGACAGTCGACGGAGACGCCGGCTTTTTTCATTGCTTCATCACGCCCCCAGGAAGATCCAGCAGCATTTTGACAACTTGGGTCATGTGACAAGGAAACGTGCTGCATCATCGGTCACGTGATGGGGTCATGTGACACTCCTCGGCACCTTCAAAACCGGAGAGGGAACGCTCATTCAGTGCTTCACAGCTGACCCAATCAGGCACTGTTCTGCGTCTTCCTGTCTCCACATCTCGACTCTGGACTACAGACTGCTCTTCTTGGATTTCCCTGTCAAGCCCTCGGATACTGTTTTGCTCTGCTGTTTCAGGACTTTTTGGACTGTGCTTTGGATTCCTTTTGGATTACCCCTGGTTTCAACGTACTTGGCTGGTTTTTGACCTTGGAACTCTTAACGGACTGTTTTCGGATTTCCTCTTCTGTTACCTTTCAAAGTTCCCTCTCCTTACAGGTTTTGCAGTGCCAAATTCCGCAGCAACCTTCCAGCAATGCGCCTACCCGCTTGCCCCACGCTGCAGCCACACGGAACACCTTCTTTTCATCTGTGCTCTTTCTGCCTCCAGACCCCTTTGTACCTTGGTAAGCACTTGATATTTGTTACCTTGCTATTCAGTGAATTGTTTGCCATTATACTGACCCATTGCTTGCTTTGCAGCGGTCGGGGGGTCTCCGGTGTTCCTGGTTCCTGGCGTTCTTCGGCACTCAAATACCTGTGGCCTCAAGGATCGCTCAGGTAGTTATTTGTATCTTTCTGAGTGGAACTTGTGGACATAGGCCCCCTAATCTTCACGACCATCAAGTCATAACAGGGTCTTTTCTGCTCATTCACATCACACTGGTTATGTGCCACCTTTGAGTTCTAGCAACTCTTTCCCAATAGCTCACCCTGCTAAGAAAACAGCTTGCGACCCTTCTGACCCCAGTATGTACCTCTAAATCAGCTAAGACAGATGAGCTGTCTGGTTGTATTACTGATTTCAACAGATATGAAACTGTGAGCTGTCTACAGGAGGTGGGCTGACTATCTCGGCACTTGAATAATACCATGAGTCCTTCAACAGAAGTTAGATCCACGACTTGCTGTGCGAGATGTGAATCGTCACCGTTAGTGCTGTCAATAATTGTTTTGAGAAATGTACATTACGAAAGCATACTCTGCCCCACCTCTATCAAATTAAAAGATCATTCTCATCCAGGGAACGTCGCTCAGCCAATCAGGTGGCTGGAACAGTGGTCGAGAGTGCACATTCTCCGCCTGCTGTTTCCACCCACCCAAAGCCCTTTCCAGGTGGCTCCATATTTAATTATGTTTTTGATTGTGTTACGGCAACAGTGAACCTATGATATTATTTTCTCCATGAAACCTAGGCAATTGAAATGATTACTGTGGATGGTTTGGGGATATATCAAACCTCAGCCCCAAAGAAAGAAAGTGGTAGGTATTTTGGAGGGGTGTGCTATTGTATTCACAATGTCACAAAATTGCTCAAAGGTTATAAACAATTTGACTTCTAAAGTTATGCAGGCTCTAAAAATATCTACCTCTGGAGCAGCCCCAATCTGGACCCAATCTGGGTGATTACTGCTTATAACAATTCATCAAGTCTTTCCCTGTTTAAAACATGTATGGATGATGTTCTTGCGCTTTACTTCTGCAGGCCCATGTGAATGGGTCCGTCTACACCATCTTTGGCCTGGTTTCACCCTTGAGGGGAGGGCACCTCAACCTGCGCAACTCCTACATTTTCATTTATATATATTTCCCATCTGTGGCCCTCCCAGGCCCCACCCCTGTCCTCTTCCTGCCCTCTTCCCTCCTCCCCAGCTCGTGATTGGTGGTTACCCTCGAGAAGCTGCCCTCATAATGGAGGAACCCAGGGCAGCCTTGCCTGTGCAGCCAGTGAAGGACCAGAGGCAAAAGGCAGCTCCCCAATGGGCTTCCGCTACCTTCCCACACCCATGTATGCACAGCGGAGCAACATGCTGCAACAACTCAGGTAAGGTGGCACTGCTGGTGAGCAAAGCCGTTACTCAGCTCAATTAAAACCCTGTCACTGCTATAACTTCTATGACATACAACTTACGGTGTACTCAAATATACATCCAGTCAATCGCCTCTGCATGGTACCCCTCTAGGCTTCCTTGAAGCATACTAGACCTACTCTCTGTGCCACACAAACTTGGGCCACCTTTGTACCTCTCGCACCACCTCTTCACCAATTGCACCGTCAATGTTTTGAACCTAGGCAACCTCTCACTCTGTAGATGTTTTGAATCTGGTCAACTAGTCACACTGTTAATGTTTTGAATCTAGACAATTCGTCACACTTCAATCTGCTAAGCTAGGCAAGCCCTCAAACTGCTGAGGTTTTTGAAGTTTAATCGAGACAATCTTTTCACAACGCTGATGTGTTGAATCTAGACAATTTTGGAGGAACAGTTTAAGTTTAGAATCTAAACATCTCATGCACGGTTCATACTGATTCTAGTTTGCATCCCTAAGAATTCTCAGTTTCTCAGACAGTGAGCACCGCCGGGACCAGATCTCACAGCAGCATCACCCATACACCTCTATTTGATCTTATCCAATTACCAAACATTCAGGTCACACCCTTGTCACCATCCCTCACTCTGCCAAAATCAGAGTTACATGCTGGTGCTCCAAATGCCTAGCTATTGACATTCCCTGCCTCCGATTCCCCCCTTCCACAGTCCACCCCTCTCCTCTCTTTCACTAACTCCCCTCTCCCTTACCAACAACACTCCTTTCCACATCCCTCCTCCTCCCCCTCACCTCACATCAACTAACACCCACTCCCCTGTGTTCCTCGCACCACCAGGAATAGGGCTGCATGCTGGCGCTCTACTGTCCAGAACATCAGCACGATCTACCGCCCCCAGTCATTAATCTCACTAACCCTCCTCCATTACACACCCAGACACTCCCCTGACCCCTTTCCACGTTTCTCACCTCTCCCCCTACACCAACCCTACACCAACCCCCAGTATCCCCAACTCCTGATTCCCAGCAATAAGTGCAGCATGGGCAACAACCTCCCACCCCACACTCACTCACACCCCTTTGCCTCCTAACAAACCCCTAAATGCATGGACCTCATGCCCCATAGGATCTCACACCCACAGTCTTCTACTCAGCTCTCCCCAGGACCCCATCCTACACCCCCTGTATTCCTCCAAGCACTCCCCTCCCCATCTCAGCCCTGTCCTGGCTCTCATCACCTCCCAGCTAAAACTCCCAACTCCTACCAGCACCCACAGGAAAACCCCTCTGTGCTTCCCGCTGCTTCCCCCTCTTCATCTCCCTCCAACTACTCATCACCCACCCCCTTTTCCAGCACTAAAACTGCTCACCCCTGTGACTTCCCCCAGACAATACTCCCTCCCCGGCAACCTTCTCTGCAACCCCCATGTAGACCACTCCTCCCATCCTCACTTCTACCTTACACCAGTAACCACACCAGATTTCCTGCATACCCATTAACACCAGATCTGTCTACAAAAACAACATTTTTTACCTTATTTCAATGAAACCCCAGACATCCTGTTCATCACAGAAACCTAGTTCAACAACGGCTATGAACCTATCGCACAGGAGGCTTTCCCACCTGACTACTCCCTGATTGTTACGGTTCCCGCTCCTCATCTCCCTTCATGGCCTCGGCGGACTTCATCCAGGTTTCCCCTTGCTGCCTGCCGCTTTAATTCAGCTGCCCCGTTCTTTTGGCATTGGCAGTTGCCATGGAGACGGGCTTCGGCTGCTGTGTCCATTGGAAGCCGCTGCTATGGGCCTCCACGCCACGTTGCCTGGAGCGGGCATGTGGTAGTGTCAGCTGTTGGGTCTGAAAGGTCACACCCCAATGTGCCAAGCGTGTGTATAAAAAGTAGCCTTTTCAGTATGGAAGCTGCTTCCGATTGACTTTGCTCATTCCGACAAGCTTTCTTCATGCTAATCTCATCCATTCCTGACCTCAGATAGTCTTCACGGAACTCCCTTTGCTCATCGTTTGATTCTGACTGATTCCGTTGTTACCAACCTCTGCCTGTTACCCGGACTGCCTCTTCTTACCGTTTTGTGCCCTCCTGCCTCGCTGTGTTCCGACGCCTGCCTGCTTCCTGGACTGCCTCTGCCTGATGCCTTGTACACACCTGTCTTTGCTGTGGACTGACCTTATTTCTGATTACGGACTACTCGTCTTACGAACCGCATTAACGTGTGCCTCCTGGACGATCTGCTGTTTCTCCCGCGGCACACCATCCCGTCACGAGTGCGACCCTCGTGCCGGTCAGGTGAGCCTTTCCTACTAACCTTCCCGATTCTTTGTTTTATACTTCCGTTTGTTCCTAAACCTCCCTCTGTATCCTCCACATCCAGCCAGTATTGAATTCCATGCGGTACGAACCATCAGTATCTCTTCCTTCTGGGAGGGCAGGGGGGGCAGCCAGAGCCTTCATATATTGATTGGATCTTGTTCTTTCAAGGTTTCCGCGCCAGACCAGGTGTTCCTCCTCTTAGAATCCCGAGTCCTTCCGATCAGGGTAATTAGAGAGGCTGTTGGGAGAATCATTACTGAGGTTTTTTACTCTCATTAATCACTGTCTATTTCCTTTTCAGATTGGGCTAATAGCGGTGCGTTCTCCCGCTCTTTCGCTAGATCCACGTCTCTGTCTGGTTAATCCTGCTATCAGCAGAGAGGTGTATCCAGAGAAAGAGATCCCTCAGTTGAGGAGGCCTGGTTTACTGGTTTAAGGAATAACCAAATCAAACTGACCAGACCTGTACGCAGCTGCACTTCCATTCGAGTCTTTGATGACTCCAGTCGGTGAGTGACACTGATCGTACAAAATAGGCCCAGAAGAGCATGAGACCTAGACATCCTCCACAAACAACACCTCTCAGTCGTATCCACGGATGCAGGAGAATGTACCCTTTAACTCTGACTGCAAATCATTCATATTAAAGATCCACCTTCTCCCCTCTCTCACCCAGAGCTTCATACTCGTATATAGGCCTCCAGGCTATAACAGGTACTTCTGTGACTCCCTTGGTGACTCTGTATCAGCCACCATAATCCAGCATCCATCCCTCACTATATTAGGAGACTTCAATATCTGGTTTGAGGGACCCACCAAACCGATGACCTGCTCTCTCACTGATAAATTAAATGCTCTCAGTTTGACACTGCTGATCTCCCTCCCAGCTCATACTGCAGGACACACCCTCAGCACCTTTTCAGCACATCGGACCTAATCTCCACCATCCCTCCTCGTCCTCTTATCTGGATAGATCACTCTGCTATATTGTTCTCCCTTGTGCATCCTTCCCTCTCCCCTCCCACTCCACCATCTCCTACTCAGCCCCCTGATCCCTGTCCCTCCACAGAATAAAGGAATAAAGTCATCATAAACCCATATCTGGTCAATTCCCTTCTAAACACACTTCCAGATCTCTCACTCCAGGAAGGACACCTCTCTTCATCAACCTTTTCGCTCTTTGGCTCTGCAGCTCCCTGATCCCCCTCACTGCAACTAGACACACTTCTCAGAGATCAAGCCCCAACCCAATGTGCTACAACCCCCCCTCCCCTCAAATCCCTTAAAATCCTTAAGCACTGCCTCAAGCGATCTTGGAGGACCAACCCCACACTTTAAAACAAAACCGCCTTTGCAAGATTGAATAGGGCCTACTTGGCCAAAATCAGAAAAGTCCCAACAAACCTCCATGGAAACCGAATCTCTAACTCCAATAACCCGAGCAGGGAACTCCACAAACTCATTGCTGAATTCAAGACTCCAAGCTGCTTAACTCCTCCCTCAGCACACTCCCAATCTTTCTGCGACATACTATCTGACCACTTTCACAACATCGCTATTGATAGACACTGCTCCATTCTCTCCAAACTAGCTTTGGTCCCCCCCTTCCACCCAACCTATTCCCAGTCCTAAACCTCTCCTGCCCATTCAGCCTTTCCTCTCCTCATTCACACCTATTTCCCACTCTGAGTTCCTCAAACTCCAAGCACTAAGCGGGCCCTCAGGCTCCTCTGGAGATCCCTGTCCCTCTTCAGTTCCTAAAAAGTGCAGGCAACGTTGCTAGGTCCATTATTAACAATTCTCTCTCATCTGGTATCTTCCCGGAGGCCTTCAAAACTGCTTAAGTCAAGCCCCTTCTCAAAATAACCTCTCTTGACCCCCTTCTTCCTTCACACTACAGCCCTATCTCTAACACCTGCTTCATTGCCAAACTCTAAGACCGGGCTGCTTACAAGCAACTTGGCCTCTTCACAGAAGCCAACAGTCTCCTCGACCCAGCCCAATTGGGCTTCACACCCCTATGAGGAACCGAATCCTCACTTATGTCCATCTGGGATGATCTAAAAAGAACAGCAGACTCTGAAGGAGGCGCTGCACTCATCCTCCTCGAACTACCTGCTGTCTTTGGAACGGTTGACCACCCAATACTCATGGACAGGCTTTACACACTAGGCACCAGAGACTACGCACAGACATGGATCTCATCATTCCTCTCTAATCAATCGCAAATCATGTCCCTTCCACCTTTCACATCTGTCCCTTGCCCTGTCCAGATGGGGGTACCTCAGGGAGCCTCCCTGTCACCCCTTCTCTTCAGTCTCTACCTCAGCCCACTGCCGGCACTCGTCCGCTCTCACAACCTTTCATGCTATAACTTTGCAGATGACACTCAGATCATTTTCAAGATCCCCAAGACACCAACATCCTGCCAACCGGCATCTCCTCCTGCCTCTCTGTAATTGACCACTGGATGACGGCCACCACCATTCCCCTCAACCCGGGCAAAACTGAAATCCTAATATGGAGCAAAACTGCTCTCATCCCCAAACCGAACGTTGGCCCCATGCTCTAGGAGCCCCCCTGCAGCTTGCACTTCTGTGCAAACTCTTGGATGCGCAATGGACTCGGAGCTATCCATCTCCCAACACATCAACTCTGTATCCAGAACTTGCACTACTACTTATGCATCGTAAAGTGAATCTTCCCTTATCACAGCTACTCACATAGCGTCTCTGCAACACTTGCCATCCTTCTCTCCCATCTAGACTAAGCCAACTCCCTCTATCTGGGCGTCCCAGCTCATCAGCTCAGAAAACTCTTAACAAATTCAAAACTCTGCGGTCAGACTCCTCCTCCCCTCTCACCCAGAGAACATATCACCCCAACCCTCAGAGTACTACACTGGCTCCCTATCAGCCGATCTGCCACCTTTAAAGCCATGTGAATCATACACACCGTCCTCCATAATACTAGATCAGAGTCCCTCCAAGACAAGATCACTTACTACCAACCCAAAAGAAACCTCTGCTCAGGCTTGGCACCCCTTCTCGTAATCCCTCCTCACAACTCCATCAGAATGGGAGGACCCGTTTTCTCTATCTAAGCACCCTCTATCTAAAACTCACTTACACTAAATATCTGCTGCAACAAAGACTACCTCTCCTTCAGGAAGGACCTTAAAACCAGACTATTTCCAGCAGCAATCTGAAACGTCCCTCCATCATCTCCATCTCCACATCATTATTCATCTAGCCACAGTTGTGTACGTATCCAAACCTCTTCCTCTACAAGGTGTAGCGTAATACAGACCAGTCCGGTCATCTCCATCCAACCATCGCAAAACTCAAACCAGGTACATGACCTGACAGCACCAGGCGGCTCCAGCCGTAATTGCGGCAGCCAGGCCCACGCAAACTGCCAACAACAGACCACTAATCACACAACTCACAGCAGTCATCCACAGACTACGGACATGTCTACGAACCATTTAGGATTAAGACCTAATGCAATGCAACCATCGGGATCATGGTCACGCTCCACAATGCACAAACCGGCCGTAATCACGGCGGCCCCGCCAAGGGACACCCACATCCCACTATATGCACAGTGTACAACATCCATCTACAGACTATAAACTACTGATGTGTCCACATGTAAAATAGACGTATAAACTAACACACTTTTATCGCTCACTCTCTCGGCTTCCACAGGAAGCTTCCACATGCCTGATTTCTTATGAGGCTTACTGTAGCACAGCCACCCCACCTAACTGCTTATCTCAGCCAAAGCTCACACGCATTCTAAGCCTTAAGACATCCTTCCCTTACCTTAAAGCCGTTTTTAGGATATCCTGTCCTCCGCAATTACTTCTGTCATTACACTTAGAAGACCTATAATTTTTAACCTGCCTACTGCGCTCATTGTATGAGGATTGCCAGCAAACTGCAATGAAAGACAAGGGGGTAGCCTCAATATCTCACCTAGAAGACAGTAGGGCAACCTGTCAATCATGCCTAGAAGGTGCATTATGACATATTATGACCCACGGACAACCGGATCAAACAGTGGCATCAATAATAAAGCTGTATCCGAGCCTCAGGGTATGTATAAACGCACCACTTCGGTGGACATCTGCCGCATGCATGGCTACCCACGCGCACGCATCAAAATGCAGTGGTGACCTACTACAAATTCGATCTACCTGGGCACATGGCGTTTTCACCTCCTTACACCTAATTAAGCCTCAACACCTCTGCCATCAGAAAACAGTGACGACCTACAACAGAAATTCGGTCCAGCTGGACACATAAAGAATCTCTTGCACTAGTGCACTCTTGTGACCTCCCTTAGCACCCATCCACATGCCTAAACTGTTGGGTTGCTTACTGGAGCCCGTGCCAGCAATCTAACTCCTTATCTCAGCCAAATGCATTCTAAGCCTTTTCTGAGAATTTCCTTTGCTCTGGACTAGGTCCCCCGAGGGCGTTCCCACCACAATCGTGTTGAGACTATACACATGGGAAAAGGCGCTTTATAAATGACTACTACTTCTATGACTACAACTACTAATGAAAATTAATTGGATTGTCCTTGTGGGGGCAGAGGGCTTTAACCTGCGAATAGCCAACGGCCCTCCTCCTAATCTCTTTGACTCCCAAGAATATCCTATATTTGGTACTCAAGACCCTATTATGCTGAACCCACTTGCCTGCTCCAGGGGTCTCTTATTTAACTCATTTAACTCCTGGCTGTAGGAATGGGGACTATAATCAGGGTGAACTCACTTATAAAAGAATATGTGGGGCTGCAGCGATTGGTTATTAATGAATTCCTGCTGTAAATGACCCCTGCTAAGGGAATTCTATGATGTGGGAAATATTATTAGTGATCACATCCTCTGTCACTCGAAATTAAGTGACAGGGTGACACCAGAGTGCCTAACGTTCCGCCCCATCTCTCAATGGCAGCTCTTGGAGACTAAAATGGGAAAGGTCCAATAATGTTTCTGTGATCGGATATCTTATTTAACCAAATCTTAACTGTTTTTATGCAATCTTCAACGAGGTATCTTACTCTGAAGGTATTGCATTCAGTCACGATGAACTGATATCAGCAATATCTGATGCCTGTTTCTGAATGGCTTAGTCTTCTTCTTCCCAGATAGAAAATGGCTGTTTTAATGAAGTCTGTAAAATGGCGACATGCGAGCTACATGGCGCTTTGAAAAGTATTCCCTTTGAAAGAAATTAGATTGTTGAATTCAGGGCCATCCATAAACCTGCACTTTCTACTCCTAAACTAGACAATCTTGCCCGGCTAGATCTTATTGCGGCTGAGAGTCAGAGTGACTCGAGGACACTCTGTGCTATAGCAAATCAGGGCCCAACCTCTCAGTGCGGTCTTATGAGCATAGAAAGAACTATAGAGGAACAGCGCTGGGTACCCAATTCCCCCCCTACATGATGCTGATAAGACCAGTGATGATCAGCCCTTACCATCATTTGGTTCTTGCAGACCCAGGTCAAATTCCAGGCTATGGTTAGACAAGGACATAGTGGTTATTACCTTACAAGAGATTTTATTAGCTATTGATAAAAATGTCCTAGGGTGCTGTCTGGGCCCTGACGGTATACTGGCCGACACTTTCCAAATAATTAAGGCTATCTGGGTACCTATCTTGTAAAAGTATTTAAATTGCATTGTGAAACCTAGGACTTTCTCCCACTATACAGGACTCTCAGACCTAGGTGCGTTTTTCTCCGGTATTAAATTGCATTGTGAAAGTATTAAATTGCATTGTGAAACCTAGGCTTTTCTCATCTTGCCCCCTCTCTGTGTCCTTCCCTAGTTTTGCCCCCTTCCTCTTCTCTCCTCTCCCTACCTACTCCATGGTGCTCTCTGTCTCTCCTATCTTTTCAAACTGCTTCTCTATCAACTATCCTGCTCTCCTCACTAAATCTGGTAGGAAGAGGTTTAAAAAGGACCTCATGGTCTCCAACCCAGGCCCTATCTCTGACATGTATACCAGTGCTTCCTTTCTCCAGGCAAACCCTCTCCGACATCCTCTTTGTCGTCCCCTCTGTCCTTACTCCTTTCTCTTCTTCTCCCATTAATGGTTGCACCCTGTCATCATTAATGTTTACCTGAATGGGACCGTCTTGGTCCAAGGCCCTCAGGCCAATCTTCTCCTCTTTGATAGACGTTTCCCATGCCTTACCAATTTCCTTTCTTCTCCTGCTGTCCCCTCCTTGGCTACCTTGCCCTCTCTTCCTTCCTCTTCTGCCCCCTCTCGGCTTCTTCTACACCTCTGCAGGGCGTACCTCTGATTTGCACCCCTCCCCGGAAGTATTTCAAGGACGGCAACCGTCGGCATATTGCCACTCTTAACTCTCGCTCAGCTGTCAAACATTCCTCTGACATCTACCGCCTCCTGGAAGATCTTGACCTCGATGTCCTCGGTCTCACCAAGACATGGTTCACAGTCAGCTCTGTTACAAGCTTTGACACTCTCATTCCTGATGGCTAGAACATCATTTCCATGTCCAGGTCCAATCGTTCCGGAGGGGGTGTAGCCCGATCTTCCCTGAGTGGATTCCTGCCTCTGTCATGCTTACGCAGGCCTACTCTTCTTACGAATGCCTCGCCTGCCGGCTCTCGCTCTCTCCCAACCATTCCTTTACTGTGACTACCATCTATCGGCCACCTGGTCAGATCTCCTTCTTCCTCTATGAGTGGGTGGACCTCTCCTCTTCCCTCCTGGTCTCGACCACTCAACTCCTCCTTTTTGGAGACTTTAACATCCACCTGGACACTTCCTGTCTTTCCTCTGGACTCTTTCATGACCTCTGTGACTCTCTCTCTCTCTTTCTATCCCCCCCTCTAACCCGACTCACTCTACAGGGCACAATCTGGATGTTCTGATCACTTCAGACCTTCCCCTCTCCATCCCTCTGACCACTCCTCTCTCCTGGAGTGATCACTTTCTCCTTTGCTCCCAGCTCACTCTCTCCACCCCTCAGGCCAAGCCTATTCCAGAACTGCCACCTAATTTCTCGGTTATCCGACCCATGAAGCGTATGTCAGTTGAGGCTTTCGCTGCCACTTTCTAACCCCTCACTTTTTGGCTGACTCACATTCTGACACATTCTGACACAGCCCTCTCTATGCTCCACTCTGCTATATCTGATACTCTTAATGTTCTTGCCCCTGCCATGAAGCCCAAAGCCAAGCGCAACTGCTGGTACGACTCAGACCTCATCACCCTTAAACGCAAATGCAGGGTGGCTGAGTGAAAATGGCGTGCTTCCTGTACATCCTCTGACAAACTGGCCTGCCGCCTGCTCCAAAGGCAATACCAGCTCTCTGTCCACACCAAGAAGAGAGCCCTCATCCAAACCTGCGTCTTTGCGACATCCAACAAATCAGCTGAACTCTATAAAATCTGCAGAGAGCTGGCCAATCCTGCTGCAGTCTCTACCTTTCCTATTCCGTCACAGGCCCTCTGCACAGCCCTGGCTTCTCATTTCATCTTCATGGACACCTTGGGTCCTGCTCTGGCTGACTTTTGCAACCACTCCTTTGCCACTGGAGTCTTCCCTTCCCCCCCTGAAGCACCCCCTTGTACACCCTCTTCTTAAGAAACCCTCTGCCGACCCCTCCTGCCCTGCTAACTAATGCGCAATCTCCATCTTTCCTTTCCTGGGCAAACTCCTTGAAATCTCCCAGCTTAATCTTCACAGTGAATCAGTTGGCTGTCTCCATGACCATCAGTCTGGCTTCAGAGCTGCCAGAAGCACGGAAACTGTTCTCCTGAACTCCGTGAAGACTAGCTCTCAAACCTTGACTCCAATACCCCCTGTGTCTTCATCTTACTTGACCTCTCTTTTGCTTTTGACACGGTCAACCATGCCATCCTGCTCAACTGTCTCCATGATAACCTGGGTTCACTGATCAGGCTCTGGCTTGGTTGACCTCCTTCCTCTCTGATCGACCCTCCCAGGTACAACTTGGGTCCTTCCTCTCCTCTATCTCTATCTATACCTGTGGTATTCCCCAGGGGTCTAACCTCTCTCCCTGGCTGTTCAACCAATACCTGTCCCTTCTTGCCCACTGCATTGCCACTCTCTGCCCAAATGTTCAGTGCTATGCGGACGATACTCAGCTCATTTTCAGGCTCCCTTCCACCACCTCTTCTCCGTCTCTCATTTCTGACTGCCTGTCTGCTACCCAGGAGTGGTGTGCCGCCAATTATCTCTGCCTTAATGCCAGTGAGACTGATATTCTCCTCATCGGCACACCTGCTCCCTCCTTACCTATCGCTCTCTGGCCGGCTTCTCTTGGCCCTCTTCCTTCTCCCACCTGCGATGCTAAAAACCTCGGGTCATATTCGACTCCACACTCTCCTTCTCTGCTCACATCTCTGATGTCTCTAAGAAGTCACACTGCCAGCTACACCTCCTCCGAGGTATTCTTCCTTTCCTCTCCTTCCCCCAGAAGCTCACTGTCTCCAGAGCTCTGGTTCTCTCTAGGCTGGACTACTGCAACAGCCTTTTTCTAAATCTGCCTGCTTCTACTCTCCGCCCTCTGCAACTCATCCAGAACAGGACTGCGAGACTTGTCCTTGGCCTCAAGCCCAGGGATCGTATCTCTCCAGGACTGAAATCTCTTCACTGGCTCACAATGGCTACGAGGATTAAGTTCAAAACCCTCTGTACTGTCCACAAGGCCTTCTGGGGCCTGGGGCCTCAATACCACCAACTCTCTCTTCCTAAATATCTTCCTTCTCGAGCTCTTCGCTCATCCGCCTCAAACTCCCTCAGTGTCAGTCGCTTCTCCAAGCAACAAGTTGGTGTTAGATCTCTTTCTGGGGCTGGAGCCTCCCTCTGGAACAGCCTCCCTACCTCCCTGAAACTTGAGGAGAACCATGTCCTGTTCCGGAAGAATCTCAAGACCTTCCTCTTTGCTTCTGCTTTCTCTCCTCCTCTCCTCTGCTGGACTCCTAACTGAAACTGCACTGGTCAGCTGGCTACCCTCTGATTTCGGGCCCAGGTGTCCTCCCCCTCCAGCTGCACAAGTGCACTGCCTCTCAGGCAACCCCTGCACTTGGGGGCTGTTTTTGTATCCCGACAGTCCCCACCAGCTCCTAACACTTGATGTCTGCTCTCACCACTGTACTTGCCACTTGCTGGCCGCACTTTTTACCTATTATTGTATTAATTCTATTTATTTTTTACTGTTGATCCTATGTACTGCACTGCCCCCTTCCCCTTGCCCCCTGCACTTTCCCTTTCACCCTCCCGTGCATTTGCGCAATCTCAATGTCACCGGGCCTAGTAAGATCGGTGTCTCTGTCTTCCCTCTTTCCCCCCCCTTGCCTCGTCACGCCTTGAAACACTTATGTTTAGGCACGTTATAAATGCCATATCATATCATATCACCCGCACTTACCATCTGCTTTAATGCCATGATCAAGGAACTTAGATGTCCATCCACATGGCAACCATCTTCCCTATTTTCAAAAAAGGTTGGAGAGAGGACCCGGCCTCTTTTAGGCCTATATCTCTACCTGATGCCCAATTCAAGATATTTGGGCGCATGATCGTGGCCAAAAAAGAACAGTAGGTTTTGGATCAGAACTTCTTAAGCGACATTCAACCTGTTTTCCTCAGTGGCTTCGGTACCTAAGAACAGGTCCTCTTTTGTGGCTTCCTTATAGCCGGTCAGATAGCACAGCGAGTAGAGCGCTCGCTTTGACATCCGTGCAAAGCCAGTTGACACAGGTTCGAATCCCGGCAGGACCAAACTCAGCCTTTCATCCTTCCGAGGTTGATAAATGAGCACCAAACACTCTGGGTAATAATAAACAGCCCTCAGATACCTGAGGGTTTCGCAGCGCTATATAAATGCACAAATACTCACTTCATGTAACGGAGGAGTCAATCTACCTTGCTTGCATACACCCGAGCACTACCTTTGAGAAGGTCAAGAGAATACAACCCTGGAAGCTGCTCAGCTCCATGTAGTGCCTTGAAACCTTGATTTGGGCGCTGGCAGAGATGCACATGGGTAACAGGTCATGCGTGAAAACCATTGCTAATGGGAAATGAAGGCCTTTTCCCCTGGCACCTCCCTTATTTTCCTTTTACATCAGTGGTCTTCATGATGACCTACTCATGGTTCCTACCGATGCCCATAAAAGCTGCCATCCTTTTTTTCCAGCTCTATTTTATGTTGATGACACCATTCTCGTGCCTCGCACCCCACGCGCCCAGCAACTCCTGATTGAGAAGTACACATCATTCATGAACTCGCTGGACCTCGAGGTAAATGCCAATGGGTCTGATATTATGGCGTGTCAGAAGGGGAAACTGCCAAATGCATCCACTAACGATCGTAAAGTCCCATGGGTGGCGGAGTTTGACTATCTGGGTGTACGATTTACGTCGGGCCAGGGTGAAATATGGATGTAGGTGATTTGACTGAATCCATGTTTTCGAAAGAGTGAAGTGACCGAATGTTCTTTTTTTTTTACTGCGGGGGGAGCCCGCCCGCAGCGCAGCCTCCTTCCCCAGAACTTTATTGAGATCCCTTACCCCACCCCCACATGTATTTAATTTGTAAAGTTTTTTTCGGTAAAAATGTTTTTAAAACTATTTGGTCACTTCTTCTTGGATTCGATCAGCATCAGTGAAATTTACAGACATGTTGGGAAAATGCAATACGCTGTGGGAGGCAAGTACAGATTCATGGAACAATGCAAAATCCAATCCGTATCGATGGCCCTAACAGTTTACAATGCAAAGTCGGTCGCAATCGCAAAATATAGTTTATCTGTTTGGGGCTTCTCGAACGTATCGACGCTTCAAATAGTTGAAAACCGTTTTATAAGGAGACTTTTGTGCCCCCCCCCCAATCTGCCCCATGTTGCTGTATATAGGGAACTTAGTCTGTGTCATATGGAAAATGTTCTTAGTAGTGAACCTGTTCTTATTTTAGAGCAGCTATGGACTAACCCTATGCCAGCCTTAGCCCATTTGCATTTCCGTGCCTCTCTTGATAAACCTCGGTCAAACGATATCCCATGGAGTGTTTGCTCTTAAAGTTAAATGGTGAAAGCCTTTTCAGCAAGCTGACTCCAATTGGCTAGATTGGCCTTAGTGGAATAAAAGCTAGTCCTTTTACTGTTCTGGGCGGTGTCAGAGAAGATGGTGAATTGACTAAACCCTCTAACCACAACCTTTTTACTCTTATGTCACTTGGTTTACAATCTTAACTATTGTGGTCCGACCTGTCTGAAGACAGATGCCTAATTACAGGGGCATGATTTCATAGATGACCTCCCGTGATGATGACTGGGTGGCGGGTCCCTGACTAGCTGCGGTTTATGTGGGGCTTCAGAGGAAGAGTTGCTGCCTTTCTGTTATTCTGCCCGGCATATTCCGCCACTAGACATAGAACACTGGTCACCATTTTGATTAGTTCTGGCAGTCGCCACTGTCCTACTGCCATATTATATTTGCTAAAATTTGAAAACCCTTGTGTAGGCTGGGCGCTACTGTCACAGTTGAGACATGCCCTACACAAGAGGAAGAACATTATTTCTATGCCTGCCTCTAGGCCATCAAACCTGTAGGGCTCTCTGCCTGTTGGGGTCTGCTATTTTAACACTTGCGCTCATGACTCCTCGGGCTCCATTACATGTTTGCCGATATCCCACCTGTATTACTAGTGGAATCCTGGCAAACTGTTATACTGTTTCCACCACTTGGTCTACCGGAATAACCGACGGATTCCAAGTGGCAGAAACACCAGTAAATCCCCTTTCTATGGAGTTCCACAAGACTCTGTGGGGGGACTTGCCATTATTGCCGGCACCGGCATTACTGGGCCGGTAATACTGGCAGTTTTATGCCACTAGGGGGGCGGATATACGTCCAGCTCAGAGCTGAAGGTAAATCCACCACCCAACCGGCAAGCCTGGAGTGTGCCTGTGTGGTAACGTGCTGGTATGCGGTAATACTGGCATGTAATTACTTCACCAGCACAGTTATACTCAGGCCCCTTGAGTGCTTTGTTCAGATTTATTGTTATGATTATGGTGCCATCTCTAAGCTTGTCTGCACTAAACGTATGTATATACTTTTAGGATTGTTTTTGTTATTGATCTTTGGTAATGTACTGTGGTGCCTGCTTGCACGCAGAATGTATATGCTCTTTGCTGTTTTTAATACATTGGCTTTACTATTCTGTTTATCTGCTGCACTCTATGCGTTTATGTAAAACGAAATGGAATGGTTTTACAGGACAATCCATCTACGTAATATTTTGTATTCAGAACTTTGTACTTTGATGTATTTTTTTTAACCGAATAAAGTGAAAATGTATCCCCAATTTGACAGTTAGCAAAGAGCCCCCCTTTATCTCTGAGTGTCAATGTTTTGTTGTCACTTTTCCTTTGGGAATCCCACCCACCATGTTTTACCTGAGGGTAGAAATTCAGAGCATTAACGAAAAGGGAGGAGACACAGGGGGCCTCATTACACGGTAGGCGGTGGACCAAGGTGCTATTAGCACCTTGGTCCATGCCGGTAAAATACCGGCACCGCCTTGGAGGAAAGGGGAATTACCACCCTATTCCAAGGTTGGCGGGGCGGTAATTCCCCCTCCCCCCATTGCCCTTCCCCATTCCCATTTTTGCCCCATAGGGAATAATGGGAATGGGGAAGGTGCTAGCACCCTGGTCCCTTTGCGGGTTGGTTTTTAACGCCTGCTAAAAAGCAGGCGTTAAAGTACCAACCCGCAAAGGGACCTCGTAGTAAGGCGGTAAGGGTTTACTGGTGCAAAATCACTTCAACCTCTTACTCTTCCATGTCCAGGACCCCTGACATTGTTCTGCACACGATCACTTGCATTTAAATTCACATGTATACTTCCACCTCTGCTTCGCCACTGACAATGTTTACAGCGAAGAGCCAATGACTTGCATCCAGTTGTCTGCCATTTCTGCTCCTGACATGAGGCCCAATGATTTGCTACCACCTCTGTTTCTGTGAGGCCTTTATCTGCCACCCCACGCAAACAATCGTCTGCTGCCACTGAAATTCCAACATCAACTCTTGAACAAGAGCTGCTTCCACATAATCTTGCGCAGTTTCTGCTTTTATGTTAATGACTGAGTGTTGCTTAAACACAACCTCTCGGGAGGATAGCTCAGGAGCAACATGCTCGCCTTGGAAGCAAGATGACACGGAGCAACACAGATTCGATCCCCGGGTCCGTGCTTAGAAACCTCTGGGTATTAAGTGTGTCATAACTAACATATCATATCATACCGTTAATTGATCAAAGTAGTCTGCTGTAGACTCCTTCTTATTCTGTTGGAAATTCTTCATCTTTGTCCAGTCAGTTTTACTTATATAGACTACAGAAAGCTTCACCAGGAAATGTTATTATTCCTGAACTTGCTCTACCCCTATTACTGGGTCTTGGGCTGGGCAACCCCTTTCTTGAGTTAAATGTTACCATACCTCTGTGGCCATTACTGCCCTCATCTGTTGGTCCATACCCGCTTGGCCAATGTTTCAAACTCCTCAATACATTTCTCTGGGTTTTCCGTAATGTTTGGTAAATATTTTGACATATTTCTCAAGTCCACGGGGCATGTACTGTTAAAAAATGAACAGTTCTTGCTTACCATTCGCAGCGACTACATGTGAATGAGAAGGACTCATAGTAGGTGCGGAGGCACGTGCTTGCACTGGGTTTGTTTGCCCGACCCAGCTGGGGTTTGAAACTGTGTACACTGGGTAAATGCAGCTTGGGAGCACATCTTTGCAGCTGCTGAAACTTGAGTGGTATTGTGGGTATCGTCTAATGTCGGTACTGTTCCATCCTCTGCAAGCGTGGTCACGCCACTACCAGGTATCCTTTCCCTCTGTTCCTTCTCGTACGGCTTCCTTTGTGGTTGCATACGCCGGCACTGCAGCATCTCCCACTGTGTTTCTATGGCTGTGCACTGACTCCACCTTCGCACGGCGTGATGATGTCAGGGACTTGCCCTGTGCATTGCACTCTCCTCTCCTTCTGCTCTGACACGTCCCAGTTAAATACACGTTTCTGGTTTACGAGACACCTTCCTTTCTTTTTCCACATATGTTTCTTTTCACATTGTCTTCAGCCGAACATAACGTTGCCACACTACTCTTCATAGAAGATAGTCCCATATATGCAGAGATGGTCGTTGATTTAGGGGGTTCCTCCGAGGAACAGGAGTCCTTGTGTCTCATTCCGAGCTGTTAGCTCCATGGCTGCCGCCAAACCGGGCTCCTTTACCGGGTTCCCAGAACGGGGAATTACCGGGCCATTCCGAGTTCGGAGGGCCCGGTAATTCCTTCCTCTGGGAACCCGGGCCCGGACCTTCCCCATTCCCATCTGAGCCCCCATAGGGCTCAATGGGAATGGGAGAGGGAGCTAACAACAGGCCGATTACGACCGGCCCGTTGTTAGCTCCCTCTTCCTCTCGCGGTACCTGGTAACGATGCCTGGGACCTCGTAATTTTTCGCGGAATGGGTTTAACGGGTCCGCCTCCATTAGCGGAGCCCATTAACCCGTTCCGCGAAGGTTGTAATGAGGCCTCTTGTCTCGAAAGGGGGATTGTCTCTCCTCGACCCCTAGGGAGGGGTTTGCGGTGCAGGATTACCTCCTGAGCCTCAGAGGGGGGTCACCCCCTTCCTTGGGGAGAAGGGACGAATACCTGTGATTCGTCACAGGACCTACATTCTCTCGACTGTCAAGTTCTTATTCTCTGTTCTGGGAAGAATCTGTTTCATTTACTGCAGCCCAGGGGAGGAACACAAGCTATTCTCACTCATACTAGGATAAACACCACTTCAAAGAGGCTCATTGTTAAGTGTTAGGATAAAGATTACATACAAAGAACCTGCCTCGTAGAAACCTTAACTTTCCAGAACTTTATTTTCAAAATTGTTCTTTTATTTCTTGGGAGCTTTCAGAAATATCATTAATATGTTGGCCGACCCGCTCTACTTCCCTTCTGCTTTGGCAGCGTATTCATCTCCCCTATAATTTCCATACGCCTATTAAGCAAATCTAGTGTGTTGTGTATGATTTATTCTGTTTGATAACTATTTTCCCATTTATTATTGCATTCCCCATTAATTTCTCACTTTTCCATTCCGCTATTCTCCTCCTTGTACTGGCTATGCCCAACGGCTGCAAAGATTACTTGTGCTGGTTTACGCGCAGCCCCAGAAGAGACACCAACCTTTCGGCTGGCCTTCCTTGAAACCCCTATGAGATTTCAATAAGGCCTCTTACCTCTCTTTTGTGCACACAGGGGCTTTAGGGGGTGCAGTCATATATTCCTTTTAACATCTCAGCTGGGCATCATGTAGCCAAGTCCTGACAACTCCAACTGTGGAAACCTGGACACTTAATCCAGTAGGATAACCATGGCAACAGGATTAGGTCAGCATGAGTTTCTGAACAGCTGTAGAGAAACGGGCAGGGGATCTGGCAGAGTATCTCCAACCCACAAATATGGCCCCAAATACACATTTCTCTGGGGTTTTATATTAGTTTTACACAACATGAATCCTATATAACATTTTGAGAAATATTGAGGCGGTTACATTTAAACAATGCATTTCCTATCAGAGCCACCTCTGACCTCCAGTGGCACGATTCAACAGCACCATGCACTGCTTGTACATGTCCTAACCATGGGCCTGACCACAAGTTGGGCGGTATCCCGGTGGTAATACTGCCGGGATACCGCCCAAAGTTAATTGCGTTAGCGCCACATGGTCCGGCGCTATTAGCACTGGATCAAGAGTTGGGTGATAACGGCAAATCCCCATTGGGCCCATTGCAGACAATGGGGCATTTTTGGCGCAATTACCATGCGCTAATACCGCTGGCAGTAATTCCGCCGAAAACGGGGCGCTAAATGGGATTTTCACCTCCCGTAAAAAGCTGGAGGTAACACAGCCTATTTAGTACCCATCTTGTGATCAGGCTAGCCCTTAAATGCAGCGGTATTAGTGTTACTGCCGCATTTAAGGGGGCATTTTTGGCGCAATTACCATGCGCTAATACCGCTGGCAGTAATTCCGCCGAAAACGGGGCGCTAAATGGGATTTTCACCTCCAGTAAAAAGCTGGAGGTAACACAGCCTATTTAGCACCCAGCTTGTGATCAGGCTAGCCCTTAAATGCAGCGGTATTAGCGTTACTGCCGCATTTAAGGGCTTCCCCTCAACTTGTGATCAGGCCCCATGTGTTACAGTCTCTACCCATAGCAGATCGCTACATTATAACTGTGAGGAATTCAACCATCCGCACAGTGGGTGTGCGCTCCCCAGTGCTTCTTTGAAATTTTTAATGAAATTGAATGATGGTAGATCAACCTCCAGAAAATGTGTGGGGCTAATCCGCACTCACTTTCCAATGCTCACCTCACGACATAAGCATAGACCTGTGTACTCTGAGTGGACACAGCCTACAGGCGCCGCCCCCCCTGTCATATTTAGTTGGAATATGACAACCAAGAGTACATCAGGCATTGCAGAAGGGGGAAGGCAAAACCTTCCTCCAGCCATGGCCAGCCCAATTAACTATCAACGGCTGCATGGATCCGCCCTGTCCTTTTGTGTGAGCACGGCAGATAGTTGCAGTGATTAATCAAATTACCACACTAATAGAGTATACTTCACACAGGCCCACATTGGACCTTGCTGCAGAGTTTAACAAAAGACACAGGAAACCCCAACAACCTTTGATATGCACTGCGTCAACATGAAACCAGCTCCCTCATATCAATTTCAAGGGCAGTGACCTATCATGTCCAGGACATCCTGTCCGCCCTCTCGTCTTCTCCTCCTCCCTCTACTCTCTCCTCTACCTTCAGCCCCCCCTTTGGCCACCTCTCCTCCCTCTTTATCTGCCTTTCCTCTGATCTCCCCTGATGAGGTTTCTAGACATGTCTGATCTATGAAACTCTCATAAAAACACGTTCTCCCCTACTCTTCCGAAACCATCAAGGACCATATTGACACCTTCGCTCCTGCCCTGCCTGACGTCTGCAATCACTCCTTTGCCACTGGAGCCTTCCCTTCCCCCCCTGAATCACTCTCTTGTGCACCCCCTTCTCAAGAAACCCTCAGCCAACCCATCCTGCCTGCTAACTATCGCCCAATCTCCATCACTCCTTTCCTGGGCAAACTCCCGGAAAGCTAGCCATCTCCGAGTTTAATCTTCACACTGAATCTGTTGTTTGTCTCCATGACCATCAGTATGTCTTCAGAGCAGCCAGAAGCATGTAAACTGCTCTCCTGAACATCCGTGAAGACCTCCTCTCTAACCTTGATTCTAATCTCCCCTCTGTTCTCATCTTTCTCGATCTTTCTTCTGCCTTTGACACAGTCAACCATGGCATCCTGCTCAATCATCTCCGTAATAACCTGGGTATCACTGATCAGGCCCTGGTTTGTCTGACCTAGTTCCTCCCTGATCGACCTTCCTAGGTCGAAATTGGGTCCTTCCTTTCCTCTATCTCACTCTCTACCTGTGGTGTTCCCAAGGAGTCTAAACTCTGCCCTGGCTGTTCAACCAGTACCTGGCACCTCTCGTCCACTGCATTGCCGCTCTCTGCTCCAACTTTCAGTGCTATGCAGATGACACTCAGCTTGTTTCCAGGCTCCCCTCTGCCACCTCTTCTCCTTCTCTCATCTCTGACTGTCTGTCTGCTATCCAGGAGTGGTGTGCTGCCAACTATCTCTGCCTTAATGCCAGTAAGACAGAGATTCTCCTCATTGGCACACCTGCACCATCCTTTCCTGTCACTCTCTGGTCGGCCTCCCTTGGCCCTCTTCCTGCTCCCACCTGTGAGGCTAAGAACCTCTGGGTCATTATCCACTCACACTCTCCTATTTTCCTCACATCTCTGACATCTCTAAGATGTCAAACTACCAACTGCACCTCCTCAGAGGTATTCTTCATTTCCTCACCTTCCCCCAGAAACTCACTGTCTCTAGAGCTCTGGTTCTCTCTAGCCTGGACTACTGCAACAGCCTCTTTCTAAATCTGCCTCCTTTTACTCTCCGCACTCTACACCTCAATGAAAACAGGACTGCAAGACTTGTCCTTGGCCTCAAGCCCAGGGATCGTATCTCTCCGGGACTGAAATCTCTGCACTGGCTCCCAGTGGCTGCAAGGATAACGTTCTAAACCCTCTGTATTGTCCACAAGGCCTTCTGGGGTCTGGGGCCTCAATACCTTTAACTCTCTCTTCCTAAATATCTTCCTTCTCGAGATCTTCGCTCATCCGCCTCCAACTCCCTCAGTGTCAGTCGCTTCTCCAAGCAACAAGTTGGTGTTAGATCTCTTTCTGGGGCCAGAGCCTCCCTCTGGAACAGCCTCCCTGCCTCCCTGAAACAAGAGGAGAACCATGTCCTGTTCCAGAAGAATCTCAAAACCTTCCTCTTTGCTTCTGCTTTCTCTCCTCCTCTCCTCTGCTGGACTCCTGACTGAAACTGCACTGGTCACCTGGCTACCCTCTGATCTCGGGCCCAGGTGTCCTCCCCCGCCAGCTGCACACCTGCACTGCCTCCCAGGCAACCACCCCAATAGGGGGCTGTTTCTGTATCCCTACAGTCCCCACCAGCTGGTTCTCTCTAGGCTGGACTACTGCAATAGCCTCTTTCTAAATCTGCCTCCTTCTACTCTCCGCACTCTACACCTCAATGAAAACAGGACTGCAAGACTTTTCCCTGGCCTCAAGCCCAGGGATCGTATCTCTCCAGGACTGAAATCTGCACTGGCTCCCAGTGGCTGCGAGGATTAAGTTCAAGACTCTCTACATTGTCCACAAGGCCTTCTGGGACCTGGGTCCTCAATATCTCCAACTCTCTCTTCGTAAATACCTTCCTACTTAAGCTCTTCACGCCTCCACCTCCAACTATGTCAGGGTCAGCCGCTTCTCCAAGCAACAAGTTGGTGGTAGATCTCTTTCTTCAGCTGGGGCTTCCCTCTCGAACAGCCAGCCTCTCTGCCTCTCTGAAACTTGAGGAGAACCATCTCCGGTTCCAGAAGCAACTCAAGACCTTCCTCTTTGCTTCTGCCTTCTCTCTTCCTCTTCCCTGTGGATTTCCTGTCTGATACTGCACTGGTCATTGTTGGTGGGGACCCAGGCTTGGTTCATTAAGGTAGTCTTAGCCTACACCAATCACTGTAGACCATTTGGCTTTTAAAGAGGGCTGAAGCTCCCTTTTCGGCAGATCATCCGAAGACTTTGCAAGGAGTAACAAGAAGAACTCATTGGATGCTGGCTGAAGGTATAATCTGCCTTACAGCTTCCACAAGTGAAGGAAGACCATGATTTCCAAAGAGGGAAGCAAGATCCCTCCCCATAACATCTCCCAGGGAACAGAGGGAGATACTGAATCCAGAGGACCCTCCAGCAGCTCCAGAACCTGTTCCCAGCCAGCACACAGCGTGCCCTGATAGGCTTTGCAGCAAGCTTCCTAGGTGGGAAGTGCAAGGGAGTCTATGAACCAAAACAAGGACAAAGCCATTGCCTGCAACACTCTCCTCAGCTTTGGGCCGTCCATTTTAAAGGACGACACAAGACCAGTAAAGAAGCTTGGAGGAGTGCATCAACAAGCATCAAATGGGGTCCGCCTTAAAGAAAATGTTCGAGCCAGTTGACTACACTGCTGACTGTTGTTACACTGTAGTCTCTCACGCTGTCCGAGACACCTTAACCAGTGCTTCAGATGCACCGATCAGCACTAAGACAATGATTCCTGACCCCGAGCTGCTGTGTAGGCCAGCCTGCAGCCGCCCGTCCAGCCTCGCTCGCCGTACTGCCTGCTGTCTGATAACCGCAGCTGATGGCTTATCAGGCGGCAGGCAGTGCGGCGAGCTGCATCCAGCGTATCCAGAGTGCATCCATTTTCCTTCTTGAAATTGTCTGTCCTCTGCATTCCTTTACAGGGTGGGTTGTATTTTGTTGTTTGCTAGAACTGTCTGTTCAATAATAATAAATTAGATATTTTTATACAACATTGACTGGACAGTCCCTTTTATCATTGGGTAATAATTGTATTTTCACTCTGTTGCAACTAACCAACGATCCACAACCTTTCGGAGATAAGCCTGACGTTCCGTCCACGTTACCAGAATTGGACAAGGAGGTTTATAATTTGCTGGTGTTTCCAATCTGTTCGGATAGCTCCTGGTGTACTAGAGGTGTGGAGCTGATTGATGGTTTAGAAACCGATATTCACCCCTGGACCACTGGTGCCCCGGAAGTTGATTTGTCCCAGTAACGAGCCACGACCTGGTGATTATCAGCCTTACCACTCCATATTCTGGTCCTCAGGCAAGGGTATGCATCGCCCTCGTGTGAGACATTTCACCTATCACACTGGACATGCCTGCATCACAGCCGCTCGGCCTTCTGGTCTTTCTGAGTTTCAAGCACCCCTACTGGCTCCCTGCACTTCTTGGCTGTAGCATTGATTTGCTTTGTACAGATGCATGAACAGTGCTTATAGAGAAGCTGAAATTACTGCTGGTTTAGATTCCAAGCTGCTATGCTAAGTACACAAAGGACCAGGGGGTGCCGTGGGAAGAACGCAGATAGGATGAGAGAGCATTCGGCATCCAGGGGTGTCTATATAGCTTGCTTAGACCTCTTCTGGCCTGTCTTATGCCGCTGCTCGTGGGTTTGGGCTGCACAATGAGACAAGATAATAACATCTATGAGGTATGCTATGCAGCTCCATCTCAACTCCCCCTCATTCCCTGAAAGGGTTGAGTACCTGTGCTCCTACCTTGTGAGTGAAGAGTAATGAGAACCCTTGATGAGTTTGAACTCAAAGTTGAGTACGCCTGGGCAGTGTTATGACCATACCATTAACTTTCATACCAGTTGCCTTCACAAACCATCCTTATGACACACATGTCATAACATTCTTAGGTTCCCACATGTTATCTTTTCATATGCACGTCGTAGAGAGGTCCCTTCTTGTCATGATTTCCTGGTGCATTCTTCAAAAAATGTTTTGTTATAAAAGATTCGATATATGTTCATTCTTCATAACATTTTCGTTATAAAGACTGCACACCATTTTCCTTGTCTTGGCATCCAGTAGTACTGACTCAACAGCAGATAGTTTCCTATGAGTTTCATGGGCTCACAGAGGGCTACTCTTACTTTCTCTGAGTTTTAGTTTACATGAGGTCTGCACAGCATCACAGTAGCTCATCATTGTCTTATGAGCAGCGGAGCAAAGCTTGGACTCAGAGCTTGTGCCATTTATACAGTGAAGAACCAGAGAGAACAAGGTGAATTTGGTGTCAGATAATAATTAAATATGGAGAGAATTTAGAAAAGAAAACTTACTGTAAAAGATGGGGTCCTCACTATTTCCAAAAGGTGACCAAGGATTCAGCCGTCTGAATTTCTAGAGGGTGCTGTTTCCACAGTGGAGGACCAAGGACAGAGAATAGTTTGTCTACTCCAATCTTACTAGTGGGGGGTGATAAATAACAGATCATGATCCTGGGATCACAACTACCGGGCTGACATGATATGGGTTAACTTATGGGTAACATAGTGGAAGGCTCAAATGATCAATAAAGAGATAGCCTAAATGAGGATACCAGGAGGAATTTGGGTAATGTGAAACGCAAACTAATGGCTGTATTCTGAGTAGTCTGAAGACGGAGCTCAGGAGGTATTCAGAGGTGCCTGCATACAGTGCGTGGCATATCCTGGGCATAAGTTGGTCAAGGAGATCACCACTATCGCCTGACCGCCCTCCAGAATTACTAGGGAAGGTTTGTCGAAGAAACCAGATACAGAAGAAGGTGGACCTCAAAAATTCATTAACTAAGTGAGTTACTTTTACTTTTGGAAAATGTTGCACGGATGGTAAAAGTGGAGGGTGGAGACTGACAGGGGTCTTTGAACAAATGTCTCGACTGTGATCACGTTTGCTTGAACTGTTACGCAGCATCCACTCTCACGCCCCATTGAGGCGTTACACCAGTTGGAAAAAAATTGCCAAGGGCCGAAGACCCCTGAAGTACACCTGAGTGTCATTGGCATATAAATGAAACTGTAACCCAGCTTTGCAAAGGGTAACCCATCAAATGTTGAAAATACGTATTGAACAGTAGGGGGCACAACAGTGACCCCTGAGGGATACCACAAGTCGCACCAATTTGTCTGTGCGTATTTATAGAGCATACAATGGTCAACCGTATCAGAGGCAGCCGGCAAAACCAATATGTGCCCTTCACCAGCATTCGCAAGACATAGTTTCAGGTCCTTGCTTGGGACAAGACCCTGACTGTGATGGATCCCAGATCTGACAGCTCTCCACAAAGCTCTGTAGTTGTTTACAGGGTCTTAGCTAACCAGGGTAACAAAGCTAAAGTGGAATAAATACTGAGCACATTTGGGTCTGAAGAGGGTCTTTTCAGAAGCAGGAACATTAATGCAATTGTCAAAGCCTAGGGGGGGGCATACCCTGATGAAGGGAAAGATGTATTAGATCAGTAATAGGTGGGACATTCTATAGAGTTACTTTGCTGACTTTTTCTGTGCAGATGTGCCCTACAGGTTGATGGTGGTGGACAGGTGTCTCCTGCACTCATTTAAAAGGCTATTATTCTGGTGTTATGATGAAGCGAGGCTGGATGTCTTCATGAGACCAAGCGTAGGCAGCAGGTAACCTGCCTGGGAAAATACCAAGCTTCTATCGAGTGTATACATGATGGTCGCCATATCCACACAAGATTAGGAGAATTCTGGCGAATGTGGCACCTACAACAACGAATCAGAAGTCTTGAAAGGTCTAGTTCTGTGCCAGGTCCCTTTAGGAAGACCTCTACTGTCTCCAGCTTTGCATACGTAGCCCAGTATTTCCCTATAGAAGCAAGTCTGTTTAGGAGCTGAGGTCTCCTTGACAGCCCAGCCTGGATGTTGATCACTACTGGAGTGTGTGTCTGGGAACTGGATCCAGTACACTCCGAAGATCTGCCTCTGATTAGCGGCCATCTTGATATCGGACCACATTGCTCCGCCACTGAAAGAAATCCTCTGGCAAATTTCCACAGATTCCCTGACTTTGTGACTTTCAATCTGCTACAATGTGACTATTCACCAGCGGCCTTTGCAGACTGCCTGGCCCTTTCCAATGTCTGGTCAGGAAGCCACAGCTGCAAATCAGCGTAAACAAAAATGAACTAGGACAGGCCCCAGGCAGGCGGAGACCCACATCCTCTGCTTCACACTGGCACTGAAACAGACGGTCATTACCTGGGAGGTTTTGAATTAAGCATAACCTCTGGCATCGCTCTTGGAAACCCTTCAGACCAGACATGTTTCATGCCCATAGGGCCATCAGGGGGGTGCAGTAGGGGTCTCCAGGCAAAGGAGGCTTTTGAGTGGCATTTGGGCATTCCCCCGGCGACATCAACAAAACTGAAGATTAATTACCTGGGAGGCTTTGAATTAATCATTACTGTGTTCATTGCTCTGGCCAACCCTCCCGGTCATTGGTTGCAATCTGCCATGTCATTAGGGAACAAGAAAAACCCATATCTTATCCAGGACTTGTCTCACCCTACAAGGACCAGTTCAGCACAAGCTGCTAAACCAAGTTCATTCTGCACACGACCACAAGCATCGCCAAATATGTTTCAGCCTCATTCGGAATCATCAGGTTGATATAGCTTGGGTCTCTAGGCACATCAGACTGGGCACCAAAGCCAGGGCACACCTACTCCAGGTATGGAACAAGCCTAATTTGCATATGGGTTTTCCCCTCCTTTAATGGCATTGAAGGTTGAACATTATTGTTTGGGTGGTTGCTCTGAGCAATGTCAGAGGTTATGATTACTTTAGATAAATTCAATTAAATGAAAACCTTCTCTAGCCATCAACATTCAGTTTTGCAAATGTCACCCCGAGATTTGAACGGGTATACCCAGGTGTGGTCCCGAGCCTGCTGTGCCTAGAGACTCAAAGCTACAACTCACCGACGATGCCCAATAAAGGCGTGCCATCATTCGCTACATCGTAAAATATGTGAGGAAAACTGAAGTCCACCGAAGCGCACCCTGTGCGGTGCAGCAAACGGTGCCCATCAATATGCAGACTCCACTCTTTCATAATGCCGGTTGTTTCCGTATGGATCCCAGATTCTCTGCCAGATTCTCTGCCGGCATCTCAATGTGATACTGGAGGAGATGCTGACAATTCCCAGCACGGGGCAGGGAAATACGCTGAGCGCCTTTCTCACTGCATGTCCTGCTCCGCACGGGGCAACCAAAATCAAAATGGCCGAAGGTGAAAAATATGATGTGTTTGTCCCCTTTTTATTGCCTCTGGACCACTTTCCACCCACCTCACACTGAGTGCATCCATCTTTCCCTAAGCTGCAGTATGACAGGCTACTAAGGGTGCTCTTCATTCCCTAAGGAGCACCGACAACCCATGCTCCCTTACTCGTTAGCACTAACCATTTCTCCCTGTTTCAAATGTATAAACGGTGCAAGTAGGGCAAACCGAAATGTGGTGTACGGGCTGCACTTCTGCCCGCATAATATTATACCGTTATAGCCCCTAGCCAACTCTAAGTGTTCGGAACAGACAGAGCAAAGCCAGGCTGCAACTCCTGTATGAATGACTGTCGATCTAGCAGCGATCAGTCAATATGTCTTGTGACGAATCCCAGGGTATTGTCACTGTTTCCATGGGTGATGCCCCTTCCCTTGATGCTAGGGAGGTGAAGCTGCTACACAATATTCGCACCGGGGGTGATACTCAGTCGGTGGATCTCACTGGGGGGAATCCCTCCATGGGACCAGTGATGATTGCCCTGGGAGTATGCAGTATTCCCCTCCTTCATTTCAGTACTCTCCTTGAATATTCCCCACTCAGTTCTGTAGACCCCCACACCTCTATGTATTTTTGTAGAATAGAGGATTTCACTCATGTACATAATACTGGGACGAGGAAGAGTAAGGCTTGCCCAGGTGGAGTGACCATAATCATTGCCACGAAAAAGATCAATTAAGGAGGCCAAAGCCCACCACTGAACCAACATACACGGTACAGTCTACGACAGACTGCTCCAATGATAAAAAGTAAGGAAGGCCTGCCAGGCCAAGTCAGGGCAGGCTAGCCCTGGATGAGCGAGGAACCAGATGCCAGTTCCGTGGCAAGAGACCCGAGAAGCAGGGCACAAGATGCTACCAAGCAGGAACAAGTGTCTCTAAAGCAGGGTTGTCCAATATACTGCCCGTGGGCCACAATGCGGCCCTCCAAGCCATTTTATGTCGCCCGCGAGGCAGATTTATTTATTTATGCAATATTTGTCGGGTACCTATATCCGACAAACATTGAATAAATAAATCAACCGGGTCGTAGGTTCCGGAAGGGCTGGGGCTAGGTCAGTGCCTGCCTTCTCAACCTCGCTTTGCAGAGCTTCCAGAACGGGCCAAACCCCTGCCCTCTTGCCTGCAACTTTCCCCTTATGTATTGGTGAAAGAAAGAAAAGGTCACGTGTGTTAGTAGGTTGGTTGCGCACAGAGCCCCTGGTCTTGTTTCAGAATTCTGCTGCAGTCAAGAGGGCCAGCATTCACTGGAGGGGTGAAGTGCACTGGCACCTAACATCAGACTTGTGCGCCCATGATATCAGGTCCCCCTGTTGTTCTTGAAGCCACCCTGCCCTGGCTCTGTTTAACCGCAATACTTGCCTCCAACATTAAGAAGGCCCAGCCAGCTCCTTGGGGCGAGTGCGGCGGGGCGCAGCTGGCAACCAGCTGCCGCCGCTGGCCCCATCCGAGCACTGAGCGGGCACGGTCGGGCCTTGCCTTCACGGCGTTGCCGTGTCCTGCTGGGGGCACCCCGCCTGAGACGCTCTTGTTAAGCGGGGTGATCTGTCGGCCCAGGAGGGCCATGGACCCGTCTGGGTCCGACAGGCCAGTGGACACACTGCACCAGGCCTGCACGCAATCCGAATGGGCTTGCTGGCTGGCGGCCAGGCCCAAATTTATGCAAATCTCGGGCTCAGAAGGGCCTGATGAAAGGAACTGTGCTACAATGTGCCTCTTCTGCTGGGCTCTGTCTGCCGGAGCTTCCCCTACACGTGGGACAGGCGGCTCTGCAGACGCTCAGGGCTTCTGGGAGGGCCGGCCTTCTCACCCTCGCTTAGCGGGCTTCCAGAACGGGCCCGACCCCTGCCCTCTTGCTTGCAACCCCTACTTACATGGGTGGGGGGGGAGAATCTTTTTATTTTGATTTGGTAAGCTGATAAATCAACCTTTCAAATATTACATTCCATTACTACAGTTCTATGACATTGCATAAGTGATCACTACATATCTAGTCATTCACAGTACAAATTCTTCAATTACAACAAAATGATATAAAAATAAAAATGAAATGCCATACTAAACTAAAAACACAGAAATCTCAATTTCCATGCTATCAAATTAAAACTGACATCAATAAAACAAGAAAACAGGCTACCAATCTTTATCCAGAATAGCGACAACATTTAGGAGCCCACCCATACTCCAAAAAGAACCTAGGGTAAATCACTTTGCTTACCACACTGCCAACTACCGGGAGGATCGAGTCTAAAAAATGAACTATCGCCACTCTTGTCGCTTGCTTGGTATTCAAAAAAATCATTTGCCAATTTTGATTTGTTTGAACAGGGCGATAGATGGCAAACAACACTTTAAAATGTATATTGCGTTTGGCATCTAACAAAAGGCAAACAACTATTAAGTGTTGTAAGGTTTCCTTCTTCAAGGTGTTTTTACAGAAGCGACAGTAATTTCGAGCTCTGGGTATTTGGTTGCGTCTGGCTAACATATCTTTAGTGTGCCAAAGGTTGGGTACGAATATAGGGAGAAGGGCATGCCAACAGATAATCAGCTGGCTCACAATATCGTTTCGTGCCGAATAGCAGTACATCAAAATCTTTGTATGTATATCATTTTGTTTGATTGGAGCACCAGTCAAACTGAAAAATGTTGGTTTTTTCTTGCCCAGGGTTTTGTAAAAGCAAGTCAATGGTAACTAACGCATCTGTCATAGCATTCAGCATGTGTTGTCGCCAACAAGATGGAAAAGTATCACTGGAGACTAATAGATAGCGTGCTACTACGCTCAGCATGTTTACCGCAGAAATCCCCACCAAACATTTCCTCAATAGAGAATGCATAAGCCACATAACTTGTGAATGGACTGACAATAAGCACAGTTCAAACCATATTATCGGCAAAGGGGTACAGTTTGGTAACCGCAATACTTTCCAGAACCAAGACTCCAACCTATCCCAGTCTGCATGTTCTTTCGGAGCTCGTGTTTCAGATCCATACAATAATATGAGTATTACTTTCTGATGATAAAATGTAAGAATATGTTTATTTGAAAGTTTCCCATATTTATAGGCTAACATTTTTGCCTGTGATATTCATGTGCGCAGTCCAAAGCATACGTGTCATGTTCTGGATCACAAGAAATGAAGAGGCCCAGATATTTATATTGAAAGACCACCTGCAGCTCTATATTCTGTAATTTCCACTTGTATCTCGTTTGTCTGGTTCTCCGACAATAATTACAAACGAGGATCTGCGTCTTTCCAGTATTGATCGATAAATGATTTGCGTGGCCATAAACTTCAAGTTTGGACAATAGGTTTTGGAGGTCACGCGGTGTTTGGGACAATAAAACCAAATCGTCTGCATATCAAAGCCAAACGATTTTCTGAAGACCACGTTTTGGAGCATCCCCTATGGCCTCAACTTATGTTTCAGGGTGAACAGTGTTGAGGCCAAAATAGACCCCTGGTTAAGTCCTCTTAATGTGGAGAAGATGAAGGATTGTGAGACAATCTAACTTGCATTGTGGGCTCAGTGTGAAGATGCACCATCAATGCAAGTAGCGAGGGTGGACATTTGAAATGTTGCAGCTTTCGATATAATAGGAGCCGATCAATGGAATCGAAAGCCACCCTGAAAGCCACCTACAAATGCCAGATATATCGGAAGCTTCCATTTAGCAAATTGTGCTTTAAGCATGTTAAGTGTGATGATGTTGGGTGATGTGCCCAACGCAGCTACAAACCCTGCTTGGAATGGGTCTCGCACGTGACACTTTAGAGTCCAAGCATTTAGGTCTTTCCAGATGAGTCTGCTGAAAATACTTCCCGGTGCATCCAGCAAAGCTATTGGCCTATAGCTCGTTGGAAGAAGCCAGTCTCCTTTTTTATATATAGGTAAGACAATCGATGGATTGAGGCACCTTTTGTGTGTGGTTAATGGCTGTAAAGATGTCAAATAGAATGGAAGCCCAGAGTGCAGGGTGTTGCTTGAACATAGAGTTGGAGAGACCTTCAGGTCCTGGAGCTCAAGAGCCACTTATTCTGTCGATGAGGAAAAGAATCTCATCTAACTGAAATTCAAGATGAAATCATTTAACCACATCGACAGAATCCAAACTGCTGGCCCCTGAAACAAGAGAATATAGTTGGGTGTAATGTGAAGTCCACTTTGCTGCAGGTACCCCGTTGGCTTGAACGATAGTTTGGGAACCATGTATAGAATGATTTAATATTGCCCATATGTTTGCTGTGTTCTTAGATTCAAGAGCATATAACATTTGAGCACCATCAGACTCATAAAGTGATAAAGTGAGGCCTTCTGGTTACGTAGCCAGTTCTTGTAGTTGGTGCGTAGTTGTATTAGCATATGTGCCCTTTGCTCAGAGGAGTAATTTAGGACTTGCCTTTTTTGCAATTTATGATTATAAACATGAAGTTTTGGTTTGGACCCAACTTTTGTATGCGTGTGATGTTGAAACATTGCATCATGTCGCTATATGCTAGATTGTGAGGAGGGCATCCCGAGCAATCTATGTCTAACTCATGAGCAAGGAATAAACCAAAGGCTTCAATTGTGTGCTCTGACCATCATAGTCTATTCTGCTGATTACTCACCAAAATGTGAACAGGGAGAACAGATCATTGCTATCCTTACCTGCACTTCCAGACAAGCATCTCATTAAAAGAATATCTTGATCGCTTTCATTCGTTTCCACAACGCAAAAATCAGTGACAGAAGAAAAAAGGACATCATTGACATAGACGTAATACGAAATGTAGGCCGAGCTACCTCTGCACTACGTTGGGTGTGCAGGGGAATCAGACAAGCATGTTCCATTCAGCATGTGTAGGCTTCGAGCCTCAACACAACTCCTCCACATATGCAGCCTTACTCCATCAGATGCACCGTCCAATACCATACATTGTACATGAGGTATGGGGTTCTAATAAAGGCTGATCAAGGCAACGGAGGTGGACTCAATGAAACCTTTCACCAGCTGCAAATGTGCATTGGGGGGTGCCCGGGACTCAGATCTTAGACCTAGACCTCCTTGAACAGCAATTAAGAGTCCAGAGGAAGGTCTACCCCAGTCTGCTTTTAGTGCAGGGTTGAGATGGATTTCATAGTTATCCCATCCTGGTGGAGATAACATCCACGTCTCTTGCAAGAGAACCACAGCATGTTTACCAATATGGTTAATGTCATTATTTAAAAGAGGGCGAAACCCCCTCGTATTCCAACTCAAGAGGGAGATTTCATGTGACTTTAGTGGAGAAGATAGCTATTTACAGCCATTGTTACATTTTGTGCATTGTGCAAAACTAGGAGTTTGATAGATGGATTTCGAAGCCCCAATATTTGTTTTGTGTGAGGTTTGATTTTTCAACTGAGACATTATTCCCATTTGTGATTATTGGTGAAAGAAAGAAAAGGCAAAGTGTGCACTAGACCTGCTAGGTTGGTTGCACACAGAGCCCCTGGTCTTGTGGTAGAATTTATTTTTCTGCAGCCTCCTGTTCCTCCCCTTCTTTGGCCTCCTTCCCCTTCTGTTCCTCAACTGCTCTTTTCACATCACATTTTGCCCCCACTTTCTCCTCCTCTTCTCTTCCTATCTGCTCCACGTCACAGCCTCCATCCTCATCTCCTCTGCCAGCCTCTCCTTTCTTCAACTATCACTCCTACCTGTTCTCGAAATTCCTGCACCCTCTTTTTTTCTAGTGTCAGGTTTTACACTCCAATGTCCCCTTCTCCTGGAAAGGTCATGCAGTGAGGGTCCACGACCCGGTTAATATTTATTTATTCAATGTTTGGCAGATACATGGACCCGCCTTATTTACTTACTTATGCAATGTTTGTGGGACACCTTTATCCCACAAACATTGCATCAATAAATAAATATACAGGTATCCCACAAACATTTGATGAATACATAAATACCCCTATTAACATCACACACATGCAGCCACCCAACTGCTTTCAGAGAGGAGCTGCCGGAGCTGTGCTGAGTGTGCTTCAAAAGAAAACATTGCTTATGGTGAACAGAAATCACCCGGTTTGAATAGTACCCAGGGGGAGTTTTTTTTAGTAAAATTGGATGCAAATTGTGCTTTTATTTTGTTTACTTGTTTATTTATAGTTCAACACACAGGATAACAGAGCATTAACGATGCTTACATCTCAGAACAGGGCATATCAGACCATAGTGTCCCGTCCCCCACCCCCAAATTCCCGGAAGGCAGTGATACGTGTCTCATTCGGCCTGGGCAGAGGGCTCTCGCGATCAAGCGTGGTTTGAAGGTCAGAGCCGGGTAGTTCTGGTCATAGTCCAGGACCGGGGCCCAAATGTCGGTAAATCGGTAGAGCAGACCCGCTTTGGCTGCCGTGACCTTTTCTGCTATCAATATGTCCCATAATTTATGCCACCATAGAGTCATCAGTGGTCTGTCCGTGGACTTCCAGGTGCGGGCCACCGTGATTTTGGCGGCCAATAGAAGTTGGGATATCAGCGCCGCCCTCCTCCCCGTTCTCGGGTATACGCCCTGGAGTGGGATTCCCAGGAGGACCTGCTCGGGCATCAAGGGGATTACGACCTGGGTGATGTCCCGAACGGTGGCAAGACACTGGTTCCAAAATTTCTTCACTCTAGGGCAAGACCACCACATGTGGAAGTAGGAACCTGGGTTGCCGCAGAGGCGCCAGCAGTGGGGGTCCAAGGCGCTCTGAAAGTGGTGGAGGCGTAGGGGAGGGTAATACCAACGCAACAGGAGTTTGTGGGCGCATTCCCGGTTGGTGACGCAGCGGGATGCCGTGCGTGTTCTGGTCCAGATATCCACCCATGTGTGGTCCTCAATTGCATGGCCCAGGTCCGCTTCCCAGTGGCCCATATAGGAGGGCCTGACACGGAGGGGGTCTTCCAGCAATAGTTTGTAGAGGTCCAAGATCTTTCCCCGGGCTGGCAGGTCCTTCATTGTGAGCTCCAGCGGGGCCGGGGGCCTTGTTGCGGCTGCCTGGGTCTGGGGGTGGGAGCACCAGTGCCTCAGTTGAGCATAGGTAAATCTGTCTGCCTCCGTTAGCTGGAAGGTTGATTTACAGAGTTCGAAGGAGAGGGGGACACCCCCTTCAACGAATTGCCCCAGAGTTTCGAGGCCTCCTGCCCCCCAGTTCCTAAAATTCCATGGACGGGCCCCCGGGGCGAAGGCGGGGTTGAGGAAAATCAGGGAGGATGCGCTGAAGCCTCCTGGGATGTCTCCCCGTTTGCGGGCCCACTCCCATGCCTTTATCAATTGCTTCGTGGCGATCAGCACATCGGGCCAGGTGCGGCGTAGCGCGGTAGGAATGAACGGGAGGAAGCGGAGCGGGAGAGGGAGGCGGGATTGTTCAATCTCTATCCATTTCGGGGGTCCGGAGGCGAGGTCCCATGCTTGGAAGTGGGCCAGTTGCGCTGCAATATATTATTTTCGAAGGTCCGGCACCCCAAGTCCCCCCAATCTCGTGCTGGCCATCACCGTTCTCCGAGGGATCAGTGGTTTCTTGCCCTTCCAGATGAAGACACTGATTTTCCTTTGAAGTCGTTGCAAAGGGGGTAGGGGAATTGCGGTTGGGAGGGCAGCGCACATATAGAGAAAGCGAGGAAGGAGATTCATTTTGCTCGTCGTTATGCGCCCCAGCAGTGAGATCTCTTGGGTTTGCCAGCAGGCTAGGTCCTTTTCCAATTCCGCGAAAAGTGGGGGGAAGTTGACCTGGTAGACCTTTGTTGGGTCGGCGGGAATCCGGACCCCTAGGTATGGGATTGCTTGGGTGCTCCATTGGAACGGGCTGTGGCTCTCCAGGGCTTCCCTTTCGCCTGGGGGCAGGCCCACTCTGAGTGCAATCGATTTGTGGAAATTGATAGCGAAACCTGAGACTCTCCCGAAGGCCCGGAATTCAGCCAGGGCCGTACTCATGGAATTTCTGATGTTTGTGATGGTCAGGAGTACATTGTCCGCATAGAGAGCAATTTTGTGGTGGGTTGTGCCAATCCTCAGGCCAGGGGCCCTCGGCTTTAGACTCTTAATGGCCTCCTCCACTTCCTCATTGGTGATAGGTGTCTCTAGTTCCTCTCTCGCCTCTGGTTTAAAAGGCGGTAGCAACGCCTCCTGAATGTAGGAGTTCTGCTCATCTGGGTCCCGCAGGACAGCCGTCATTATTTCTTATTGGTGGGCGACCGCCAGCCGTAGTTTTTCGCCTTCCGTGTGATGGATCTTCCCTTGTGCGTCGCGGAGACCCAGGATGAAGTTTCTGCTCTTTTCCTTGGCCAGCTTGCTGACCAGTAGTTTATTAGCTTTATTGTGATGAGCGTAGTACCACTGTTAGGTTCTGGTCAGCAGATTAGCTGTAGCATCAGCGTGGTGCGCCTCAAGTCTTTTTCTTGCCATTTGTAGGACCTTATAGGACCTCAGGGACCAGCCCTTACATTTATAGGTGGTTTCGGCCTCATGAACCGCAGCTTCCAAAGTGGCACGAGTTGCCCTCATCTATTTGTGGTACGCGGCTCCTTGGGCGATCAGCTCTCCTCTAAGCATCGCCTTCATGGCGTCCCAGGTATTAGCCGGGGAGGTGTCCTCGTCGGGGTTTTCCGCAAAGAAGTTTCTGATGGTTCTGGCGATCGTGTCTCTCGTCACCATGTTCCCCAAGGTAGGGTCGTATAAGGCCCATTGGCGGCGGGGAGGGGGATCCGGGTCGTGTGCCCGCAGGGTCAGCGAGACCGGAGCGTGGTCTGAGAGGATCCGGGAGCCAATTGTGACATTGTCCGTAAAGGTCAGGATCTGAGGGGAGACCAGTAATAAGTCTATTCTGGAGAAGGTACGGTGGACCTATGAATAGAAGGTAAAGTCTTTTTCCTCTGGAGTCAGCACTCTCCAGGAGTCAACGACGTTCAGGGTGCGGAATAAGCAGAGCAGGGCAGTTGCCAAGTTCAGGTCCCTGGCCGTTGGGGGGTGAGATCTATCCCTGAGGGGGTCCGGGACCCCACTGAAGTCACCGCCGAACCCCACTTGCCCGTCAATAAATGGAAGAAGGGATTCCTCCAAGTCCTGATAGAATCCCACCTGGTGCTCATTCAGGGCGTATGCCGAGAATAAGGTGTAAAGTTGGCCGAGGACAGAGCACTTAACCGCCACAAATCGGCCCTTGGGGCAACTCAGCGAGTCCAGGATCTGGGGCCGTGAGTCCTTAGCGAAAAGAATAGCGGTACCTCCCTTCTTGGTTCCATTGGAGGCGAGGAATTGAAGAGGATAGAGTCTACTTCGTAAGCGAGAGAAGTCTGCTGGGAGTAGGTGCGTTTCTGGTAAAAAAGCAATTGAGGTCCCCTCATTGTGCAGTCTTTGGAGGATGGATTTGCTCTTCAGGGGGGAATTCAAGCCTCTGACGTTTAAGGTGGTGAACTTTAATTTTAGGTGTGGGGGCTGGTGCTCTAAGTCCAATTTCTGTGGGGGGGAATGGGAATGGGTTAGGTCGGCCATAGCTGTGAGGAATACGCTGCATTGGGGTCTCCTGTGGCTGAGGGTTTTTTAGAAATGGTCTCCAACGGGAGATAAGAACTTCCAACGTCGGCCTCCAACGGGAGGGCCAAACTGTGACCGGGTGGGTCGATTTTGAGTGGCTCCCCCGGCCACTACGGATGTCACAAAGTGATATCTCCAACATAGTTCAGAGTCTCTCCAGGGGTAAAAAAGGTGACATCCACCCTGGAGGAGGGTATTGACTGCATTGGGTCCGCGGCGAGCTTGCAGGAATTCTGGTGGTTCCTGCGCTATGTGTGCTTCGGAGCTAACAGCCCCTGTTATCTAGGTTTACGGTTTCTGTGCACCCTTGACCACGGGGTCCGCCTTGGCTTGGGCGAGGCGGCGACTTGTCCAAAACTTGTCTGGCTCTAAGAGTGTGGTTCTGTATTCCCAGGGGAGTCCGGGTGGAGGATGGATGCTGCGTCGACCAGGTGACTAATGGTGCGGGGAGTGCCCTTATACGAAAACTGTAGTGCCGTGGGGAACAACCAGCGATAGCGGATCTGTTGGTCTCGCAGGAAGAGCGAGAGAGGGCGCAGCAGCCTGCGCTTCTGAAGGGTTAAGGGGGAAAGATCCTGGAAAATCTGTAATGGGGAGCACTGGAAGGAGAGTTCATCCTTTGAGCGGCCTATTGCTAAGATGGCCTCCTTGGTAGTGTACAAGTACACTCTTAAGATGACGTCCGGAGGGGGATCCGTATCCGATCCTCGGCGGGGGCGCAACTGATGAGTGCGGTCAAGCAGGAGCTGCGTCTCATCCAGGTATGGCAGCATGGATTGAAAAAAGAGGCTTATGTATCCGGGAAACTCCTTATCAGTGATCGCGGAGGGGACCCCGCGAATGCGGAGGTTATTGCACCGGGAGCGATTCTCCAAATCCTCCTGTTTAAACTCGAGAATTTTGGTTCTGTTCATTAGAGCCTGGATGGAACGCTGGACCTCTGTTAATGCATTAGAGTGATCCCTAGCCAGCTCCTCGGACTCCCCCAACCTATGTTCGATGTTGCTGACTCGTTTTCTGTTTGCTCCAGTTTGGTCGTTAGTTCGGCCATGCAGGACCTGAATTCCGACTTAATGTGGGTCATGAAAGCCTGGAAGTCTTCTTTAGTTGCGAGCGACCCTTTATCTTTGCTGGATTTCTGGGGGGTGAGTTTGGGGGGGTCGGTCTTCTTCCCCCTCTCCGGGGCCAGCAGCATGGTGGAGATGTCACCAGATTTAGTGGATTTTAAAGCTTTAGTCATGGCCCCAAGGTGAAGGACCGCTTCAGGGGGCTCGGCAACTGCGCACCGGGACTCCAGGCGCCGGTCAGAGGGTCCGGGGATAGCAAGGGCTAGAGAGATGGAGTGGGCCGGGGCACCCCAGGAGGCTGTACAGATAGTCAATGGTCAAATCCCCTCAATAGTGGTCAAATACCTTGGTGGCGCCGCTCCTAGAGGCCGGGTGGTTGCAGGTCCGCAGGTCTCCTTCCGTGGATTAGGCCGAGCTGCAGGGGTCGTAGGTCTGCTCCCTTCGGCTGTAGGAACTGGGGTCGGCAGGTGGGCAGGGGCACCCCAGGAAGTCAGTGGCGTAGCTTAGGCTGCAGAAGAAGGGGAGCAGCTCCTCTGGGCCACAGAGAAGCAAACGTCAAGCCGCACCACTGGAGGGAGGCAGCGGGCGAGGGCCGGAAGATGGAGCCGGCGGCTCAGACCCCGCAGGCAGGCTCATGCGCACGGAGGACCCACGGGCCAAAAGTCCTGGGCCAGCAGGTGTTGAAGGGAGGGGCCGCTCAGCTAAGCAGCGCCTGCATCGGCGTAACTACGGTTGAAGCTGGAGGGGGTCCGGTCTCCGAAGCTGGGCCCTGGCGGGCTAAATGCGGCCAACGAGCCGTGGGGGGAGGGGCACACAGGAGCAATCGCCATCTTGGGGGATCATCATGCTGGCGCCGGAGAGCCGCCCTTGCCGCGTTTCGGCAAGCCCGGGCCCTTTAAGCACCCAGAGTGCGGACGGCGATGCAGGGGAGGCTTCCGCAGCACATCTCAGGTCGTGCGGATGAGTGGCATGGCAGGAACCGGAGGAATTATGTTAATGGCCGCGGACCCGTGCGGAGGCCATCAATGGAGCTGCCACATCGCTGGCGCTCCAGGCCACGCCCCCCAAATTGTGCATTTTGACGAATATTTACTCGGCATCACTGGTCAAAACTATTATCTGCATAGTGAAGTAACTCAATTAGGTTCACCTTTGGGTGATCGTTTTCCACATTTTATCTGTTGAATGGGATTATGCTTCTTTCATTAGCACAGTAGTAATGAATGGGTATTACAGAGATAAGCTGCCATATGTATTGGGCACAACACTGCACAGGCAGCATCAATCATTAAGACAGAAGTCATGAGTGTGTACTACAGAGATAAGCTGCCATATGTATTGGGCACAACACTGCACAGGCAGCATCAATCATTAAGACAGAAGTCATGAATGTGTATTACAGAGATAAGCTGCCATATGTATTGGGCACACTGCACATGCTCAGGCAGCATCAATCATTACCACAGAAGTGATGAATGTGTACTACAGAGATAAGCTGCCATATGTATTGGGCACACTGCACAGGCAGCATCACTCATTACCACAGAAGTAATGAATGTGTATTACAGAGATAAGCTGCCATATGTATTGGGCACACTGCACAGGCAGCATCAATCATTAACACAGAAGTAATGCATGTGTATTACAGAGATAAGCTGCCATATGTATTGGGCACACTGCACATGCACAGGCAACATCAATCATTACCACAGAAGTAATGAATGTGTATTACAGAGATAAGCTGGCGTATGTATTGGGCACACTGCACAGGCAGCATCAATCATTACCACAGAAGTAATGAATGTGCATCACAGAGATAAGCTGCCATATGTATTGGGCACACTGCACAGGCAGCATCAATCATTACCACAGAAGTAATGAATGTGTATTACAGAGATAAGCTGCCATATGTATTGGGCACACTGCACATGCTCAGGCAGCATCAATCATTACCACAGAAGTGATGAATGTGTATCACAGAGATAAGCTGGCATATGTATTGGGCACACTGCACAGGCAGCATCAATCATTACCACAGAAGTAATGAATGTGCATCACAGAGATAAGCTGGCATATGTATTGGGCACACTGCACAGGCAGCATCAATCATTACCACAGAAGTAATGAATGTGCATCACAGAGATAAGCTGCCATATGTATTGGGCACACTGCACAGGCAACATCAATCATTACCACAGTAGTAATGAATGTGTATTACAGAGATAAGCTGCCATATGTATTGGGCACACTGCACATGCTCAGGCAGCATCAATCATTACCACAGAAGTAATGAATGTGTATTACAGAGATAAGCTGCCATATGTATTGGGCACACTGCACAGGCAGCATCAATCATTAACACAGAAGTAATGAATGTGTATTACAGAGATAAGCTGGCATATGTATTGGGCACACTGCACATGCTCAGGCAGCATCAATCATTACCACAGAAGTGATGAATGTGTACTACAGAGATAAGCTGCCATATGTATTGGGCACACTGCACAGGCAGCATCACTCATTACCACAGAAGTAATGAATGTGTATTACAGAGATAAGCTGCCATATGTATTGGGCACACTGCACAGGCAGCATCAATCATTAACACAGAAGTAATGCATGTGTATTACAGAGATAAGCTGCCATATGTATTGGGCACACTGCACATGCACAGGCAACATCAATCATTACCACAGAAGTAATGAATGTGTATTACAGAGATAAGCTGGCGTATGTATTGGGCACACTGCACAGGCAGCATCAATCATTACCACAGAAGTAATGAATGTGCATCACAGAGATAAGCTGCCATATGTATTGGGCACACTGCACAGGCAGCATCAATCATTACCACAGAAGTAATGAATGTGTATTACAGAGATAAGCTGCCATATGTATTGGGCACACTGCACATGCTCAGGCAGCATCAATCATTACCACAGAAGTGATGAATGTGTATCACAGAGATAAGCTGGCATATGTATTGGGCACACTGCACAGGCAGCATCAATCATTACCACAGAAGTAATGAATGTGCATCACAGAGATAAGCTGGTATATGTATTGGGCACACTGCACAGGCAGCATCAATCATTACCACAGAAGTAATGAATGTGCATCACAGAGATAAGCTGCCATATGTATTGGGCACACTGCACAGGCAACATCAATCATTACCACAGAAGTAATGAATGTGTATTACAGAGATAAGCTGCCATATGTATTGGGCACACTGCACATGCACAGGCAACATCAATCATTACCACAGAAGTGATGAATGTGTATCACAGAGATAAGCTGGCATATGTATTGGGCACACTGCACAGGCAGCATCAATCATTACCACAGAAGTAATGAATGTGCATCACAGAGATAAGCTGCCATATGTATTGGGCACACTGCACAGGCAGCATCAATCATTACCACAGAAGTAATGAATGTGTATTACAGAGATAAACTGGCATATGTATTGGGCACACTGCACAGGCAGCATCAATCATTACCACAGAAGTAATGAATGTGTATTACAGAGATAAGCTGCCATATGTATTGGGCACACTGCACAGGCAGCATCAATCATTACCACAGAAGTAATGAATGTGCATCACAGAGATAAGCTGCCATATGTATTGGGCACACTGCACAGGCAGCATCAATCATTACCACAGAAGTAATGAATGTGTATTACAGAGATAAACTGGCATATGTATTGGGCACACTGCACATGCACAGGCAACATCAATCATTACCACAGAAGTAATGAATGTGTATTACAGCGATAAGCTGCCATATGTATTGGGCACACTGCACAGGCAGCATCAATCATTACCACAGAAGTAATGAATGTGTATTACAGAGATAAGCTGCCATATGTATTGGGCACACTGCACATGCTCAGGCAGCATCAATCATTACCACAGAAGTAATGCATGTGTATTACAGAGATAAGCTGCCATATGTATTGGGCACACTGCACAGGCAGCATCAATCATTACCACAGAAGTAATGAATGTGTATTACAGAGATAAACTGGCATATGTATTGGGCACACTGCACAGGCAGCATCAATCATTACCACAGAAGTAATGAATGTGTATTACAGAGATAAGCTGCCATATGTATTGGGCACACTGCACAGGCAGCATCAATCATTACCACAGAAGTAATGAATGTGCATCACAGAGATAAGCTGCCATATGTATTGGGCACACTGCACAGGCAGCATCAATCATTACCACAGAAGTAATGAATGTGTATTACAGAGATAAACTGGCATATGTATTGGGCACACTGCACATGCACAGGCAACATCAATCATTACCACAGAAGTAATGAATGTGTATTACAGAGATAAGCTGCCATATGTATTGGGCACACTGCACAGGCAGCATCAATCATTACCACAGAAGTAATGAATGTGTATTACAGAGATAAGCTGCCATATGTATTGGGCACACTGCACATGCACAGGCAACATCAATCATTACCACAGAAGTAATGAATGTGTATTACAGAGATAAGCTGCCATATGTATTGGGCACACTGCACAGGCAGCATCAATCATTACCACAGAAGTAATGAATGTGCATCACAGAGATAAGCTGCCATATGTATTGGGCACACTGCACAGGCAGCATCAATCATTACCACAGAAGTAATGAATGTGCATCACAGAGATAAGCTGCCATATGTATTGGGCACACTGCACATGCTCAGGCAGCATCAATCATTACCACAGAAGTGATGAATGTGTACTACAGAGATAAGCTGCCATATGTATTGGGCACACTGCACAGGCAGCATCACTCATTACCACAGAAGTAATGAATGTGTATTACAGAGATAAGCTGCCATATGTATTGGGCACACTGCACAGGCAGCATCAATCATTAACACAGAAGTAATGCATGTGTATTACAGAGATAAGCTGCCATATGTATTGGGCACACTGCACATGCACAGGCAACATCAATCATTACCACAGAAGTAATGAATGTGTATTACAGAGATAAGCTGGCGTATGTATTGGGCACACTGCACAGGCAGCATCAATCATTACCACAGAAGTAATGAATGTGCATCACAGAGATAAGCTGCCATATGTATTGGGCACACTGCACAGGCAGCATCAATCATTACCACAGAAGTAATGAATGTGTATTACAGAGATAAGCTGCCATATGTATTGGGCACACTGCACATGCTCAGGCAGCATCAATCATTACCACAGAAGTGATGAATGTGTATCACAGAGATAAGCTGGCATATGTATTGGGCACACTGCACAGGCAGCATCAATCATTACCACAGAAGTAATGAATGTGCATCACAGAGATAAGCTGGCATATGTATTGGGCACACTGCACAGGCAGCATCAATCATTACCACAGAAGTAATGAATGTGCATCACAGAGATAAGCTGCCATATGTATTGGGCACACTGCACAGGCAACATCAATCATTACCACAGTAGTAATGAATGTGTATTACAGAGATAAGCTGCCATATGTATTGGGCACACTGCACATGCTCAGGCAGCATCAATCATTACCACAGAAGTAATGAATGTGTATTACAGAGATAAGCTGCCATATGTATTGGGCACACTGCACAGGCAGCATCAATCATTAACACAGAAGTAATGAATGTGTATTACAGAGATAAGCTGGCATATGTATTGGGCACACTGCACATGCTCAGGCAGCATCAATCATTACCACAGAAGTGATGAATGTGTACTACAGAGATAAGCTGCCATATGTATTGGGCACACTGCACAGGCAGCATCACTCATTACCACAGAAGTAATGAATGTGTATTACAGAGATAAGCTGCCATATGTATTGGGCACACTGCACAGGCAGCATCAATCATTAACACAGAAGTAATGCATGTGTATTACAGAGATAAGCTGCCATATGTATTGGGCACACTGCACATGCACAGGCAACATCAATCATTACCACAGAAGTAATGAATGTGTATTACAGAGATAAGCTGGCGTATGTATTGGGCACACTGCACAGGCAGCATCAATCATTACCACAGAAGTAATGAATGTGCATCACAGAGATAAGCTGCCATATGTATTGGGCACACTGCACAGGCAGCATCAATCATTACCACAGAAGTAATGAATGTGTATTACAGAGATAAGCTGCCATATGTATTGGGCACACTGCACATGCTCAGGCAGCATCAATCATTACCACAGAAGTGATGAATGTGTATCACAGAGATAAGCTGGCATATGTATTGGGCACACTGCACAGGCAGCATCAATCATTACCACAGAAGTAATGAATGTGCATCACAGAGATAAGCTGGTATATGTATTGGGCACACTGCACAGGCAGCATCAATCATTACCACAGAAGTAATGAATGTGCATCACAGAGATAAGCTGCCATATGTATTGGGCACACTGCACAGGCAACATCAATCATTACCACAGAAGTAATGAATGTGTATTACAGAGATAAGCTGCCATATGTATTGGGCACACTGCACATGCACAGGCAACATCAATCATTACCACAGAAGTGATGAATGTGTATCACAGAGATAAGCTGGCATATGTATTGGGCACACTGCACAGGCAGCATCAATCATTACCACAGAAGTAATGAATGTGCATCACAGAGATAAGCTGCCATATGTATTGGGCACACTGCACAGGCAGCATCAATCATTACCACAGAAGTAATGAATGTGTATTACAGAGATAAACTGGCATATGTATTGGGCACACTGCACAGGCAGCATCAATCATTACCACAGAAGTAATGAATGTGTATTACAGAGATAAGCTGCCATATGTATTGGGCACACTGCACAGGCAGCATCAATCATTACCACAGAAGTAATGAATGTGCATCACAGAGATAAGCTGCCATATGTATTGGGCACACTGCACAGGCAGCATCAATCATTACCACAGAAGTAATGAATGTGTATTACAGAGATAAACTGGCATATGTATTGGGCACACTGCACATGCACAGGCAACATCAATCATTACCACAGAAGTAATGAATGTGTATTACAGAGATAAGCTGCCATATGTATTGGGCACACTGCACAGGCAGCATCAATCATTACCACAGAAGTAATGAATGTGTATTACAGAGATAAGCTGCCATATGTATTGGGCACACTGCACATGCTCAGGCAGCATCAATCATTACCACAGAAGTAATGCATGTGTATTACAGAGATAAGCTGCCATATGTATTGGGCACACTGCACAGGCAGCATCAATCATTACCACAGAAGTAATGAATGTGTATTACAGAGATAAACTGGCATATGTATTGGGCACACTGCACAGGCAGCATCAATCATTACCACAGAAGTAATGAATGTGTATTACAGAGATAAGCTGCCATATGTATTGGGCACACTGCACAGGCAGCATCAATCATTACCACAGAAGTAATGAATGTGCATCACAGAGATAAGCTGCCATATGTATTGGGCACACTGCACAGGCAGCATCAATCATTACCACAGAAGTAATGAATGTGTATTACAGAGATAAACTGGCATATGTATTGGGCACACTGCACATGCACAGGCAACATCAATCATTACCACAGAAGTAATGAATGTGTATTACAGAGATAAGCTGCCATATGTATTGGGCACACTGCACAGGCAGCATCAATCATTACCACAGAAGTAATGAATGTGTATTACAGAGATAAGCTGCCATATGTATTGGGCACACTGCACATGCACAGGCAACATCAATCATTACCACAGAAGTAATGAATGTGTATTACAGAGATAAGCTGCCATATGTATTGGGCACACTGCACAGGCAGCATCAATCATTACCACAGAAGTAATGAATGTGCATCACAGAGATAAGCTGCCATATGTATTGGGCACACTGCACAGGCAGCATCAATCATTACCACAGAAGTAATGAATGTGCATCACAGAGATAAGCTGCCATATGTATTGGGCACACTGCACAGGCAACATCAATCATTAACACAGAAGTAATTAATGGGTATTACAGAGATAAGCTGGCATATGTATTGGGCACACTGCACAGGCAGCATCAATCATTACCACAGAAGTAATGAATGTGTATTACAGAGATAAACTGGCATATGTATTGGGCACACTGCACAGGCAGCATCAATCATTACCACAGAAGTAATGAATGTGTATTACAGAGATAAGCTGCCATATGTATTGGGCACACTGCACAGGCAGCATCAATCATTACCACAGAAGTAATGAATGTGCATCACAGAGATAAGCTGCCATATGTATTGGGCACACTGCACAGGCAGCATCAATCATTACCACAGAAGTAATGAATGTGTATTACAGAGATAAACTGGCATATGTATTGGGCACACTGCACATGCACAGGCAACATCAATCATTACCACAGAAGTAATGAATGTGTATTACAGAGATAAGCTGCCATATGTATTGGGCACACTGCACAGGCAGCATCAATCATTACCACAGAAGTAATGAATGTGTATTACAGAGATAAGCTGCCATATGTATTGGGCACACTGCACATGCTCAGGCAGCATCAATCATTACCACAGAAGTAATGCATGTGTATTACAGAGATAAGCTGCCATATGTATTGGGCACACTGCACAGGCAGCATCAATCATTACCACAGAAGTAATGAATGTGTATTACAGAGATAAACTGGCATATGTATTGGGCACACTGCACAGGCAGCATCAATCATTACCACAGAAGTAATGAATGTGTATTACAGAGATAAGCTGCCATATGTATTGGGCACACTGCACAGGCAGCATCAATCATTACCACAGAAGTAATGAATGTGCATCACAGAGATAAGCTGCCATATGTATTGGGCACACTGCACAGGCAGCATCAATCATTACCACAGAAGTAATGAATGTGTATTACAGAGATAAACTGGCATATGTATTGGGCACACTGCACATGCACAGGCAACATCAATCATTACCACAGAAGTAATGAATGTGTATTACAGAGATAAGCTGCCATATGTATTGGGCACGCTGCACAGGCAGCATCAATCATTACCACAGAAGTAATGAATGTGTATTACAGAGATAAGCTGCCATATGTATTGGGCACACTGCACATGCACAGGCAACATCAATCATTACCACAGAAGTAATGAATGTGTATTACAGAGATAAGCTGCCATATGTATTGGGCACACTGCACAGGCAGCATCAATCATTACCACAGAAGTAATGAATGTGTATTACAGAGATAAGCTGCCATATGTATTGGGCACACTGCACAGGCAGCATCAATCATTACCACAGAAGTAATGAATGTGTATTACAGAGATAAGCTGCCATATGTATTGGGCACACTGCACATGCACAGGCAACATCAATCATTACCACAGAAGTAATGAATGTGTATTACAGAGATAAGCTGCCATATGTATTGGGCACACTGCACAGGCAGCATCAATCATTAACACAGAAGTAATGAATGTGTATTACAGAGATAAGCTGCCATATGTATTGGGCACACTGCACATGCACAGGCAACATCAATCATTACCACAGAAGTAATGAATGTGTATTACAGAGATAAGCTGCCATATGTATTGGGCACACTGCACAGGCAGCATCAATCATTAACACAGAAGTAATGAATGTGTATTACAGAGATAAGCTGCCATAAGTATTGGGCACAATGCACAGGCAACATCAATCATTACCACAGAAGTAATGAATGTGTATTAAAGAGATAAGCCGGTATATGTATTGGGCACACTGCACACGCTCAGGCAGCATCAATCATGCTTTGTAGAGGACAATGCTGGCCTAAATTGGGAACAGCCAGCATAGACATGTTGCTACAGAGGCATATGTTGGGCACAACCAGCATGACAATGTGTTACATCAGTGACAGTGCTGTCTTACAACATTGTGGACACAGTGATCAGTAAAATGGGTTGTGTTCTAAAATGTTCTTGTCTGCTGTTGGTGACATGGAATGTACATGTTCCCCTTTATAACTGATTGTAAACTTATGGCTTTTTGGTCACTTTTTCTGCTGGAAAATGCACCATTTCAACCCCATATTTGAAAAATAATTCTTGGGGGGGGATTTCCCCCCCAAACCCTCCCTAGATCCTCATAGCTCCCTCGCTACGCTCGGCCTCCACCACTATTTCAGAAAAATATTAACACATACACACTGAAAGAAATCACAAGCAACTAACCTTTGATCACTGCCCCTGACACCAAAAGCTATCTTTGGGACCTCATGGCTATCACTGTCTGTGATGCTATTGTGTCAAAGGTCACACACTATCGCTTTTTAATATACTGCTTTGGGTGAGGTTGTTAACCTTTGGCTCGCCGGCCGACTGGGTGACAAAAAGTTAATGCTTTGGCCCCACATTCAAAAAGGTTGGACAAGCCTGCTCTAAAGGCTACATTGAGTGGGAACCTGTCCGGTGACGGAGAAACAGTGACGGGGAAAGCAGAAACCCGACTGGTGAAGCCAAAGCGAGTGGAAGACATGCAGAGAGAGCTTACCTCTACAGAGCCGCTGATGACAGAACCCCGAACAAAGAAACGATGATGGGAAGATGGACGCCGGCTCATGTTAAGACTCAATCCAGCTACATAAGAGACAGACAGAGTTGGGAGATGTTGGGGAAACATTGCCGTGTGCAGAATAAAGAGGAGTCTATGTTGGCCTGGGATCAAGGGTGCTAAATGAAGGAATTATTGCAATGCACAAAGGGAGGCAGGCAGATATGTCATGTACATAAGACATATTTCTCTTAGATTATAGAAGAAGAAAACTTTTGCAAGAGCCAAGTATTGGACGATTAACAGTGAATAAGGTCTGTACAAGATGGAGGGAGCAAGTCTCTAGAGGCCAAGAGAAGCAAGAGCACTCAGTATAATAAAATCAAATAGCAGTAAATAAGAGATCGAAATGGACAAATTTGCGGTCTCTTCACACATGATTCAGAAGTCAAAAACAAGACCTATTAATTAAGCTTTGGAAGAAGATAGGTCCAACTTGGGTCCTTCCTCTCCTCTATCTCTACCTGTGGGGTTACCCAGGGGTCTAACCTCTCTCCCTGGCTGTTCAACCAATGCCTGGCTCTTCTTGCCCACTGCATTGCCGCTCTCTGCCCCAACTTTCAGTGGTATGCGGATGACACTGAACTCATTTTCAGGCTCCCTTCCGCCACCTCTTCTCCTTCTCTCATCTCTGACTGTCTGTCCACCATCCAGGAGTGGTGTGCCGCCAATGATCTCTGCCTTAATGCCAGTAAGACTGAGATTCTCCTCATCGGCACACCTGCTCCCTCCTTTCCTGTCACCCTCTGGCCCGCCTCTCTTGGCCCTCTTCCGTCTCCCACCTGTGAGGCTAAAAACCTTGGGGGCATCTTCGACTCCACACTTTCCTTCTCTTCTCACATCTCTGACATCTCTAAGTAGTCACACTACCAGCTGCACCTCCTCAGAGGTATTCTTCCTTTCCTCTCCTTCCCCCAGAAGCTCACTGTCTCCAGAGCTCTGTTTCTCTCTAGGCTGGACTACTGCAACAGCCATATCTAAATCTACCTGCCTCTACTCTCCGCCCTCTGCAACACATCCAAAACAGGACTGCAAGACTTGTCCTTGTCCCCAAGCCCAGGGATCGTATCTCTCCAGGACTGAAATCTATGCACTGGCTCCCAGTGGCTGCGAGGATAAAGTTCAAAACCCTCTGAATTGTCCACAAGGCCTTCTGGGGCCTGGGACCTCAATACCTCCAACTCTCTCTTCCTAAATATCTTCCCCCTCGAGCTCTTTGCTCATCCGCCCCCAACTTCCTCAGGGTCAGTCGCTCCTCCAAGCAGAAAGTTGGTGGTAGATCTCTTCCTTATTCTGGGGCCTCCCTCTGAAACAGCCTCCCTGCTCTCTGAAACTTGAGGAGAACCATCTCCGGTTCAGGAAGCACCTCAAGAACTTCTTTTTTGCTTCTGCTTTCTCTCCTTCTCTCCCTTGCTGATCTCCTGGAAGAAACCGAAACTCCACTGGTTACTGGCTACCCTCTGATCTCGGGCCCAGGTCCCCTCCCCGCCAGTTTCACACCTGCACGGCCCCGTAGCAACGTTTGAACTCGCGGCTGTTTCTGTATCTCTACAGTCGCTATTAGCAGTTGAACCCTGATTTCTGCTCTTACCCATGCACTTGCCACCAGCTGGCCGCAATTTGATTTATTGTCTTTATTTATTTTACTGTTATCCTATGTAATGCACTGCCCCTCCCCTTCTCCCTGCACTTTTCCCCTCCCCCGTCCCCTGCACTTGCGCGATCTCAATGTAACCTGGCCTAGTAGGAGTGTTGTCTGTCTTCCCTCTGTTTCCACTCCCTTGCCTCGTCGCGCCTTGAAACACTTGTGTATAGGTGCGTTATAAATGCCATATCATACCATATCATATCATATCATATCATAGTGTAGTGCTTACATTCCCTCGAATGTTCCAGAACAGAGAGCAGCTGCAAGGCCAACTAGAGATGGAAAACGTTGGCTTGTGGTTGGACTGATGAGAGATGACGGACTAATTGGGAAAGTGGGGAGTAATCGGACATGACTGGAGCGCCTGGGTTTCATTTCACTTACGTGCTGCTAGTGACCCGAAAGTCCAAGGTTGGGTGAGGATGCCAAGCATTTATCTATTCATTGTTTGCTTGTTAGACGCTTACACAAGAGGGAGGGAGGGAGGGAGGGTACATTACAACACAATAATAAGAGCTGAGGGGAAGAGGGACAAACCTACTATATCTCCAGGAACGTATCAGAGTGTCTATTGGGCAGCGTGCTAAACAATGTTGCATAGACCAATCCGTACCGCAGCTATAACCAGTATTATATGTGTTTAGAGGTAGATCGAGGCGTGCTCTACTGACAAGGGGCAGCCAATGATGTACTAACCCCCATGCATGACATAGGTACATATGTTCCCTTAACCAATCCTTCCCTTCAATAGGTTTTGTAGTTTTCCACATGGGATGATGTTGTAGATGACACATTTTGGGGTATATACCTACTGTATATTCAAGTTTGTGTGTGAGTGTGCGAGCATCAGTCTTTGGTTTGTCAGTTTGCCTTATTGAACTGAGAATAAAGTCGTATTTTGCCATATTTTCTGAATCTGTCTGGTTATTTGGTTTGAGATCTTTATTGGTAATTCCATTTAGCACAAGAGACGCTTCAAGGAGCTAGAGCACATTAGTACACCAGGTCTCTTCAGTTGCACATTAAGTGAAGCAGGTGGAGAACCTACCGAGACAGCATAACAGGGTCTGGGCCCCATATGAAACTGGGGAAGGGCCACCAAAGCAAAGTACACATGTCAATGACCCACACAAGACCGGAGAAGCAAACAGTCAAGGGGCTGAAGCACAAAGCAAGTCAGGCAGGACCTGAGAGAATAAAAGGGGTCTGGGACCCACAAGAAAGTGAAATAAGCTGCTGAACAAGTCAGGGAGTCTCAGAGACAGCGCAGAGGGATATGGGGCTCATGTACAAGAGGAAGAGAAACACCAGGAGCTGAACTAAGCGGTCGAGGACCCATTGTCAAGAGAAGAGGTGCTTCCTGGAATACTAAATTCAATAGTTAAGTCTGGCAGGACCGTGCACCAGATTTGAGACTGCAAGTGTGAGTTGAAGGAAAGAGAAAGGGGAAGGGACTCCTCACTTGAGATTTGGGAACTGTGTTTGTGTCGCCCATACCGTTTTCTCCTCAGGAACTGAACATTTAATGTCTGTATCCAGAACAACGGGAGCCTCCCTCTGGATCAGGAAGACACCCAGTTGTTCCTTAGTTAAGTTAGTGTAAGGGACAGAAATAGGTGTGGACACAGGACGGTGGACATATTATTTTTTACAAGACATCTGACAGAGTCATTAGTGTTTCTGTTGTGGGAGGGCACCTCCTCATAGAAATAGGGCAAAGTAGGTGTTTCCTTTTCTTTATTTTGATAATAAAGGTCTTTGCCAGGAAGCATGCCACTGCTGTGTCAGACTCTGTACTTCTGCACCCTGCTGTGTCAGACTCTGTACTTCTGCACCCTCGCAGTCTCTATAAATGCTGGTTACATTGTAGCAATTGTGGGGAACTCGAGGCGCAGATAGAGTGGGGTTCCTTATTGTGATATCTCATTGATCAGGGTTAGATAAATGTTGCTAGGGGACTACAACAACTAAAGAGGGACCGCTGAACGTGTCAGGATGGGTTCAACTAAATGGCGATTCCTCAGTGCCCACATGGTTTACCTCGTGTGAAAATATGAATGGCAAATTATCTTATATTAAGTCCTCGCCGCCCCCGGGACGCCCTACTTCATCCACAGGACTGGGCCAAGAGAAAGGTTGCTAACCTAGCCTTTATGGGTTCTTAACCTCTTTGTAGCCCTCTGCTAATCGCTTAAAGTTCCAAGGAGTGGCCAAAGCAAACTGTTCACAAACCTACTCTTCAAAGTGCATCCCTGTGGTAATACCACACAACAGACACATCTCGTATGCCTCTGCGGGTTTACAACAGGCCCCCCTGGACCTTGGATATCAGAATTCAAGGCAGGTCCCTTCTGGACATTGACATCAGGATTCACGAAAAGTCCATTCTGGACCTTGGCTTCAGGATGCATGACAGGTCTTTCTTGGACCTTCCATCCTCTGTCTCCCTCGTATCAGGGCGTTCTCTTCCATGAGCACAGGATTTACAATGAGCCGCTACTATAGGCCTCAGGTTATAGCATTCACAACAGGCCTCTCTCTTAGGCCTTAGGTCTTCTAGATCCAAATCTCTGCAGACCAGACACTATTCCAAGCAGAGAAAGGGGGGTAGATCTCTCTCTTCTGCAGGTGCCTCCTTCTGGAATGGCCTCTCTGCCCCTCTCAGACTTGAGCCAGAGCTCCTTAATTTCAGAAATCTTCTTAAGACCTTTATTTATTTATTTATTTATTTGTTTATTTACTTATTCACATTTGTAGAGCGCGTAACAGCCTGGGGGCATCGTGGCACTGGTTACAGACATTTTTCTTAGTTACAGAATATTGTTCTTGGTTACAGTTACGTTACATCCTGGTGCTGGTTGCAGACATTTTTCTTAGTTACATATTAATTTCCTTAGTTACAGTTGCATTGACAATTGCAAGCGCTAGAGTGGGATTAAGTGAAGAGGGTAGTTTTTAGTTTTTTTACGGAAGGTGAAGAGGGAGTTTTCAGCGCTGATGTCAGCAGGTAAAGAGTTCCATAACTTAGGGTCTATGTAGGGGAAGCTAGTTCTGACTGGTCGTGTGGAGGTGGATTTGGTTATGGTGTCCGATAGATATGAGTGTGCTGTGCAGGTGAGGCATTTGTAGGTGAGAGTGAGGATTTGTATTGTGATGCGTTCTCCTACTTGGAGCCAGTGAGCTTCCTGTCTGGCATGGGTAATGTGGTCTCTTTTTGGGATGCTGGGTGCTGCTCTTAGTGCACTGTTCTGTGTGATTTGGTGTCGGATTATGTTTTTTGCGGAAGTACCTTCTAGGAGGGCATTACAATAGTCCAGTTTAGCACCGATGGTTGCTCTAGGGAGAGACAATTGGGTTTGGAGAGGTATGGCTTTATTGCATTTATAAGTTTGGTGGTGTGAGCTGAGGCGGAGGAGATGGCACTGACCTGCTTTGTCATAGATAAGGTAGAGTCTATGTGAACTCCTAGAGTCTTCACAGAGGTAGACACAGGGATAATGGTTTTATCAATGGTGAAGTTGGAGTACAGTTTGTCGAGTTTGGCTAGAGTCGTTTTTAGACCTAGTATGATGATTTCGGTCTTCTCCCCATTGAGGCAGAGGCCATTGGCCACCATCCAAGCTTGGATGGTGGACTAGATTGTGTGGAGTGCTTCGGCGTCTTTGTGGTATATAGAGTGGTAGGAGTACCTGGGTATCGTTAGCGTTGTTGGTGTATGCAATACCCAAGGCGTCAAGCTTGTCGAAGAGGGGCTTCGTAAACAGATTGTATAGAGTGGGTGCTGTGCAGGAGCCCTGTGGGACTCCACAATGGATGGTGGTGGGGGCTGCGTTGGCAATGTTGGAGAAGACATTCATAGCCCTACCCTCCAAGAAGGAGGTGACCCAGAGCGCTGCTTCTTTGGTGAAGTTGAATGATTGGGTGAGGTGTGAAGTGAGAGTCTTATGGTCCACGAGATCGAACGCAGCAGAGAGATCTAGGAGTAGTAGGAGGGCTGGTTTTCCTTTATCCATGATTTGTGTGATCTGTTTTTTTAAATCTACAAAGGCAGTTTCAGTACTGTGTCCTCTGCGGAAGCTGGATTGTCTAGTTCTGAGGATGGAATTGTCTTCAAGGAATTGTTGGATTTGGCAATCGGCAGCTTTCTCCAAAATCTTGAGAAGGAAGGGCACAGTACTTATTGGTCGGTAGTTGTTAGGTTGGGTGGGGTCTAGTGTGGGTTTTTGGAGAAGTAGGCGAACGCATGCCTCTTTGAGGCTCGCGGGGATAATGCTGGTTCTGAAAGAGGCATTGATGAAGGCGGTTAGTAGAGGGGCAAGGCTGTCGGCGCAGTCCTTGATGAGCTTCGGGGGGCAGATGTCTCCTTTACAGATTGAAGGTTTTAAGTTTTTGAGGATGTTAATGACTTCAAGCTCGGAGATGTCCCTAAAAGGAGAAGAGGGGTCTGTTGGGAGAAGGAGTGGTTTGAGGCTGATTGACCCCAGAATGAGTGGGTAGTGCATTGGGGTGGTCCTTAATTTCTTTTTGCAGAAGATTGATTTTATTCAGTGTGCCAGCCTGGATACTGGCACACCAGGCTTCATCTTTGATGATCTCGTCTGGGCTGTTGGGGGGGGGAGGTAAGTTCCTTAAATATAGCAAAGATTTCTTTGGATTGCGAGTTTGCATTAGTGATTTGGGTGTTAAAGGTGTTGGCTTTCTATTTAGTGATGGCCTCTTTGTATTGGTGGGAGATAAGGTTGAAGCAGTTCCTGGTGTTATCGCAGGGGTTGATTTGCCAGTTTTTTAACCCTCCTTTTCTCTTCCTCCTTCCCTTTCCCCCTTCCCTGCTAATGTCCGCTCTGCTTCTTTGACTGGCTACCTGGTTCCTTCAGATTCCTGCAGGGCACCAGGCCCTCCTTGACCAGTCTACACCTGCACTTGGTCTCCCCCGAACCCACCTCATCCTGCACTTGCTCCTCCTGTCTCCCTCCCCTTGCACTAGCCTGGCTGTGTCTGTAGCCCTTGAGCTATTCCATCGCGTCAATCACGTGGACCTTCTTTCCCCTAAACTCAGTGCAGTCTCCTTGCACTTGTCCACCTGGACTCCCCTTGGCACTCGCATGACCCATAGGCCTTTCCGCTCTGACCGGCACTTCACCCCTACCCTCTCCCCCGGACTTCTGCTACTGCACTTGCACAATCCAAATGACACATGGCCTAGTAGGACAATTTCTTGTTATTCGTCATCCCTGTCCCCCTCCACACTTGTCTTGTTGCGCCTAGAAACACATTTGCTATATAGGCACATTATAAATACCCTATAAATAGAACAAATAAATTAGGTTACAAGACTCACAGTTGCGTTAGAGGTAGGGCATGCCCCACCTGGCAGGTTTCCTTTGGCAGCCCCAGGGAAAATGCTGCACCAGGGCAGCGCTGGAAAGGAAGCCAATGTTCTGAATGGATCACACTTCATCCTCGGCCCATCCCAAGATGGCTGCCAGACTTGTCCAGGTGCATTACGTCACACTCTTTCAATGCTACGTGATGCAGGTATGCCGTACCCCAACCCCTTCAGAGGAGTGGGCGCAGACATATCTACATCTTGCAACTACTTCCAATCAGAGGTGCAGATAGACCTCATGACTTTGCAGAGGAGAAGGTAGATGCTATCCTGCCAGTTCCCGTCCCCTCACCACCGTCATATTGGAACAGTCGAATGAGAGCCATAAATGGGACCCCCTGTATCTTCCTATACCACATCGAGTGTATGAGAGACACGATACACTCAGACAGCCATACAGATTGTACACTTGCACTGAAAGTTTGGAAGGACGTTGCATCGAAGAATGTTACATGGAAGGATGTCGCCATATCATGGATGGACGTTCAAGTAAAATCTGATGAGGACAAAGTGATGTCATGAAGAACATATATGGACCTATGCTGAAAATATATGAAAATACTAAGCAATAATGTAACTGGAGCCTGGAGAATTAAGCGTAACATGAACCTAAATGGAGTAAGATTGGATCTAAAGACGATGAAGTAACTTACTGACCAATAACTGTAGATACGCAGTAACGTAAGGTAGAAAGAAAACGTGTAGAAGCTGGCTATAGCGCAATATGTAACGTGGCAAGGATGGCCATAATAGGAAAATGAACGCTGGCTCACGCAGAATATAACCAAGCTACCTCAGAGACAGGCGAGGCTGTAAGATGTAGAAGACGTGTGAAAATAGCACTGTGAGCAGAGCCATCGATGAGTCAAGTTTTGCTCAGAGCAAGATGCTATTTTGAGGGATAACTGCAGAGCACAAAGGGAGTACATGCATAAGCTCTGAATGAGGGACATTCTTTATGGATGAAAGAAGACGAAAACATCTGTGAGAGCCAAACAGTTGATCAATTAGAAGTATACAAAGTTCATGTGACATAGAGTGATCACGTCTCTAGAGGCCAAGAGGAGCAACAGCACTCTGCATAAATAAATCAAATAGCAGTAAATTAAAGTTTGAAATGGACAAATTCATGGTCTCTTCACATGTGACTCAGAAGTAGAAAACAAAGACTATTCATTAGAGCCCTAAACTAAGATAGTGGTGTGCTCACACTCCCTTCAATGTTTCCGGGCAGTGAGGAGCAACAAGGTCAACTACAAATGGAAGATTTTGGCTGATGTCCTACCAATGAGAGATCATAGACTAATTGGGAAAATGGTGAGTAGTCTGACCGGATTCAAACAACTAGGTTTTGTATTTGTATTTGTATTTTGTTTATTTATATTGCGCGCCTGACTCAAAGGCATCTGGGTACATTTCTTATAGTGACAGGTTACAAATATATTTGTTTCACGTAAGTTCTGCAAAAGAGTCAAAAGTCAATGGTTGGGTAGGAATCCCAACCAATCAGTGGGGTTGGAGGGTAACCTAACACGTAATGTTCCAGGAGCCGATCTTCTGTTGTTTCATCTGCTCTAATCACTACTATATGTGTTTAGAGGTCGTTCAAGGCGTGCCCTACAGACAAGGGGTAGCCAATGATGCACTAATCCTTATATGTTCTATAAGTCGATAGGTTCCATTCAGCAATCCTGACCCTTCATAGGTTTTGTATTTTGCCATGTAGAATGATGTCAGAGATCACGCATATTGGTGTATAAGACCTCCATGTAATCCAATTGCTGAGTGAGTGTACATGCATCAGTCCAATGTCTGTCAGGTCTCCCTACTTTATTAAATTGACAGTAAAGTAGTACCTTGCCATGTTCCTTGAGTCTGTCCGGTTATTTGGTTTGTGACCCTTATTGTTATTCCATCTAGCACAAAAGATGCTTCAAGGTGCTAGAGCACCATTTTTCTAGGTATTTAGCCATTTTCTTTTGATTTGATTTAGCGGGTCACGAAGTTATCCCAGACCTTACACTCCCTGTATCGCTCGAGCCATAATCACAAAGCTAGCCATAGTGCTAGTAAGCCTCTCAAATTATAATCTCCCCGCCTAAACCCATTTATGGGAGTGATTCCCCTGTAAAGGGTGGGCACACATTATTGGTGGTTTCGAGCAAGACAAGGAGAGCATCCGGTATTATTGCATGAAGTGGGTGAGGGGACTCTGTGTTATACATTTTTCTCTGGTATGTTCCCTCACTAACCTTGTGTCCCTCTTGTTCATCTCCCCACCAAAAGATCCTGGCCCGATATAATATCAGGAATGGATCCTAAGGAGGCACACTACATAGGCCGCACTCTGCCAAGGGAAAGGAAACTATCCTTCGCAGAGAGCTGAGTCTTCCCTTCCTGGGGTTTGGTAGGCAATATCTTCTGAGACTCCCAGGAAACATTTGGCACTAAGTCTGTGATCTGACAAGTAGGCCTTTCTAAGGTCTTACCTTGTCTTACTTCTTGGCAGCACTCCTTCAAGGGGTCCTCCCATCAGTGGCCTCCACTTGTGTAGGCAGAGTCTTCCGGTACGTCTGCTTCCTCCAGGTCCAAGTTGCTGATTGCCCTTTCTCAGAAATGTCATGTCCATGAGGCGTTGGTGTTTCCCCAGACTTCTGGGTTTTCTCCCCTGGGATTAGTTAGCTTCTCTGATACTTTGATTTCCTATTCTTAAGTTATTACAAATTGAAATGGACCCCTCCACCAACTCTAGAGAGATCCTGGAAGAAACTGAAGGAGCCAGGACACCTGTGCAGCCACAAGACTTGCAAGAAGACCCTGGAACGGTTGGCAGAAGGTTTGGCGACCAACCGATGCTGCTGCCTTGGTAGAGCCCTGTCTTGTGGAAGATCTCCAGCAGTCATGCGAGGGAGCTGCGACTCTTAGAGTGGAGGGAACATCCGTTCTCGACGTCAGCTCAGAGTCCTATGAAGAAGAGCCTTTGGAAGGGCCCCAGGACCACCGCGTGGCTGATCAGCTGTATGATATATGATATATGATATATGATGTATGATGTATGATATATGTATTTGTATTGCGCTCGTACACAGGTGTTTCAGAGCGCGACGAGGCAGTGAAGGGGAAACCAGGGAGGACAAAAACAATGATCCTACTAGGCCCCCCAGTGACATTGAGAACATGCAAGTGCAGGGGAGAGGGAAGGTGGAAAGTGCTGAACATGAGAAAGAACAACAACAGGTAGTGCGGCCATCAGGTGATAAGTGCGAGAATAAGGTGTAGAAAACGGGTGTCTGATAAGTGCTGGAAGGGGATGTAGGGGTGGAAGATACAGACCAAAGTGCAGGGGTTGCCAGGAGGCAGAGCATGTGTGTGGCTGGGAGGGCAGGGATCTGGGCCCGAAATCAGAGGGTAACCAGGTGCCCATTGGCAAAGCAGAAAGATTGGGCTACCGTACTGCAGGTATCACTGTTCTGAGTTGAGGCCTGGAACTTGGGGGATCTTCAGCTTGTGCAACAAAACTTACCTCTGCAGAAATTCGTGGTCCTAGCATCAAGGGGCTCTGGATAGGAGGGAAAGTCTAACCGTGGCAACTGAATCTCTTTGCGTTGCCATGCTTTGGTGGCCATCATCCGAAACTGTTTACCTGCGCCCATTCCTGTCCTGACAGGGGCCATGCATTGCGTTCTGCTGCATTCCTCCACTGGGAGACTTTGCACCAGCATTGGACCCGGACCAGAGAACTGCTCGAACCTGCAACCCCTGGGAATGAAAAGCTGAGGCTGATGGTGGGAAAAGCGACCTTGTAACTTCTTCAATTGACCTGTCAAGTCCTGTGAAGAATCATCAGATTATGGTGGCTGAGTTGTATCAATACTCACCTGAACCCATTTACTCTATTTTGAAAGTTTGGTAATGTTTAGAAACTTTTAGATTACATTGGCTTTGCCATTGCTTGTTCACACAAGCACTCAGAAAGTTGGGAATACATGTATTAGCTAGTTTAACTCATCCTCTGACACTTGGAACTGTTCACTGGACCCCAGAGACACTACCTTTATTTTTTTCCAGCTTCACAAAACTGCATGGAAGTTTGCTGAACTTTTGGGCACATGGCCCCATACTTTTTTGGGGTGGACATCTGAAGTTAGGATTGAATCTCTATGGATTTGTAATGCTAATACTAATCTGTACCTTCCTTTACAGGCGGTTGATATGTATTTTGCCATAATGTATGCTTATAGCTACACTTTTTTGATTGCGTGATAATATTACCTGTGTGTATTCATTTTTCACTGTGTTATTTGGCCATAACTAAAGAGGTATTTTTATACCTGGTTGTCCAAGTGTCGACTGCTTCATTGTGTGTGCTCATTGTGGACCCTTTACAAGCTCACCCCCTCTCGAGAATCAGCCTAGACCACTCGCCTTTCTACTTTGAACTGGTTTGGCTAGAGCATCCAGAGTTGTCCCTGTCACAATATAGGATGGCCTTCTACTAGCAATCATTTGTCCTGCAGTACCCTCTATACACACACACACACATAAAAATAATGGTGTAAGAATGTTTCTTCCTGCACATTAATTGTGAAGGAAACATTACTGTATGGACATATTTAAGAATGTACTTAAATACATTATATCTATGCAGTTGTATTGTATTGTATTAATATTTGTTAAGTGCGCAAGGTCGTAGCAAGATAGTAGCAAGATCGTACCCTCGCACTGGAGAGGGCAGGGGCCCATCTCCCCCCTTCCAGAAGAAGCAAACACATGCTGCCAAGAATCTAGCATCGCGACCGCAACATTGTCACCACGGTGAACCTGCACTGCAAGAGAATCCTGCATCCTATTTTAGAGGGTGAGGCCAGTCAGGGGTTTTAATCTCCCGTTATCCTGCAGATACTGTCTTTTTTGTGTGTTTACATGCTCAGCAATGTTGCCGCCGAGCAAGCACCTGAATCCAAAATGGCGGGCGTAATGCAGCATGAAACCGACGCTGTTGCCTTGGTTGCTAGGAAACCAACCTCATTTGAACCAATCAGCACCGCCGTTAGGTGGTAGCCGGCTTGCGGAGAGAAGGCTGAGGAAAAAGGCTCTGCTCGTACCTTTTCTATCCCAGACGTATCGTACCCTCGCAGTGGAGAGGGCAGAAGCCCATCTCCCCACCTTCCAGGAGCAGCTAACATGTGCTGCACCGAATCGAGCACCGCGACCACAAGATTGTCACCACGGTGAACCTGCACTGCAAGAGAATTCTGCATCCTAGTTAAGATGGTGAGGCCAGCCGGGAGGTGTTAATCTCTCTTTATCCTATCTTTTTTGTGTGTTTACATGCTCAGCAACGTTGCCGCCGAGCCAGCACCTGAATCCAAAATGGCGGGCGTGCAACAGAGCATGAAACCGAGGCGGTTGCCTTGGTTGCTAGTTAATCAGCCCCAATTGAACCAATCAGCACCGTCGTTAGACGGAAGCCGGCCTGCAGAGAGAAGGCTGAGGAAAAAGGCACTGTTTGCCGCTGTTCGCCGTGAGAAGCCATGGCCAGCCTCTCTGCCCGGCTAAATTCCCTTATCCTACCACGATCGCACCATTTGCCGCTTTGGCACACAACGTCCTCCTGTAGTTTGTAACCTGACACCATTCAATATCCCATTCTGCGGAAAGCACCAGCTGCTTGTAACTAGCATACTGCGTTCGCTTATGACTCACTAGCAGACCATCTATACAGAGTAACTATCAACATCACTAACTTGATAGGCTTTGGTAACCCCTCATTTTCACAATGCAGTTATCGCCTGATACCATCAGAACTGTTGCTATTAGTGCTGCTTAAGATTTGCCTCATTCGCTAGTGCTGCCTCAGAGCCTGAATTCCTTGCTAGCATCTAGGTACACGGCGACTGCATCTCAGCCATTGAGTCCGGTTGAATCCGCCCATTGCTTTTAATCTAAACTAGCCTACCGGATTATTTCCCATTGCACTTAATTTGAACTAGCCTACTGCATTATTGCTGCTGTACTAGCCCTCTGCATTATTGTTGCTGTACTAGCCCTCTGCATTATTGCTGCTGTACTAGCCCTCTGCATTATTGCTGCTGTACTAGCCCTCTGCATTATTGTTGCTGTACTAGCCCTCTGCATTATTGTTGAACTGCCCACTGCCTTCAAGCAGAACCAGCCTGCCGTATTATTGTTGCCCATTGCATTCAGCCCTTTGCTACTAGTACCACTACTGCTTGTGACCTATCGATATGGTGCTATGTTGCTATCTCGTTATTATATAGGCCAATCTGGATTGTATTGTGTTAACTTGACCTCACTTATAGGCCGACTGTCAAATGCAATACTCTTACTTAACATACCTATATTTATTTTGCCGGTCTGCAATTCTTTTTCTAACCTGTACTGCCCACTGCAATGACTAAATTATTAGGGAAAAATTGGTTGAGATTCCCTCCACCTCCTCCTAAAACATGTTACTTAGCTCTAGATTAATTGCCATTCCTACTCGTCACAGAGTAATCTCACTTTGATTTAGGCAGCTGGTATTAATGTGTAGATTACAGCACTGCTATAGCTGCCCTCTCACAGAGCATGTAGTCATGCTTGGTTTGCTATTTACCATTATGTTTCCATTTTGTATTGTGCCAGATTGCTTACCCTGCTCAGGCAGCTCTTACATTACTCATGGAAATGGCCTCTCCAGAATAGCCTGCTTCTGGCACTATCCCATCCCGTCCCACACATTTTCTACCTGCCGATCCTCCATTCTTGCCTATCCAGGACAAATTCAATACCCTAAGCACTACTGAAAGCTCGAAGATCATAACAGCTACTAAGCTCTCATCCTTGATAGATCAGGATCACGCCTTAATTAATTTGACTGAGTCGACTACCTATTTTATTCAGGGCACCACTAAACTACATCGCCGAAGATCACGCACCAACTGAACCCCCATTCATTATAATTCAGCCTTTACTCTGCCCAAACAGCCTAAACTCAACCATCTGCCCAAAACAAACAACATAAGAAGCCCTCTGGAGTCATCGCCACACACCCCATTAGTGCCAAGGATGATCAGACTCCTATCATCAACCTGGAGCCACCAACAGAACCATCATGTAACATTAAAGGTACCCTTATTAATGCCTGCTCACTAGGAGCCCACGCCATTGAAATCCATGCCCTCATTATCGAACAACAGCTGGACTTACTAGTAGTTACAGAGACCTGGCTGTACCAAGCTTCTGAACCCCTACTAGCTCTGGCCATCCCACCAGACTATAACATCATCAGGACCGACAGAACTACTGCACAAGGAGGTGGTGTGGCCTTAATAGCCTAATCCAATCTGTAAATCAGATCTTGCCCTATCGAAGAAATAGTAGGTTACAAATTACTTTTAGCCAAACTCACGACTGACCAGAAAACCAAACTCAACTTCTTGGTCATTTACAGATCACCCAATAACAATACACATCCGGACCTAGACAAACCATTGTTGCTAGCTCCCTACATTAAACCCAAAACCAAATGTATTGTCCTTGGCAATATCAATCTAGGCTTCAATGATAAGCAGGACGCACAAGCCCTACATACTGCACTCAAAGATATGAACTTCACACAGCTGGTGAATGCCCCCACACACATCAAAGGTCAAACTCTGGACTGCATACTTATGCTTAATTCCGAAATATCTATCGAGTCGATTGTACCCCTTGATTGGACTGACCACCATAGTATAAACCTTTCCCTTACTAGAAAGGAGATAAGCCACTCAATGACCAAAGTAAAAGATACTTATGAAACAAGAAATATTCGTAAGCTAACAGCTGAGAATCTAGCCACCATTATAACCGATATGCTGTCCTCCAACATGGTCACTAGCGACAACCCTTGTCTCCTGCCAGAGGCCTACCACAAGTGCCCTACCGTCACTATCAACACGGTAGCACCTTTAACAACCAAAACACAAAGTGCTGACAAACGAACGAGTTTCTGTTTTAATGAGGAATTATTCTCGCTAAGACGAACTAAAAGAGCGATTGAACATATTAACAAACAATCCCCTACAGCAGACTCTGCCAATGATTATAGAGTTGCCAACAAAAACTACAAAAACCACAATTATTACCCACAAAGCTCAGGCATATAACACTTGTATTAGTAACGCCACCTTTAATGCTAAAGAGATCTTTTCCATTCTCAAAGAATTGGAAAGCCCAATCCCAGTTACTACCCCTGCGAACTCCAGTAAGGAATGGTGCACTACCATGCAAATGTGTGAGCCTCCAAAATTGAGCTAGTCCAAAAGAAAATCCTCACAAAAAGAAAAAACCTAGTCGTAAAAAATGCAACGATTACCAATCTTAATAAAACCAAGGAAAATGTGAACCTGCAATTCCAATTTATCCAGGGGTCCAAGGCACAGTGGCAGACACTATAACAAAATGAAAAGCCTCTAATTGCAAAGGGGCAACTTCCCAGCCCACCTAGTTAAACTCTGCGCCTCCCTCCTCATCTCTACTATTACTCATTTAGCAAATGCCTCATTCAACACAAACACAGGCCCGGCAAGCATAAAAGAAGCGTGGGTGACCCCTCTGCTGAAAAAACCATCCCTTGATGCAATGGTACCCACTAACTACCGGCCAATAACCACGGTACCGTTTTTGCTCAAAATTATTGGCAAAATAGTCTATAATCAAATTCAAGCCCATCTTGGACAAAATCAGCTCCTTGGAGCTAGACGATCTGGATTCAGGCCCAACCACAGCACAGAAACGGCTCTCCTGGATCTGAAAATCCAGATAGACACCATCAGGGACTCAAGTATACTCTGTATACTACTGCTGTTAGACTTATCTGCAGCATTCGACTTAGTGGACCACGATAAACTATGCGCTACTCTAGCCAATGACTTCTTTTTCTCTAAAGATGCCACCCTCTGGGTGAAATCCTTTCTACTGAATGCACATCCAGAGTCAGCATTGGTAAAGAGGCTGCCGATCCCATACCAGTCTCCATTGGGGTACCCCAAAGATCCTGTCTCTCGCCCACCTTATATAATGCGTACACTAAGCTTCTCTTCTCGGCCTTGGACGACATGGGTGTCATCTACACCATTTTCGCAGATGCCACGCAGATCCTCATACCGATTTCAGGGGATTATGCTCAGGATACGATAATCATTAACACGATAGATGCAATAATCCAAAATTGGATGGTCTTGACAGCCTCTGCCTCAACGATGAGAAAACCGAGATTCTCATTGTGGACTCTCAAACTAAAATCAGCTCCCTCCATTCAGACTATTCAACTATAAACATTGATGGTTCTCTGAACCAAGTATAGAAACAGGTCAAAACCTTAGGATTTACCTAGATACTAATCTAACAATGACCAGACATGTAAATGCTCTCACATCGTCTACATCCTACACCTCCAAATTGATTGCCTTGAGTCACCAGTACCTCACACCCACTAACTGCGTCACCCTAACCAGAACTTTAATACTATCTAAATTGGGCTACTGTAACATACTCCTATTAGGGACCTCCAATTCAGACCAAGGGAAACTACAATGAATGCAAAACAAAGCGCTACGAGCAGCATTAGGAATAAAAAAGTCCGACCATATCTCCAACATTAGGAGGGAGACTCACTGGCTACCCATTAAGGCTAGAATCATCTTTAAATCACTGTGTATTACCCACAAATACTTCACCAATAAAGCTCCCATCTATTTAAATAACTCAATAAGCAAAAAAGACTCCAAGAGAATGCTTAGATCCAACCATAAGTCACTTCTTGAAGGCCTTCGTTTCAAAAGCTCTAGAGCAGGAGGCAGCAGCTTCTTAGTCATGGCCCCAAAACTTTGGAACGAGCTCCCACTAAACATTAAAAATGAAGACTCTTTCCATTGCTCTAAAAACAGTTAAAAACCTGGCTTTTCAACCAATACTAGTTAATCTACATATAATCTGAAATAGCCACCCACCGTAGGCCTAAGTACATGCCTCCCTAGGGTAGACTCTTACCAGAACTTGTAAATAATGGAAGTGACCATGAAATGTACTAACCAATGCAACTTTTTGTACCAGTGCTTTATTTGATGTAATTGGAATACTGTGCATTTTATTATAAAATGTCTGCAACAACGCCGTGATTACGGAGGGCATGGGCGTTTAACAAATGTAATAAATAAATAAATAAATAAATAAATAAATAAATAAATAAATAGATAAATAAAATAAGGCTTAGAGGCATCAGGGCGCTGATGGAGGACCTATGAGCAGCAGAAACAGTGGCCTTATAATAGATAGGTTTCTAGGGCTTCACACAATTGGAGATTATCTCCAATGTCTCTCAGTCCTTGGGGAAGGGAGGTCCACAGCACTAGTGTGAGGACAGAGAAGGTACATTCTACGGACCTGGACCTATTAATCCACGGTACACCAAGAGATAATGAGGAGAGGAACAGAGTTTTTGCTCATGTGGGTTTTGAGCGCAGAAAGATCGGGCCAGCTGAGTGGATAGAGCGGTTTGCAATGCAGAGGGTTTTAAACTTGATCCTGCATCTAACTGGCAACCAATGCAGTGTAGCCATCAGCCCAGCACACCAATAGAGCCCAGGAGCACCCAAGGCCAGCCATGCTGCCGGGATTTGGGGAGTCTTGAGTCTCTGGGCCACTGATTCAGGTCGCCCAAGGTAGATACCGTTACAGTAGTCCAGAGAGCCCATGATCGAGGCTGTGACTATAGTAGAATGATGTTGAGGTAGGAGGAAAGGCAGCAGTTTTAGTTTAAGGAAACCGGTATTTTAAATGGAGGCAACCTGTGCTTCCCGTGATCCGTTAGGGAGCAACTTAGTCCCCAGGCTTTTAACACAATCACTGGGGGCCGGACATGGGCCCAGAGAGTCTGGCTAAAAATCTGAAGTCCAAAACGAGAGGGGGTTACCAGAGCCAACCACCAGGACCACAGTCTTCTCACTGTGTAATTGCAGCCAGTTTCACGCCATCCAGTGGTGTATCTCAGTTAGCCACACCTTAAGTATAGAAGGAGGGTCCGAGACCGGCGACCCGAGGTGGAAAACCAGCTGAGTATCATTGGCTTATGTGTAGAGGCAAATGCCATAGAAGGAGATGAGGTCAGCAAGGGGGCGCCCCTTAACGCCCCTTATAATAGATTATTGATATTTTTAGATTAAAGAGGAGGGGTGACATGGAGGACCCCTGGAGCACACCAAAGGAGACAATGGCGGGAGACAAGGAGAAGGGAAACAGTGAAACAGTCTGTTGACGCTTAGAGAGGAAGGAGGTAAACCAGGACAAGGAGGCCTCCAACATCCCGGTCTGTTTCTATAACTGAAGAAGGATTGCATGATCGATGGTATCAAACGCTGCGGAGAGGTCAAGTAGAATCAGGACTCCAAACTCTCTGTGAAGCTGCAGCAGCGCCAGGTCGTCAAGGGTTGAGACTATATCTGATTCAGTTCCTATGTAAGGCCTGAGACCAGCTTGATAAGGGTGGAGATGACCCTCTGTTTCTACGAATTTGGAGAGTTGGTGAGTGACAATGGCTTCCATGAGACCAGGGAGAAGTTAGAGAGGGGGGTAGCTGTCGGGCCTTGCTGGGTTAAGTTTTTTTTTTTAAAAAAAGAGGAGTTTCAACGGCATGCTTCAGAGGAGCAGGGATGGTGCCGTTGGTGAAAGCCGGACAATCCAGAGGGAATGTGTGGATCAGGTGCAGTGGAATGGGGTCAGAGGGAGTGTGTGGATCAGGTGTGGTGGAATGGGGTCAGAGGGGGTATTTGGACCAGGTGCAGTGGAATGGGGTCAGAGAGGGTGGATCAGGTGCAGTGGAATGGGGTCAGAGGGAGTGTGTGGATCAGGTGCAGTGGAATGGGGTCAGAGGGAGTGTGTGGATCAGGTGTGGTGGAATGGGGTCAGAGGGGGTATTTGGATCAGGTGCAGTGGAATGGGGTCAGAGGGAGTGGGTGGATCAGGTGCAGTGGAATGGGGTCAGAGGGAGTGTGTGGATCAGGTGCAGTGGAATGGGGTCAGAGGGAGTGTGTGGATCAGGTGCAGTGGAATGGGGTCAGAGGGAGTGTGTGGATCAGGTGTGGTGGAATGGGGTCAGAGGGGGTATTTGGACCAGGTGCAGTGGAATGGGGTCAGAGAGGGTGGATCAGGTGCAGTGGAATGGGGTCAGAGGGAGTGTGTGGATCAGGTGCAGTGGAATGGGGTCAGAGGGAGTGTGTGGATCAGGTGTGGTGGAATGGGGTCAGAGGGGGTATTTGGATCAGGTGCAGTGGAATGGGGTCAGAGGGAGTGGGTGGATCAGGTGCAGTGGAATGGGGTCAGAGGGAGTGTGTGGATCAGGTGCAGTGGAATGGGGTCAGAGGGAGTGTGTGGATAAGGTGCAGTGGAATGGGGTCATAGGGAGTGTGTGGATCAGGTGCAGTGGAATTGGGTCAGAGGGAGTGTGTGCATCAGGTGCAGTGGAATGGGTTCAGAGGGGGTATTTGGATCAGGTGCAGTGGAATTGGGTCAGAGGGAGTGTGTGGATCAGGTGTGGTGGAATGGGGTCAGAGGGAGTATTTGGATCAGGTGCAGTGGAATGGGGTCAGAGGGAGTGGGTGGATCAGGTGCAGTGGAATGGGGTCAGAGGGAGTGTGTGGATCAGGTGCGGTGGAATGGAGTCATAGGGAGTGTGTGGATCAGGTGCATGGAATGGGGTCAGTGAGATAATTTGGATCAGGTGCAGTGGAAGGGGGTCAGAGGGAGTATTTGGATCAGGTGCAGTGGAATGGGGTCAGAGGGAGTGTGTGGATCAGGTGCGGTTGAATGGGATCAGAGGGAGTGTGTGGATCAGGTGCAGTGGAATTGGGTCAGAGGGAGTATCTGGATCAGTTGCAGTGGAATGGGGTCAGTGGGAGTATCTGGATCAGGTGCAGTGGAATGGGGTCAGGGGTAGTGTGTGGATCAGGTGTGGTGGAATGGGGTCAGAGGGAGTATTTGTATCAGGTGCAGTGGAATGGGGTCAGAGGGAGTGTGTGGATCAGGTGCAGTGGAATGGGGTCAGAGGGAGTGTGTGGATCAGGTGCAGTGGAATGGGGTCAGAGGGAGTGTGTGGATAAGGTGCAGTGGAATGGGGTCAGAGGGAGTGTGTGGATCAGGTGCAGTGGAATGGGGTCAGAGGGAGTATTTGGATCAGGTGCAGTGGAATTGGGTCAGAGGGAGTGTGTGGATCAGGTGCGGTGGAATGGGTTCAGAGGGAGTATTTGAATCAGGTGCAGTGGAATGTAGCCTGAGGAAATGTGTGGATCAGGTACAGTGGAATGGGGCCAGAGGGAGTGATCAGGTGCAGTGGAATGGGGTCCGAGGGAGTGTTTGGATGTGGTGCAGTGGAATGGGGTCAGAGGAAGTGTTTGGATCAGGTGCAGTGGAATGTGGCCAGAGGGAGTTTGTGTATCAGGTGCAGTGGAATGGGGTCAGAGTGAGTGTGTGGATCAGGTGTGGTGGAATGGGGTCAGAGGGAGTGTTTTGATCAGGTGCAGTGGAATGGGGATAGAGGGAGTGTTTGGGTCCGGTGCATTGGAATGGGGCCAGAGCGAGTATGTGGGTCAGGTGCAGTGGGATGGGGCTAGAGGGAGTATTTGGATTCAGATGCAGTGGAATGGGGTGTGAGGGTGTGTGTGGATCAGGTGCAGTGGAATTTGGTCAGAGGGAGTGTGTGGATCAGGTGCAGTGGAATGGGGTCATAGGGAGTGTGTGGATCAGGTGCGGTGGAATGGTGACAGAGGGAGTGTTTTGATCAGGTGCAGTGGAATGGGGCCAGAGGGAGTGTGTGGATCAGGTGTGGTGGAATGGGGCCAGAGGGAATGTGTGGATCAGGTATGGTGGAATGGGGTCAGAGGGAGTGTTTTGATCAGGTGCAGTGGAATGGGGCCAGAGAGAGTGGTTGGATTATGCATTGGAATGGGGTCAGAGTGAGTACATGGGTCATGTGCAGTGGGATGGGGGCAGTGGCAGTATTTGGATCAGGTGCAGCGAAATGGGGTTAGAGGGAGTGTTTGCATCAGGTGCAGTGGAATGGGGCCTGAGGGAGTGTTTGCATCAGGTGCAGTGAACTGGGGTTAGAGGGAGTGTTTGCATCAGGTGCAGTGGAATGGGGCCTGAGGGAGTGTTTGCATCAGGTGCACTGGATTGGGGTTCAAGGGAATGTTTGGATCAGGTGCAGAGGAATGGGGCCAGAGGGAGTGCTTGGATCAGGTGCAGTGGAATGGGGTTCGAGGGAATGTTTGGATCAGGTGCAGTGGAATGGGGCCTGAGGGAGTGTTTGCATCAGGTGCAGTGGATTGGGGTTCGAGGGAATGTTTGGATCAGGTGCAGTGGAATGGGGCCAGAGGGAGTGTTTGGATCAGGTGCAGTGGAATGGGGCCAGAGGGTGTGCTTGGATCAGGTGCAGTGGAATGGGGTTCGAGGGAATGTTTGGATCAGGTGCTGTGGAATGGGGCCAGAGGGAGTGTTTGGATCAGGTGCAGTGTAATGGGGCAGGAGGGAGTGCGTGGATCAGGTGCAGTGAAATTGGGTTAGAGGGAGTGTTTGCATCAGGTGCAGTGGAATGGGGCCTGAGGGAGTGTTTGCATCATGTGCGATGGAATGGGGTTAGACAGAATGTTTGGATCAGGTGCTGTAGAATGGGCCCAGAGGGAGTTTTTGGATCAGGTGCAGTGGAATGGGACCAGAGGGAGTGTTTGGATTAGGTGCAGTGAAATGGGGCCAGAGTGAGTGTTTGGACCAGCTGCAGTGGAATGGGGTCTGAGGGAGTGTTTGGATAAGGTGCATTGGAATGGGGTCAGAGGGAGTGTTTGGATCAGGTGCGGTGGAATGGGGTCAGAGGGAGTGTGGGATCACGTGCGGTGGAATGGGGATAGAGGGAGTGTGTGGATCAGGTGCGGTGGAAGGGGGTCAGAGGGAGTATTTGGATCAGGTGCAGTGGAATGTGGTCAGAGGGAGTTTGTGGATCAGCTGCAGTGGAATGGGGTCCGAGGGAGTGTTTGGATCTGGTGCATTGGAATGGGGTCAGAGGGAGTGTTTGGATCAGGTGCGGTGGAATGGGGTCAGAGGGAGTGTGTGGATCACGTGCGGTGGAATGGGGTTAGAGGGAGTGTGTGGATCAGGTACGGTGGAATGGGGTCAGAGGGAGTGTTTTGATCAGGTGCAATGGAATGTGGTCAGAGGGAGTGCATGGATCAGGTGCAGTGGAATGGAGCCAGAGGGAGTGATCAGGTGCAGTGGAATGGGGACTGAGGGAGTGTGTGGATCAGGTGCAGTGGAATGGGGCAGGAGGAAGTGCGTGGATCAGGTGCAGTGAAATTGGGTTAGAGGGAGTGTTTGCATCAGGTGCAGTGGAATGGGGCCTGAGGGAGTGTTTGCATCATGTGCGATGGAATGGGGTTAGACAGAATGTTTGGATCAGGTGCTGTAGAATGGGCCCAGAGGGAGTTTTTGGATCAGGTGCAGTGGAATGGGACCAGAGGGAGTGTTTGGATTAGGTGCAGTGAAATGGGGCCAGAGTGAGTGTTTGGACCAGCTGCAGTGGAATGGGGTCTGAGGGAGTGTTTGGATAAGGTGCATTGGAATGGGGCCAGAGGGTGTGCTTGGATCAGGTGCAGTGGAATGGGGTTCGAGGGAATGTTTGGATCAGGTGCTGTGGAATGGGGCCAGAGGGAGTGTTTGGATCAGGTGCAGTGTAATGGGGCAGGAGGGAGTGCGTGGATCAGGTGCAGTGAAATTGGGTTAGAGGGAGTGTTTGCATCAGGTGCAGTGGAATGGGGCCTGAGGGAGTGTTTGCATCATGTGCGATGGAATGGGGTTAGACAGAATGTTTGGATCAGGTGCTGTAGAATGGGCCCAGAGGGAGTTTTTGGATCAGGTGCAGTGGAATGGGACCAGAGGGAGTGTTTGGATTAGGTGCAGTGAAATGGGGCCAGAGTGAGTGTTTGGACCAGCTGCAGTGGAATGGGGTCTGAGGGAGTGTTTGGATAAGGTGCATTGGAATGGGGTCAGAGGGAGTGTTTGGATCAGGTGCGGTGGAATGGGGTCAGAGGGAGTGTGGGATCACGTGCGGTGGAATGGGGATAGAGGGAGTGTGTGGATCAGGTGCGGTGGAAGGGGGTCAGAGGGAGTATTTGGATCAGGTGCAGTGGAATGTGGTCAGAGGGAGTTTGTGGATCAGCTGCAGTGGAATGGGGTCCGAGGGAGTGTTTGGATCTGGTGCATTGGAATGGGGTCAGAGGGAGTGTTTGGATCAGGTGCGGTGGAATGGGGTCAGAGGGAGTGTGTGGATCACGTGCGGTTGAATGGGGTTAGAGGGAGTGTGTGGATCAGGTACGGTGGAATGGGGTCAGAGGGAGTGTTTTGATCAGGTGCAATGGAATGTGGTCAGAGGGAGTGCATGGATCAGGTGCAGTGGAATGGAGCCAGAGGGAGTGATCAGGTGCAGTGGAATGGGGACTGAGGGAGTGTGTGGATCAGGTGCAGTGGAATGGGGTCAGAGGGAGTGTTTGGATCAGGTGCAGTGGAATGGGGCCAGAGGGAGTGTGTGGATCAGGTGCAGTGGAATGGGGTCAGAGGGAGTGTGTTGATCAGGTGCGGTGGAATGGGGTCAGAGGGAGTGTGTGGATCAGGTGCGGTGGAATGGGGTCAGAGGGAGTGTGTGGATCAGGTGTGGTGGAATGGGGTCAAAGGGAGTATTTGGATCAGGTCCAGTGGAATGGGGTCAGAGGGAGTGTGCGGATCAGGTGCGATGGAGTGGGGTCAGAGGGAGTGTTTTGATCAGGTGCAGTGGAATGTGGCCAGAGGGAGTGTGTGGATCAGGTGCGGTGGTATGGGGTCATAGGGAGTGTGTGGATCAGGTGCAGTGGAATGGGATAGAGGGTTTTTTTTGGATCAGGTGCAGTGGAATGGGGTCAGATGGAGTGTGTGGATCAGGTGCGGTGGAAGGGGGTCAGAGGGAGTATTTGGATCAGGTGCAGTGGAGTGGTGTCAGAGGGAGTGTGTGGATCAGGTGCAGTTGAATGGGGTCAGAGGGAGTGTTTTGATCAGGTGCAGTGGAATGTGGTCAGAGGCAGTGCATGCATCAGGTGCAGCGGAATGGGGCCAGAGGGCGTGATCAGGTGCAGTGGAATGTGGTCCGAGGGAGTGTTTGGATGAGGTACAGTGGAATGGGGTCAGAGAGAGTGTGTGGATCAGGTGCAGTGGAATGGGGTCAGTGGGAGTATTTGGATCAGGTGCAGTGGAATGGGGTCAGAGGTAGTGTGTGGATCAGGTGCGGTGGAATGGGGTCAGAGGGAGTGTGTGGATCAGGTGCAGTGGAATGGGGTCAGCGGGAGTGTGTGGATCAGGTGTGATGGAATGGGGTCAGAGGAAGTGTTTGGATCAGGTGTAGTGGAATGGGCTCAGAGGGAGTGTGTGGATAAGGTGTGGTGGAATGGGGTCAGAGGGAGCGTGTGGATCAGGTGCGGTGGAATGGGGTCAGAGGGAGTATTTGGATCAGGTGCAGTGGAATTGGGTCAGACGATGTGTGTGGATCAGGTGCGGTGGAATGGGGTCAGAGGGAGTATTTGGATCAGGTGCAGTGGAATGTAGCCAGAAGGAATGTGTGGATCAGGTGCAGTGGAATGGGGCCAGAGGGAGTGATCAGGTGCAGTGGAATGGGGTCCGAGGGAGTGTTTGGATGTGGTGCAGTGGAATGGGGTCAGAGGGAGTGTTTGGATCAGGTTCAGTGGAATAGGGCCAGAGGGAGTGATCAGGTGCAGTGGAATGGGGTCGGAGGGAGTGTTTGGATGAGGTGCAGTGGAATGTTTGTTTGTTTTGTTTTATTATTTGTAATGCGCGAACGTACCCGAGGGTATCAGGGCGCAACATTTTCAGGAATATGCGAAGCTTAGAATGGGGTCAGAAATGAGGTGCAGTGGAATGGGGCCAGAGGGAGTGTTTGGATTAGGTGCAGTGGAATGGAGTCAGAGGGAGTGTGTGGATCAGCTGCAGTGGAATGGGGTGTGAGGGAGTGTGTGGATCAGTGCAGTGGAATGGGGTCAGAGGGAGTGTGTGGATCAGGTGCAGTCGAATGGGGTCAGAGGGAGTGTGTGGATCAGGTGCAGTGGAATGGGGCCAGAGGGAGTGTGTGGATCAGGTGCAGTGGAATGGTATCAGAGGGAGCGTTTGGATCAGGTGCAGTAGAATGGGGTCAGAGGGAGTGTTTGGATCAGGTTCAGTGGAATGGTGTCAGAGAGAGTGTTTAGATCAGGTGCAGTGGAATGGGGTCAGAGTGAGTGTGTGGATCAGGTGTGGTGGAATGGGGTCAGAGGGAGTGTTTTGATCAGGTGCAGTGGAATGTGGACAGAGGGTTTTTTTGGATCAGGTGCGGTGGAATGGGGTCAGAGGGAGTGTGTGGATCAGGCGTGATGGAAGGGGGTCAGAGGGAGTATTTGGATCAGGTGCAGTGGAGTGGTGTCAGAGGGAGTGTGTGGATCAGGTGCAGTGGAATGGGGTCAGAGGGAGTATTTGGATTCAGATGCAGTGGAATGGGGTGTGAGGGAGTGTGTGGATCAGGTGCAGTGGAATTTGCTCAGAGGGAGTGTGTGAATCAGGTGCAGTGGAATGGGGCCAGAAGGAGTGTGTGGATCAGGTGCGGTGGAATGGGGTCATAGGGAGTGTGTGGATCAGGTGCGGTGGAATGGTGTCAGAGGGAGTGTTTCGATCAGGTGCAGTGGAATGGGGCCAGAGGGAGTACATGGGTCATGTGCAGTGGGATGGAGCCAGTGGGAGTGTTTTGATCAGGTGCAGTGGAATGGGGCCAGAGGGAGTGTGTGGATCAGGTGTGGTGGAATGGGGTCAGAGGGAGTGTTTTGATTAGGTGCATTGGAATGGGGTCAGAGTGAGTACATGGGTCATGTGCAGTGGGATGGGGCCAGTGGAAGTATTTGGATCAGGTGCAGTGAAATGGGGCCTGAGGGAGTGTTTGCATCAGGTGCAGTGGATTGGGGTTCGAGGGAATGTTTGGATCAGGTGCAGTGGAATGGGGCCAGAGGGAGTGTTTGGATCAGGTGCAGTGGAATGGGGCGAGAGTGAGTGTGTGGATCAGGTGTGGTGGAATGGGGTCAGAGGGAGTGTTTTGATCAGGTGCAGTGGAATGTGGACAGAGGGTTTTTTTGGATCAGGTGCGGTGGAATGGGGTCAGAGGGAGTGTGTGGATCAGGTGTGGTGGAAGGGGGTCAGAGGGAGTATTTGGATCAGGTGCAGTGGAGTGGTGTCAGAGGGAGTGTGTGGATCAAGTGCAGTGGAATGGGGTCAGAGGGAGTATTTGGATTCAGATGCAGTGGAATGGGGTGTGAGGGAGTGTGTGGATCAGGTGCAGTGGAATTTGCTCAGAGGGAGTGTGTGGATCAGGTGCAGTGGAATGGGGCCAGAAGGAGTGTGTGGATCAGGTGCGGTGGAATGGGGTCATAGGGAGTGTGTGGATCAGGTGCGGTGGAATGGTGTCAGAGGGAGTGTTTCGATCAGGTGCAGTGGAATGGGGCCAGAGGGAGTACATGGGTCATGTGCAGTGGGATGGAGCCAGTGGGAGTGTTTTGATCAGGTGCAGTGGAATGGGGCCAGAGGGAGTGTGTGGATCAGGTGTGGTGGAATGGGGTCAGAGGGAGTGTTTTGATTAGGTGCATTGGAATGGGGTCAGAGTGAGTACATGGGTCATGTGCAGTGGGATGGGGCCAGTGGAAGCATTTGGATCAGGTGCAGTGAAATGGGGCCTGAGGGAGTGTTTGCATCAGGTGCAGTGGATTGGGGTTCGAGGGAATGTTTGGATCAGGTGCAGTGGAATGGGGCCAGAGGGAGTGTTTGGATCAGGTGCAATGGAATGGGGCCAGAGGGAATGTTTGGATCAGGTGCAGTGAAATGGGGCAGGAAGGAGTGCGTAGATCAGGTGCAGTGAAATGGGGTTAGAGGGAGTGTTTGCATCAGGTGCAGTGGAACGGGGCCTGAGGGTGTGTTTGCATCAGGTGCAGTGGATTGGGACCAGAGGGAGTGTTTGGATTAGGTGCAGTGAAATGGGGCCAGAAGGAGTGTTTGGACCAGCTGCAGTGGAATCGGGTCCGAGGGAGTGTTTGGATAAGGTGCATTGGAATGGGGTCAGAGGGAGTGTTTGGATCAGGTGTGGTGGAATGGGGTCAGAGGGAGTGTGTGGATCACGTGCAGTGGAATGGGGTTCGAGGGAGTGTGTGGATCAGGTGCGGTGGAAGGGGGTCAGAGGGAGTATTTGGATCAGGTGCAGTGGAATGTGGTCAGAGGGAGTTTGTGGATCAGGTGCAGTGGAATTGGACCAGAGGGAGTGTTTGGATTAGGTGCAGTGAAATGGGGCCAGAGGGAGTGTTTGGACCAGCTGCAGTGGAATGGGGTCCGAGGGAGTGTTTGGATCTGGTGCATTGGAATGGTGTCAGAGGGAGTGTTTGGATCAGGTGCAGTGGAATGGGGTCAGAGGGAGTGTGTGGATCACATGCGGTGGAATGGGGATAGAGGGAGTGTGTGGATCAGGTGCGGTGGAAGGGGGTCAGAGGGAGTATTTGGATCAGGTGCAGTGGAATGGGGTCAGAGGGAGTGTGTGGATCAGGTGCAGTGGAATGGGGCCAGAGGGGGTGATCAGGTGCAATGGAATGCGGACCGTGGGAGTGTTTGGATGAGGTGCAGTGAAATGGGGTCAGAGGGAGTGTTTGGATCAGGTGCAGTGGAATGGGGCCAGAGGGAGTGTGTGGATCAGGTGCAGTGGAATGGGGTCAGAGGGAGTGTGTGGATCAGGTGCGGTGGAATGGGGTCAGAGGGAGTGTGTGGATCACGTGCGGTGGAATGGGGTCAAAGGGAGTATTTGGATCAGGTGCAGTGAAATGGGGTCAGAGGGAGTGTGTGGATCAGGTGCGATGGAGTGGGGTCAGAGGGAGTGTTGTGATCAGGTGCAGTGAAATGGGGTCAGAGGGAGTGTTTGGATCAGGTGCAGTGGAATGGGGCCAGAGGGAGTGTGTGGATCAGGTGCAGTGGAATGGGGTCAGAGGGAGTGTGTGGATCAGGTGCGGTGGAATGGGGTCAGAGGGAGTGTGTGGATCACGTGCGGTGGAATGGGGTCAAAGGGAGTATTTGGATCAGGTGCAGTGAAATGGGGTCAGAGGGAGTGTGTGGATCAGGTGCGATGGAGTGGGGCCAGAGGGAGTGTGTGGATCAGGTGCAGTGGTATGGGGTCATAGGGAGTGTGTGGATCAGGTGCAGTGGAATGGGATCAGAGGTTTTTTTTGGATCAGGTGCGGTGGAAGGGGGTCAGAGGGAGTATTTGGATCAGGTGCAGTGGAGTGGTGTCAGAGGGAGTGTGTGGATCAGGTGCAGTGGAATCGGGTCAGAGGGAGTGTTTTGATCAGGTGCAGTGGAATGTGGTCAGAGGCAGTGCGTGCATCAGGTGCAGCGGAATGGGGCCAGAGGGCGTGACCAGGTGCAGTGGAATGGGGTCCGAGGGAGTGTTTGGATGAGGTGCAGTGGAATGGGGTCAGAGGGAGTGTGTGGATCAGGTGCAGTGGAATGGGGTCAGAGGTAGTGTGTGGATCAGTTGCGGTGAAATGGGGTCAGAGGGAGTGTGTGGATCAGGTGCAATGGAATGGGGACAGCGGGAGTGTGTGGATCAGGTGTGGTGGAATGGCATCAGAGGGAGTGTTTGGATCAGGTGCGGTGGAATGGGGTCAGAGGGAGTGTGTGGATCAGGTGCGGTGGAATGGGGTCAGAGGGAGTATTTGGATCAGGTGCAGTGGAATTGGGTCAGACGGAGTGTGTGGATCAGGTGCGGTGGAATGGGGTCAGATGGAGTATTTGGATCAGGTGCAGTGGAATGTAGCCAGAGGGAATGTGTGGATCAGGTGCAGTGGAATGGAGCCAGAGGGAGTGATCAGGTGCAGTGGAATGGGGTCCGAGGGAGTGTTTGGATGTGGTGCAGTGGAATGGGATTAGAGGGAGTGTTTGGATCAGGTTCAGTGGAATAGGGCTAGAGGGAGTGATCAGGTGCAGTGGAATGGGGTCGGAGGGAGTGTTTGGATGAGGTGCAGTGGAATGGGGTCAGAAGGAGTGTTTGGATGAGGTGCATTGGAATGGGGCCAGAGGGAGTGTTTGGATTAGGTGCAGTGGAATGGGGTCAGAGGGAGTGTGTGGATCAGCTGCAGTGGAATGGGGTGTGAGGGAGTGTGTGGATCAGGTGCAGTGGAATGGGGTCAGAGGGAGTGTGTGGATCAGGTGCGGTGGAATGGGTCAGAGGGAGTGTGTGGATCAGGTGCAGTGGAATGGGGCCAGAAGGAGTGTGTGGATCAGGTGCGGTCGAATGGGGTCATAGGGAGTGTGTGGATCAGGTGCGGTCCAATGGGGTCAGAGGGAGTGTGTGGATCAGGAGTCGTGGAATGGGGTCAGAGTGAGTGTGTGCATCAGGTGTGGTGGAATGGGGTCAGAGGGAGTGTTTTGATCAGGTGCAGTGGAATGGGGGCAGAGGGAGTGTTTGGGTCAGGTGCAGTGGAATGGGGCCCGAGGGAGTGATCAGGTGCAGTGGAATGGGGCCAGAGGGAGTGTTTGGAACAGGTGCAGTGGAATGGGACCAGAGGGAGTGTTTGGATTAGGTGCAGTGAAATGGGGCCAGAGGGAGTGTTTGGACCAGCTGCAGTGTAATGGGGTCCGAGGGAGTGTTTGGATAAGGTGCATTGGAATGGGGTCAGAGGGAGTGTTTGGATCAGGTGCGGTGGAATGGGGTCAGAGGGAGTGTGTGGATCACGTGCAGTGGAAATGGGTTAAAGGGAGTGTGTGGAGCAGGTGCGGTGGAAGGGGGTCAGAGGAAGTATTTGGATCAGGTGCAGTGGAATGTGGTCAGAGGGAGTTTGTGGATCAGGTGCAGTGGAATGGGACCAGAGGGAGTGTTTGGATTAGGTGCAGTGAAATGGGGCAGGAGGGAGTGTTTGGACCAGCTGCAGTGGAATGGGGTCCGAGGGAGTGTTTGGATAAGGTGCATTGGAATGGGGTCAGAGGGAGTGTTTGGATCAGGTGCAGTGGAATGGGGTCAGAGGGAGTGTGTGGATCACATGCGGTGGAATGGGGATAGAGGGAGTGTGTGGATCAGGTGCGGTGGAAGGGTGTCAGAGGGAGTATTTGGATCAGGTGCAGTGGAATGGGGTCAGAGGGAGTGTGTGGATCAGGTGCAGTGGAATGGGGTCAGAGGGAGTGTTTTGATCAGGTGCAATGGAATGTGGTTAGAGGGAGTGCATGGATCAGGTGCAGTGGAATGGATCCAGAGGGAGTGATCAGGTGCAGTGGAATGCGGACCGAGGGAGTGTTTGGATGAGGTGCAGTGAAATGGGTCAGAGGGAGTGTTTGGATCAGGTGCAGTGGAATGGGGCCAGAGGGAGTGTGTGTATCAGGTGCAGTGGAATGGGGTCAGAGGGAGTGTGTGGATCAGGTGCGGTGGAATGGGGTCAGAGGGAGTGTGTGGATCAGGTGTGGTGGAATGGGGTCAAAGGGAGTATTTGGATCAGGTGCAGTGAAATGGGGTCAGAGGGAGTGTGTGGATCAGGTGCGATGGAGTGGGGTCAGAGGGAGTTTTTTGATCAGGTGCAGTGGAATGTGGCCAGAGGGAGTGTGTGGATCAGGTGCGGTGGTATGGGGTCATAGGGAGTGTGTGGATCAGGTGCAGTGGAATGGGATCAGAGGGTGTTTTTGGATCCGGTGTGGTGGAATGGGGTGAGAGGGAGTGTGTGGATCAGGTGCGGTGGAATGGGGTCAGAGGGAGTATTTGGATCAGGTGCAGTGGAGTGGTGTCAGAGGGAGTGTGTGGATCAGGTGCAGTGGAATGTGGTCAGAGGCAGTGCGTGCATCAGGTGCAGCAGAATGGGGCCAGAGTGCGTGATCAGGTGCAGTTGAATGGGGTCCGAGGGAGTGTTTGGATGAGGTGCAGTGGAATGGGGTCAGAGGGAGTGTGTGGATAAGGTGCAGTGGAATGGGGTCAGTGGGAGTATTTGGATCAGGTGCAGTGGAATGGGGTCAGAGGTAGTGTGTGGATCAGTTGTGGTGGAATGGGGTCAGAGGGAGTGTGTTGATCAGGTGCAATGGAATGGGGTCAGCGGGAGTGTGTGGATCAGGTGTGGTGGAATGGCGTCAGAGGGAGTGTTTGGATCAGGTGTAGTGGAATGGGGTCAGAGGGAGTATTTGGATCAGGTGCAGTGGAATTGGGTCAGACGGAGTGTGTGGATAAGGTGCAGTGGAATGGGGTCAGTGGGAGTATTTGGATCAGGTGCAGTGGAATGGGGTCAGAGGTAGTGTGTGGATCAGTTGTGGTGGAATGGGGTCAGAGGGAGTGTGTTGATCAGGTGCAATGGAATGGGGTCAGCGGGAGTGTGTGGATCAGGTGTGGTGGAATGGCGTCAGAGGGAGTGTTGTGATCAGGTGCAGTGAAATGGGGTCAGAGGGAGTGTTTGGATCAGGTGCAGTGGAATGGGGCCAGAGGGAGTGTGTGGATCAGGTGCAGTGGAATGGGGTCAGAGGGAGTGTGTGGATCAGGTGCGGTGGAATGGGGTCAGAGGGAGTGTGTGGATCACGTGCGGTGGAATGGGGTCAAAGGGAGTATTTGGATCAGGTGCAGTGAAATGGGGTCAGAGGGAGTGTGTGGATCAGGTGCGATGGAGTGGGGCCAGAGGGAGTGTGTGGATCAGGTGCAGTGGTATGGGGTCATAGGGAGTGTGTGGATCAGGTGCAGTGGAATGGGATCAGAGGTTTTTTTTGGATCAGGTGCGGTGGAAGGGGGTCAGAGGGAGTATTTGGATCAGGTGCAGTGGAGTGGTGTCAGAGGGAGTGTGTGGATCAGGTGCAGTGGAATCGGGTCAGAGGGAGTGTTTTGATCAGGTGCAGTGGAATGTGGTCAGAGGCAGTGCGTGCATCAGGTGCAGCGGAATGGGGCCAGAGGGTGTGACCAGGTGCAGTGGAATGGGGTCCGAGGGAGTGTTTGGATGAGGTGCAGTGGAATGGGGTCAGAGGGAGTGTGTGGATCAGGTGCAGTGGAATGGGGTCAGAGGTAGTGTGTGGATCAGTTGCGGTGAAATGGGGTCAGAGGGAGTGTGTGGATCAGGTGCAATGGAATGGGGACAGCGGGAGTGTGTGGATCAGGTGTGGTGGAATGGCATCAGAGGGAGTGTTTGGATCAGGTGCGGTGGAATGGGGTCAGAGGGAGTGTGTGGATCAGGTGCGGTGGAATGGGGTCAGAGGGAGTATTTGGATCAGGTGCAGTGGAATTGGGTCAGACGGAGTGTGTGGATCAGGTGCGGTGGAATGGGGTCAGATGGAGTATTTGGATCAGGTGCAGTGGAATGTAGCCAGAGAGAATGTGTGGATCAGGTGCAGTGGAATGGAGCCAGAGGGAGTGATCAGGTGCAGTGGAATGGGGTCCGAGGGAGTGTTTGGATGTGGTGCAGTGGAATGGGATTAGAGGGAGTGTTTGGATCAGGTTCAGTGGAATAGGGCTAGAGGGAGTGATCAGGTGCAGTGGAATGGGGTCGGAGGGAGTGTTTGGATGAGGTGCAGTGGAATGGGGTCAGAAGGAGTGTTTGGATGAGGTGCATTGGAATGGGGCCAGAGGGAGTGTTTGGATTAGGTGCAGTGGAATGGGGTCAGAGGGAGTGTGTGGATCAGCTGCAGTGGAATGGGGTGTGAGGGAGTGTGTGGATCAGGTGCAGTGGAATGGGGTCAGAGGGAGTGTGTGGATCAGGTGCGGTGGAATGGGTCAGAGGGAGTGTGTGGATCAGGTGCAGTGGAATGGGGCCAGAAGGAGTGTGTGGATCAGGTGCGGTCGAATGGGGTCATAGGGAGTGCGTGGATCCGGTGCGGTCCAATGGGGTCAGAGGGAGTGTGTGGATCAGGTGTCGTGGAATGGGGTCAGAGTGAGTGTGTGCATCAGGTGTGGTGGAATGGGGTCAGAGGGAGTGTTTTGATCAGGTGCAGTGGAATGGGGGCAGAGGGAGTGTTTGGGTCAGGTGCAGTGGAATGGGGCCCGAGGGAGTGATCAGGTGCAGTGGAATGGGGCCAGAGGGAGTGTTTGGAACAGGTGCAGTGGAATGGGACCAGAGGGAGTGTTTGGATTAGGTGCAGTGAAATGGGGCCAGAGGGAGTGTTTGGACCAGCTGCAGTGTAATGGGGTCCGAGGGAGTGTTTGGATAAGGTGCATTGGAATGGGGTCAGAGGGAGTGTTTGGATCAGGTGCGGTGGAATGGGGTCAGAGGGAGTGTGTGGATCACGTGCAGTGGAAATGGGTTAAAGGGAGTGTGTGGAGCAGGTGCGGTGGAAGGGGGTCAGAGGAAGTATTTGGATCAGGTGCAGTGGAATGTGGTCAGAGGGAGTTTGTGGATCAGGTGCAGTGGAATGGGACCAGAGGGAGTGTTTGGATTAGGTGCAGTGAAATGGGGCAGGAGGGAGTGTTTGGACCAGCTGCAGTGGAATGGGGTCCGAGGGAGTGTTTGGATCTGGTGCATTGGAATGGGGTCAGAGGGAGTGTTTGGATCAGGTGCAGTGGAATGGGGTCAGAGGGAGTGTGTGGATCACATGCGGTGGAATGGGGATAGAGGGAGTGTGTGGATCAGGTGCGGTGGAAGGGTGTCAGAGGGAGTATTTGGATCAGGTGCAGTGGAATGGGGTCAGAGGGAGTGTGTGGATCAGGTGCAGTGGAATGGGGTCAGAGGGAGTGTTTTGATCAGGTGCAATGGAATGTGGTTAGAGGGAGTGCATGGATCAGGTGCAGTGGAATGGATCCAGAGGGAGTGATCAGGTGCAGTGGAATGCGGACCGAGGGAGTGTTTGGATGAGGTGCAGTGAAATGGGTCAGAGGGAGTGTTTGGATCAGGTGCAGTGGAATGGGGCCAGAGGGAGTGTGTGTATCAGGTGCAGTGGAATGGGGTCAGAGGGAGTGTGTGGATCAGGTGCGGTGGAATGGGGTCAGAGGGAGTGTGTGGATCAGGTGTGGTGGAATGGGGTCAAAGGGAGTATTTGGATCAGGTGCAGTGAAATGGGGTCAGAGGGAGTGTGTGGATCAGGTGCGATGGAGTGGGGTCAGAGGGAGTTTTTTGATCAGGTGCAGTGGAATGTGGCCAGAGGGAGTGTGTGGATCAGGTGCGGTGGTATGGGGTCATAGGGAGTGTGTGGATCAGGTGCAGTGGAATGGGATCAGAGGGTGTTTTTGGATCAGGTGTGGTGGAATGGGGTGAGAGGGAGTGTGTGGATCAGGTGCGGTGGAATGGGGTCAGAGGGAGTATTTGGATCAGGTGCAGTGGAGTGGTGTCAGAGGGAGTGTGTGGATCAGGTGCAGTGGAATGTGGTCAGAGGCAGTGCGTGCATCAGGTGCAGCAGAATGGGGCCAGAGTGCGTGATCAGGTGCAGTTGAATGGGGTCCGAGGGAGTGTTTGGATGAGGTGCAGTGGAATGGGGTCAGAGGGAGTGTGTGGATAAGGTGCAGTGGAATGGGGTCAGTGGGAGTATTTGGATCAGGTGCAGTGGAATGGGGTCAGAGGTAGTGTGTGGATCAGTTGTGGTGGAATGGGGTCAGAGGGAGTGTGTTGATCAGGTGCAATGGAATGGGGTCAGCGGGAGTGTGTGGATCAGGTGTGGTGGAATGGCGTCAGAGGGAGTGTTTGGATCAGGTGTAGTGGAATGGGGTCAGAGGGAGTATTTGGATCAGGTGCAGTGGAATTGGGTCAGACGGAGTGTGTGGATAAGGTGCAGTGGAATGGGGTCAGTGGGAGTATTTGGATCAGGTGCAGTGGAATGGGGTCAGAGGTAGTGTGTGGATCAGTTGTGGTGGAATGGGGTCAGAGGGAGTGTATTGATCAGGTGCAATGGAATGGGGTCAGCGGGAGTGTGTGGATCAGGTGTGGTGGAATGGCGTCAGAGGGAGTGTGTGGATCAGGTGTGGTGGAATGGCGTCAGAGGGAGTATTTGGATCAGGTGCGGTGGAATGGGGTCAGAGGGAGTATTTGGATCAGGTGCAGTGGAATGTAGCCAGAGGGAATGTGTGGATCAGGTGCAGTGGAATGGGGCCAGAGGGAGTGATCAGGTGCAGTGTAATGGGGTCCGAGGGAGTGTTTGGATGTGGTGCAGTGGAATGGGGTCAGAGGGAGTGTTTGGATCAGGTTCAGTGGAATAGGGCCAGAGGGAGTGATCAGGTGCAGTGGAATGGGGTCGGAGGGAGTGTTTGGATAAGGTGCAGTGGAATGGGGTCAGAAGGAGTGTTTGGATGAGGTGCAGTGGAATGGGGCCAGAGGGAGTGTTTGGATTAGGTGCAGTGGAATGGGGTCAGATGGAGTGTGTGGATCAGCTGCAGTGGAATGGGGTGTGAGGGAGTGTGTGGATCAGGTGCAGTGGAATGGGGTCAGAGGGAGTGTGTGGATCAGGTGCGGTGGAATGGGTCAGAGGGAGTGTGTGGATCAGGTGCAGTGGAATGGGGCCAGAAGGAGTGTGTGGATCAGGTGCGGTCGAATGTGGTCATAGGGAGTGTGTGGATCAGGTGCGGTCGAATGGGGTCAGAGAGAGTGTTTGGATCAGGTGCAGTGGAATGGGGTCAGAGTGAGTGTGTGGATCAGGTGTGGTGGAATGGGGTCAGAGGGAGTGTTTTGATCAGGTGCAGTGGAATGGGGACAAAGGGAGTGTTTGGGTCAGGTGCATTGGAATGGGGCCAGAGTGAGTACGTGGGTCAGGTGCATTGGAATGGGGCCAGAGTGAGTATGTGGGTCAGGTGCAGTGGGATGTGGCCAGAGGGAGTATTTGGATTCAGATGCAGTGGAATGGGGTGTGAGGGAGTGTGTGGATCAGGTGCAGTGGAATTTGGTCAGATGGAGTGTGTGGATCAGGTGCGGTGGAATGGGGTCATAGGGAGTGTGTGGATCAGGTGCGGTGGATTGGTGTCAGAGGGAGTGTTTCAATCAGGTGCAGTGGAATGGGGCAGAGGGAGTGTGTGGATCAGGTGCCGTGGAATGGGGTTAGAGGGAGTGTGTGGATCAGGTGCGGTGGAATGGGGTCAGATGGAGTGTGTGGATCAGGTGCGGTGGAATGGTGACAGAGGGAGTGTGTGGATCAGGAGTGGTGGAATAGGGTCAGAGGGAGTGTTTTGATCAGGTGCAGTGGAATGTGGCCAGAGGGAGTGTGCGGATCAGGTGCAGTGGAATCGGATCAGAGGGTTTATTTTGGATCAGGTGCGGTGGAATGGGGTCAGAGGGAGTGTGTGGATCAGGTGCGGTGGAAGGGGGTCAGAGGGAGTGTTTGGATCAGGTGCATTGGAATGGGGTCAGAGGGAGTGTTTGGATCAGGTGCGGTGGAATGGGGTCAGAGGGAGTGTGTGGATCAGGTGCGGTGGAAGGGGGTCAGAGGGAGTGTTTGGATCAGGTGCATTGGAATGGGGTCAGAGGGAGTGTTTGGATCAGGTGTGGTGGAATGCGTTTAGAGGGAGTGTTTGGAACAGGTGCAGCGGAATGGGGCCATAGGGAGTGTTTGGATCTGGTGCAGTGGAATGGGGTCCCAGGGAGTGTTTGGATCAGGTGCATTGGAATGGGGTCAGAGGGAGTGTTTGGATCAGGTGTGGTGGAATGGGGTTAGAGGGAGTGTGTGGATCAGGTGCGGTGGAAGGGGGCAGAGGGAGTATTTGGATCAGGTGCAGTGGAATGCAGTCAGAGGGAGTGCGTGGATCATGTGCAGTGGAATGGGGCCAGAGGGAGTGATCAGGTGCAGTGGAATGGGGTCTGAGGGAGTGTGTGGATCAGGTGCAGTGGAGTGGGGTCAGAGGGAGTGTGTGGATCAGGTGCGGTGGAATGGGGTCAGAGGGAGTTTTTTGATCAGGTGCAGTGGAATGCGGTCAGAGGGAGTGCGTGGATCAGGTGCAGTGGAATGGGGCCAGAGGGAGTGATCAGGTGCAGTGGAATGGGGTGTGAGGGAGTGTGTGGATCAGGTGCGGTGGAATGGGGTCAGAGGGAGTTTGTGGATCAGGTGCAGTGGAATGGAGTCAGAGGGAGTGTGTGGATCAGGTGTGGTGGAATGGGGTCAGAGGGAGTGTTTGGATCAGGTGCAGTGAGGAGCTCAGGATTCATGACCCTAATGACGTTGAGCCCCCCCCCCCTGCATGTGGAGAGTCACTGACTGGACCCCTGGTATCCAGGGGACCGCAGGTTTTGGTGCAGCTTCAGCAGATCTTCGAGGAGAGCCGCATCGATATATCTCAAGTGAGACCGCAATAGTGGTACCTTGTTCGCCATTCTCATTAATTTACCAGAAGGAGCTACCTAGCAAGGGGAAGCATATTCTTCCATGGCACTGTTGGGTCCAGCCAGGATGAGATTCATACTTGGGTAGGGGCTTGCCGCTTTATCCGCAAGTTCTTGCAAGAACCAGTCTGCTCTCTTGGGTCCTTTGTCAGGGGTTGGAGTCGAGTGCAAAGAGCTCATGGGTCCTAGCCACACCGCTCCAGATCCCAGCAACAGATTGATGAAACCCCCATGGCACTCTGCGACCTTCTGACACCTACTGCTCAGGGGACTCTGGGTATTGAAGCTCTAGCTCACTATCTGCACCAACTAGTCCCCCTCCCCTCTTTCCTCTAAACATCTCACCATTTCCTTGGGGTACCCCCACAAAAAACAAGCATGGGAGACCCTTGATTTCTTCATGATGTCAGTGTTTACCATTGAGCCCCGGCGGGTGCATCTCTCTGCCTCTCCTCCCGGAGCACAGAGAGGAAGGGGGCATCAAGTCGAGGCCCCAGCTCTTTTCCTTCATGGCATTTTCAAGGGCTGGCAATGCCCTCCATCCATACATGGCACCAACCAGGACCACTCCTCCTATCATTGCCACGACTGCAACCCCAAAATGCTGCACCACTAATAAACATGATTGCATGTGTTCTAGAAGGGAAGATAGTTGCGGACGGGCCCATAGTGTTAGAACTGATATAATATTGTTTCGTCCTCATTGTATATGTTGGCCCATGCCCAGTCGCTTTGCGAGGAAATCCGTATTACAAGGTCGTGACCTCAGGTGAATCAAGCCTCCATTTTAGGTTAGAGCCGCCATTTTAGTTTATTGTACAAAGTCGCCCTGTAGTCTAAAATGACAGTCTCGTGTGCTCTTGTTCTTGCTTTAACCTCTTCAACCTCTGTAGGAGAGTTAATGTCCAACCTGCCTTCAGGCTACATGTTAGGGTCATGTAGACCTTGTCCTTTGTTGACCTCGGGATCAGGGGATTACTTGAATCAGCATTGTTAACCTACAAGTATACAAGAACAATAATGCTATCCAAATATGACATGCAAAACATTTGTTTGATCTGTATTAAAGCAATGTGTAAAGAGTGTAACATTAAAATAGGGAATAATAATGTTTGTTAGTGAATGTATTAAAAAGTAAACCGCATGCACGAGATATGTAAATTAGGAACTAACCAAGCAACCCTAGCCCAGTACATGATTAACTTGCAGGAGGCTGGACATCATTATAATAAACTGTATAAATACACTGATGTCCAGCTAGCAAATCCTGCTCTCTGCTCACATTGAACCCTGCTGGTGGTCTCTGTGATGTATTGACAGCCAAATAGCTATTTGTGTACTTTGTTGTATAACTGTTCAGTTTTGTAATAAAGATTCTGGGAATCTTTACAAGCCCGTGTCGGTGTATTTTCCTCTTTGCCTCGTTGAAGGTTGGCTCGGCTATCGGACCGGGATCGGACAGTGCCAACAGAAACGGCCACTATGGACAAGAAGCGAATTCCTCGATAAAAAACTGCACGATCCAATCCCTGAACGGTGAGCTGTAGCCCGAGACGACGTCTTGACGAGGGTCCATATATCGAGGTGGGTAAATTTGCTGAAAATCACCAGACACGTGGGTCCTTAGCATTGTCCTTAGTAACCCGATCGGACCTCCCAGTCCTTTGGTCAGGTTGAATTGTGTCCCGATTCTTAATTTAACCCTGACAATTTGAATTTGGCGCATTGTACTCGCGAACACAATTACTTAACCAGGTAACATCAGAACTTTGATATGCCTGGGAAATTGTCTGCCTGCTTTAGGGCATTATTCCGCAGCGACAGACAATCTTTGGAAGATAGCCGTCCCGCACCACAGGAGGGGTCGCCGGCATGTACTATGTACTGTAAGAAAGGCTTTGGTAGTATAGCATTTAATGACATTTGGCACAGACAGACCAGACATAGTTCTAACCTTCGGTGGCCAACCAATGGTAGTTTTGAAATCCCTCATATAGAATATCTAGAGTCTGTATTAGTAAAGAAAAAGGCTAGACCTGCAGCATTTGACGCATTGCACAGTTGGAAAACAGAAGTTTTGCAGCAACAGAAGAGTAGAGAGAAACATATGCGTAGACATATGACAAGTGTCGAAAAGGCACGGTTATATGACCAAGATAAACAATTAGAGTCAGTTAGGAACACGGACAGGGTGTTCCAATTAGGCATTCAGAAAATCTACCCTTCAAAAGATTTTCATACGTCAGATGAATTGATTAATACACTTTTGCATTAACGAAGGCCCGATGCCTCCGCGCCACCTCCGTACGTCCCTCCTCCTGGCGCTTTGCCCCTTCCTGTTGTAGTTCCCGCTCCTATAGTTCCTTCGGTCCTCCCTGCTGTTCTTCCTGTTGTTCTTCCAGCCGTCGCCCCTTTGCCTGCTCTCTTGCCTTCACCTGTTGTTATTCAGAATGTGCCTACTCTTCCTCTTCCAAGTGATTCTGCATCGCTTGTAGTAGACCAGGGAGCGAGACCAAGGGTTGTGACTCGTAATACTGTGTCCCCAGATAAAAAGAATGAATTGATTGCTTGGGCTAAAAATTGTATGGAGAAGGGTGAACAAGCTGATGTTTTTTCCACACTCGAAAATGTAAAAAGTATTACTGAGAAAAATGTTTTTATTGAAGGATTAGGGACTCATTTGAGTATAATGTGGAACAGATTAAATGATGTAGATTTCCCACAGGGGTCATGGGATTTGAACGCCTTAGCGTTGTCCAGAGATACTGCAGAGAAGGTATATGAGCATGTTGAGAGGATTTTTGAGTATAGGAAGGAGTTGGAAGGGTTACAGAATGAGGAAGCAGATGGTGGTAGTTTAGGTATTATGTACTTACAGAAATGTTTTCTCCTCGCCGTGAATTAAAAGGTGAGGAAGCGCGAATTTGTACAAAGGATGCGATAAGATGGATTTCGGATATGTCGATAACTCCAGACGAAGTATATGACACATATAGTCAGTACACGTTAGAAATGCAAAAGAAAGTGATACAGGTTATGGTAGAATACCTGCAGAATGAGTGTGTAAAAAGAAAGATTTGTTGTCCCGCAGAATTGTTGAGTGTTTATAAGAGAGCCTTTTTCGATTGATACTTCTTCGACTGCCTTAGTGCTTGATTTGGCTCTGTTGCTTACTAAGCGTTCGGAGCTGCCTACTTCTCAGTTGCCTATGAGAGAGGTCCCTCCGATATTTGTCCCAAAAGTTGAGATTGCGGCCGATGCTGAGCAAGGAATACTCGTGGGGGAAATTCCTGCACATTACGTATCACAGTTTGTTCACGTCCCGTTTTCAAGACAGGAAGTGAACACCATAAAGCAATCTATTCCCGATGTAAGAAAGAATCCGACCGGGTTCTGTAAAGAAATAGAGTCGGTCTTACAGTCGTCGGTATTCATCTTAAGTGATATTGATTTATTATTTCCGGTACTCCTGCCAGTTGATTTGTGGAAACAGATTAGGACCGTAGATGATGTACCTGGGTTAGGAGATAGATGGGATAACATGGTTAGGCTAGATAGAGAAAGACCAGCTGGCGAGTGACCGCCTCAAGTGATATTAAGCTTGCCTGATAGGATTATTGTAAAATTGAAAACCATAGTTCCTGAAAAAAGAATCATTTGGGACAAGCTTACGGCCTGTGTCCAAGGAAAGTCTGAGGGTGCTACCGATTTCTTCAATCGGTTTGAACAGGTATTTTCAGATTTCAGTGGACAAGACTTAGGCACAGAGTCAGGGAAAAGGCTGTTTGTCGACAAATTTGTACGTGGATTGTTGCCCGACATCCAGTTACAGATTATGTCTTCCGAAAGTGCTTAGCAGGCAAAGTCTCAATCAGAAGTACTGCACATGGCTCAGTACTATGAAAATCATGTGAACAATGAAAAGGAGAAACTTGAGAAAAAAAAGGTGACCTGAAAACAAAAGTCCTATTACAACAGATTGTTAGAAACCCTAGAGGGGGTAATCAATTTAGAGGTCAGTACTTTCCACTTCCCCTGGAAGAGGTCAGTTTGCACCAGAATCACAGCAACCTCCTTCGCAAGATAAGCAAGTTTCGAATGTGGATAATAGAAACATTTTTGATCACCCTTCTGCCGCGTACCTCTCTGAAGAGCTTCCTTTTGATAACATTTTGTTTTGCTAGGATTGCCTGAAGCAGGATTTGGAACCAAAGCCTATTCCCATTCATCAGAAAGGCCCCTACGTTGAGATGGCGGTGGGAAATAGGAAGCATCTATTTTTAGTAGATACGGGAGCACAGAAATGTTCCATTGACCATTCACGGGTTCCAAATATTCCCCTGTCAGGGCAGTCCAACATTTCCATAGGGTTTTCAGGCACCTGTAGTTTATCCGGTCTCTTTGCCGGTACCGATAACACTGGGTCCCTTCACGGAACAGTGTCCATTTCTACTTACCACAAACTGTGGGGAGAATTTGCTGGGGTTAAATTTGCTGAAGGCATTGCGTGCAGTAATACATTGTTCTCCGGACAGAGTTCAGGTAACAATTTCACCTCAGCAACCACTCGCCTCTCAGTTTTTGACTCGACCTTTACCGCCAGAATTCAGTGATGTTCCAGAAAGCTTATGGGCAATTGATGATAATGATGTGGGCATTCTTCAAATTGAACCTGTTAAAATTATTCTGAAACATGGAGTAAAATTGCCACGCATCCCGCAATATAAGATCTCAGTTGAAGGCGAGCAGGCTTTGAAATGTATAGTTTCTGATTTTGTACATCGTGGAGTAATTGAGGAAATTACCGGTAGCCTATGTAACAGCCCCATTTTGCCAGTATACAAAAAAGGTGATAATGCGATTCCCTTTCGTTTTATAATTGATGTTGCGCTATTCACAAAATTGTGGCTCCTCAATTTCCTATTGTACCTGATGTTACAACGATACTAACCATGATTCCGGCTTCTGCCACTCATTTTAGCGTTGTTGATCTCAAAAACGCATTTTTCAGTATTCCTATACACAAGGATAGCAGGTATTTGTTCGCATTTTCCCTGGGTGGACGCTCGTTCACATTCAATCGTGCACCACAAGGGTACACTGAGAGTCCAAGTATTTATAGTAGGGCATTGAAAGAACAGCTCGATAGTCTCGAATTGCCTCCTACTTGCATGTTACTACAGTATGTAGATGATCTCCTCTTCTGAGAGTGCCTGTAAAGAAGGCACCGTGTTGTTGCTTTGTCATCTAGTGAAACATGGCCACAAAGCTTCACTCAAAAAATTCCAATATTGTTGTCAGGTGGTCGCCTATTTAGGCTGCCTATCTCCTGTCAAAGGAGGGAAAACGGTTGACACCTGAACAAATAAAGACTATTTCTGGCATGTCTGTCCCAAATACGCAGAAGGAAGTTAGAACCCTGATAGGTATGGCTTCTTACTGTAGATTGTGGATCCCTAACTTTTCATCAACGATTAAACCAATGCTGGCTTTGACAAAGAAGGGCATTTCTTTGCCATTACCATGGACTTTGGAACACCAGACAGCATTTGATTTGCTCAAAACCGCGCTGTGTTCAGCGCGGTTTTAGGAGCTCTGAATTATGACAAGGCCTTTGTGTTGTATGAGCATGAACGTGATGGATGTGCTTTGGTTGTGTTAACGCAGGAACATGGAGGGAAGAATAGGCCATGCGGCTATTTCTCATCCGCCCTTGATCCTGTTGCATGCGCTTTGCCGAGATGTTTGAGAGCTGTTGCTGCTGCTGCTGCGTCTGTAAAACAGAGTGAGGGAATGGTTCTGGGTCATGCGTTAACCCTAATGGTACCTCACTCTGTAGATATTTCATTGAATAGAACTCAAACGCAACACCTCACTTCCGCACGATTGACAAGATATGAACTAATCTTGTTTTCCCCCCACATTCAAATTCAGAGGTGTTGTGTATTAAATCCGGCTGAACTTTTACCTGTCCCGCAAGATACTGTTGATGGTGACGTAACGGCACTCAATTGCCTTTATGTGACAGAGTAAGAGACTAAAGGCAGAATCGATCTGAAAGACACGCTTTTGAATAGCCCACAAGGAGAGCTATTTTGTGATGGCTCTTGTTTTAAACTTACGAACGGTACATCCACGGCTGCTTATGCCGTCACTACTTTAAGCACGATTGTGGAAACCAAAAGAATTATGCATAATTCCGCGCAGGCCGCAGAAATTATAGCGTTAACTCGAGCTTGTGAAATTTCTGAAGGGCTTACAGTGAATATATATACCGATAGTCAGTATGCTTTTGGGGTGGTTCACAACTTCGGTAGACTTTGGAAAGAACGAGGGTTCTTGACCTCGCACGACACGAAAATTCAGCATGGCACTTTAATAGTGCGATTACTTTCAGCACTCGCACTCCCTGTTCAGCTAGCTATCATAAAATGTGCAGCACATCAAAAGGTTACAGATGTTGGAAAAGGGAATGCTTTCGCTGATCAGATAGCTAAACAAACTGCCACTGATTTTAGTTCAGAAATGTATGTTGCACTGTAAATGTTTGCACTTTGGGTGAAAGTATCAATTCTGTAAAAGACATTCAAGCAGATGCTACCATAGAGGAAACTAAGAGATGGATCGAGGGTGCAGGTAGACTGGATGATGATGGGTGTTGGGTGGACAATGTTGAAGGAAAATGGTTACTCCCTGACGCCTACATTACAATGATGGTTATTATGGCTCATGGTCCGACACATGTTTGTGCGCGTAAATTGACTAAAATGCTACACAGTGTCTGGGCCAATGATAACATTTTCAAAACTGCGGAGCGCTTTGTCCAAGGGTGCATGGTCTGCTTGCAGCACAATGTAGGAAAAGGTACCTCGACTCCTAGAGGAATTTTCGCTCCACCTTCTGTTCCGTTTGAGGTTATTCACTTTGATTTTATTGAAATGGAACATTGCAACAATTTCAAATATGTGTTGGCTTTAGTAAGTGGGTTGAGGCCTTCCCGGTTAGAGATGCAATGGCCATAACCACGGCAAAAACTCTGTTGAAAGAGCTTTTTCCCAGGTTTGGGCTGCCGAGAGTCATCTGGTCGGATTATGGGCCACACTTTATCGCTGATGTAATCCTACAAATATGATATGAAATGATATGGCATTTGTAACGCGCCTATACACAAGTGTTTCAAGGCGCGACGAGGCGAGGGGGACAAAGGGAGACAGACAACGATCCTACTAGGCCAGGTGTCATTCAGACCGTACAAGTGCAAGGGGAGAGGGGACTGGGAAAAGTGCAAGGGGAAGGGGAGAGGGGGAAAGTGCTGTACATGGTTAGTAGAATACAAGATAATTAATAGGGCCAACTAGTGGCAAGTGCAAGGAAAGTGCAATACGTGGTTAGTAGAATACAAGATAAATAATAGGGCCAGCTGGTGGCAAGTGCAAGGTAAGTGCCGGGAGAAGGGGCTGTGGGATACAGAGACAGTCCCGTAGTGCAGGTAGGCAGTGCAGGGAAGAGAGGCTTGGCCAAGGACCGAGATCGGTGAGTGGCCCAGTAGCAGATTCGGTGCAGGTTCAGTGATTTTAGCAGGGGAGAGAGGGAGAGAAAGCGGAGACAAAGAGGAAGGTTTTGAGGTGCTTCCGGAACCGGAGATGGTTCTGCTCAAGTTTCAGGGAGGCAGGAAGGCTGTTCCAGAGGGAGGCCCCTGCTGCGGAGAGAGGTCTACCCCCAGCTCGTTGCTTGGAGAAGCAGCTGACCCTGAGGTAGTTGGAGGTGGATGAGCGAAGAGCTCGAGAAGGAAGATATTTAGGAAGAGAGAGTTGAAGGTATTTTGGGTCAAGGCCCCAGAAGGCCTTGTGGACAATGCAGAGGGTTTTGAACTTAATCCTCGCAGCCACTGGGAGCCAGTGTAGAGATTTCAGTCCTGGAGAGATACGGTCCTTGGGCTTGAGGTGGATCAAAGGATTGCACATTGATAAACGGTTCCTTTCGGCCAGCCATGCCCAAAGTGCCGGATTAGTGGAAAGGCATAACGGCATTATAAAGAACAAGCTCGCTAAGACGTGTGCTGGCACCAAGTTAAAATGGCCGGACGCCTTACCGATTGTGTTGCTGTCGAGGAGTACAACCCCTCAAACTAAGACTGGGCTCTCTCCCTTTGAGGTGGTAATGGGGAGACCTGCTAATATTTGGGGTTTGCCAAACAGTAGTTTGTTGCGGGATATAGAAAATGTGCTTCTTTCAGATTACTGTAACCAGTTGACTAAAAATCTGTTTTCAATTTATCACCAGGTGCGAGAGGCATTACCTGTACGGTACGAGGGTCCTGGTCATAGTCTACGACCGGGGGACTGGATCCTCACGAAGGTTTTTGAGAGGTTGTCTTGCCTTGCACCTCAGTGGAGGGGTCCCTACCAAGTCCTGCTAGTCACTCAGACTGCTGTGCGGGTAGCGGGATGTAAGAACTGGATCCATGCGACGCACACTAAACGGATCCCGCAGCCCGTGCCATACGATAAAGAAGACACAGAATCCCTCCCCACTGCTGTAACTAACGTGCCTGAAACAGCAAGAGAGTATCGGAGACCGTTCCATGATCCGCAAGGCCAGACAAAACGGCCATCTTGTCTCTGCAATCTCCAACAGTGGAACTTCCGGATCAATCCTTTTCTGATCCCATTTCCGTTCACTCGCCACCTCCAGGAGGAAGTGACGACACTTTGTTCTCACCAGAAACTATGAAATATAATTTACGTCCATGGAAATAGACGTACAGCACGGTCTGAGTGTGCGATTGAGAAAATCATTTGAGGGCTTGTCTTTTGTCCTGACTGTACGGAAGGATTCTGTTGGCTAAGGGTTGTGGGAAGTACATTAAGAAGACGCGTGACTGGAGTCGCCAGCTGTCTTGATATTGGGCAAAATCTTCCTCGGGGCCAGCCCTTTGAGAGCAAAAATACCCAATTCAGCCCAAAATACAGGTTCTATTGTGCTGAGCAGTGATCTCATGCAAGTGACAAATGACACCCTCAAAGTGTTATTAGCATATTTATTCTAAGCAGTGAATTTCATATACATTTGGTATTCAAGTTACAGAATATTACAAGGCATAACACTTAGAGCAATGCAAAATATAGTGAAACATGGAACTTAGATAAACATAGAGAAACATAGAGAAATATAGAGAAACATAGAGAAACATAGAGAAACATAGAGAAACACAGTCTTACGTCCCTTAATCAGCCCTGGGAGACCTGGGTTTCTCATAAGCTAGCTGTAAAACAAGCCACGCTCATAGAAAAACAAGGCTGGAGGACACCGTGAGAGCCAATTCCGGGCACCTGTTTCTGCACGAATCAAGTCCACAGGCGATCTCCCCCTGATCCATGTGTGCATGGATATTTTATAACTTCTTGCTGTCAGTCACCATGACGCACAGTTCCAGAACTTTCCCTGTGCAACTGGCTCATGGAAAAAACCCAGCTCTCTCTGAGATGCTCCCTGCTCGCTCCTACCCCCTCCCTTGTTCCCATCTGCGCTGGCTGAGGAATGTCTTATCAGTACCTTCCCAGAGAAAAGGAAGATTAGCTTGGGGCCAGGGCTAACGTTAGTGAGGCTGAATATTCTAAGGGAAGCAGGGATGTATTAACCCCATCTGCAAGCTCTAAAAGGCATGCACTCATAGCTTAGTGTTTATAGCGCTTAAGACTGGCTATCTAAGCGCTATATAGGTGCCATGATGTTCCAAACACTCCAAAAACCTATTAGCTACATGGCTAGGGGCCCTCCCTGCCTGTCTATCAACAATGTTTAATTTGACCTATCTCATACTAGGCCTGCATATTCCTTGTAGCTCACTACTGCATAATGGAAGTGCTACAACAGACTACTGTCAGCATTTTTAGCACATACTTTGAATACACTATTGGCTTTCAGCGGCCAATGCTGTCATCTAAAGCCCTGATTGGCAAGGTTGCAATTTCGTGTATCACTACATTCCACCCCTATTCAACGTTTGTGCGACAAATGCTGACTAATACCTATCAACATAGTATTTAGTGCAGTGATAAAGACCTAGGGGCTTTGCAAGAGGTTTAAGCAAACTATCTTCTAGCGGTTAGTTAGCGTGGCATGCAAGGTAAAACACTACCTAAACAAAAATGTACACAAAGTGAACAGTGACATATACCCTTGCCAAAACCTGGCCTACACAAAAATACCTACACAAAGTGAACATGGACATTTACTCTAGCCAAAACCTGGCCTACACAAAAATACCTAAATCAATTTTGTATAACTGATTGTCAGTTAAAAAGCAGCATGCAGTTAAAATGTCAAGGCAATCCAGTGTAGTCTAATCTACAATGCACTATTGCATTTATGTATGGTTACCAATTCTAAAACCTGGCAGCCTTTCACCCTAAGGGCCTACCCTCCCCCTGATCCCAGGGCATTCAAGCGTGACTATGGGCTGTGTGACTAGACACTTCCCCCAGGTAGGTGGAACCCAACCAGAAACCATCTAATTTCTTGAACAAGGTGAACCCATGGGCACCAGGTTGTCTAAATAAAAACAATTCTACTAATTTACATCAAAGCATGGCATGTGTTATTCATGCAATCAAAAGCAAGCAATTCAATCCATATGTATGCTGGTAACTGTAGCTCTGCGTGCCAGTGTGTGGAGGATGGTCGCCCCCACCCAGTAAAAAGCCAACACCTGCTGATTTAACAATGTTTGCCATACAATGCATTGTGTGTATTTAGCAGTCTTGTTGACCTGCCCTATGGCAGACAAAAATGTCTTCATGTCTAAAATACTGTTATCTTCAATTGGCTGTCAATACTTGTAGCAGTGCTGGGCATATCAATGGGCCCCACTAGGCCAGAAGTTCTATAGCAGAGCTGGCATCAGAACCCATAGTGGCTAGCTTATTGTGCACAGTTTCTATGTCACAAGCATATAAAGCTCCTGCAATTAATGAATCTAGCTCCCTAGCTACGCGCACTCTAGTGATGGGCCATAGAAATGGACTCCATTTGTAGCAGCTTGGTAGTACTAAGGAAACATTGCCTCATGATAAATCTATGTCTAAGTGTAGCACTGTAATAATGAAGGTGTGCATTACCAGTCTACAATTTACATGTTGTCTTACTACTGGAAAATCTAACAGGTTCACAGTGTCTACCTTCTGTGACTTGGAGAATACCCTTCTTCAAGTGGGATATCTACCATATACAATATTAACTTTAGCCACAAACACCATACTACTATCCGGCAGTGGCTGTTTCATCACACCATGGAAAAAATTCATTTAGTCAAGTTATAGTTCATTAAATCTTGGCGAGAACACTCGCTGCAGTTCTTGGTCAGAAAAACATCACATTAGACAAATTAAACAAATGGTATCCATTCAGTGACAAAAGATGCCTGACAATGTGCCAGGCCAGTACTCTAGCAATTCCATGTGGATACTCATTTGCAGTGCTTTTCCAAAGAATTATTCCAAATGTTTACAATCAAAAGGTGACTCTTTGCATTAGTGTGCTGGAGACAGCTGTCCCCACAAAAACATGAAACTGGTTGGTTTAACAAAAAACCGTGTCACACTCTGTGTCATAAAATATAACATCAAGTCAGTCATGGTTTCATTTACCTGCCTTAAGCTGGCTGTAAAAGTATCCAGTGTTTCAAAGATTACCATTTCAAATTATAGCTCATACACTTGGCAGCATTACTTCAATTAAGAATCTTAACCTACGCACAGGTGACTTTGATGTGCGCACTCATCTTATCTCAAAATTAATTACGCTCCTGCTTGCATAATTCTGCTGCCCCAACAGTTCATAAATCATTCTCCTGCCTACGTGCAATGTAGAATATTTTTTTTTTTTCAAAAAACAAAACATCTCTGGTTAAAGCCATTCAGTTGGAAGAGTAAAACCATTTGGTTTTTTCAGATTCATCTCAACAGTGCATTTAAAAACCATTTTTCAATGTGTTAGCATTCAATTGCTGTGTCACACAGCTGTATGTGGTGCCTGATGTTACAGTCCACAATTCATTGTCCATAGTCCTTTAAACAAGAAAGGGCAAAACATGTCATTTAAATGTGTAGCATCAAATACTTGATAATTAGCCAAGTCTGCACCGTGCCAGTTCAGTTCGCAGTGGCTCGCTTTCTCTGAGAATGCGTCTGACCCTTCTTTGATCAGTGTCACCCACAAACTGCACATTATCTTCCTATATTATGAAATGTCTTGTCGTGCTTTGCCTAGGCAAAATACAAACAGAAATGTTAGGATGTCATCAAAACTTCAATATCAGCGTTATCCACCCCTTCCCATAATACCACCCCCATCTTCAAAAAGTCTCATCAGGTAACTACACACTTTGTCATTGCTACTGCAATTATTTATCACCTTTCTGCATGTTTCTGGGGGCTTATTTACACTCAACCATACGGGGTGTAACTGCCTAATCACAAACTCATTTGTGCAATGCAATCATAGCTGGTCAATGGTACCTCAGACTGATCTGTGCTTTTACAAAGCCATATAGTAAGTACCCAGGTCGCACAATGCTTTTCTTTTCCACCAAAGCGATCACCAATGCCAGGCGCCAACTTGCTTCCAGTGTCCCATGATCTTGGTTTAGGTTGCCCTGCTGGCATCACTCCATTTTTCAAAGGTAAAATCTTTCAGTATTTATCTTTCTTTTCTTAGCAGTGTCTTTTCAAGCCTCTGGTTTTTTCACTTGTCATCATTTTTTTTCAAAGGGCGTTTGCTGTTTTTGAACCACTCCTTTGAGTGCGATAGTCTGAGTCAGTTTCTTTTGTTGCTTCAACAAATCATTCATTCTTGCACTAAGCCGTGTGGCTTCTGGATCATGGCTAATGTGCAGTGTTCATGTTTTACTTCAAAGCCCCGCTCTGCATGTTGTCTCTTGCAAAACGGCTAAGCACTTTTGTCAGTTTTGCTTCCATCTGGGAGGCCATAATGTCTTTGTCAGTTACTCCATCCCCTGGCAATGTAGCTTGCAGTTTGCCAGATGTGTATTTTCTCTTCTCAAAGCGCCTAGAGGTTTCTTCTCCAGTGCACAGCGCTTTACTTCAGTTCACATCACATGGAGCATTGGAATGCAGCTTGCCCAGCAATAGCGCTTTACTTCACTTCACATCACATGGGAATGCGGTTTGCACAGTAATGTCTGTTGGAATGGGCAGCTGTCTTTTCTTGGCCCATTTACAGATGCATAGGTAAATGTTCAGATGTGATGTGCCCGTCTGCCATCCTGCATGAAGCCTTTGCTCCGTACCACAGTTTACTAGGCAAATTCTTTACTTTTTGAACAGCTCTCTGTTTTTGCTCCCCCTTCCTCAGGAATGCAGGCATGTTTATCTTTCGTGTGCACCTGGCAGCGCCATTAGCACGCAGCTTATCTCTTTTGCCTATAACTCTTATACTGTGGCGGCTTCACTCGTTTTAGACAGTTCATCCAAATTAACTCTTTCTTGTACTGTTTCTGCTTTTGTTTGCCTTCACGCACCTCGCCCAAGACAGCTTCAAGGCACAAGCTCTGCACATACAGCAAGACTCTTGTTTTTCAAAAGCGGCACTTTTCTTGTCATTTTTCTACTCCATGTAATTTTGCAAAATGTCAAAGCGTCTTTTTTTTTCTTGTAATGTGCGATCTTTCAAGAGAACTCACAACCCATTAAATCTTTGTGCTATCTTATCACACACAGATGTTTCATTCTGTTGTACCATTGCCAAACTATAACCACTCAGTTCAGTGCATTTAAAAAAAAATAAAAATGCCATATTTAGTGCAGCTCCCTGCACGTTTATTTTTTCTGCAAGAACAACCCACACTCTATTGCTTGTGGGCTGTTTAATGTGTCAACAACATTTTTCCCCATGTATCACAGTCAACAGGTCACTATTTTCAAAGCATACATCACTAATGAGGCAACAGCACAAATCCATGGCATAGCATGGGGACAGTCAAAAATACTCCAGGGGCAATTTAGAAAAATATAAATTGTTTTCCCCCCAACCATTGCAAGCTGGTTCTGCAATTTCAAATCAGTACACAAAAATCGAAAATCCAAATAACATTCACTCACTTTCCTTTTAAGTGAGTCTCTCACCCAATAAAAGCATGGCACAGCCTAAAATGCAATATAACCATTTTAGTGTGTTTCCTTTAAACAGAATTTGCCACCATTAGCACATGGAATTTTACAGTTGCCAAAAGAAAGAAAAAACTCTTTAGGTTCTCAGCACAGATGTTACTCATTCTCCTAAGCATGGCTCATTCCCCTTCCTCATTATTCAGGAATGCCAACCCTTCAAAAGCATATATCAAAAAAGACGAACCTTCGCCTCCGAACATTACAGCCCCCACTCGCTAGCACACTGGGGCTGAGTCAATGGTTAAATCACTATTCACAATTTGCATGTCAAATCCCTGCAATTATTATTTTTTTTTCCTGCCCTCATGACAGAATAGAGATGAGAACTCCGTCTCATTATGCATTCCAAATTACAACTTTAAACTTGGGAAACCACATGATAAAATTCTTTTTCTAATTGAGCATACATCTTTCTTAACCATTCATCGGAGTGCTTTAAACAAAGCCATTTCCCGCTCGTTTATTGCCTTGTACTCCCTGGCACCAATCCCATGAAGGGAGTCTTAACCACACAAGCTATCGGCCACGGCAAGCCGACACAACATTGCTGCCTTTTGAAGTCTCAGAGCTGCAGTGAGACCATCAAGGAAATGCGACAGCCTGCTCCCCACTCTACACTGTGTTCTCTCACACCATTTGTCATGTCAGCATGGCACTGCTCTTCACAATCCCACAAAGCTGCCACCAAATGTCTTGATATTGGGCAAAATCTTCCTCGGGGCCAGCCCTTTGAGAGCAAAAATACCCAATTCAGCCCAAAATACAGGTTCTATTGTGCTGAGCAGTGATCTCATGCAAGTGACAAATGACACCCTCAAAGTGTTATTAGCATATTTATTCTAAGCAGTGAATTTCATATACATTTGGTATTCAAGTTACAGAATATTACAAGGCATAACACTTAGAGCAATGCAAAATATAGTGAAACATGGACCTTAGATAAACATAGAGAAACATAGAGAAATATAGAGAAACATAGAGAAACATAGAGAAACATAGAGAAACACAGTCTTACGTCCCTTAATCAGCCCTGGGAGACCTGGGTTTCTCATAAGCTAGCTGTAAAACAAGCCACGCTCATAGAAAAACAAGGCTGGAGGACACCGTGAGAGCCAATTCCGGGCACCTGTTTCTGCACGAATCAAGTCCACAGGCGATCTCCCCCTGATCCATGTGTGCATGGATATTTTATAACTTCTTGCTGTCAGTCACCATGACGCACAGTTCCAGAACTTTCCCTGTGCAACTGGCTCATGGAAAAAACCCAGCTCTCTCTGAGATGCTCCCTGCTCGCTCCTACCCCCTCCCTTGTTCCCATCTGCGCTGGCTGAGGAATGTCTTATCAGTACCTTCCCAGAGAAAAGGAAGATTAGCTTGGGGCCAGGGCTAACGTTAGTGAGGCTGAATATTCTAAGGGAAGCAGGGATGTATTAACCCCATCTGCAAGCTCTAAAAGGCATGCACTCATAGCTTAGTGTTTATAGCGCTTAAGACTGGCTATCTAAGCGCTATATAGGTGCCATGATGTTCCAAACACTCCAAAAACCTATTAGCTACATGGCTAGGGGCCCTCCCTGCCTGTCTATCAACAATGTTTAATTTGACCTATCTCATACTAGGCCTGCATATTCCTTGTAGCTCACTACTGCATAATGGAAGTGCTACAACAGACTACTGTCAGCATTTTTAGCACATACTTTGAATACACTATTGGCTTTCAGCGGCCAATGCTGTCATCTAAAGCCCTGATTGGCAAGGTTGCAATTTCGTGTATCACTACACCAGCAAACGAACAATTGGTGTTTTTTCGATTGAAGACTACAATGCCTGCACCCGCTACCGCTCGTATCGAACTTTTAGATAAATATGTGACTAGCAGAGACAATGATGAAGCATGTAAGGGGACCCCCAAAGTGTATTGTTGCCTTTTTGTAATAATAACTGGATATTTAGTAACTGTTGGTTTTGGGTTATGGTATCTGGAGGAAGCATATCCGCTAGAGGACTTTTTACCTATTGAAAATGTATCTATTTTCCCCACTGCTTCCGTGCAATTGCATACCTTATCGCCTAGAGATTCTTTGCATAGACGGAACTATCAGAATAAAACCCTTTTGTTAATTATGAATGCCACTCATGCAATTTTTAATAGGACCAACTGCTGGATCTGTTCACATCTACCGCAACATGGGGATAAGTGGCTAGGTTGGTATATTCATCCTTTACCTTTGACAACTGCCTGTTACGCTTCTCTAAGAGCACTATTTTTTGGCCGATGGAATGACAGCATCTCAGGGAACTTTGATGGTACAAATTTGAATAGTTTTGAAAAACATGTTTTGATGCCCCTGGGATGCTCACTTTTTGCAAACAGAAGCAAGCCAAACGTTGCTTCTGTTAGGCCCTCTGATAGATTGTCTCGTCCCTTTCAGTCTTTAATCTCTTTCAAAATAGCTCCTATAGGCAATAAGGATTCCACGCCTCCATTTTATTCTGTTAATCATAGCCCTGATTCAGTATCCTTCTGCATACAGAGGAATGGAACACGGTCAATGGGTAATTTTAGAAAATGCGCCAACGTTGTGAATTTGACTAGTGAGAACAGACCTCTGTACGTAGGCGAACCTGTCTATTTTGTTTGCGGTAATGTTTCCATGGTTGCCCAGGGATTGGCAAGGAACCTGTTATTTAGGGATTCTATTACCTGGGGTATTTATTGCCAGTACTGCAGAAATTTTGAAGACTCGTCCACGACGAGGTGTGAAAGGGGATACTCCAGCGCAAACTCTAGGGGACATCATGAAATCCTTTGTACCATTTTTTGGGCAAATTACGAATTCAGAAGATATCAGGGGACTAGCGAGAGTATTGGAGAAGAACCATCAACCAGACCACTGACATACTCTATAATATGAAGTTATAACAGAAAGCGATAAGATTAGTAGCTCTTCAGAACCGGATGGCATTAGATGTCATTCTGGCTGAGCGTGGAGGAGTATGTAAATTAGTGGGGTCCGCTTGCTGCGTTTACCTGCCAGACTCCTCTCCAACGATCTTTAGTGCTATCCAAAAGCTACATGTTCTTAGTTCAGAAGTGCATGTTCCTGAGGGAAACTGGGAACTTAGTGCATGGTTTTGAGACCTCCTACGATCATGGGGATGGAAGTTGTTTTCGGCCCTGCTGATTATCTTGGGAAGTTTTCTATTCCTTTGTTGTTGTATACAGTGTCTCCCTGGTATATGTTCAGTATTAGGGGGGTGTTGCGCGCAAGCAACAAGTGTATTAGGGCATAAAATATACGCCCCAGATAAGGTTTCCAAAGAGTATGTGTTGAAAGAAACTCTAGTGTCTGATCTAATGGCAATAGATATGTCCGACAATGATTCGGGATGTATAGATATTGGAATGTGGAGTTAATCGCAAAAATGATTGAAGGTAGTTTAGCGCTTGGCATAGGCCAAAAGGAGTGTTTGTTAGAACTGATATAATATTGTTTCGTCCTCATTGTATATGTTGGCCTATGCCCAGTCGCTTTGCAAGGAAATCCATATTGCAAGGTCGTGACCTCAGGTGAATCAAGCCTCCATTTTAGGTTAGAGCCGCCATTTTTGTTAATTGTACAAAGTCACCCTGTAGTCTAAAATGGCCGTCTCATGTGCTCTTGTTCTTACCTTAACCTCTTCAACCTCTGTAGGAGAGTTAATGTCCAACCTGCCTTCAGGCTACATGTTAGGGTCATGTAGACCTACTCCTTTGTTGACCTCGGGATCAGGGAATTACTTGAATCAGCATTGTTAACCTACAAGTATACAAGAACAATAATGCTATCCAAATATGACATGCAAAACATTTGTTTGATCTGTATTAAAGCAATGTGTAAAGAGTGTAACGTTAAACTAGGGAATAATAATGTTTGTTAGTGAATGCATTAAAAAGTAAACCGCATGCACCAGATATGTTAATTAGGAACTAACCTGGCGCGACCCTGGCCCAGTACATGATTAACTTGCAGGAGGCTGGACATCATTATAATAAACTGTATAAATGCTCTGATGTCCAGCTAGCAAATCCTGCTCACTGCTCACATTGAGCCCTGCGGGTGGTCTCTGTGATGTATTGACAGCCAAATAGCTATTTGTATACTTTGTTTTATAACTGATCAGTTTTGTAATAAAGATTCTGGGAATCTTTACAAGCCCTGTCGGTGTATTTTCCTCTTGCATCCTCTTTTAAAAGCCTTAATATTGTATTTTCTGATTCCACAATAGGTCAGCACTCACCCCCTAGGACTCGTAAGAGAAGATAGCTGCACCATGTGAGGACAGGGTGTGCAGGATTCACATACTCCAGCACAACTTAATAATGAGGACTCAGGGAAGTCCGTTTAATGACAAGTACATCAAACAGGGAAACAAATGGAAATCAGCAGCATTGCGATCACCTCTCTCGCTCCGACTTCCTCGAACTTCCGTTGAACAGCAACTTGTATGCTCAATGCTCAAAACTCGTCATCACTGACGTCTAACTTCTACGAATTCGTCATGCAATATAATTGGTTAGGAAAGGTAACTTAAGTGTAGGTGCTATATCTGTATATGGTAACATAGCATTCGGATTGGATAACTCTTATCGGGTGGGCGTCTACGCCCATCCCTCTACATCGACGTCACTACAAGTACAACGTCCTATTGGTTCAACTATCTATAGGACCCCTAGATAACTTGGTCCATTGTGATTGGGTAGGTTACACCCCTAGGCATAAATCTCCACTTTAATTCGCAACATGCAGAATGGACACCCAGGTGCCTTGTGCCCCAAGATTCACCCTGCCTCCCTTCCATCAATCAGCATTTTAGGGCTATGTGTCAATTAGTTGGTTGAGTATGGTCTCGGACTTGTTGCCTCTTATTAGGAAAAGTTATGGCATCCTCGGGTTCTGGATGACATCAGGCGGTGGTACTTCTTCGCGCCTGGCTGGTCACGTGTCTGTTCACTGTGAATCTGCTTCAGTTTCCAGCTTTTATTGTATTTAATTCTGCTTCGGCTCAGCCACCTGCCTGGGCCTCTCTTGTATTGACCTTCACGGGCGAGCTGGTACGCTTCATAGTTGAATTCTTGCGAGTTGACGCTCTCCTCCCCTTCTCTGGGTGACCTCGATTTCCAGAGCATGAGCCGCTCTCTGTTGAGTTTCGATTCCGCTCTTTCTCTCTGTTCTGGCTCGGTTGTGAAACCTGGCCCGTCTAGGCCTCGGGTAGCCTGGGCACATTTCTGCTTTACGAAATGGAGTCACACTTGTTTGATGTGCTTCATGAGGTAGATATATAGTTGGCGCACACCGCTTCTATTAATCTACTAAGCATAGCAAGCAGTATCGTTTTGCCAGCTTCTTGCGTTCCACGCCTATTTACACACATTTGACTGGCTGGTTACTTCCATCCTGTCTTGTAACACGTTTCTTTATATTTTAGCATTGTCTCTCTCCTGTGTCCATTCCATCTATTTTCATAACTGTTCACACTGGCGTGTTATCTTCGATAGCCGTTTTGTTCAGTTGTGAGTCTGTTCAGGCATTCATGTTATTTCTACAAGCCTTCTAGTCAGGGCAGAGTCTGAGGAGCTGTGGAGAGTGGAGCGGAGTCTGTCTACCCTGTCTATCGTTAACTGAGGGAGTGTCTATCTACAAAAACTCAGTCCCCCCGCGGAGCGGGCGCGGAGTCAGGGCAGAGTCTGAGGAGCTGTGGAGAGTGGAGCGGAGTCTGTCTACCCTGTCTATCGTTAACTGAGGGAGTGTCTATCTACAAAAACTCAGTCCCCCCGCGGAGCGGGCGCGGAGTCAGGGCAGAGTCTGAGGAGCTGTGGAGAGTGGAGCGGAGTCTGTCTACCCTGTCTATCGTTAACTGAGGGAGTGTCTATCTACAAAAACTCAGTCCCCCCGCGGAGCGGGCGCGGAGTCAGGGCAGAGTCTGAGGAGCTGTGGAGAGTGGAGCGGAGTCTGTCTACCCTGTCTATCGTTAACTGAGGGAGTGTCTATCTACAAAAACTCAGTCCCCCCGCGGAGCGGGCGCGGAGTCAGGGCAGAGTCTGAGGAGCTGTGGAGAGTGGAGCGGAGTCTGTCTACCCTGTCTATCGTTAACTGAGGGAGTGTCTATCTACAAAAACTCAGTCCCCCCGCGGAGCGGGCGCGGAGTCAGGGCAGAGTCTGAGGAGCTGTGGAGAGTGGAGCGGAGTCTGTCTACCCTGTCTATCGTTAACTGAGGGAGTGTCTATCTACAAAAACTCAGTCCCCCCGCGGAGCGGGCGCGGAGTCAGGGCAGAGTCTGAGGAGTCAGAGGATCGGAGGAGTGGTGGGGTGCAGTCCTCTTGGTCCTCTTGGTCCGACACCTAATTGGCAGTCACAGCCTCAGTGGGACAATGCGCGAAACACGCGCTCAACGAAAACTGACCTCTCCAGCAGAAAAGACTGTTTCCGTTGATAGCCCTGGGATCCTTGCCGTGAATGCACTGACTCACGATGCTCGAGGTGTGGACATTGCGGCAGTAGCTACAGCACCACCTTTATCACCATCAAGACGATGCTCTTTTGTACGAGCTGCATCGGGGATAGAGGTGAGTGATTCTCAGCATAAATACTGTGCTACACATAATAATTGTATCAGCAAAAGCATTGAGATACCTCAAACCCCCGTCTCCTGTACGCATTCATCGCTGCCCGCTACCTTGTTGATGGTCGAAGAAACCGGCCAGGCTTGTGGGTGCGATGGGTGTGTTGATGACGCTGACTGCGGCGCCGTTGACAATGTGGATGGCGTGAATGGTGAAGATGGTGAAGTCTCCGTTGCTGATTTGGAGGTCCCTGCCTTTGCGGGACGTCTGGAGCCGCCCGGGGTCGGGATGGTTGCTCCGCGTAAAGCGGCCCGTGCTGGGCGAACGGAGGGATCGTCTCCGTCTCCGACTGTCTCGAAGGATCCTGTCTTGCAACAGCCTTGCTTGCGCAGAGAGCGATGCGCATCTGGCGGGGCCCCAGACGCCGTGACTGTGTCGAGTGACTCACAGTTGGTTGCCGGGCTTTTTTACAACCCTCCCGGAACTATCAGTCTGTCTGCGAACGGACAGTCAATTATAACTCATGAGTCACCTCGATCAGGGTTCTACAGTGCCTTGGACTCACCAGGAAATCCTGACATCTCTGCAGCTCATTTCAACAAAGAGGCCTTTCCGTTTGGAGAACCAGAAGTACTTATGAGCGAAGTCATGTGTGAGACCAAGGAGCCTATGTGTCCTGTAGCACGACAAGTTGAAGAGAGGGGCACTGAGCTAGGGCAAAATATTATCTTGAGTGGCGCCCTGCCTCTTTCTACACTGAGCCCTGCCACTGCCAAACTCACAATAGGAGCGGAAAGAAGAAACTCACTTGAGGTAGCTAACAAATTGCTCCTGGACCTTACTCGCCTAAACAAAGAAAGAGCTGTTAAAAACAACACAAATGGTGACAGTACAAACGGTAATCTGACGACAAAGGACTCTACAAGAAATTACTCTGGCTCGGGGATGTGCCCCTCTACCACGCAACCCATACTGCTAACTCTGAGGTCAAGCTCCCTGAATAAACGAAGGAGGCTAGGGGGGAGCTTATCCCCCAGTTTGAGCTGCTCACAAAACAAGAAACTGAAAAGAAGTGTGACAGAGCCTAGTAATACAACGAGGTCGCCAGTTACAGTCTTAACGCCAAGGCATGTTAACGAAGATACCGTTTGTACAATGGATTCCTCATCTGACCAAAGCTCAACGGATTCATCCATAATGGAACGATCATACCCCAAGATTCGAAGATCGACATACCGTGGTAGGAGAATACCACCACCGGACTCCAGTAATACAGCAGGCCCCAGATCTGCTCAGTATACCAAGGACCTACAAGCAACTATAATCTCCTCCATGGCTATTTCCATTGCACCTTTCATTAAAATGTACGAGAACCTTAACGACAATATAAAAGAGCTCTCTACGGTGGTTACTGACATGAATCACAAATTGGGGAGCATGGAAAACAAAAACCTCCACTGTAAAGAAGTGTTACAAGAGCTACACAAAAAAACAGATTGGGCACTTGAAACATTACTAGATCATGCTAAAAATGCAAATTTAGATAAAAAACTTCTAGCAGAAGTAGCTAAAGAAGCGCTGAGTATCTTTCAACAGCAAAAAAAAGAATACGGACACCAGAGGTTAGGCTCCTCCAATGCTGTAACACAAGAGAATAAGCCACAAGTTATGTTAAGATCCTCATGTTGCAACAAAAGGGGTTCACTATCCAACCCACCTGAGAGGATCGAAGATGGAAGCCACAACACTACTGCTGCCAATATATTATGTGGGCCCGCTAACGAGCAAAAAGAGCCTACTGTAAGCAATAAGGAATCGCCAGAGCATTCTGTGACTCGTATCGCCACCATAAATTCAATAGACCTCACTTTGGCACCTGAGACAACAGAGAAACTTAGGAGAACGGCTACAAATCTGCAGGTTGCTACCACTGCGGGTGGAGAATGCCAGCCTAGAACCCCATTTGCAACTGCCCTAAAAGAGAGTCAAGCAGTTACGAACCTGGCACTACAAAATTCCCAAGAAGCATCAACCTCTAAGTTGACCTTCAATCAAGATTCGCTTGGTTCACAACTGCAACCGAGGGTTTCACCTTCAAGGGCAAATCCTGTGTCTGCAATCTACGACATCTTCAAGAAACCAAGTGCCGCACAAAATCTTTCTGCACTTAACAAACAAACTACAGATAATTCACTTAAAAAATCCAAAAACCAGCCCATAAGGAAGGCGAGAAGAGGAACTGACGCTCGAAGATTTTTACGCAACATCAAAACTGTCAATGTAACTGTCAACAGAGCCATCACTACAGACACCACTAGCAGAAATAAGAAGGTTGCAAGCTTAACAAAATCCATGCAATTAGATCTCAAAGAGACATCAATCTGTGCCAGTGATGGCTCCGACGACTTACTGAATGTATCTGTGTATGATGAGGCATATCATACCACAAGAGATAGGCCTATGGTATCGTCGCTAGATGGACTCAAATTAGGCTTGGCTGCTCCTTCCTACATTGACTCTGATATGCCCGATATTTCATCCCAGGAAGAAGTTAAGAACTCTTGCACCTCACCTGTGAAGCTTAGTCAACACGAAGAGGGCAAGAGTTCTTGTACCTCATTTTCTAAGCTTAGTCAACATAGGCCTACTAACGAGAAAGCGTGCGAAGGAATATCTAGAACCTGTAAATTGATCAAAACAACTCCGGTTCAAAACACAGTTGAGGATCTGCAGAGCGCCCATTTTGTGACCTTGGACGAAAAAAGACAGATGCTTGATGCTAAATTCCGTATAAAGGGCCCGTGTCTTGGCCTGAAAGTCAGGTCTGATCCACCTAACATGGCCAAATCGTTGCAAATTTCTACAAGCCCGTCACAGGTGGCACCTATCAGGGACCAATTGGTCAGTAACGTTGGGTATAAAATACCTACGACCATAGACAAAAATAAAAATCAAGCAGTGTGGATGAACCGTTCTATAAAACAACTTCAAAAACCGATGACTACAGAGAAAACACATCAAACAGAGACGCGTCAAGCATCTCACCGTCTAATACTAGAACGCATAGAAACTTCTGATGACCTAATATTAAATCGATATAACGTGTTGCGGTTATGTCAACTGATTCCTAGTCTTCGTGCGATAACGTCTGAAGACTTGAAAATTGTAGAATTTCCGAATGAAAAAAAAACTGACGCTGTGATCTTACACTTGCATTCTAAGATTATAGCAGATGCACTACTGGATGCCGGTTCTGTACTGATGTCCTTAGGATTTGACATAACCAACGCCGATAATGTGCGGCTTGAAAACTCTCAAGAAAAGTCTCGTAGTAGACCATTGATTAACGCGAATAAAAGTCCTACGCAAGACCTGGTGAATAGCTCCGAGAATCAACCAAAGGCAAGCCAAGTGTTTAGTCCGCCGAGAACATGGAATCCAGCAACTCATCAAGAGGGATGTGATCAGATAAGAATTACAGTTAATGGAGTGACAAATTCATCTGTCACACGAGATAATGAAAGGAACCCTGGCTGTACCGCAAACAAACACGATGATTGGTCCTGGTTGGCCAAAACCTTAAATGCTGATCCAATGGCATAACGCCAGGAATCGAGAAGTACCAATATATGTAATATAGGCTCTTGGAACACCAGAGGCTTTATGCATCTTTTTGAAACAACATGGGCCTTAGAATTGGACATTCTGTGTCTACAAGAAACATGGCTCTCTCAAAGTCCGTTGTTAGAAGGATTTGAAATTGCTATTAATCCCGCTATAAAACAAACACAGGGAAGGCCGATGGCCGGACTCCTCCTGGCGGTGAGGAAAGGTGTTGGATTCCGGATTCTCAACTCAGATAATCCCTCACCATTTATCCAGACCTCTGCTATTGGCGTTTACCAGAAAGAAACAAACAAAGAAGCATGCTTGCACATTATCAATGTATATTGGAACCATAAACGCAACGAAGGGCGTAATTTTATCGATACTGTAACAACGTTGATCGATGAACTACTTACAAAGGAGCAACCGTTAGATCTAATTGTATGTGGAGATCTAAATTGTGTCTGTATTCCAGAGATTATACAAATTGAGGAAAAGAAGAGAGGAGACTGCAAACGAGAACAAGCGGCAGCTCAATGGTGTCTGGAACTAGAGCTTAGAGGCTTACACATGCTTAATGGGCAAACGGTTGGCGATATTCCAGCATGCCCTACGTGGAGAAGAAAAAATCAAAAATCGGTCATTGATTACATATTTGTGACTGAAAATATCCACAAGAGAGCAACGAAATTGGAAGTCATTAAAATGCAACACAGCGACCACGATATGGTAAAATTATCAATGTACCACCCCGGTGTGAGCGAGCAGATCTGCTGGCCATTTGTGGTGTGTACTGGGTCTAGTAGAATTCGTTTAAATCTCTCGGATTCTGAAGTAGCGGCTATCTCCAATGCCTTTCAACATACTGTCAAATCTCTGGAATACCAAAACCTTCTGACTAATTTTGAGGAACATAAACGTAAGCAAAAACACGCCGAGTTTCGCCCAAAACACAAATTTGACATTTCCATTATGCAACGCAAAAGAGAAATGAGACAAGATCTAAGAAAACTTAAAGGTTCTCACACCGACAACCCAAAAGAGAGTAAAAGAGCGATCAAGGCCAAATACCGAAATTGGCTTAAATCACATGCAGCAATTATGCATCAAAATGACGCAGAAGAAATGCTGCGAAAAATGACCAGTAAAAACTCAGCAGCATACTGGAAATTGATAAATAACTTTATGGCTCCACAGCAAGCTCTTCAAGCCATAGCAGTAACCGAAGTTGAGTGGTCGACCTTTTTCAAAGAACTATTTGGCAGCGATAAACATGTATCATCTTGGGTACCTACGATGGCAAACAAGTGGGACATTGCGTTTGAGAGAAGTGACATTTTGAATATAATCAAAAATGTACACGACTCTAGAGCGCCCGGCCCTGATGGCCTAACAAATTACACACTGAAAAAAACTCCAGCGCTATGGACGGAATTCTGTGTTACTCTGTTTGACCGAGTCATCGCGAGTCGATCAACTCCAAAGTCTTGGAAATGTGCAGTAGTTGTCCCAATCTTTAAAAAGGGAGACCGTCTGAATCCAAAAAATTATCGGCCCATAGCTCTGCTTGACGTGTTGGGAAAGATTTATGCTACCCTTTTGCAACAGAAATTGCTAAAATGGGCTAAAAATAACAACCATGTAGACCCCAGACAAGCAGGGTTTGTAAAGGGAGTGGGATGCGGCTTGAATCTGCTGATGTTGAACCTCATAAAGATGGAAGCAATCAGAACTAACACAAAGATCTACTTGGCGCTGATAGATTTGTCCCATGCGTTTGACAGCATAGACAGAGAGCTGTTATGGGAGAAACTCACTAGATGGAACTGCCCCCTAAGTCTAGTGGAAGCAATTCGAGAATTACACACGGATACCACTATACAGATCCGCTTGGACACTAAAGGCACGTTATCTGCTCCCATCAGTACACAAAAGGGTGTGAAACAAGGCTGCCCTTTGGCAGCGAGTATTTTCAACCTCTTTATATCTGATATAAATGAGGCATTCACTGGTGTAACAACATTTCCTCCGAAACTACACGGCTCGCTGATCAACTACTTGGTCTATGCTGACGATCTTATTCTAGTCGATCTGACTCCTATAGGTCTGCAGAGGAAACTAAATTGTCTCGACAGTTATACCACAGATAACGGCCTTAGAATCAACAAACAAAAATGCGAAATTTTAATCCTGGGAAAACTGCAAGGCCGCAGCACTCGACGGATAAAGAACAGATGGCGTCTTGGTAATGAACAGCTTCAGATTGTAAAAAACTCGACATATTTGGGTATGAAGATCTGTGCCAGTAGAAATGATGCACCTTGGGCAGAATTGGCTAAGAAAAAATGCCGACAGATGGCTTGTCAAGCAATCCGAATAAATACAAAATTTGGAAAGTTCTCCCTAAAACCAGTAATAGAATTTTACCAACAAAAAGTGGTACCTGCTTTAATTTATGGAGGTGAAAACGCATTTGGCTGTTCTGGTGATCTGTGGAACTCACTTGAAAATATATTCTGGACGCGAGTTCTACAACTTCCTAAAGGTACCTCGACGGTTTGTCTCCGATATGAATTGGGCCTCATTTCAATAAATGCAAGAGTCAGCTGGAACCTATTGAATCTCTTTAGGGAAACAATGCTAAAAAACCCAGTGAGCCAATTTCAAATACTACATAGGCCTGATACTGCTAAAGAACATACGATTTTATTTCAATGGAACCTCCTTTGTGTAACACTCTTAAAGGAGTTTGACATTCCTGTTACAATGTTATCTGAGACGCCTGAGCTGGCAAAAATTAAAATCTGGAGAGCTGATTGGATTAAAACCTGCGACCTAAGAGCCAACTCTACTCTAATGCAAGAGGTCCCAGGAGAAGCCAAAGCATATCATCAGAGGCTCACTTATCTAACTCTGTTTCCAGATCACCATGCAAGATCCTTATATATGCAGTTTAGGCTAAACATGCTAAAAACAAAGGAGCATATGAACAGATGGGCGAACGGCGCGATCATCGATACAAGGTGTAGCTTCTGTAACAAAGATAAGGAGACCTTAAAACATCTTACGCTGTTCTGCCAATTCTTCCAACATCAAAGGCAAATCCACTTTGGAGGGCTGATTAATGAGCATCGATATATGACGGCTGATGATTGGTGGGCAGTGTTATTTGAGGGATCCAATAGAGCAGTTTTATTTGCACTAACAAATTTTCTTCGGGAAGTAAAAGGACGTCTAGACGATCAATATATAAATCTGGTGCAAGTAAAGTCTTGAACTCTTTGGTAGTTGCCATGATACTATCCCTTAATATGATATGATGGAAGTGTCAAATGAGCTGTTACGATGAAATGGTGGAGGGAGAGAGAGAGGGAGGGAAGCAAATCAAATGAATTTTATATGTGATGTCCTTTTTGTCTTTTGTTTTTTAAAGGTTGAACAAACCAATAAAAATATGAAAAAACAAGCCTTCTATTAAGGCTTTTGGGGTCTCTTCATGGACCGCCTGAATGTACTCATTTCGTATCAGTGGCTGGTATGGCTGTCTGATAGGGTACCGGGCTGCCCACGGTTGTCTGGTTATGGGCACTTCAACATGCACGGATCTCCTATTGTACACTGGGCAGAGTCCCAGTGCGGCTCTCTGTTGGTTCATTTGCTATTCATACGTCACGTCCCTTGGCGAGTGCCTTCCTGGCAGATCAACATGAGGGGCAGGGGTGCAGGTCATGTCTGGAACCTCCTCTACACTCCCCCCTCTGGTCGGTTCATCGACCACTGTTGCTTCAATTTTCATCTCCATTTCTCTTGGTTCTTCAGTGTTTTGTTCATCATCTTCAGGGTTGGTACATGATGGCGTGAACATATGCGTCTTTGGAGTCCATATTTTTATCTCGCCTTTCAAACTCCCTGCTGTTTTGACATGTTCATCCTTGTTCCAGGTCATTAACTGGCATTGTCCATTTGGACTGCAATAAATCCATTTTCCTTCATACTTTCTTCGTTTCTTAGGATATGCAAATTTGGTTCCTACTGGCGCAAACTCACTAGCCTTCACAAGATCCTTTATCTCTTCATCAGTCAGGTCTCTGGGCTTCCACCATGGCACGACATCGACCATAATCTTCATCCCAATGGCTTTCTTTGTGTTTTCTGGCACTGTGTGTTAAATATTTTGATCACACAGAAACCTAGTAGTATCATTACTAGCAGGGCTCCCAGAAACTTGAATATATCAGCCATCCATTGTGGGACCCATGAGAACAGGTTTCCAAACCAGCTTTCATCGTCCACTTCATCCGTTTCATTAATCATTTGATTTTTTAGATTTGTCAACATGCTTATGGCCCTGGTGAGGGTTCCATTCTCTCTCTCCCATCTGGTTATCTGCAGCCATTTAGTATTTGCTCCAACTTGGATGTGTGGCAAGAGTATCGTTGTGAATACTGATGAGGTTAGGCTAAACAGCCTATGTTCGTGAGGGATCGCATGAAATGCTTCCTCTGATTTGGCAGAGAAGTAATTCTCTCTCTTCATTCGGGATATCAGCTCCGCAGATCTCCTTTTCCTCAGATGAGCATTTGCTTTCGGGAAACTGTCCAAGTTTAGGTAATTCTTGGGGATCACTAGTGCAGGAACATGGACGTTCACTATTGTGCATATACCTCCCCAATTCTTTGGTAATTTTATATATGCTTTGGATCCACACGCCCAGTAATGGTCCATAATCACTGCGGTTCCGTCTACCATTCCTGGGGCGTCAAAGACTTGTTCGCAGTTCTGATTCTCTCCCATCTTCCTCGTACCATTGTTTCTGAAGCAGAATTTCGGGTTCTCCAGTGGTACTATCTGCAGGGGTCCCCCTCTGTCTTTGACCCATGTAAGTAATTTTGCAAGCTTTGGCCATAATGGCTTGCATCTGTTCCGCACTATGTTGATGGTAGGTTCGTATTGACCAATGACCATCCAGGCTCTGCAGATCACCACTCCTTTCTCCCATCCGTCCGGCGAAAGCACTGTCCCCCAGATCTGCATTTGACCTCTGTTCTTCCAACTTCGAGCCTCCTCTGGAGTTTTTCCTTGAACGTTTAGCTTCTGATTCACTTCCCGTCTAATTCCAGCTCCCTTCACTCCAGGGTTCTCGTACCTGATTACATGCTTCTTAGTATGGGCTCTGTTTCTCGTCTTTATGTCTTGAACATAATCATTCTCGTCAGGGTCAGTTGCTTCTGTTGCCCATTTCAGGGAGGCATCACTGCCCATGAACTGGCCTCTGGTCTTGCACATTTCTACATGTGACATACAGTGTGCTGTCTGGACATCAATTTCTACGGCCACAAAGATCTTGGATTTTCCCATACTGTAGGGCAGGAGTGCCCAGACGAAGCATTCTTCCCCTGACTGTCTTCATCCTACTTCCTTCATGTGCTGGTGCCATATGCTATTTCCAAGATGGGCTGTGCTGTCCAGGTAGTCGTTAAGTTCATTGTTATCTTTGTGAGGGCTTCTCTTGATTCTCAGCATTCTTCTGTAGTTTGCTATGACTACGTCTCTAAATGCATCTGTGCTGCTTTTCCACTTTGGGTATCTCGGTGGGGCAGGCTGCCTCGACTGCATCGCCGTGGTAGGGGACGGATTTGTGTCTCCTTTCCTTCCCATCTGTAGTTTATTATAACCTTCCCTTAACCACCATTGGTTCATCAATTTCCCAACTTGTGGCTGTGTTGTAGGCCTGTGGTTTGTTCCTTGCGTTGGAGCAGGCGAGCTTGTTGTTATAGTCTCCACAGTTCTGTCGTTCAGTTTCTCGTGCAGTTTCTTTGCTTGGGCTTTGAATGAGAACAAGTCATTTATTAGCATTTGTTTCTTCCCTGTGAATTCTTTCGTGGCTATTTCTGTTCTTTTGAGGGATTTTGCTATTTCCTCCATCTTTGGTAATTCACTTGGCTTTTCTTGGTCATTTCCACTATTCTCTGGAATTGAATGTTCGTCAGGCAGTCTCTCCTTTTCTGCTGCCTTCGTTGGAGGCCTTGTAGCCATTGACACTTGCCCTTGTTTGTGTGCACTCTGTGTGTGGTTGTGTGCCGTGGTCAGTGCTACATTATCATTCATTTCGTGCTGTCCTTGTCTCATGCTTTTCTCCCCATTAATTATCCCTTGTATGTATGTATCACTGTTAATTACATTCAATTTCAGATCATTTGCTCCATCATTAGCTTTCCTTGGAACTGGAATCCCTATATAGGGTCTGGGTGCTTTTGTGGGACCCTGACGTTGATTATTCTGTGATCGTGCTGACAGTGGGACACTTCGTTCACCAATAAAGAAAGCAGTTCTGATTGTTAATAATAGAAAGACAACAATAATCACTGTACATATGAACATTATCATTCTGAATGACAGTTTACAGCATTTTCTTCCAGGGATGTGGAGGCGCCCTTCTTCTGGGGGTAGAACAATGTTACTGTTCTGGGCCCCCATTTCGATAAAGTCCATAGTCAATTATTTATTCCTTTCGTGCTTTGATCTCACAGTTCAAAAGTCTATTATTACTAAAGTGTCGAGTGCTTTTAAGTGTCCCCCCCTCTTGCGGGTGATGACGATAGTCTCTGAGTATGCAGCACGGTTCTGTTCACTAGACTCTGGAAAAAGGTTAGGCTATCAGTTCTGATACATCACATTTATTCATTCGTATCTAGAGTACATGAGGTCCCAGTGGGTGTCTCGAATTTGCCTTGGTCCTGAGGACATGCTGGTGACAGTTCAATGCGAAAGAATAAAATGAAGGGACTGCTACAAATTACACAAAAATAGAATGCTGAAAAAATAAAGATAAAAAATAAAAGTGAACGTGTGGCAAAAATAGGAAAAAATGAGCTAATCTTACAAAAATAAAGTTGTAAACATATGAAGTCAATATATGAAAAAATAGAAAAAATTAGAAGGATGCAGAAAAGGAAAAATAAGATGGCAAAGTTCTTGTGTCTGCTCCTTTCGTTCGGTCTCTCGGCGACAAGTTGAAGAGCAGGGTCTCTTTTCTCTATCTGCTCCACGGTGAAATGATGATGAAAAAGTTCTATTTTGGATTTCCTCCTTCTAAGGCTCTCCTCAGCAGTGGATGTCCATAATTGCTTCTTAGTTGCGCTATGATAGCCCTCAGGAGCCTGTTTAATTGCGCGTTTTTTGCTGGATTACTGAGGAATGTGGGTACGTCAACATTGCTGGGTCTACCCACTAGTTCTGGAAAGTTTTCAATGAGGTGGAAGAAAACACGGCATGCATATTGGCTGTCTTCTGGTGTTAATGACATTTGCTCTGATTTTCTAGCCTCTAGATCACAGGCCTTTCTTGCAGTGTGAACAGTCTTTGTCTCCTCGATCTGTCCCTCGGCAAAAGGTCTCACTGGAATCTCCTTAGGAATTCCAGCTGGAGGTTGGACAGGTCCACTTGGAGCATTATACCATGGAGAAGTGTGCCCATGTGTGGGGCTTTGGCCGGATCTTTAAGGAAGGTGATGATGTCAACATCTGCAGGCCTTCCTACCATTTCTGGATAGTCTGTGACTAGTCTGAGCATGACATTGTGGGCCAGCTGGGTATCTGCGGGAGTCAGGGACATATGCCTTGTTTGCTGGGTCCTGATCACAATCCTTTCTTTTGACGTGAACAGTTTTTACACTTTCCTGCTGCGTGGATTGCAACCACGTAATTTAATTTGTACCACACTTGGCGTAGGAATTTGTTGTTTCTTGGAGCTCTGATGAAGGTTAGGGTATCTGTGGTTCTCCCAGCAGCTGCTAGGGCACTCCTCTATGATTCGGAAAAATAGAGTGTAAGTCAGTTCATTGATGATCACTTGAGGTGGAAGCATTTGTCCTTATTCCCAGTACTCTGGCAGTTCGGCAAGATCCTCTGCGAGGACAGTCAGTAGTTGCCGAATTATCTTCCTGTTGGCTGGATTTTGGATGAAATCTGGGACGCTGGTTTCTCTCCCTACAAGCGATGGATATGTCTCTAACACTAGCCAGAAACAGGAAAGCACATCCTTTGTAATATTTCTACTGGGGGATACCACAAGTTCTTTTGATAAAGTCTTGGTACTGGTTGCTTCAGGATACTGATTTTTGGTTCTCAGGCAATGTCTTATTTGCAGTCTATCAGAGTCTTGATTCTTTGTACTATTTGGACCTGACGTGTTTTCAAAAGTTTGTTTTATCAATGTTGTTGTGGCTTTCGAAATGCTTCTCTTTACCCTGCAACTGTGGTGCACAGAGTGTTCGTATTACTGTTGTTTTATTACTTGTCACTTGGTTTGAGGAACTGTCTTTGTTTAAAAAGCCACAATTTACTGGATTCTTTTGCCGTCGTTTTGCTGCTCATGCATCCTTCTTCCTCACCATGGACCTTGTCTGCACGTGCTGAGGTTCTTCCCCGTTGTCTGTAGATTCTTCACAGTTAGAGGTAGCAGGAGGGCTCTCTCCTACAAAGGGTTTAATGTCATTCAGGAATATCCATGCTCTTCTGCCCTGGAGCTTGACAGCAGACAGGGTGCAGTCCTCTACTATGAAGGGACCATTAAATCTTGGCTTGTCCCACCTTTTTCTCGTGTGGTTCCTCACCAACATTGTATCACCAGGTGTCACATCCCGTTCTTGTTGGAAATTGCCATGGCATTTATATGAGCGCTCTTCAACACACAGAACCCGTTAAAAAACTACAATTCCCATCTTCCTGCTACGTTGGTCACCTGACACGCACGCACCACGTTGCCGTGTCTTCTGAAGACCGTATTTAGTACTGTCTGTTCGAGTGCCCAGCGCTCCTAAACTGTGTTAGTTTCGAGCGTTGTTTCCTGACTCCTGTTTAATCCTGAATCCTGTGCTAACTCCAAACCTTCGCCCCTGCCTTCTCTTCCGTTTTCCAACGCCCGCCCTTCTTCGACTGATTTCCCCGGAATCCTTGAACTCGGCTTGCATCTCGACCTCCACTTGCTAAAGTCCTTTGGCTGTGACGCTTAAAATACTCGAACACGAAAATAAAGGATCTAGCGTGAAGTAACGCTTATTTTCTTTACCCTTCATTTTGTTTACTTCAATTCATTCTTTTTTGGCACTGTTTAATTTGGACGCTTTGCTGAATCTACGATTGGATTGCTTTGGACATTTTGGGACGCTTTGCTGAATTTGATTTGGATCACTTTAGGATATTCTTTGGGACGCTTTGCTGAGTCTATTTCGGAACCCTGTGGTTATCTTCTTGGGACGCTTTGCAGCACTGAAGTCCTGAGACACTGGTGTACTCCTCCTTTACCTTTGATATAAGAATCCCCCTTTGTGTCCATTACTAGTAGGTTACTGGTACATTTTGCTACGGAACAGGTAAGAGTGGGTACTTGGGGGGTGTTGTTTGCTGTTGATTCGGCAATACCTGGCTGCATTCTGAACGTCTGCTCTGTTCTTCCCTCCTTTAGCTCTGCTGAGTCTGCTCCTGCCTTTTCACTCAAGCCCTCAGCCTGACAGGTGGAATAGATTCATTGTAGGCTGAGCTCTTGGGAGGGAAGTCTTTGGCATATCACGTTAGAGACTTCGTGTTCGAAGACAGAAGGTTACTTTTCCGGAACTGGGAGAGTAGTATCTGCGGCAACTGGGATACCATACCTAGGTTGTGACACCAGGGAAGATGAGAGGCACACAAAGGATTTGAGCTGCGCCTGCATCAGCACTTCCTGTTGTGTTTTGTTCTGGGCTGTCTCCCTTTCGCCGTCGCTGCAGCTGAGGCACTGGATGTCATGCAGTCAAGATAGTCTTTCATCTCTGCTCCCAGAACCTCCCTAGTTGGCTGGGCATCACATCTAGCTCTATCTCGGCGGGTAAGAGGGGTCCTCATCCTTCTGCCAGTGACTATTTTGTGCGGCGTGAGATGATGGTCGGATCTTGGTTGGTTCCGAAGAGCATACAATGCCAGGGGTAGACAGTGCAACCATCCCTTTTTTAATGTGAGCTTCAATTTGGCTATATTTTCCTTTAACAGGCCATTGAGTCGCTCAAATATGCCATTTCCCTCTGGGTGATACTCCGACGAGAACTTGTGCTTTATTCCAAGCAACAAGTTAATCTGCTCAAAAACTGTGTTAACAAAGTGGCCCCATTGTCTGATCTCATTACCTCGTACACCCCCCATCTAGGGAACACTTCCCTCACCAGGAACTTGGCAGCAGAGGTAGCGTCGGGGTGTGTGCAGGGACCTGCCTCTATCCATTTAGAGAATGGACACACCACCACAATTAAATACATGTACCCATTGAACACCTGAATCATATCGACATAATCGATATGCAAGTGTGAAACGGCCCATTTGGTCTGGGAATGATTCCTCTCACTACTTTTAATGTGTGCCCAGGGGTGAATCACTGGCAGACTATAGGAGACCTATAACCAACGCATCGTTCAAGCGGAATCTAACACTAAGGAGCTAGTTAAAATCCTTAGAGAATTGGAATCTCCATCCCCTGCACCTGACACCTGCACTAAAGACAGTAAATGGTGCAACAACATCCAAAATGCTCTCCTCAACAAAATAACCACTTTACAATCTAAAATGAATGCCAAACAAACTACCCTACTCACCAACCCCCTCACTAAACCCTCCTACACTCTGACGGCTTCATTTACTCACATCCCTTTTAGTTTCACCCCACTCACCATCCCTGAGGTCGAAAACATCATTCGCAATCTAAAGCCCTCCAATTGCCAAGGTGACTCCTGCCCAGCACCCATCATCAAGGAAGCAGCACATGACCTCGCTCCTTTTATAACCGCCTTCATCACCTCCTCATTCCTAATGGGCACGGTACCTAACAACTTAAAGGACGCGTGGGTTATCCCCCTCCTAAATAAACTGACTCTAGACCCTGAAATACCAACTAACTATAGACCAATTACCACCGTACTGTTCCTACTTAAAATACTTGACAGAGCAGCTTACCTGCAGATTCAGAACTACTTAGAAACCAATAACAATCTGGCTTCAGACCTAAGCACGGGACTGAAACAGCTTTACTTGATCTCAAAACTCAAATTGAGGACCTTAAAGACAACGGTAAATTGGCCCTTCTACTATTACTGGATCTATCAGCTGCCTTTGATTTGGTCAATCACCAAATACTATGCAGGCACCTGAAGTCAGCGGCCCACTTCTCTGACAATGCATCCAACTGGATCAGGTCATTCCTTGACAACAGGCACATGCGAGTTTTCTCCCCTACTGCATCGGCCGATCCCACACCAGTCCCTTGTGGAGTCCCGCAGGGATCCTGCGTTTCCCCAACTCTATACAATGTCTTCACCAAACCTCTTTTTGACGTGCTTGACTATCTGGGTGTCACCTACACTAACTACGCTGATGACACCCAGATACTCATAACCATCACTGGTGACTACATTGCTGACTCTAAAGCCCTTAATGACATTTACCTTGTCATACAAGCCTGATGGCCCAGCATGAACTATGCCTCAACGATGATAAGACTGAGCTTCTCATCTTAGGCACACAACAGAGACTTAACAAACTAAGTCACTTGTTTGGCTCCTTTAGCATTGATGGTAATCTGATTAAAGTATCCAAAGACACCAAAACTTTGGGTATATACTTGGACGCCTCCTTAACACTCACTAGACAAACCAATGCAGTGGCCTCTGCGTCCGCTTACACCTGCAAATTGATCTCAGCCTGCCGCCCTTTCCTCACTGCCCAGAACTGCATCACCCTGGCCAGGACCTTGGTCATGTCCAAACTGGACTACTGCAATGCATTGTACCAGGGCACCAACCAGGGTAATCTTAACAAACTCCAAACGACCCAAAACAACGCCATTAGAGCAGCCCTCAACATTCCCCGATCTGCCCACATTTCAGAAACAAGGAAGAACCTCAACTGGCTCTCAGTCGCCCAAAGGATCTCCCTGAAAGCTCTGGCCTACACTTACAAATGCATTAACCACCAGGCTCCCTCATACCTAGCCTTGCGCTTCACTCAATATACACCAGCACAAGCACTCAGATCTACACAAAACCAAGGCCTTGCAATCCCTAGATTCAAACTCCATTCTGCTAGAGGCGTTAGCTTCCCTGTCCTGGCAGCCAAGCTCTGGAACACTGTACCACTCCTGATCAGAATGCTACCTTCATTCAACCAATTCAAACACAAAGCCAAGCTCTGATTAGCTATATCCTACTAATAACTGCTCCTCTGTATTGGACGGGCCATCCGGGACCCTGCTTTGTTCTGATGATCGATGTCTGATTTGTAACGTCTATTGTTTACTTTGTTGCAATCTGCTGGGACCTTCGTGATGACATGCCCCACATGTAATGTACTGCTCCTTTACTTGTAATGTAATGTAATCTTCTACTAAGATATGCGCCCGGTTGCCCTTGGGCCTGGCCTGCGCTATACAAATAAAACAAATATAAATATGCAGTTCACCATAAAAAATGCTACATGCTCTGCCAAATTCGGTGTAAACCAGTCTTTTGCGAGCGTTGCAGCTAGATTTTCTTTTGACATGTGAATGGGGTAGTGTAGCTGTTCTAGCGCTACCTTTAGAAGGGCGACAGGCATTACTGGTTTACCAGTGTTGTCTTGCCTCCACAACCCGTCAGAGGAATTTAAAGTACACCCTCGACGCTTCCACAAGTTTTTTTCCTCCTGAGGTGCCTGTCCCTGGAGCTCCATTAGCTGCGTCTGCCCCATATTGCTATAGGCCTCTGGTGTGGCTCGCGCTACCATCATCCGCTCATGGGTACGTGCCACCTCCACGTCCATGATTGTTTCACGCTTGGATGCCATACGCTTGGCTTCCATGTCCGCTTCATGGTTTCCACGTGAAATGAAATCTGTCCCCTTGGTGTGAGCGGCGCATTTCACAACCGCTATGCCCACTGGGAGCTGTATTGCCCTTATCAGTCTGTCCAATAAGGCTGCATGTTGCACTGGCGGGCCATCTGCTAAGAGGTAGCCCCTCCTTTTCCAGTGCGCTAGTCCTGCGTGCACTGTGGACGTCACATAGGCGTGGTCACTGTACACCGTCACTTCCTGGTCTGCATGATTCTCAATGGCGAGTATCAATGCTAACAGTTCTGCAGCCTGTGCCGAATAGTGAGATGGCATTTGTGCACTAACGAGTACTCGAAACTCCCCATTCGCTAGGTGTTTTACCACGGCCACGGCTGTATACCCTTGTCTGTCTTCTTGGTCGATTCTTGAAGACCTGTCAGTGAAGACGATCTCTCCACTCGCCAGGGTATTTTCCTTTACCCTGGGGATCTCATCGTAGAATTCCTCATAGTTCGCACAATCGTGTATAGGTTCTCCCTCTGTGACTGGCTCAGCTATGAATGTAGCAGGGTTCACAGTTTTACATCGTCAGTGTGCCCTTTGGCTTCTCTAGTATGGCGAACAGCGAATGTTCAACATACAATGTCATGGAGCACCCCATCACGATGGATGACGCTTTTTTAATAGCAAATGCGACAGCAGCTAGGTTTTGTTTGCATGGGAAGTGGCCCTTCATGACGGGGTCTAGACTCCCGCTGTAATATGCCAGGGGCTTGTACCCCAGCGATGTTCGCTGAGCGAGCACTGCCGTCATAAAGTTACCATCAGAGTATGAGAACAGGTAGAATTCCTCTGCATAATTAGGAATCCCAAGAACCGGGGCCTTACAAATTGCCCCTGTGAGTTCTGCGAACCCTTTTTCCATTGCCTCAGTCCACTCGATATCTTCCCTCGTCACCTGGGCCTTTTTTAGGGCTTGAAGCAAGGGCTTGGTGTATGAGCTATAGTCAATAACCCATGCTCTGAAGTAATTGCACAGGCCTAAGAAGCTTTGCCTTTGCTTTATCGTGTGCGGCTTGGCCGTGTTCATGATGGCTTCAGCCCTTTCGGGGGTTACCTTTTTCCCCTCATGTGAAATCAGCTACCCTATGTACAATACTTCTGGCTGACAGTACTGCAGCTTCTCCTTGTCAACCGTGTATCCCTTCTCAGCCAGCATAGTTAGTAGCTGGACAGAGCCTGCATTGCTCTTCGGTTGTGCTGCAGATCAGAATGTCATCCACATACTGCAAAACAACACTGTCCACCGCGATATTGCTTAGGTCCATTTGCAGGACTCTTTTGAAAATAGATGGGGACTTGCAGTACCCCTGCGGCAACCTCGTACTTTTCAGAGGCATTTGCCTGAATGTGAATGACGTCAGGTCTTGCGATTCATGGTGCAACGGAATCGAGAAAAACGCATTTTTCAAATCAATCACTGTGAAATATTTTGCCTCAGTGGGTATGTTGCATAGGATTGTAGAGGGGTTCGGGACTAGAGGGAACTCGGCTTCAACAATATCATTTAAGGCCCTTAAATCTTGGATTAAACGCCAAGACCCTCCTTTTGATTTCTTGACAGGGTAAATCACCGTGTTACACAGCGATTCTGACTTCACAAGGATGCCCTGCTCTATCATGGCGGAGATTGTCTTCGCGATCCCTTCATCTGCCTCTCTGGACATGGGATATTATTGTGCTCGTGGCAAAATTGCTCCTGGTTTCAGTTTAATCTTCACTTCACCTGCCCCCTTCAGGAGGCCTACATCATAGGGCCCTGTAGTCCATACTGCGGCAGGCACTTGGGCCATGTCGTTATCAAAGTATTCTGGACGTATCAGTGCCAACATCACTCTCTGTGGTACCTCCCTTCTGATCATTTTGACCCAAAATATAAGACTCACTTCCACTCTTGTCTCTTCTAGGTCAGGGTATGTTCTTCGAACAGATTGTCATCGGTGACATAGTCACTCGATACCCTTCTTCAATGGCGATAATCTAACCCCATTGTCTGCCTTCATCGTCACATCCTTTGACCAATACCACTTTCCCTCGCACTGCAGCAGATTGCACCCTTAAAGGAAATACTTGTCCCTCATCTTCGTGCATGGGTATTCTTGGTCTGAATAGAAACTCATCCGGGGTTCTCATAGGCCTGTCCGCGAGACCTGGCAGTCCCGCCATAAGCACCCGCACGTCATATGCGAAAACCTCTGGTTGTAACGGCATAGCCCTCATTGCTGCATGTCCTGAGTATGTTCTGATCATTTCGCACACGTTTGAATAATGCATTCCTGGGGTGGAGCATACTTTACCATCCTCAGTAAACGAGATGGTCATGTTCAATTTAGTCATCAGGTCCCGACCCAGAATATTTACTGGAGTCTGGCGTGAATATAATAGGGGTACATTCATTTCGCGCTCTCCCACTGAGACTGGGAGTGCGTCTGTAAATGGAACTCTACTATGAGCTCCAGTGAAACTCTGAGTATCTATATCCTCGCCGGACAAGGAAAAGGTGCCTTCTCGTATGCACGAACACGGTGCACCCGTATCAACTAGGAAAGAATATTCTTTACCCCCTATGGCGACATCTACCCTGGGTTCCCTGTTAGGGTCTGGTGTCACTGATAGGACAGAGCACATCAGAGTCCCCCGTGAGCTGTCCTATTTTATATATAGGTTCGGCCCACTGTGTGCTTGTGAGCTCCCTCCATTCCCAGGGTTAACTCCTCCTCCGGGGTTAATACCCTGTTCCATTTGTGGCGGTGCCTGCTGGGGTTGTCCTGTGTCAAATTCCCCATGTTCGGTGGCTGAATTACTTGCTGTGCACCTTGCTGCAAGCCTGACGCCTGCTGCTACACGGTGTAATTTTGTGCACCGCCCTGTTGCGGGATGGCAGGTTGATTCGCCAATCCTGCCCCCATCCCTTGGCTAATTTGCCACATGCCATGACTTCTGCAAATCTGTACCACGTGTCCAGTTATTCCACACAGCCAACATACTGGCGGTGGTTGGGCCATCTGTCCATCTGGCGTAGTTGGACTGCCCATCTGTGTGTTCTGGAAGCCACCTTGAACATTCTGAAAACCTCCTTGGTTACCTCGAAATCCTCCCTGATTATTTTGCCAACCTCTTCCTCCAAAACCTCTTCCTGTTGGGTAAAATCCTGTGTTACCCTGATTATTCTGTGATGAGTTAGTCAGGTGTTGTGAACTTGGCTCGGCTGGTGAGCATGGCTCCCTCTAGAGCATACTTCGAGAGTTTCTTTTGCACTAGCTTTGCCTCCTCTCCCTTACGCGTTGCCTCCTTTTTCAGATTTTCCGATCTTTTCTTGCAACAATCTACAATAGTGTGCAATTGTCAACTGTATTACGGCCCGTGGTTTAGCATCGATTCCTACCAATTTCTTGAGCTGTTTTTGCACCGGTTCAGGTAACCCTTGGCATAATATATGGTAGAATACTGGGATGGATTTCATCCAAGATTCATGCGTTTCGAGCACCCACGCGTCTTGAAAATTCTGGATATAAAGCAACAGATCCTCTGACTCTTTCATTTTTTTGAGTCAATATAGCTCCCATATCAGCCTTGTCTGGATATAGCGTACGCAGCGCTTTCCACACTGCTGCTCTACAGTTATTAAATGGCGCTCCGTCATGGGAGGTGTTAGTTATGGTTACCCTAGGGTAGCCCGCCCTTTTCCACACATCGTCTGCTCTTTCACCAAGGATAGCAATTAGGAGGCCCTTAATGTCCCCTATGGCTATGGAATATATTGTGGTCTAACTCCCCCTTTCTCTAGTAGCGGATATTGGAACGCACAGTCCTCCTTCTCTTTCCCCACAGCTCTCCTGTCTACTGGCGGGGCATTATTCCCGTCTTGCCGTCTACCCGGCAGAGCCCTTAATCTGCCTGTATAGGTAGATGCTGGCTCCCCCCTCTGTCCGTGGGGAATTCTCTCATGATGGCCTTGCACTGTGGCAGGCATTGTTGTACTGGGCTCTGATTTGCTAGCATCGGACCATCGTACCCCCTGGCCCTTCGGGAGCCAAGTCTCGCACCGTCTCCCTTCCTCTTGTGCTTCGTCCTCCGTTTAACCACCGGAGTCAGATTCTGAATGATCCTAGTTCACACAACTCCTTGCATCCTCTTTGTTCTGCTGTTATGCTCACCTGGTTCCCACAGGGGCGTAGATCGAACCCGGACAGCTGCGGCCTCCACCAACGTGAAGCGTAGGGCAAAGATGACCGTCTGGATGGACCCCCTTAGTCTTGTAAACTTGACTCGTAGAAGTATTCTCCTGTAGATGGAGAAAGGGATTTAGCCCCGTGGGTGTGAATGCAGACTCCCTCCCCTGCACCCGCTCTCCCCACTTGCCACCTGCGATATTCCCAATCAGTGTCCTCACCTTATGTTTTTGATTGGTGAGCTCTCCATCCTGCGTGACATGCAGGGGTGTGTAGATACCAGTTGCTTCACTGGTTTTAGATGCTGGAGTTCTGGACGATTATTGACTCCGGAGTTTGCCAAGATTAAAGAGTTCAAAATGTCCAATGTTCACTCTTGCACTCCCCTGTTGATTTGCGGTGACAAATCCTATCTGGAGGTTGCTGGCGGCATTCAGGTAAGAGTCTGTATCACCCAAACTATCCTGTAAAGTTGCGTGAGTTTAGCTCATTGCCTTTTCCTTCTTTCCTAGATGCGGCATAAGAAGATGCGGCGTATTGAAGGATAAAGCCTCCGTTGATAATCAGGTGAGTCTCGTAATAAAAGTGATTGTCTTTTTAGTCTCTTTAGGCTCACCTTGCTATTTTCTTGTCTTTTCCCCAGATGTTGAAAATCGCAGAAGAAAATGACGGAGGCAGCGCCGAGTCGGAGATGCTGTGGGCTGATGAAAATGGAGCGGCGCTGCAGCTGGAATACGACGCGTGCCAAAAGAATGTTCCTTCAGGCTCGGAGTGATGCAAGATCCGAAATCATGTAAGGAATAAATTCAATCCATAATCTAACCTCTTCTCCTATTTTCCTTTCTCTCCTAGGAGCTCCGTGTTCGAGACGGGCGTGGCAGAAGACTGGATGCAGGTTTGCAGGCTCGGTGAGCGTTACGCTGCTAAATGCAGAATAACGCAAAGCGTGTGTTGTAGATCGGGCGTGGTTTAAATAGCTTCAAAAGTAGTCCCAGGTAAGAAGTCCCTAGAACCACACCAGAGTAAAAAGTAGTCCTTGTGGAAAAATAGTCCCTTCCAGGTCTCACGTTGGCCTGGATGCATGTGCAGCATGGTCTGCCTGAGGTAAGTGATGACTATGAGCCTGGCGCCTTAGGCGCCAGGACTGATTCCAACTATGAGCCTGGCGCCTAAGGCGCCAGGAAAGAACCCATATAGCCCCTAGCCGGGGCTTCTGAGGTTTAAACAAATGTCTGGATGCCTGCTTCCGGGGCGGATGGGCTTGGTCCAGCTGCCCGGGGGCAGGCATCATGACATCTGCTTGATCTCCAGTCTATCCAGGGATAGTCCCCTGCTCCCACTACTCTGGGTAACATCCTCAGCGTCATATAACTGAGTGCTATCTAAGCGCTCATCTTCCCTTCCCCCTTGGTAAACTAGTTCCAACCCAATCTCATCATAGATTTTATCAATCGTTTCCCCGATGCTTCTGGTGTCGAAGTCATCTTCAGTGTTTGTCCCGCTTGTACCTGGTACTGTCTCACTTGCAGGAAAGAATTCTTCTATGTTTTCCCACTCTACTGTAGGATTGGGTTTAATCACTTCCTGCTCCAAATATTCAAGATCTTGTGCCCTCTGTCTGTGCTTGCGCTCTATTTCTTCATCTATTTCCTTTCATTGTTTCGCCTCTTCTCTAGCCTTATCTACTTCCCTCATCCGTTCATTTCTACGTTCCTTTGCCCTTCTAATCTCCTCATCTTCCCGCTTTTTTACCTTCCTTTCGTGTGCCCTTCTTTCTTCCTCTAACTTTAATTTGTTCTGCCTGTACCTTTCATTGGCTGCATATTGTGTGCGACTGAGCGGTATTCCTTGCTCTTCGCGATATAGTTGTTCTCGCCTCAGCCTATCTTTCCTTCTTGTCCTCTCATCCCGTACTTCTTTCTCCCTTCGTTGCTCTTCATCAGTCCTTTCTCTCGGCCTTACCTCATCGCTTCCTTTTCCATTTAATTTCAATAGTATCTGCCCTCCCATCCATTCGTCTTTTGTGAATGCTAACTCATCACTTCCTTTCCGTTTCTTTCCCTTTCTCTCTTTCTCGAGAGATGCACTAGGCTGCGCCTGATCTTTTTTCCCATCATCGCGTCTCTCCTTGTCCCTCAGGACTGCGGAGGCAAGAATATTCTCCTGCTCCCTCTCTTTGACCTGCACGTAGGTGACTCATATGCAGGGCTACTATACCCCGTAGCTGCCTTAAGTTCTCTTAGTGGGTAGAGCCCCTCTGATTTACTCCCTTCAATGACTGGCTCAGGCAGAGCACATGGCGCGGTAGGCGTCTCACACCCCTCCGTACACACATTTAGTATCCAGTCTGTGGGTGGTTCTTCCACCTTCAGTTCCTCAAACATTTTCCACAACTCAAGAACAGCAAGACGTTTCTCTAGCTTCTTGCCTGTATATGTGGCGTGTAGAAAGGTGGTCATGTGCTGTAAAACAGCCTTAGAAAGTGACCCGTTCTTGGGCCACGGCATAAACATCTTATTAGTCGTACCCTTAACCCACTCCTGGCTATATTTATTCAGTTTTATTGCATGCTTGGACAGTTGCTTGCATAAATGCGCAAGTGGGGTAACTTCCTCCATTCTTAATTTCGTCACCAACAATATTCACACAGTTCTTTGAGCTTTCCACTTGTATGAGCGAGCACCACATACGCAAGCTCCAATCCAATTTTTTCCCCCCAAATTTTGTGCCAACAATTTACTTAAAACTCATCAATTCAAAGGCGATTCCCTCTTAGTTACGAAATCGCGTAAAACCAAAATGCATTTCAATCAATCATCAATACAGTAATTTCACATTTAACATACACAGGACATATATGACAGACGCTTGACAGACTAGACGGATGCCAGCTGGTCACACATATACCTGCCTTCTAATCAATACCCCACCATGGGATGTGAACGAACCCCTTTGTGACGTCTTTAATCGTCACCGTAGCCTAAATTGTCCCCCACTGTGGGCTCTGGGTACACGTTCCTTCTGACCACTCTTCAAAGCGCAGGAACAAGGCAAATCTTTACATTTTTTTTTTCTCGGGTGCTCCCCCAGTATTCCTTACGTTTTACTTCTGGTGCCCCCCTGATATTTCTTACGTTTTACTTCTTATGCTCGAGTCATTACCCATATATATATATATATATATATATATATATATATATATATATATATATATATATATATATATATACAGTCTTCTCTACTTATAACAATTTTATTTTTTCTCCACCACCCTCCGTTACCTTTCCCTGACTTAGTCTAATGCCTACACGACATTTGCCAAAGTAACGAGTCTGTTGTTTTACTCACCAATCGCATCTTTTGCTCTCCGGAGCTTCGGGATCACCGCCCCTTCCTCTTCCTGCTTTTAAGATTTTCGTCCGATCTGCTGCCCGTGAGAATGTGAGAATGAGAAGGGTTATGCTTGGAAAGGCGGGTTCCTTCAGACCCACTGCAGACTTTTGAATTATTACTCTATCATTGTCCACGGGGAGCTTCTCAGTCTACTCAGCCGGTAGGGCGAAAGGACTCGTGATTTTACCGAAGGCCTGGAGTTACTTCGTAAGACAAGATAGCTGCACCATGTGAGGACAGGGTGTGCAGGATTCACATACTCCAGCACAACTTAATAATGAGGACTCAGTGGCCCTCATTACGACCCTGGCGGAAATCGAAAAACGATGGCGGAAATGCAATACCGCCATCGAATACCGCTCGGTGCGATTATGACCCGTCACCGTAAAGTACGATGCCATTAGCGACACCGTAGTGAACGCCAACGCTAACTGCACCAAGTACGCGCACGCGCGCACTGCGAAACCGTAATTACCACCATGGCGCAACGGTACGGGAATTCTGACCCTAGCGGACATGTACCTAACGCCATCAAGCATGGCGCAAAGTACCATTCCGCCATGGTGAGAAGTACGGCATCGCAAACCAACCGTAAAAGGCCCTACTGAGTGCCTGTACACCACTCCCTGGCCACATTGCACAACTCCTCGTAGGTGCAATGAAGTCACACAATGCAACCAGTGAAATGTACAAGTCACCCATTCATGCCAACGAACAAATGAATGTAGGGGCTCCAAGTGCCTTGTGAGTGGCCATCCATATTAGCCATGGCACCATTGCCGTACTGATGCAGCACTGGCATGTGAAGCTTCAAGTACAGCAACATGAACTGAAAACTGAGACAAACAAAAACAGGCCCCCCATCGCTTGACACCAGTGTAAGGCAACATACAAAGCAGTATACTGAGTGAGACTGCACCAGCCCTGTACTCCTGCCAGTAAACAAACCAACCATCAGCATAAGCATGTACCACACAAGTTGGCAGAGTGACTGAGCAGCCAGGCACATCTCAAGAGGGGCCAATGGGAGCAGCAGGGCACAGATGGCACGAATACAGAAGCTATTCCAATGGACATGACCTCAGTCTCCCTCCAAGAAACGCATGCAAACACAGGCACCTGTGACCAGCCATATTCTGAAAATCACATCATTCCACCAATCCACCTGGCTGACCGGCATCTGTCACACAAAAGCTAATCCCCCTCCCATGAGCATGAAATCATCAAAACAGACATAATTGCAGCCCCTATCCCTGACCTTACTGGCCTTCGTAGGCAAACGCGCCCAGTACAGTACCACGCAACTATACTCAGAAGGCCGAACCCAAAGCAGATCTCCTCACAATACATCGCTCCACAAATAGGAATATGCTACATTACTTGCAAAGAATAACGCTACACGGTCAATATCATAATCAAAATTTAATGCACAACAAAATCACCCGGGCCATACAGCTATTAGGTAATGAACTCCAAATCATATCTCATAATTGTGGGCTGCATCCGCAATAAATGACCAGCTTCTTCTTGTGTGACGCCCTGTTCCTCCATGGTACACAGGGGCTACATTCACGTTCAAAAAGGCAACATGGAAGCGCCTAGAACCGCAGGGCCATCCCATTAGGTAGGCACTAGTCCAGCTGAAAGCTCGAAATGTTGCTCCTAGCCACTAGTACTGCGTGAGGGCATGTGGGCCATTGGCGATCGTCCCATAAGATCGTAATGGTGCTCCACTGATTAACACGAAGCAGCAGGTGTCGGGAGTAAAAGCCATCTGCAGGAGTGGCATACAGATGGCAGCGGCAAAAGGGGAGGAGATACCTGTCACCCAAATGAAACGAAAAAGAATAGTATGGGCATCTGAACTCCATTTGAATTACTCACTTCAAAGATCACACTAAATCCACAGCCATATGCATGCTAGCCCACTCAAAAGGATTATTCGCACCCAAAAATCACTTGCGAATCATAACTATATAAATCGAGGTGAAAACACTATTACAAACGAGTGTTAGTGTGCATGCGTCTGTTAAAACAGAATCCATTAGATGGGATTAGTAACGTGCATAGACACAAGTGTTTGAAGGCGCGTCGAGACAGGGAGGGTTCAACAAGGGCAGATAGACGATGGTCCCACTATGGCAGCCCTGCATCACATAGCGCAGAGGAAGTTGATAGATTCCAAAAAGCCATGTACATGGCAGACTCTCTATTAAATCATCTGTCCATGCATCCATACATCATTCCCTCATCCCGGTATAAAAACGCCTGATTATTTACTCACATAACATTTGAAATTTCCATTGAATCTGTGCTCAATGCAGTCTGCAAAATCCACTGTGCTCCAGGCCGGAATTCTAGTGTTGTGAAGTAACATGTATTTGGGAACGTCCTGCCTTATCCTCCACTACGCTATTGCGCATCCCATACTATTCATATCAATCATTGCATTCTCGGCATGGCCCCTGTCCCAAGGACATTAAACAATAGAACTTTCTATCTGCAGTCAGACCTGTGGGCGTCTCCTCGCCGCTAGCTGGAAACCTAAAGCGCTGTCCTTCGAATTCCTCATTTGCAACATCACGTCGAAAAGGCATCTGTGACCGCTTGAAATCACAAATCCATCCATTTAGTGCGGCAGTGTGTGAAAATGGCAACTGGCTTCACTCACAAATGGGACGCCCCGCCCGTCGGTGAACCGCGGTACAGCGCTGCATGAGGGTCCACCGTTAATCGAGTACTACATTCCACTGACCCTTCACAAGTTTGTTCCCGACTGCAAAGATAGTATGTGAAACAATGGGACCATAGCAGAATTAACATATGAAGCAATATCTCACTGCCATCGGGATGAAATACATGATTGTAATAGCAAGATGCCATGCGTCGATTTGCAGCGTTGTGTGCGGGACGTGCTCGCCCAAAGGGGATTGCAGCTTGCACAGGTGGAATGAATCACCACAGGTGGAGGCTATACAGCTTGAAAACACATAAATTGCACACCCAACCCCCTCCCACAACCACACCCACTCCAAAATGCTACCGGCAGGACTAGCAATGTTGGCCCTGGGGGACCTGATAGCACTGCAAGTACTCCAACTTCAAGAAGAAGACGAACACCAACTACTACAACAACCGGCCGCACAGAGGAGACGCAGGAGGAGGAGGAGGGCAAGGCAGGGCCAGCAAGGCCCACCAGCACAGCCACTACCACCACGCAGGCAGCCCGCAATCCCACGCCTCCGAGCACATCCGTTCAACCTCACTGATGAGCAGATCCACACCCTCTACCGTTTGGACCGGGACACCATAACCGCCATTGTGGACATGACACACGCTGACCTTGTCAGCATGATAGATAGCCCAACCGCCATCCCACCCCTACTGAAGGTGGTGTCTGTACTCCAGTTCCTGGCCACAGGCACCTACCAGCACACAGTCGGACAGTTGCATGGCATTTCACAGCCACTGTTGTCACGGACACTATTGCAAGTGCTCGATGCCCTCCTGAAGCACGCAGACGACTACATCTCTCTACCATGCTCGGAGCAGGAAATTACGAACACAAAAGTGGGATTCCATGCACTTGCCGGCATACCGGGTTGCATTGGTGCCATCGACTGCACCCATGTGGAATTGGTTGTCCCACATGCCATGGAGGCCCAGTACCGCAACCGAAAACAATATCATTCTCTTAATGTACAAATGGTGTGTGACTCAAACAGGATCATTACACATTGTTGTGCCCGATTTCCTGGATCAACCCATGATTCCATGGTCTTACGGAACTCTACAATACCACGCTACATGGAGCGACATGCAGGGAACAGATCCTGGCTACTCGGTGAGTCTCATTTCATGCATGATAATGTGGGGTATGTGATGCGGCAATGACCTGGCAGGAGGGGGGGGGTGCTTACGTAGCAATGTCATTCCTCAAACATCCTTTATTGTCCACATACAGGTGATGCCGGGTATCCACTGAAGAGATGGCTCCTTACAGCACTCCGGAACCCACAGAACCAGCATGAGGAGGACTACAACCATGCCCACTCACGTACCCGTGTAGTCATAGAACAGGCATTTGGCCTACTGAAGGGTCGTTTCCGCTGCCTCAGCAGGTCTGGCGGGGCACTCCTGTACCGCCATGAGAAGGTTGCAAAGATGGTCATGGCATGTGTCATGCTACACAACATGTGCATACGTAGAAATGTGCCCATGCCCCCTGACGCAGAACTGCAAGCACCTGAATATGGTCATGATGTGGGTGGGGATGTGGCAGAACCTCAAGGAGTCCGCGAGGCACAGGAGGGCCGTGAAATTCGTCAGATTATCATAGATTCATGCTTCTAGCACTCACGCCTGGTGGCTGATACATGGACACGGGACTTGTGGCACTGTGTGTGTCTGGAACATGCACAATATGGACTGTACGCCTATGATGGCCTCGTACACAAAGATCAATGTCCACACATCTCATTGGATGATTGTGAAATGTTTATAGCATATGTGAAATTGTGTTACACACCCCATCGACCCGCCACCCAAGTAAGCCCAACACACCCCCTCCACCCTCCTACCTCCCCCCCGAACACCAGTGTCCAAAGATGCTCATTGTCAGTGGGCAGACGCTATTGCAAGCCCCCTCTCCGGGTATCAGGGGCACCCCTGCCTGTGGAGCGCAGGTTCCTCCCAGATCTACATTGGGGGCTGCCCTGGACGGAACTTGCAACGGATGATGTCTCTGCCTGCTCACGTCCATGCATGTCCCTAAGGGTTTGTGAGAGCTCAGTGAGCACACGGCGCACAGCGGCAAGTTCAGCACATACGTCTTTGGACGTCGCATGCAGTTCCCTCCTCAGGCTCTCGGTGCTTCTCTCCATTTGTACTCTCAGGCTCTCGGTGCTTCTCTCCATTTCTGCCCTTAGTGTCTCTGTACATGTTTCTATGGCTGCCTTGGTACCCCCACATTCATCAGCATGGTCCTTGAGGAGCGTGGCCAGTTGCTGCTGTTGCACGATCACCTGGTCGAGGGACTGTTGCCTCTGCTGGGCCATGGCCATTTGCGGTGGTGTCACAGAGGGGCTGATCACCTCATGTTGCCTTGACACAGGGCTTGTGGGGGATGGCCAGTCGTCGTCTTGTGAGTGCCCCTGCGTGGTATCCTCATGGTGTACGGGATGAAACAAACAGGGGGATTGAGACAGGTCATGGATGGATCGTACATCGACATCACCGTTTTCTGTGTCGGAGCATGCTGCCATTAATGCAGTGTCACCTATGGTGCTGCTGCCACCAGAAGCAGTGCCTTCTGTGGCATCCATTGGGGGGGCCTGTGGTGGTGGTGGTGTTGTGGCCATGCTGGCTGCTGGGGTGCCTGTTGAAGTCCCCTCCTGTGTGCTGCCACTTGATTTGTGCTGCTGCCGTGTCTTGATCCGTGCAGCTGAGGTGGAGGGTCTTTGGCCGTTGGTCTTGGCCCTCTTTGCAGGTGTGCTGGTAGGGGTGTCCTGGAGCTCGTCGTTTGAATCGGACCCTGTGGTGGAGTAAAGGAGGGTGAGCGTTATTAATGGGTCTGTGGAAATTGGAATGGCAATGTATCACATGCATTGGGGTGGTACCTGAGGGTGATTTGGGTCAGGGCCTTGGAGGTGGTTTCATTTTTGTGTGGATTGAGGGTGCAGTTGTATTGCAGCCTGCAGTTAGGGGGTGCCTGCTGCACGTGTAGAGGGTGTTTTTAGGAATTTTAATTATTTATTTAATTAATTTGACTTTTAATGTCCGCTATCAGGCCAATGTAAGTGGACGTTCTCCTGGACATGTGTTTCTGTTGCACTATGTGGACACATGGTACTTCACATGATTGGACATTGTGGTTTTAGCATAGTTTTATTTGGGACACCTACCTGATTCTTCGGATGTCTGCACTCCTTTCTCCATCCCTCCGACTCCCTCTATGGTCTCCATTCCAATGGTGGAGGCACAGATTTCTTCCCAGGGGGTCAACTTGATGGGTGATTCCGATCCTCCCCCGGTAGCTGTGGCAATGTTACGGTTGGCGGATAGTATGCTCCGTACGCGTATCCGCAAGTCGTCCCATCGCTTTCTGCATTGATGTGGGTTGCGGGGTGCGGTCCCCACCGCACTAACCGCTGTGCCACCAGGGCCCATATGGCCTTCTTGTTCGCAAGTGCCGTCCTGGTCATTTGCGTCGAGAAGACAACGGCAGCATTCTCCTGGAGGGTCTCTGTGAGCACCGTGAGTTCCTCACGTGAGAAGTGGACCTGCCGCTTGCGGTCGCACGCTTTTTTCGCTACTTTTTCCATTGTTTTGGTTTCACTAGGGTGGATGACGGGTTGGGATGTCTCTCAGGGTAGTATTTTTAATGGTTGTGTGAATATTCTGATTTTATAGGTGTACGGCGTGCTGTTTCCCGTTCCGGGACCATGTTTTTGCTTCCGTTTCCGTATATTTACGGTCACCGTATTTTCCGATTGCCGCTCATTACGGTGACCGCTATGTCCGGTGGCGGAATTGCACCTAGGTCGCCGTACGACGGCGGTGAGGGGCGTTTTGGGGACATTTCCGCCATCGCGGACTTTGCACTTCCGCCAAGGCGTAGTGCTCGTGCCCGATGGGTCAGAATTAGCCGCACTTTACTCTGTCGTGCCATGGCGGAAACGCTATTTACGCTATGGCGGTCAGGTCAGTTGCTTTCCGCCAGGGTCGTAATGAGGGCCAGTGAGTTGGCAAAGGGAAGTCCGTTTAATGACAAGTACATCAAACAGGGAAACAAATGGAAATCAGCAGCATTGCGATCACCTCTCTCGCTCCGACTTCCTCGAACTTCAGTTGAACAGCAACTTTCATGCTCAAAACTCGTCATCACTGACGTCTAACTTCTACAAATTCGTCATGCAATATAATTGGTTAGGAAAGGTAACTTAAGCATAGGTACTATATCTGTATATGGTAACAGAGCATTCGGATTGGATAACTCTTATCGGGTGGGCGTCTACGCCCATTCCTCTACATCACACGTGATAGACGTCACTACAAGTACGACGTCCTATTGGTTCAACCATCTATAGGACCGCAGATAACTTGGTCCATTGTGATTGGTCTGGTTACACCCCTAGGCATAAATCTCCACTTTAATTAGCAGCATGCAGAATGGACACCCAGGTGCCTTGTGCCCCAAGATTCACCCTGCCTCCCTTCCATCAATCAGCATTTTAGGGCTATGTGTCAATTAGTTGGTTGAGTATGGCCTCGGACTTGTAGCCTCTTATCAGGAAAAGTTATGGCATACTCGGGTTCTGGATGACATCAGGCGGTGGTACTTCTTCGCGCCTGGCTGGTCACGTGTCTGTTCACCGTGAATCTGCTTCAGTTTCCAGCTTTTATTGTATTTAATTCTGCTTCGGCTCAGCCACCTGCCTGGGCCTCTCTTGTCTTGTCCTTCACGGGTGAGCTGGTACGCTTCAGAGTTGAATTCTTGCGAGTTGACGCTCTCCTCCCCTTCTCTGGGTGACCTCGATTTCCAGAGCATGAGCCGCTCTCTGTTGAGTTTCGATTCCGCTATTTCTCTCTGTTCTGGCTCGGTTATGAAACCTGGCCCGTCTAGGCCTCGGGTAGCCTGGGCACATTTCTGCTTTACGAAATGGAGTCACACTTGTTTGATGTGCTTCATCAGGTAGATATATAGTTGGAGCACACTGCTTCTATTAATCTACTAAGCATAGCAAGCAGTATCGTTTTCCCAGCTTCTTGCGTTCCAAGCCTATTTACACACGTTTGACTGGTTGATTACTTCCATCCTGTCTTGTAACACGTTTCTTTATATTTTAGCATCGTCTCTCTCCTGCGTCCATTCCATCTATTTTCATAACTGCTCGCACTTGCGTGTTATCTTCGATAGCCGTTTTGTTCAGTTGTGAGTCTGTTCAGGCATTTATGTTATTTCTACCGGCCTTCTATTAAGGCTTTTGGGGTCTCTTTGTGGACCGCCTGAAGGTACTCCTCATTTCGTATCAGTGGCTGGTATGGCTGTCTGACAGGGTACCGGGCTGCCCACGGTTGTCTGGTTATGGGCACTTCAACAAGTACGGATCTCCTAATGTACACTGAGCAGAGTCCCAGTGCGGCTCTCTGTTGGTTCATTTGCTCTTCATAAGTCACGCCCCTTGGCGAGTGCCTTCCTGGCAGATAAACATGAGGGGGAGGGGTGCAGGTCATGTCTGGAACCTCCTCTACACATGCACACCTCAAATTAAATTATTCTCATTCACTCACCCCAAAAAAAATGTGGTACTCCCCACTTTTGCCGAATGACAACATTGCCGAATGCCTTTTTGCTGCATTTATTGCCTCTGTTTTTTTTATACCACAAACAGGTAGATGGTAAGTTGGGTATATAGTGAGGGAGTGGGGGTGGAGGTAGGGGTAGGGGTGCAGGGGTCTCACCCCAACTGTTTGTGGTGGAAAAAGCAGTAAACATTCATACACCCACCCATTTAAACGCATGGTGCGGGCACGCGGGCCGGGTGCCATCATGAAGTTAGTGTGCTTCTGTGTATGTGTCTGTGTCAGGGTAGGTATCCAGGGGTCTGGGGAGATCTACCTATATATATGATCGTGCATGTGACTGTGGACCTGTAGGTTTGCGTTTGTGTGTGGAGGTGCATGACTGCGAGTTCATGTGTGTGTGTGTGTGTGTGTGTTTGTGTGTGTCTGTGTCGGGTTGGGTATCCAGGGGCATGGGGAGATCTACCTATATATATGATTGTGCATGTGACTGTGGACCTCTAGGTTTGCATGTGTGTGTGGAGGTGCATGACTGCGAGTTCATGTGTGTGTGTGTGTGTGTGTGTCTGTCTGTCTGTCTGTGTAGGGGTGGGTATCCAGGAGTCTGGGGAGATCTACCTATATATATGATCGTGCATGTGACTGTGGACCTCTAGGTTTGCGTGTGGAGGTGCATGACTGCGAGTTCATGTGTGTGTGTGTGTGTGTGTGTGTCTGTCTGTCTGTGTCGGGGTGGGTATCCCGGGGTATGGGGAGGTGTACCTATATATATATATGATCGTGCACGTGACTGTGGACCTCTAGGTCTGCGTGTGTGTGTGGAGGTGCATGACTGCGAGTTCATGTGTGAGTGTGTGTGTGTGTGTGTGTTTGTGTCGGGGTGGGTATCCTGGGCTCTGGGGAGGTGCACCTATATATATGATCATGCGTGTGACTGTGGACCTCTAGGTTTGCGTGTGTGTGTGGAGGTGCATGACTGCGAGTTCATGTGTGAGTGTGTGTGTGTCGGGGTGGGTATCCTGGGGTCTGGGGAGGTCTACCTATATATATGATCATGCGTGTGACTGTGGACCTCTAGGTTTGCGTGTGTGTGTGGAGGTGCATGACTGTGAGTTCATGTGTGAGTGTGTGTGTGTGTGTGTCGGGGTGGGTATCCTGGGGTCTGGGGAGGTGTACCTATATATATGATCATGCGTGTGACTGTGGACCTCTAGGTTTGCATGTGTGTGTGGAGGTGCATGACTGCGAGTTCATGTGTGAGTGTGTGTGTGTCGGCGTGGGTATCCCGGTATCTGGGGAGGTCTACCTATATATATGATCATGCGTGTGACTGTGGACCTCTAGGTTTGCGTGTGTGTGTGGAGGTGCATGACTGTGAGTTCATGTGTGAGTGTGTGTGTGTGTCAGGGTGGGTATCCTGGGGTCTGGGGAGGTGTACCTATATATATGATCATGCGTGTGACTGTGGACCTCTAGGTTTGCGTGTGTGTGTGGAGGTGCATGAATGCGAGTTCATGTGTGAGTGTGTGTGTGTGTGTCTGTGTGTGTCAGGTGGGTATCCCAAGGTCTGGGTAGGTCTACCTATATATATATATATATATATATAAATATGATCATGCGTGTGACTGCGGACCTCTAGGTTTGCGTGTGTGTGTGAGTTCATGTGTGTGTGTGTGTGTGTCTGTGTCTGTGTATCTGTGTCAGGGTGGGTATCCGGGGTCTGGGGAGGTCTACCTGTATATATGATTGTGTGTGTGACTGTGGACCTCTAGGTTTGCGTGTGTGTGTGTGGAGGTGCATGACTGTGAGTTCATGTGTGAGTGTGTGTGTCTGTGTGTGTGTGTCGGGGTGGGTATCCGGGGTCTGGGGAGGTCTACCTACATATATGATCATGTGTGTGACTGTGGACCTCTAGGTTTGCTTGTGTCTGTGGAGGTGCATGACTGCGAGTTCATGTGTGTATGTGTGTGTGTGTGTGTGTGTGTCTGTGTCGGGGTGGGTATCCGGGTTCTGGGGAGGTCTACCTATATATATGATCATGCGTGTGACTGTGGACCTCTAGGTTTGCGTGTGTGTGTGGAGGTGCATGACGGTGCGAGTTCATGTGTGTGGTGTGTGTGTGTGTCGGGGCGGGTATCTGGGGTCTGGGGAGATCTACCTATATATATGATCATGATTGTGACTGTGGACCTCTAGGTTTGTGTGTGTGTGTGGAATTGCATGACTGCGAGTTCTTGTGTAAGAGTGTGGGTGTGTGTGTGTGTTTGTGTGTCTGTGTCGGGGTGGGTATCCAGGGGTCTTGGGAGGTCTACCTATATATATGATCATGATTGTGACTGTGGACCTCTAGGTTTGCGTGTGTGTGTGTGTGGAGGTGCATGACTGCGAGTTCATGTGTGAGTGTGTGTATCTGTGTGTGTGTGTTTGTTTGTGTGTGTGTCAGGGTTGGTATCGGGGTCTGGGGAGATCTACCTATATATATATGGTCATGCGTGTGACTGTGGACCTCTAGGTTTGCGTGTGTGTGTGGAGGTGCATGACTGCGAGTTCATGTGTGAGTGTGTGTGTGTCGGGGTGGGTATCCCGGGGTATGGAGAGGTCTACCTATATATATGATTATGCGTGTGACTGTGGACCTCTAGGTTTGCATGTGTGTGTGTGGAGGTGCATGACTGTGAGTTCATGTGTGAGTGTGAGTGTGTGTGTTTGTGTGTGTCGGGGTTCTGGGGAGGTGTACCTATATATATGATCATGTGTGTGACTGTGAACCTCTAGGTTTGTGTGTGTGTGTGCAGGTGCATGACTGCGAGTTCATGTGTGAGTGTGTGTGTGTGTGTGTGTCGGGTGGGTATCCCGAGATCTGGGAAGGTCTACCTATATATATATATATATATATATATATATATATATATATATGATCATGCGTGTGACGGTGGACCTCTAGGGTTTGCGTATATATATATATAGGTTTGCGTGTGTGGAGGTGCATGACTGCGAGTTCATGTGTGAGTGTCGGGGTGGGTATCCCGGGGTATGGAGAGGTCTACCTATATATATGATTATGCGTGTGACACACACACACACACACACATGAACTCACACAGTCTTGCACCTCCACACACACACGCAAACCTAGTGGTCCACAGTCACATGCATGATCATATATATAGGTACACCTCCCCACACCCTGGGATTCCCACCCCGACACAGACACACACACACACACACACGTAAAATATAAAATCGCAGTCATGCACCTCCACACATACATGATCGTGCACGTGACAGTGGACCTCTAGGTTTGCATGTGTGTGTGGCGGTGCATGACTGCAAGTTCATGTGTGAGTGTGTGTGTGTCGGGGTGGGTATCCCGGGGTCTGGGGAGGTCTACCTATATATATGATCATGCGTATGACTGTGGACCTCTAGGTTTGCGTGTGTGTGTGTGGAGGTGCATGACTGCGAGTTCATGTGTGAGTGTGTGTGTGTCGGGGTGGTTATCCTGGGGTCAGGGGAGGTGTACCTATATATATGATCATGCGTGTGACTGTGGACCTCTAGGTTTGCGTGTGTGTGTGGAGGTGCATGACTGCGAGCTCATGTGTGAGTGTGTGTGTGTGTGTGTCTGTGTGTGTCGGGTGGGTATCCCGGGGTCTGGGTAGGTCTACCTATATATATATATATATATATATATATATATATGATCATGCGTGTGACTGCGGACCTCTAGGTTTGCGTGTGTGTGTGGAGGTGTATGACTGCGAGTTCATGTGTGAGTGTGTGTGTTTGTGTCAGCGTGGGTTTCCGGGGTCTGGGGAGGTCTACCTCTATATATGATCATGCGTGTGACTGTGGACCTCTAGGTTTGCGTGTGTGCGTGTGTGGAGGTGCATGACTGTGAGTTCATGTGTGAGTGTGTGTGTCTGTGTGTTTGTGTGTGTGTGTCTGTGTGTGTGTCGGGGTAGGTATCCGGGTCTGGGGAGGTCTACCTACATATATGATCATGTGTGTGACTGTGGACTTCTAGGTTTGTGTGTGTGTGTGTGTGTGTGGAGGTGCATGACTGCAATTTCATGTGTGTGTGTGTGTCTGTGTCGGGGTGAGTATCCCAGGGTATGGGGAGGAGTACCTATATATATGATCGTGCATGTGACTGTGGACCTCTAGGTTTACGTGTGTGTGTGGAGGTGCATGACTGCGAGTTTGTGTGTGTGTGTGTGTCTGTCTGTGTCGAGCAGGTATCCCAGGGTCTGGGGAGGTGTACCTATATATATATGATCGTGCACATGACTGTGGACCTCTAGGTTTGAGTGTGTGTGTGGAGGTGCATGACTGCGAGTTCATGTGTAAGAGTGTGTGTGTGTGTGTCTATCTGTCTGTGTCGGGGTGGGTATCCCGGGGTATGGGGAGGAGTACCTATATATATGATCATGCATGTGACTGTGGACCTCTAGGTTTGCGTGTTTGTGTGGAGGTGCATGACTGCGAGTTCATGTGTAAGAGTGTGTGTGTGTGTGTGTGTGTGTCTGTGTCGGGGTGGGTATACGGGTTCTGGGGAGGTCTACCTATAAATATGATCATGCGTGTGACTGTGGACCTCTAGGTTTGCGTGTGTGTGTGGAGGTGCATGACTGTGCGAGTTCATGTGTGTGGTGTGTGTGTGTGTGTGTCTGTGTCGGGGCGGGTATCCTGGGTCTGGGGAGATCTACCTATATATATGATCGTGCACGTGACTGTGGACCTCTAGGCTTGCGTGTGTGTGGAAGTGCATGACTGCGAGTACTTGTGTAAGAGTGTGGGTGTGTGTGTGTGTGTTTGTGTGTTTGTGTGTCTGTGTCGGGGTGGGTATCCAGGGGTCTGGGGAGGTTTACCTTTATATATGATCGTGCATGTGACTGTGAACCTCTAGGTTTGCGTGTGTGTGTGTGGAGGTGCATGACTGCGAGTTCATGTGTGAGTGTGTGTATCTGTGTGTGTGGGTTTGTGTGTGTGTCAGGGTTGGTATCGGGGGTCTGGGGAGATCTACCTATATATATGATCATGCGTGTGACTGTGGACCTCTAGGTTTGCGTGTGTGTGTGCAGGTGCATGACTGCAAGTTCATGTGTGAGTGTGTGTGTGTCGGGGTGGGTATCCCAGGGTCTGGGGAGGTCTACCTATATATATGATTATGCGTGTGACTGTGGACCTCTAGGTTTGCATGTGTGTGTGGAGGTGCATGACTGTGAGTTCATGTGTGAGTGTGGATGTGTGTGTTTGTGTGTGTATGTGTGTGTCGGGGGTCTGGGGAGGTGTACCTATATATATGATCATGCGAGTGACTGTGAACCTCTAGGTTTGTGTGTGTGTGTGGAGGTGCATGACTGCGAGTTCATGTGTGAGTGTGTGTGTGTGTCGGGCGGGTATCCCGGGGTCTGGGAAGGTCTACCTATATATATATATATATGATCATGCGTATATATATATAGGTTTGCGTGTGTGGAGGTGGTGATTGCGATTTTATGTGTGTGTTGTTGTCTGTGTCGGGGTGGGAATCCCAGGGTCTGGGGAGGTGTACCTATATATACGATCATGCATGTGACTGTGGACCTCTAGGTTTGCGTGTGTGTGTGGAGGTGCATGACTGTGTGAGTTCATGTGTGTCTGTGTCTGTGTCTGTGTGTCTGTGTCAGGGTGGGTATCCTGGGGTATGGGGAGGAGTACCTATATATATGATCGTGCATGTGACTGTGGACCTCTAGGTTTACGTGTGTGTGTGGAGGTGCATGACTGCGAGTTTGTGTGTGTGTGTGTGTGTGTCTGTCTGTGTCGGGGCAGGTATCCCAGGGTCTGGGGAGGTGTACCTATATATATATGATCGTGCACATGACTGTGGACCTCTAGGTTTGAGTGTGTGTGTGGAGGTGCATGACTGCGAGTTCATGTGTAAGAGTGTGTGTGTGTGTGTCTATCTGTCTGTGTCGGGGTGGGTATCCCGGGGTATGGGGAGGAGTACCTATATATATGATCATGCATGTGACTGTGGACCTCTAGGTTTGCGTGTTTGTGTGGAGGTGCATGACTGCGAGTTCATGTGTAAGAGTGTGTGTGTGTGTGTGTGTGTGTGTCTGTGTCGGGGTGGGTATACGGGTTCTGGGGAGGTCTACCTATAAATATGATCATGCGTGTGACTGTGGACCTCTAGGTTTGCGTGTGTGTGTGGAGGTGCATGACTGTGCGAGTTCATGTGTGTGGTGTGTGTGTGTGTGTGTCTGTGTCGGGGCGGGTATCCTGGGTCTGGGGAGATCTACCTATATATATGATCGTGCACGTGACTGTGGACCTCTAGGCTTGCGTGTGTGTGGAAGTGCATGACTGCGAGTACTTGTGTAAGAGTGTGGGTGTGTGTGTGGGTGTTTGTGTGTCTGTGTCGGGGTGGGTATCCAGGGGTCTGGGGAGGTTTACCTTTATATATGATCGTGCATGTGACTGTGAACCTCTAGGTTTGCGTGTGTGTGTGTGGAGGTGCATGACTGCGAGTTCATGTGTGAGTGTGTGTATCTGTGTGTGTGGGTTTGTGTGTGTGTCAGGGTTGGTATCGGGGGTCTGGGGAGATCTACCTATATATATGATCATGCGTGTGACTGTGGACCTCTAGGTTTGCGTGTGTGTGTGTGCAGGTGCATGACTGCAAGTTCATGTGTGAGTGTGTGTGTGTCGGGGTGGGTATCCCAGGGTCTGGGGAGGTCTACCTATATATATGATTATGCGTGTGACTGTGGACCTCTAGGTTTGCATGTGTGTGTGGAGGTGCATGACTGTGAGTTCATGTGTGAGTGTGGATGTGTGTGTTTGTGTGTGTATGTGTGTGTCGGGGGTCTGGGGAGGTGTACCTATATATATGATCATGCGAGTGACTGTGAACCTCTAGGTTTGTGTGTGTGTGTGGAGGTGCATGACTGCGAGTTCATGTGTGAGTGTGTGTGTGTGTCGGGCGGGTATCCCGGGGTCTGGGAAGGTCTACCTATATATATATATATATATGATCATGCGTATATATATATAGGTTTGCGTGTGTGGAGGTGGTGATTGCGATTTTATGTGTGTGTGTGTGTCTGTGTCGGGGTGGGAATCCCAGGGTCTGGGGAGGTGTACCTATATATACGATCATGCATGTGACTGTGGACCTCTAGGTTTGCGTGTGTGTGTGGAGGTGCATGACTGTGTGAGTTCATGTGTGTCTGTGTCTGTGTCTGTGTGTCTGTGTCAGGGTGGGTATCCTGGGGTCTGGGGAGGTGTACCTATATATATGTTCTTGCATGTGACTGTGGACCTCTAGGTTTGCGTGTGTGTGTGGAGGTGCATGACTGTGTGAGCTCATGTGTGTGTGTGTGTGTGTGTGTGTCTGTGTCGGGGTGGGTATCCTGGGGTCTGGGGAGGTCTACCTATATATATGATCATGCATGTGACAGTGGACCTCTAGGTTTGCGTGTGTGTGTGGAGGTGCATGACTGTGTGAGTTCATGTGTGTGTGTGTGTGTGTGTGTCTGTGTCGAGGTGGGTATCCCGGGGTCTGGGGAGGTCTACCTATTTATATATATGATCGTGCACGTGACTGTGGACCTCTAGGTTTGCATGTGTGTGTGGCGGTGCATGACTGCGAGTTCATGTGTGAGTGTGTGTGTGTCGGGGTGGGTATCCCGGGGTCTGGGGAGGTCTACCTATATATATGATCATGCGTGTGACTGTGGACCTCTAGGTTTGCATGTGTGTGTGGAGGTGCATGACTGCGAGTTCATGTGTGAGTGTGTGTGTGTGTGTGTATTTGTGTGTGTCGGTGTGGGTATCCTGGGGTCAGGGGAGGTGTACCTATATATATGATCATGCGTGTGACTGTGGACCTCTAGTTTTGCATGTGTGTTTGGAGGTGCATGACTGTGAGTTCACATGTGAGTGTGTGTGTGTGTGTGTGTCTGTGTGTGTCGGGTGGGTATCCCGGGGTCTGGGTAGGTCTACCTATATATATATATATATGATCCTGTGTGTGACTGCGGACCTCTAGGTTTGCGTGTGTGTGTGGAGGTGCATGACTGCGAGTTCATGTATGAGTGTGTGTTTCTGTGTGTGTGTTTTTGTGTCAATGTGGGAATCCAGGGTCTGGGGAGCTCTACCTATATATATGATCATGCGTGTGACTGTGGACCTCTAGGTTTGCGTGTGTGTGTGTGGAGGTGCATGACTGTGAGTTCATGTGTGAGTGTGTGTGTCTGTGTGTTTGTGTGTGTGTGTGTGTGTGTGTGTGTGTGTCTGTGTCGGGGTGAGTATCCCGGGGTATGGGGAGGAGTACCTATATATATGATCATGCATGTGACTGTGGAGGTGCATGACTGCGAGTACATGTGTGAGTGTGTGTATCTGCGTGTGTGTGTTTGTGTGTGTGTCAGGGTTGGTATCAGGGGTCTGGGGAGATCTACCTATATATATGATCATGCGTGTGACTGTGTACCTCTAGGTTTGCGTGTTTGTGTGGAGGTGCATGACTGGGTGAGTTCATGTGTGTGTGTGTGTGTGTGTGTGTGTGTCTGTGTCTGTGTCTGTGTGTCTGTGTCAGGGTGGGTATCCCGGGGTCTGGGGAGGTGTACCTATATATATGATCATGCATGTGACTGTGGACCTCTAGGTTTGCGTGTGTGTGTGGAGGTGCATGACTGTGTGAGTTCTTGTGTGTGTGTGTGTCTGTGTCGGGGTGGGTATCCTGGGCTCTGGGGAGGTGTACCTATATATATGATCATGCATGTGACTGTGAACCTCTAGGTTTGCGTGTGTGTGTGGAGGTGCATGACTGTATGAGTTCATGTGTGTGTGTGTGTCTGTGTCGGGGTGGGTATCCTGGGGTCTGGGGAGGTGTACCTATATATATGATCATGCATGTGACTGTGGAACTCTAGGTTTGCGTGTGTGTGTGGAGGTGCATGACTGGGTGAGTTCATGTGTGTGTGTGTGTGTGTGTCTGTGTCGGGGTGGGTATCCCGGGGTCTGGGGAGGTCTACCTATTTATATATATATATGATCCTGTGTGTGACTGCGACCTCTAGGTTTGCGTGTGTGTGTGGATGATGCATGACTGCGAGTTCATGTGTGAGTGTGTGTGTCTGTGTGTCTGTGTCGGGGCGGGTATCCGGGGTCTGGGGAGATCTACCTATATATATGATCGTGCACTTGACTGTGGACCTCTAGGTTTGCGTGTGTGTGTGTGGAAGTGCATGACTGCGAGTTCTTGTGTAAGGGTGTGGGTGTGTGTGTGTGTTTGTGTGTCTGTGTCGGGGTGGGTATCCAGGGGTCTGGGGAGGTCTACCTATATATATGATCATGCATGTGACTGTGGACCTCTAGGTTTGCGTGTGTGTGTGGAGGTGCATGACTGCGAGTACATGTGTGAGTGTGTGTATCTGCGTGTGTGTGTTTGTGTGTGTGTCAGGGTTGGTATCAGGGGTCTGGGGAGATCTACCTATATATATGATCATGCGTGTGACTGTGTACCTCTAGGTTTGCGTGTTTGTGTGGAGGTGCATGACTGGGTGAGTTCATGTGTGTGTGTGTGTGTGTGTGTGTGTGTGTCTGTGTCTGTGTCTGTGTGTCTGTGTCAGGGTGGGTATCCCGGGGTCTGGGCAGGTGTACCTATATATATGATCATGCATGTGACTGTGGACCTCTAGGTTTGCGTGTGTGTGTGGAGGTGCATGACTGTGTGAGTTCTTGTGTGTGTGTGTGTCTGTGTCTGTGTCGGGGTGGGTATCCTGGGCTCTGGGGAGGTGTACCTATATATATGATCATGCATGTGACTGTGAACCTCGAGGTTTGCGTGTGTGTGTGGAGGTGCATGACTGTATGAGTTCATGTGTGTGTGTGTGTCTGTGTCGGGGTGGGTATCCTGGGGTCTGGGGAGGTGTACCTATATATATGATCATGCATGTGACTGTGGAACTCTAGGTTTGCGTGTGTGTGTGGAGGTGCATGACTGGGTGAGTTCATGTGTGTGTGTGTGGGTGTGTGTCTGTGTCGGGGTGGGTATCCCAGGGTCTGGGGAGGTCTACCTATTTATATATATATATGATCCTGTGTGTGACTGCGACCTCTAGGTTTGCGTGTGTGTGTGGAGATGCATGACTTCGAGTTCATGTGTGAGTGTGTGTGTCTGTGTGTGTGTGTTTGTGTCAGTGTGGGTATCCGGGGTCTGGGGAGCTCTACCTATATATATGATCATGCGTGTGACTGTGGACCTCTAGGTTTGCGTGTGTGTGTGGAGGTGCATGACTGTGAGTTCATGTGTGAGTGTGTGTGTCTGTGTGTTTGTGTGTGTGTGTATGTGTGTCGGGGTGGGTATCCGGGGTCTGTGGAGGTCTACCTACATATATGATCATGTGTGTGACTGTGGACTTCTAGGTTTGTGTGTGTGTGTGGAGGTGCATGACTGCGAGTTCATGTGTGTGTGTGTGTGTGTGTGTGTCGGGGTGGGTATCCCGGGGTATGGGGAGGAGTACCTATATATATGATCATGCATGTGACTGTGGACCTCTAGGTTTGCGTGTGTGTGTGGAGGTGCATGACTGCGAGTTCATGTGTAAGAATGTGTATGTGTGTGTCTGTGTCGTGGTGGGTATCCGGGTTCTGGGGAGGTCTATCTATATATATGATCATGCGTGTGACTGTGGACCTCTAGGTTTGCATGTGTGTGTGGAGGTGCATGTCTGTGCGTGTTCATGTGTGTGGTGTGTGTCTGTGTGTCTGTGTCGGGGCGGGTATCCGGAGTCTGGGGAGATCTACCTATATATATGATTGTGCACGTGACTGTGGACCTCTTGGTTTGCGTGTGTGTGTGCAAGTGCTTAACTGCGAGTTCTTGAGTAAGAGTGTGGGTGTGTGTGTGTGTGTCTGTGTCGGGGTGGGTATCCATGGGTCTGGGGAGGTTTACCTATATATATGATCGTGCATGTGACTGTGGACCTCTAGGTTTGCGTGTGTGTGTGTGTGGAGGTGCATGACTGCGAGTTCATGTGTGAGTGTGTGTATCTGTGTGTGTGGGTTTGTGTGTGTGTCAGGGTTGGTATCGGGAGTCTGGAGAGATCTACCTATATATATGATCATGCGTGTGACTGTGGACCTCTAGGTTTGCGTGTGTGTGTGGAGGTGCATGACTGCGAGTTCATGTGTGAGTGTGTGTGTGTCGGGGTGGGTATCCCGGGGCCTGTGGAGGTCTACCTATATATTTGATTATGCGTGTGACTGTGGACCTCTAGGTTTGCGTGTGTGTGTGTGTGTGGAGGTGCACGACTGCAAGTTCATGTGTGAGTGTCTGTGTCTGTGTGTGTGTGTGTGTGTCAGGGTGGGTATCCAGGGTCTGGGGAGATCTACCTATATATATGATCATGCGTGTGTCTGTGGACCTCTAGGTTTGTGTGTGTGTGTGTGTGGAGGTGCATGACTGCGAGTTCACGTGTGAGTGTGTGTGTGTGTGTGTCGAGGTGGGTATCTGGGGTCTGGGGAAGTCTACCTATATATATATATATATATATAGGTTTGCGTGTGTGTGGAGGTGTATGACTGCGATTTTATGTGTGTGTGTGTGTGTGTGTGTGTGTCTGTGTCAGGGTGGGTATCCCGGGGTCTGGGGAGGTGTACCTATATATATGATCATGCATGTGACTGTGGACCTCTAGGTTTGCGTGTGTGTGTGGAGGTGCATGACTGTGTGAGTTCATGTGTGTGTGTGTGTGTGTGTCTGTCTGTGTCAGGGTGGGTATCCTGGGGTCTGGGAAGTGTACCTATATATATGATCATGCATGTCACTGTGGACCTCCAGGTTTGCGTGTGTGTGTGTGTGTGTGGAGGTGCATGACTGCGATTTTATGTGTGTGTGTGTGTGTGTGTGTGTGTGTGTGTCTTTGTCTGTGTCGGGGTGGGTATCCCGGGGTCTGGAAAGGTCAACCTATTTATATATATGATCGTGCACGTGACTGTGGACCTCTAGGTTTGCATGTGTGTGTGGCGGTGCATGACTGCGAGTTCATGTGTGAGTGTGTGTGTGTGTGTGTCTGGGGAGGTCTACCTATAAATATGATCATGCGTGTGACTGTGGACCTCTAGGTTTGCGTGTGTGTGTGGAGGTGCATGACTGTGAGTTCGTGTGTGTGTGTCTGTCTGTCTGTTTGTGTCGGGGCGGGTATCCCGGGGTCTGGGGAGGTGTACCTATATATATATATGATCGTGCACATGACTGTGGACCTCTAGGTTTGCGTGTGTGTGTGGAGGTGCATGACTGTGTGAGTTAATGTGTGTGTGTGTGTGTGTGTGTGTGTGTGTGTGTGTGTGTGTGTGTCTGTGTCAGGGTGTGTATCCAGGGTCTGGGGAGGTCTACCTATATATATGATCATGCATGTGAGTGTGGACCTCTAGGTTTGCGTGTGTGTGTGGGGGTGCTTTACTGCGAGTTCATGCATGAGCGTGTGTGTGTCTGTCTGTGTCGGGGTGGGTATCCGGGGTCTGGGGAGATCTACCTATATATATGATCATGCATGTGACTGTGGACATCTAGGTTTGCGTGTGTGTGTGGAGGTGCATGAATGTGCAAGTTCATGTGTGTGTGTGTGTGTCTGTGTGTGTGGTTCTGTGTCGGGGTGGGTATCCGGGTTTGGGGAGATCAACCTATATATATGATTGTGCACGTGACTGTGGACCTCTAGCTTTGCGTGTGTGTGTGTGGGGGTGCATGACTGCGAGTTCATGTGTGAGTGTGTGTGTCTGTGTGTGTCGGGGTGCGTATCCTGGGGTCTGGGAAGGTCTACCTATGTATATATATATATATGATCATGCGTGTGACTGTGGACCTCTAGGTTTGTGTGTGTGTGTGTGGAGGTGCATGACAGCGAGTTCTTGTGTGAGGGTGTGTGTCTGTGTGTGTCAGGGTGGGTATCCAGGGTCTGGGGAGATCTACCTATATATATGAGCATGCGTGTGACTGTGGACCTCTAGGTTTGTGTGTGTGTGTGTGGAGGTGCATGACTGCGAGTTCACGTGTGAGTGTGTGTGTGTCTGTGTGTGTGTGTGTCGAGGTGGGTATCTGGGGTCTGGGGAAGTCTACCTATATATGTATATATACATATAGGTTTGCGTGTGTGTGGAGGTGCATGACTGCGATTTTATATGTGTGTGTGTGTGTGTGTTTGTGTGTGTGTCTGTGTCGGGGTGGGAATCCCAGGGTCTGGGGAGGTGTTCCTCTATATATGATCATGCATGTGACTATGGACCTCTAGGTTTGCGTGTGTGTGTGGAGGTGCATGACTGGGTGAGTTCATGTGTGTGTGTGTGTGTGTGTGTGTGTGTGTGTGTCTGTGTCGGGGTGGGCATCCCGGGGTCTGGGGAGGTCTACCTATATATATGATCATGCGTGAGACTGTGAATCTTTAGGTTTGCATGTGTGTGTGGCAGTGCATGACTGCGAGTTCATGTGTGAGTGTGTGTGTGTGTGTGTGTCGGGGTGGGTATCCTGCGGTCTGGGGAGGTGTACCTATATATATATGATCATGCGTGTGACTGTGGAACTCTAGGTTTGCGTGTGTGTGTGGAGGTGCATGACTGTGTGAGTTCATGTGTGTGTGTGTGTGTGTGTGTGTGTGTGTCTGTGGCAGGGTGGGTATCCTGGGGTCTGGGGAGGTGTACCTATATATATGATCATGCATGTCACTGTGGACCTCTAGGTTTGCATGTGTGTGTGGAGGTGCATGATTGGGGGAGTTCATGTGTGTGTGTGTGTGTGTGTGTGTGTGTGTGTGTGTGTGTCTGTGTCGGGGTGGGTATCCTGGGGTCTGTGGAGGTCTACCTATTTATATATATGATCGTGCATGTGACTGTGGACCTCTAGGTTTGCATTTGAGTGTGGTGGTGCATGACTGCGAGTTCATGTGTGAGTGTGTGTGTGTGTGTGTGTGTGTCTGTATGTGTCGGGTGGCTATCCCGGGGTCTGGGAAGGTACACCTATATATATATATATATGATCATGCGTGTGACTGTGGACCTCTAGGGTTTGCGTGTGTGTGTGTAGAGGTGCATGACTCCGAGTTCATGTGTGAGTGTCTGTGTCTGTGTGTGTGTGGAGGTGCATGACTGCGAGTTCACGTGTGAGTGTGTGTGTGTGTCGGGGTGGGTATCCGGGGTCTGGGGAAGAGTACCTATATATATGATCATGCATGTGACTGTGGACCTCTAGGTTTGCGTGTGTGTGTGGAGGTGCATGACTGCGAGTTCATGTGTAAGACGGTGTGTGTGTGTGTGTGTGTGTCTGTGTCGGGGTCGGTATCCGGGTTCTGGGAAGGTCTACCTATATATATGATCATGCGTGTGACTGTGGACCTCTAGGTTTGCATGTGTGTGTGTGGAAGTGCATGACTGCGAGTTCTTGTGTAAGAGTGTGGGTGTGTGTTTGTGTGTCTGTGTCGGGGCGGGTCCCGGGGTCTGGGGAGATCTACCTATATATATGATCGTGCACGTGACTGTGGACCTCTAGGTTTGCGTGTGTGTGTGTGGAAGTGCATGACTGCGAGTTCTTGTGTAAGAGTGTGGGTGTGTGTGTGTGTTTGTGTGTCTGTGTCGGGGTGGGTATCCAGGGGTCTGGGGAGGTCTACATATATATATGATCGTGCATGTGACTGTGGACCTCTAGGTTTGCGTGTGTGTGTGGAGGTGCATGACTGCGAGTTCATGTGTGAGTGTGTGTATCTGTCTGTGTGTGTTTGTGTGTGTGCCAGGGTTGGTATCAGGGGTCTGGGGAGATCTACCTATATATATGATCATGCGTGTGACTGTGTACCTCTAGGTTTGCGTGTTTGTGTGGAGGTGCATGACTGGGTGAGTTCATGTGTGTGTGTGTGTGTGTGTGTGTGTGTGTGTCTGTGTCTGTGTCAGGGTGGGTATCCCGGGTTCTGGGGAGGTGTACCTCTATATATGATCATGCATGTGTCTGTGGACCTCTAGGTTTGCGTGTGTGTGTGGAGGTGCATGACTGCGAGTTCATGTGTAAGACGGTGTGTGTGTGTGTGTCTGTGTCGGGGTGGGTTTCCGGGTTCTGGGAAGGTCTACCTATATATATGATCATGCGTGTGACTGTGGACCTCTAGGTTTGCATGTGTGTGTGTGGAAGTGCATGGCTGCGAGTTCTTGTGTAAGAGTGTGGGTGTGTGTTTGTGTGTCTGTGTCGGGGAGGGTCCCGGGGTCTGGGGAGATCTACCTATATATATGATCGTGCACGTGACTGTGGACCTCTAGGTTTGCATGTGTGTGTGTGGAAGTGCATGACTGCGAGTTCTTGTGTAAGAGTGTGGGTGTGTGTTTGTGTGTCTGTGTCGGGGCGGGTCCCGGGGTCTGGGGAGATCTACCTATATATATGATCGTGCACGTGACCGTGGACCTCTAGGTTTGCGTGCGTGTGTGTGGAAGTGCATGACTGCGAGTTCTTGTGTAAGAGTGTGGGTGTATGTGTGTGTTTGTGTGTCTGTGTCCGGGTGGGTATCCAGGGGTCTGGGGAGGTCTACCTATATATATGATCGTGCATGTGACTGTGGACCTCTAGGTTTGCGTGTGTGTGTGGAGGTGCATGACTGCGAGTTCATGTGTGAGTGTGTGTATCTGTGTGTGTGTGTTTGTGTGTGTGTCAGGGGTCTGGGGAGATCTACCTATATATATGATCATGCGTGTGACTGTGTACCTCTAGGTTTGCGTGTTTGTGTGGAGGTGCATGACTGGGTGAGTTCATGTGTGTGTGTGTGTGTGTGTGTCTGTGTCTGTGTCAGGGTGGGTATCCCGGGTTCTGGGGAGGTGTACCTCTATATATGATCATGCATGTGACTGTGGACCTCTAGGTTTGCGTGTGTGTGTGGAGGTGCATGACTGGGTGAGTTCATGTGTGTGTGTGTGTGTGTGTGTGTCTCTGTCGGGGTGGGTATCCCGGGGTCTGGGGAGGTCTACCTATTTATATATATGATCGTGCATGTGACTGTGGATCTCTAGGTTTGCATGTGTGTGTGGCGGTGCATGACTGCGAGTTCTTGTGTAAGAGTGTGGGTGTGTGTGTGTGTTTGTGTGTCTGTGTCGGGGTGGGTATCCAGGGGTCTGGGGAGGTCCACCTATATATATGATCGTGCATGTGACTGTGGACCTCTAGGTTTGCGTGTGTGTGTGGAGGTGCATGACTGCGAGTTCATGTGTGAGTGTGTGTATCTGTGTGTGTGTGTTTGTGTGTGTGTCAGGGTTGGTATCAGGGGTCTGGGGAGATCTACCTACATATATGATCATGCGTGTGACTGTGGACCTCTAGGTTTGTGTGTGTGTGTGTGTGGAGGTGCATGACAGCGAGTTCTTGTGTGAGGGTGTGTGTCTGTGTGTGTCAGGGTGGGTATCCGGGGTCTGGGGAGATCTACCTATATATATGAGCATGCGTGTGACTGTGGATCTCTAGGTTTGTGTGTGTGTGTGTGGAGGTGCATGACTGCGAGTTCACGTGTGAGTGTGTGTGTGTCTGTGTGTGTCGAGGTGGGTATCCGGGGTCTGGGGAAGTCTACCTATATATGTATATATACATATAGGTTTGTGTGTGTGTGGAGGTGCATGACTGCGATTTTATATGTGTGTTTGTGTGTGTGTGTGTGTCTGTGTCGGGGTGGGAATCCCAGGGTCTGGGGAGGGGTACCTCTGTATATGATCATGCATGTGACTATGGACCTCTAGGTTTGCGTGTGTGTGTGGAGGTGCATGACTGGGTGAGTTCATGTGTGTGTGTGTGTGTTTGTGTCAGCGTGGGTTTCCGGGGTCTGGGGAGGTCTACCTATATATATGATCATGCGTATGACTGTGGACCTCTAGGTTTGCGTGTGTGCGTGTGTGGAGGTGCATGACTGTGAGTTCATGTGTGAGTGTGTGAGTGTGTGAGTGTGTGTGTCTGTGTGTTTGTGTGTGTGTGTGTGTGTGTGTGTCGGGGTAGGTATCCGGGTCTGGGGAGGTCTACCTACATATATGATCATGTGTGTGACTGTGGACTTCTAGGTTTGTGTGTGTGTGTGTGTGTGTGTGGAGGTGCATGACTGCAATTTCATGTGTGTGTGTGTGTCTGTGTCGGGGTGGGTATCCCGGGGTCTGGGGAGGTCTACCTATTTATATATATGATCGTGCACATGACTGTGGATCTCTAGGTTTGCATGTGTGTGTGGCGGTGCATGACTGCGAGTTCATGTGTGAGTGTGTGTGTGTCTGTGTGTGTGTGTGTCGGGGTGGGTATCCCGGGGTCTGGGGAGGTCTACCTATATATATGATAATGAGTGAGACTGTGAATCTTTAGGTTTGCGTGTGTGTGTGGAGGTGCATGACTGCGAGTTCATGTGTGAGTGTGTTTGTGTGTGTGTGTGTGTCGGGGTGGGTATCCTGGGGTCTGGGGAGGTGTACCTATATATATATGATCATGCGTGTGACTGTGGACCTCTAGGTTTGCGTGTGTGTGTGGAGGTGCATGACTGTGTGAGTTCATGTGTGTGTGTGTGTGTGTGTGTGTGTCTGTGTCAGGGTGGGTATCCTGGGGTCTGGGGAGGTGTACCTATATATATGATCATGCATGTCACTGTGAACCTCTAGGTTTGCATGTGTGTGTGGAGGTGCATGATTGGGGGAGTTCATGTGTGTGTGTGTGTGTGTGTGTGTGTGTGTGTGTGTGTGTCTGTGTCGGGGTGGGTATCCCGGGGTCTGGGGAGGTCTACCTATTTATATATATGATCGTGCATGTGACTGTGGACCTCTAGGTTTGCATTTGTGTGTGGTGGTGCATGACTGCGAGTTCATGTGTGAGTGTGTGTGTGTGTGTGTGTGTGTGTGTGTGTCTGTATGTGTCGGGTGGCTATCCCGGGGTCTGGGAAGGTATAGCTATATATATATATATATATATATGATCATGCGTGTGACTGTGGACCTCTAGGGTTTGCGTGTGTGTGTGTAGAGGTGCATGACTCCGAGTTCATGTGTGAGTGTCTGTGTCTGTGTGTGTGTGGAGGTGCATGACTGCAAGTTCACGTGTGAGTGTGTGTGTGTGTGTGTGTCGGGGTGGGTATCTGGGGTCTGGGGAAGAGTACCTATATATATGATCATTAATGTGACTGTGGACCTCTAGGCTTGCGTGTGTGTGTGGAGGTGCATGACTGCGAGTTCATGTGTAAGACGGTGTGTGTGTGTGTGTCTGTGTCGGGGTGGGTATCCGGGTTCTGGGAAGGTCTACCTATATATATGATCATGCGTGTGACTGTGGACCTCTAGGTTTGCATGTGTGTGTGTGGAAGTGCATGACTGCGAGTTCTTGTGTAAGAGTGTGGGTGTGTGTTTGTGTGTCTGTGTCGGGGCGGGTCCCGGGGTCTGGGGAGATCTACCTATATATATGATCGTGCACGTGACTGTGGACCTCTAGGTTTGCGTGTGTGTGTGTGGAAGTGCATGACTGCGAGTTCTTGTGTAAGAGTGTGGGTGTGTGTGTGTGTTTGTGTGTCTGTGTCGGGGTGGGTATCCAGGGGTCTGGGGAGGTCTACCTATATATATGATCGTGCATGTGACTGTGGACCTCTAGGTTTGTGTGTATCTGTGTGGAGGTGCATGACTGCGAGTTCATGTGTGTGTGTGTGTGTGTGTCTGTCTGTCTGTTTGTGTCAGGGCGGCTATCCCGGGGTCTGGGGAGGTGTACCTATATATATATGATCATGCACATGACTGTGGACCTCTAGGTTTGCGTGTGTGTGTGGCGGTGCATGGCGGCGAGTTCATGTTTAAGAGTGTGTGTGTGTGTCTGTCTGTCTGTGTCGGTGTGGGTATCCGGGGTCTGGGGAGGTCTATCTATATATATGATCATGCATGTGACTGTGGACCTCTAGGTTTGCGTGTGTGTGTGGAGGTGCTTTACTGCGAGTTCATGCATGAGCGTGTGAGTGTGTGTGTGTGTCTGTCTGTGTCGGGGTGGGTATCCGGGGTCTGGGGAGATCTACCTATATATATGATCATGCATGTGACTGTGGACCTCTAGGTTTGCGTGTGTGTGTGTGCAGGTGCATGAATGTGCGAGTTCATGTGTGTGTGTGTGTGTGTGTCTGTGTCGGGGTGGGTATGCGGGGTTGGGGAGATCAACCTATATATATGATTGTGCACGGGACTGTGGACCTCTAGCTTTGCGTGTGTGTGTGTGGGGGTGCATGACTGCGAGTTCATGTGTGAGTGTGTGTGTCTGTGTGTGTCGGGGTGCATATCCTTGGGTCTGGGAAGGTCTACCTATATATATATATATATATATATATATGATCATGCGTGTGACTGTGGACCTCTAGGTTTGCGTGTGTGTGTGTGGGGGTGCATGACTGTGTGAGTTCATGTGTGTGTGTGTGTGTGTGTGTGTGTGTGTGTGTGTCTGTGTCGGGGTGGGTTTCCTGGGGTCTGGGGAAGTGTACCTGTATATATGATCATGCATGTGACTGTGGACCTCTAGGTTTGCGTGTGTGTGTGGAGGTGAATGACTGTGTGAGTTCATGTGTGTGTGTGTGTGTGTGTGTGTCTGTGTCAGGGTGGGTATCCTGGGGTCTGGGAAGGTGTACCTATATATATGATCATGCATGTCACTGTGGACCTCTAGGTTTGCGTGTGTGTGTGGAGGTGCATGATTGGGGGAGTTCATGTGTGTGTGTGTGTGTGTGTGTGTGTGTGTGTCTGTGTCGGGGTGGTGTATCGCGGGGTCTGGGGAGGTCTACCTATTTATATATATGATCGTGCACGTGACTGTGGACCTCTAGGTTTGCATTTGTGTGTGGTGGTGCATGACTGCGAGTTCATGTGTGAGTGTGTGTGTGTGTGTGTCTGTATGTGTCGGGTGGGTATCCCGGGGTCTGGGAAGGTATACCTATATATATATATGATCATGCGTGTGATTGTGGACCTCTAGGGTTTGCGTGTGTGTGTGTAGAGGTGCATGACTCCGAATTCATGTGTGAGTGTCTGTGTCTGTGTGTGTGTGGAGGTGCATGACTGCGAGTTCACGTGTGAGTGTGTGTGTGTGTGTGTCGGGGTGGGAATCCGGGGTCTGGGGAGGAGTACCTATATATATGATCATGCATGTGACTGTGGACCTCTAGGTTTGCGTGTGTGTGTGGAGGTGCATGACTGCGAGTTCATGTGTAAGAGTGTGTGTGTGTGTGTCTGTGTCGGGGTGGGTATCCGGGTTCTGGTAAGGTCTACCTATATATATGATCATGCGTGTGACTCTGGACCTCTACGTTTGCATGTGTGTGTGGAGGTGCATGACTGTGCGAGTTCATGTGAGTGGTGTGTGTGTGTGTGTGTGTGTGTGTGTCTGTGTCGGGGTGGGTATCCGGGGTCTGGGGAGATCTACCTATATATATGATCGTGCACTTGACTGTGGACCTCTAGGTTTGCGTGTGTGTGTGTGGAAGTGCATGACTGCGAGTTCTTGTGTAAGAGTGTGGGTGTGTGTGTGTGTTTGTGTGTCTGTGTCGGGGTGGGTATCCAGGGGTCTGGGGAGGTCTACCTATATATATGATCATGCATGTGACTGTGGACCTCTAGGTTTGCGTGTGTGTGTGGAGGTGCATGACTGCGAGTACATGTGTGAGTGTGTGTATCTGCGTGTGTGTGTTTGTGTGTGTGTCAGGGTTGGTATCAGGGGTCTGGGGAGATCTACCTATATATATGATCATGCGTGTGACTGTGTACCTCTAGGTTTGCGTGTTTGTGTGGAGGTGCATGACTGGGTGAGTTCGTGTGTGTGTGTCTGTGTCTGTGTGTCTGTGTCAGGGTGGGTATCCCGGGGTCTGGGGAGGTGTACCTATATATATGATCATGCATGTGACTGTGGACCTCTAGGTTTGCGTGTGTGTGTGGAGGTGCATGACTGTATGAGTTCATGTGTGTGTGTGTGTCTGTGTCGGGGTGGGTATCCTGGGGTCTGGGGAGGTGTACCTATATATATGATCATGCATGTGACTGTGGAACTCTAGGTTTGCGTGTGTGTGTGGAGGTGCATGACTGGGTGAGTTCATGTGTGTGTGTGTGTGTGTGTGTGTGTGTCTGTGTCGGGGTGGGTATCCCGGGGTCTGGGGACGTCTACCTATTTATATATATATATGATCCTGTGTGTGACTGCGACCTCTAGGTTTGAGTGTGTGTGTGGAGATGCATGACTGCGAGTTCATGTGTGAGTGTGTGTGTCTGTGTGTGTGTGTCTGTGTCGGGGCGGGTATCCGGGGTCTGGGGAGATCTACCTTTATATATGATTGTGCACTTGACTGTGGACCTCTAGGTTTGCGTGTGTGTGTGTGGAAGTGCATGACTGCAAGTTCTTGTGTAAGAGTGTGGGTGTGTGTGTGTGTTTGTGTGTCTGTGTCGGGGTGGGTATCCAGGGGTCTGGGGAGGTCTACCTATATATATGATCATGCATGTGACTGTGGACCTCTAGGTTTGCGTGTGTGTGTGGAGGTGCATGACTGCGAGTACATGTGTGAGTGTGTGTATCTGCGTGTGTGTGTTTGTGTGTGTGTCAGGGTTGGTATCAGGGGTCTGGGGAGATCTACCTATATATATGATCATGCGTGTGACTGTGTACCTCTAGGTTTGCGTGTTTGTGTGGAGGTGCATGACTGGGTGAGTTCATGTGTGTGTCTGTGTGTGTGTGTGTGTGTGTCTGTGTCTGTGTCTGTGTGTCTGTGTCAGGGTGGGTATCCCGGGGTCTGGGGAGGTGTACCTATATATATGATCATGCATGTGACTGTGGACCTCTAGGTTTGCGTGTGTGTGTGGAGGTGCATGACTGTGTGAGTTCTTGTGTGTCTGTGTCGGGGTGGGTATCCTGGGCTCTGGGGAGGTGTACCTATATATATGATCATGCATGTCACTGTGAACCTCTAGGTTTGCGTGTGTGTGTGGAGGTGCATGACTGTATGAGTTCATGTGTGTGTGTGTGTGTCTGTGTCGGGGTGGGTATCCTGGGGTCTGGGGAGGTGTACCTATATATATGATCATGCATGTGACTGTGTACCTCTAGGTTTGCGTGTTTGTGTGGAGGTGCATGACTGGGTGAGTTCATGTGTGTGTGTCTGTGTCTGTGTCTGTGTCTGTGTGTCTGTGTCAGGGTGGGTATCCCAGGGTCTGGGGAGGTGTACCTATATATATGATCATGCATGTGACTGTGGACCTCTAGGTTTGCGTGTGTGTGTGGAGGTGCATGACTGTGTGAGTTCTTGTGTGTGTGTGTGTGTGTGTGTCTGTGTCGGGGTGGGTATCCTGGGCTCTGGGGAGGTGTACCTATATATATGATCATGCATGTGACTGTGAACCTCTAGGTTTGCGTGTGTGTGTGGAGGTGCATGACTGTATGAGTTCATGTGTGTGTGTGTGTGTCTGTGTCGGGGTGGGTATCCTGGGGTCTGGGGAGGTGTACCTATATATATGATCATGCATGTGACTGTGGAACTCTAGGTTTGCGTGTGTGTGTGGAGGTGCATGACTGGGTGAGTTCATGTGTGTGTGTGTGTGTGAGTGTGTGTGTCTGTGTCGGGGTGGGTATCCCAGGGTCTGGGGAGGTCTACCTATTTATATATATATATGATCCTGTGTGTGACTGCGACCTCTAGGTTTGCGTGTGTGTGTGGAGATGCATGACTTCGAGTTCATGTGTGAGTGTGTGTGTCTGTGTGTGTGTGTTTGTGTCAGTGTGGGTATCCGGGGTCTGGGGAGCTCTACCTATATATATGATCATGCGTGTGACTGTGGACCTCTAGGTTTGCGTGTGTGTGTGGAGGTGCATGACTGTGAGTTCATGTGTGAGTGTGTGTGTCTGTGTGTTTGTGTGTGTGTGTGTGTGTCGGGGTGGGTATCCGGGGTCTGTGGAGGTCTACCTACATATATGATCATGTGTGTGACTGTGGACTTCTAGGTTTGTGTGTGTGTGTGGAGGTGCATGACTGCGAGTTCATGTGTGTGTGTGTGTCGGGGTGGGTATCCCGGGGTATGGGGAGGAGTACCTATATATATGATCATGCATGTGACTGTGGACCTCTAGGTTTGCGTGTGTGTGTGGAGGTGCATGACTGCGAGTTCATGTGTAAGAGTGTGTATGTGTGTGTCTGTGTCGTGGTGGGTATCCGGGTTCTGGGGAGGTCTACCTATATATATGATCATGCGTGTGACTGTGGACCTCTAGGTTTGCATGTGTGTGTGGAGGTGCATGTCTGTGCGAGTTCATGTGTGTGGTGTGTGTGTCTGTGTGTCTGTGTCGGGGCGGGTATCCGGAGTCTGGGGAGATCTACCTATATATATGATTGTGCATGTGACTGTGGACCTCTAGGTTTGCGTGTGTGTGTGGAAGTGCTTAACTGCGAGTTCTTGAGTAAGAGTGTGGGTGTGTGTGTGTGTGTCTGTGTCGGGGTGGGTATCCATGGGTCTGGGGAGGTTTACCTATATATATGATCGTGCATGTGACTGTGGACCTCTAGGTTTGCGTGTGTGTGTGTGTGGAGGTGCATGACTGCGAGTTCATGTGTGAGTGTGTGTATCTGTGTGTGTGGGTTTGTGTGTGTGTCAGGGTTGGTATCGGGAGTCTGGAGAGATCTACCTATATATATGATCATGCGTGTGACTGTGGACCTCTAGGTTTGCGTGTGTGTGTGCAGGTGCATGACTGCGAGTTCATGTGTGAGTGTGTGTATCTGTGTGTGTGGGTTTGTGTGTGTGTCAGGGTTGGTATCGGGAGTCTGGAGAGATCTACCTATATATATGATCATGCGTGTGACTGTGGACCTCTAGGTTTGCGTGTGTGTGTGGAGGTGCATGACTGCGAGTTCATGTGTGAGTGTGTGTGTGTCGGGGTGGGTATCCCGGGGCCTGGGGAGGTCTACCTATATATATGATTATGCGTGTGACTGTGGACCTCTAGGTTTGCGTGTGTGTGTGTGTGGAGGTGCATGACTGCAAGTTTATGTGTGAGTGTCTGTGTGTGTGTGTGTGTGTGTGTGTCAGGGTGGGTATCCAGGGTCTGGGGAGATCTACCTATATATATGATCATGCGTGTGTCTGTGGACCTCTAGGTTTGTGTGTGTGTGTGTGTGGAGGTGCATGACTGCGAGTTCACGTGTGAGTGTGTGTGTGTGTGTCGAGGTGGGTATCTGGGGTCTGGGGAAGTCTACCTATATATATATATATATATATATATAGGTTTGCGTGTGTGTGGAGGTGCATGACTGCGATTTTATGTGTGTGTGTGTGTGTGTGTGTCTGTGTCAGGGTGGGTATCCCGGGGTCTGGGGAGGTGTACCTATATATATGATCATGCATGTGACTGTGGACCTCTAGGTTTGCGTGTGTGTGGAGGTGCATGACTGTGTGAGTTCATGTGTGTGTGTGTGTGTGTGTCTGTCTGTGTCAGGGTGGGTATCCTGGGGTCTGGGAAGTGTACCTATATATATGATCATGCATGTCACTGTGGACCTCCAGGTTTGCGTGTGTGTGTGTGTGTGTGGAGGTGCATGACTGCGATTTTATGTGTGTGTGTGTGTCTTTGTCTGTGTCGGGGTGGGTATCCCGGGGTCTGGAAAGGTCAACCTATTTATATATATGATCGTGCACGTGACTGTGGACCTCTAGGTTTGCATGTGTGTGTGGCGGTGCATGACTGCGAGTTCATGTGTGAGTGTGTGTGTGTGTGTGTCTGGGGAGGTCTACCTATAAATATGATCATGCGTATGACTGTGGACCTCTAGGTTTGCGTGTGTGTGTGGAGGTGCATGACTGTGAGTTCGTGTGTGTGTGTCTGTCTGTCTGTTTGTGTCGGGGCGGGTATCCCGGGGTCTGGGGAGGTGTACCTATATATATATATGATCGTGCACATGACTGTGGACCTCTAGGTTTGCGTGTGTGTGTGAAGGTGCATGACTGTGTGAGTTCATGTGTGTGTGTGTGTGTGTGTGTGTGTGTGTGTGTCTGTGTCAGGGTGGGTATCCAGGGTCTGGGGAGGTCTACCTATATATATGATCATGCATGTGAGTGTGGACCTCTAGGTTTGCGTGTGTGTGTGGGGGTGCTTTACTGCGAGTTCATGCATGAGCGTGTGTGTGTCTGTCTGTGTCGGGGTGGGTATCCGGGGTCTGGGGAGATCTACCTATATATATGATCATGCATGTGACTGTGGACATCTAGGTTTGCGTGTGTGTGTGGAGGTGCATGAATGTGCGAGTTCATGTGTGTGTGTGTGTGTGTGTGTCTGTGTGTGTGTGTCTGTGTCGGGGTGGGTATCCGGGTTTGGGGAGATCAACCTATATATATGATTGTGCACGTGACTGTGGACCTCTAGCTTTGCGTGTGTGTGTGTGGGGGTGCATGACTGCGAGTTCATGTGTGAGTGTGTGTGTCTGTGTGTGTCGGGGTGCGTATCCTGGGGTCTGGGAAGGTCTACCTATGTATATATATATATATGATCATGCGTGTGACTGTGGGCATCTAGGTTTGCGTGTGTGTGTGTGGAGGTGCATGACTGCGAGTTCACGTGTGAGTGTGTGTGTGTCTGTGTGTGTGTGTGTCGAGGTGGGTATCCGGGGTCTGGGGAAGTCTACCTATATATGTATATATACGTATAGGTTTGCGTGTGTGTGGAGGTGCATGACTGCGATTTTATATGTGTGTGTGTGTGTGTGTGTGTCTGTGTGTCTGTGTCGGGGTGGGAATCCCAGGGTCTGGGGAGGTGTACCTCTATATATGATCATGCATGTGACTATGGACCTCTAGGTTTGCGTGTGTGTGTGGAGGTGCATGACTGGGTGAGTTCATGTGTGTGTGTGTGTGTGTGTGTGTCTGTGTCGGGGTGGGTATCCCGGGGTCTGGGGAGGTCTACCTATTTATATATATGATCGTGCACATGACTGTGGATTTCTAGGTTTGCATGTGTGTGTGGCAGTGCATGACTGCGAGTTCATGTGTGAGTGTGTGTGTGTGGGGGTGGGTATCCCGGGGTCTGGGGAGGTCTACCTATATATATGATCATGCGTGAGACTGTGAATCTTTAGGTTTGCGTGTGTGTGTGGAGGTGCATGACTGCGAGTTCATGTGTGAGTGTGTGTGTGTGTGTGTGTGTGTCGGGGTGGGTATCCTGGGGTCTGGGGAGGTGTACCTATATATATATGATCATGCGTGTGACTGTGGACCTCTAGGTTTGCGTGTGTGTGTGGAGGTGCATGACTGTGTGAGTTCATGTGTGTGTGTGTGTGTGTGTGTGTGTGTGTGTGTCTGTGGCAGGGTGGGTATCCTGGGGTCTGGGGAGGTGTACCTATATATATGATCATGCATGTCACTGTGGACCTCTAGGTTTGCATGTGTGTGTGGAGGTGCATGATTGGGGGAGTTCATGTGTGTGTGTGTGTGTGTGTGTGTGTCTGTGTCGGGGTGGGTATCCCGGGGTCTGTGGAGGTCTACCTATTTATATATATGATCGTGCATGTGACTGTGGACCTCTAGGTTTGCATTTGTGTGTGGTGGTGCATGACTGCGAGTTCATGTGTGAGTGTGTGTGTGTGTGTGTGTGTGTGTGTGTGTGTCTGTATGTGTCGGATGGCTATCCCGGGGTCTGGGAAGGTATACCTATATATATATATATATATGATCATGCGTGTGACTGTGGACCTCTAGGGTTTGCGTGTGTGTGTGTAGAGGTGCATGACTCCGAGTTCATGTGTGAGTGTCTGTGTCTGTGTGTGTGTGGAGGTACATGACTGCGAGTTCACGTGTGAGTGTGTGTGTGTGTGTGTGTCGGGGTGGGTATCCGGGGTCTGGGGAAGAGTACCTATATATATGATCATGCATGTGACTGTGGACCTCTAGGCTTGCGTGTGTGTGTGGAGGTGCATGACTGCGAGTTCATGTGTAAGACGGTGTGTGTGTGTGTGTGTCTGTGTCGGGGTGGGTATCCGGGTTCTGGGAAGGTCTACCTATATATATGATCATGCGTGTGACTGTGGACCTCTAGGTTTGCATGTGTGTGTGTGGAAGTGCATGACTGCGAGTTCTTGTGTAAGAGTGTGGGTGTGTGTTTGTGTGTCTGTGTCGGGGCGGGTCCCGGGGTCTGGGGAGATCTACCTATATATATGATCGTGCACGTGACTGTGGACCTCTAGGTTTGCGTGTGTGTGTGTGGAAGTGCATGACTGCGAGTTCTTGTGTAAGAGTGTGGGTGTGTGTGTGTGTTTGTGTGTCTGTGTCGGGGTGGGTATCCAGGGGTCTGGGGAGGTCTACCTATATATATGATCGTGCATGTGACTGTGGACCTCTAGGTTTGCGTGTGTGTGTGGAGGTGCATGACTGCAAGTTCATGTGTGAGTGTGTGTATCTGTGTGTGTGTGTTTGTGTGTGTGCCAGGGTTGGTATCAGGGGTCTGGGGAGATCTACCTATATATATGATCATGCGTGTGACTGTGTACCTCTAGGTTTGCGTGTTTGTGTGGAGGTGCATGACTGGGTGAGTTCATGTGTGTGTGTGTGTGTGTGTGTGTGTGTGTGTCTGTGTCTGTGTCTGTGTCAGGGTGGGTATCCCGGGTTCTGGGGAGGTGTACCTCTATATATGATCATGCTTGTGACTGTGGACCTCTAGGTTTGCATGTGTGTGTGGAGGTGCATGACTGCGAGTTCATGTGTAAGACGGTGTGTGTGTGTGTGTCTGTGTCGGGGTGAGTATCCGGGTTCTGGGAAGGTCTACCTATATATATGATCATGCGTGTGACTGTGGACCTCTAGGTTTGCATGTGTGTGTGTGGAAGTGCATGACTGCGAGTTCTTGTGTAAGAGTGTGGGTGTGTGTTTGTGTGTCTGTGTCGGGGCGGGTCCCGGGGTCTGGGGAGATCTACCTATATATATGATCGTGTACGTGACTGTGGACCTCTAGGTTTGCATGTGTGTGTGTGGAAGTGCATGACTGCGAGTTCTTGTGTAAGAGTGTGGGTGTGTGTTTGTGTGTCTGTGTCGGGGCGGGTCCCGGGGTCTGGGGAGATCTACCTATATATATGATCGTGCACGTGACTGTGGACCTCTAGGTTTGCGCGTGTGGAAGTGCATGACTGCGAGTTCTTGTGTAAGAATGTGGGTGTGTGTGTGTGTTTGTGTGTCTGTGTCGGGGTGGGTATCCAGGGGTCTGGGGAGGTCTACCTATATATATGATCGTGCATGTGACTGTGGACCTCTAGGTTTGCGTGTGTGTGTGGAGGTGCATGACTGCGAGTTCATGTGTGAGTGTGTGTATCTGTGTGTGTGTGTTTGTGTGTGTGTCAGGGTTGGTATCAGGGGTCTCGGGAGATCTACCTATATATATGATCATGCGTGTGACTGTGTACCTCTAGGTTTGCGTGTTTGTGTGGAGGTGCATGACTGGGTGAGTTCATGTGTGTGTGTGTGTGTGTGTGTCTGTCTGTGTCTGTGTCAGGGTGGGTATCCCGGGTTCTGGGGAGGTGTACCTCTATATATGATCATGCATGTGACTGTGGACCTCTAGGTTTGCGTGTGTGTGTGGAGGTGCATGACTGCGAGTTCATGTGTAAGACGGTGTGTGTGTGTGTGTCTGTGTCAGGGTGGGTATCCGTGTTCTGGGAAGTTCTACCGATATATATGATCATGCGTGTGACTGTGGACCTCTAGGTTTGCATGTGTGTGTGTGGAAGTGCATGACTGCGAGTTCTTGTGTAAGAGTGTGGGTGTGTGTTTGTGTGTCTGTGTCGGGGAGGGTCCCGGGGTCTGGGGAGATCTACCTATATATATGATCGTGCACGTGACTGTGGACCTCTAGGTTTGCATGTGTGTGTGTAGAAGTGCATGACTGCGAGTTCTTGTGTAAGAGTGTGGGTGTGTGTTTGTGTGTCTGTGTCGGGGCGGGTCCCGGGGTCTGGGGAGATCTACCTATATATATATGATCGTGGACGTGACTGTGGACCTCTAGGTTTGCGTGCGTGTGTGTGGAAGTGCATGACTGCGAGTTCTTGTGTAAGAGTGTGGGTGTGTGTGTGTGTTTGTGTGTCTGTGTCCGGGTGGGTATCCAGGGGTCTGGGGAGGTCTACCTATATATATGATCGTGCATGTGACTGTGGACCTCTAGGTTTGCGTGTGTGTGTGGAGGTGCATGACTGCGAGTTCATGTATGAGTGTGTGTATCTGTGTGTGTGTGTTTGTGTGTGTGTCAGGGTTGGTATCAGGGGTCTGGGGAGATCTACCTATATATATGATCATGCGTGTGACTGTGTACCTCTAGGTTTGCGTGTTTGTGTGGAGGTGCATGACTGGGTGAGTTCATGTGTGTGTGTGTGTGTGTGTGTGTGTGTGTGTGTCTGTGTCTGTGTCAGGGTGGGTATCCCGGGTTCTGGGGAGGTGTACCTCTATATATGATCATGCATGTGACTGTGGACCTCTAGGTTTGCGTGTGTGTGTGGAGGTGCATGACTGGGTGAGTTCATGTGTGTGTGTGTGTGCGTGTGTCTCTGTCGGGGTGGGTATCCCGGGGTCTGGGGAGGTCTACCTATTTATATATATGATCGTGCATGTGACTGTGGATCTCTAGGTTTGCATGTGTGTGTGGCGGTGCATGACTGCGAGTTCTTGTGTAAGAGTGTGGGTGTGTGTGTGTGTTTGTGTGTCTGTGTCGGGGTGGGTATCCAGGGGTCTGGGGAGGTCCACCTATATATATGATCGTGCATGTGACTGTGGACCTCTAGGTTTGCGTGTGTGTGTGGAGGTGCATGACTGCGAGTTCATGTGTGAGTGTGTGTATCTGTGTGTGTGTGTTTGTGTGTGTGTCAGGGTTGGTATCAGGGGTCTGGGGAGATCTACCTATATATATGATCATGCGTGTGACTGTGGACCTCTAGGTTTGTGTGTGTGTGGAGGTGAATGACAGCGAGTTCTTGTGTGAGGGTGTGTGTCTGTGTGTGTCAGGGTGGGTATCCGGGGTCTGGGGAGATCTACCTATACATATGAGCATGCGTGTGACTGTGGACCTCTAGGTTTGTGTGTGTGTGTGTGGAGGTGCATGACTGTGAGTTCACGTGTGAGTGTGTGTGTGTCTGTGTGTGTCGAGGTGGGTATCCGGGGTCTGGGGAAGTCTACCTATATATGTATATATACATATAGGTTTGCGTGTGTGTGGAGGTGCATGACTGCGATTTTATATGTGTGTTTGTGTGTGTGTGTGTGTCTGTGTCGGGGTGGGAATCCCAGGGTCTGGGGAGGGGTACCTCTGTATATGATCATGCATGTGACTATGGACCTCTAGGTTTGCGTGTGTGTGTGGAGGTGCATGACTGGGTGAGTTCATGTGTGTGTGTGTGTGTTTGTGTCAGCGTGGGTTTCCGGGGTCTGGGGAGGTCTACCTATATATATGATCATGCGTGTGACTGTGGACCTCTAGGTTTGCGTGTGTGCGTGTGTGGAGGTGCATGACTGTGAGTTCATGTGTGAGTGTGTGAGTGTGTGTGTCTGTGTGTTTGTGTGTGTGTGTGTGTGTGTCGGGGTAGGTATCCGGGTCTGTGGAGGTCTACCTACATATATGATCATGTGTGTGACTGTGGACTTCTAGGTTTGTGTGTGTGTCTGTGTGTGTGGAGGTGCATGACTGCAATTTCATGTGTGTGTGTGTGTCTGTGTCGGGGTGGGTATCCCGGGGTCTGGGGAGGTCTACCTATTTATATATATGATCGTGCACATGACTGTGGATCTCTAGTTTTGCATGTGTGTGTGGCGGTGCATGACTGCGAGTTCATGTGTGAGTGTGTGTGTGTCTGTGTGTGTGTGTGTCGGGGTGGGTATCCCGGGGTCTGGGGAGGTCTACCTATATATATGATCATGCGTGAGACTGTGAATCTTTAGGTTTGCGTGTGTGTGTGGAGGTGCATGACTGCGAGTTCATGTGTGAGTGTGTGTGTGTGTGTGTGTGTCGGGGTGGGTATCCTGGGGTCTGGGGAGGTGTACCTATATATATATGATCATGCGTGTGACTGTGGACCTCTAGGTTTGCGTGTGTGTGTGGAGGTGCATGACTGTGTGAGTTCATGTGTGTGTGTGTGTGTGTGTGTGTGTGTGTGTCTGTGTCAGGGTGGGTATCCTGGGGTCTGGGGAGGTGTACCTATATATATGATCATGCATGTCACTGTGAACCTCTAGGTTTGCATGTGTGTGTGGAGGTGCATGATTGGGGGAGTTCATGTTTGTGTGTGTGTGTGTGTGTGTGTGTGTGTGTGTGTGTGTGTGTGTGTGTGTGTGTGTCTGTGTCGGGGTGGGTATCCCGGGGTCTGGGGAGGTCTACCTATTTATATATATGATCGTGCATGTGACTGTGGACCTCTAGGTTTGCATTTGTGTGTGGTGGTGCATGACTGCGAGTTCATGTGTGAGTGTGTGTGTGTGTGTGTGTGTGTGTGTGTGTGTGTCTGTATGTGTCGCGTGGCTATCCCGGGGTCTGGGAAGGTATAGCTATATATATATATATATATATATGATCATGCGTGTGACTGTGGACCTCTAGGGTTTGCGTGTGTGTGTGTAGAGGTGCATGACTCCGAGTTCATGTGTGAGTGTCTGTGTCTGTGTGTGTGTGGAGGTGCATGACTGCTAGTTCACGTGTGAGTGTGTGTGTGTGTTTGTGTCGGGGTGGGTATCTGGGGTCTGGGGAAGAGTACCTATATATATGATCATGCATGTGACTGTGGACCTCTAGGCTTGCGTGTGTGTGTGGAGGTGCATGACTGCGAGTTCATGTGTAAGACGGTGTGTGTGTGTGTGTCTGTGTCGGGGTGGGTATCCAGGTTCTGGGAAGGTCTACCTATATATATGATCATGCGTGTGACTGTGGACCTCTAGGTTTGCATGTGTGTGTGTGGAAGTGCATGACTGCGAGTTCTTGTGTAAGAGTGTGGGTGTGTGTTTGTGTGTCTGTGTCGGGGCGGGTCCCGGGGTCTGGGGAGATCTACCTATATATATGATCGTGCACGTGACTGTGGACCTCTAGGTTTGCGTGTGTGTGTGTGGAAGTGCATGACTGCGAGTTCTTGTGTAAGAGTGTGGGTGTGTGTGTGTGTTTGTGTGTCTGTGTCGGGGTGGGTATCCAGGGGTCTGGGGAGGTCTACCTATATATATGATTGTGCATGTGACTGTGGACCTCTAGGTTTGCGTGTGTGTGTGGAGGTGCATGACTGTGTGAGTTCATGTGTGTGTGTGTGTGTGTGTGTGTGTCTGTGTCAGGGTGGGTATCCTGGGGTCTGGGGAGGTGTACCTATATATATGATCATGCATGTCACTGTGAACCTCTAGGTTTGCATGTGTGTGTGGAGGTGCATGATTGGGGGAGTTCATGTGTGTGTGTGTGTGTGTGTGTGTGTGTGTGTGTGTCTGTGTCGGGGTGGGTATCCCGGGGTCTGGGGAGGTCTACCTATTTATATATATGATCGTGCATGTGACTGTGGACCTCTAGGTTTGCATTTGTGTGTGGTGGTGCATGACTGCGAGTTCATGTGTGAGTGTGTGTGTGTGTGTGTGTGTGTGTGTGTGTGTGTCTGTATGTGTCGGGTGGCTATCCCGGGGTCTGGGAAGGTATAGCTATATATATATATATATATATATATGATCATGCGTGTGACTGTGGACCTCTAGGGTTTGCGTGTGTGTGTGTAGAGGTGCATGACTCCGAGTTCATGTGTGAGTGTCTGTGTCTGTGTGTGTGTGGAGGTGCATGACTGCGAGTTCACGTGTGAGTGTGTGTGTGTGTTTGTGTCGGGGTGGGTATCTGGGGTCTGGGGAAGAGTACCTATATATATGATCATGCATGTGACTGTGGACCTCTAGGCTTGCGTGTGTGTGTGGAGGTGCATGACTGCGAGTTCATGTGTAAGACGGTGTGTGTGTGTGTGTCTGTGTCGGGGTGGGTATCCAGGTTCTGGGAAGGTCTACCTATATATATGATCATGCGTGTGACTGTGGACCTCTAGGTTTGCAAGTGTGTGTGTGGAAGTGCATGACTGCGAGTTCTTGTGTAAGAGTGTGGGTGTGTGTTTGTGTGTCTGTGTCGGGGCGGGTCCCGGGGTCTGGGGAGATCTACCTATATATATGATCGTGCACGTGACTGTGGACCTCTAGGTTTGCGTGTGTGTGTGTGGAAGTGCATGACTGCGAGTTCTTGTGTAAGAGTGTGGGTGTGTGTGTGTGTTTGTGTGTCTGTGTCGGGGTGGGTATCCAGGGGTCTGGGGAGGTCTACCTATATATATGATCGTGCATGTGACTGTGGACCTCTAGGTTTGCGTGTGTGTGTGGAGGTGCATGACTGCGAGTTCATGTGTGAGTGTGTGTATCTGTGTGTGTGTGTTTGTGTGTGTGTCAGGGTTGGTATCAGGGGTCTGGGGAGATCTTCCTATATATATGATCATGCGTGTGACTGTGTACCTCTAGGTTTGCGTGTTTGTGTGGAGGTGCATGACTGGGTGAGTTCATGTGTGTGTGTGCGTGTGTGTCTGTGTCTGTGTGTCTGTATCAGGGTGGGTATCCCGGGTTCTGGGGAGGTGTACCTCTATATATGATCATTCATGTGACTGTGGACCTCTAGGTTTGCGTGTGTGTGTGGAGGTGCATGACTGGGTGAGTTCATGCGTGTGTGTGTGTGTGTGTGTGTCTGTGTCGGGGTGGGTATCCCGGGGTCTGGGGAGGTCTACCTATTTATATATATGATCGTGCATGTGACTGTGGATCTCTAGGTTTGCATGTGTGTGTGGTGGTGCATGACTGCGAGTTCATGTGTGAGTGTGTGTGTGTCGGGGTGGGTATCCCAGGGTCTGGGGAGGTCTACCTATATATATGATCATGCGTGTGACTGTGGATCTTTACGTTTGCGTGTGTGTGTGGAGGTGCATGACTGCGAGTTCATGTGTGAGTGTGTGTGTGTGTGTGTGTGTGTCGGGGTGGGTATCCTGGGGTCTGGGGAGGTGTACCTATAAATATGATCATGCGTGTGACTGTGGACCTCTAGGTTTGCGTGTGTGTGTGGAGGTGCATGACTGCGAGTTCATGTGTGAGTGTGTGTGTGTGTGTCTTTGTGTGTCGGGTGGGTATCCCGGGGTCTGGGTAGGTCTACCTATATATATATATATATATATATATATATATATATACATATATATATATATATATATATATATATATATATATATGATCATGCGTGTGACTGCGGACCTCTAGGTTTGCGTGTGTGTGTGGAGGTGCATGACTGCGAGTTCATGTGTGAGTGTGTGTGTCTGTGTGTGTGTGTGTCTGTGTCGGGGTGGGTATCCGGGTTCTGGAAAGGTCTACCTATATATATGATCATGCGTGTGACTGTGGACCTCTAGGTTTGCGTGTGTGTGTGGAGGTGCATGACTGTGCGAGTTCATGTGTGTGGTGTGTGTGTGTGTGTGTGTGTGTGTCTGTGTTGGGGCGGGTATCCGGGATCTGGGGAGATCTACTTATATATATGATCGTGCATGTGACTGTGGACCTCTAGGTTTGCGTGTGTGTGTGTGGAGGTGCATGACTGCGAGTTCATGTGTGGGTGTGTGTATCTGTGTGTGTGTGTGTTTGTGTGTGTGTCAGGGTTGGTATCAGGGGTCTGGGGAGATCTACCTATATATATGATCATGCGTGTGACTCTGGACCTCTAGGTTTGCGTGTGTGTGTGGAGGTGCATGACTGGGTGAGTTCATGTGTGTGTGTGTGTGTTTGTGTCTGTGTCTGTGTGTCTGTGTCAGGGTGGGTATCCCGGGGTCTGGGGAGGTCTACCTATTTATATATATGATCATGCACGTGACTGTGGACCTCTAGGTTTGCATTTGTGTGTGGTGGTGCATGACTGCGAGTTCATATGTGAGTGTGGGTGTATGTGTGTGTGTGTGTGTGTCTGTATGTGTCGGGTGGGTATCCTGGGGTCTGGGAAGGTATACCTATATATATATATATATGATCATGCGTGTGACTGTGGTCCTCTAGGGTTTGAGTGTGTGTGTGTAGAGGTGCATGACTCCGAGTTCATGTGTGAGTGTCTGTGTCTGTGTGTGTGTGGAGGTGCATGACTGCGAGTTCACGTGTGAGTGTGTGTGTGTGTGTGTGTCGGGGTGGGTATCCGGGGTCTGGGGAAGAGTACCTATATATATGATCATGCATGTGACTGTGGACCTCTAGGCTTGCGTGTGTGTGTGGAGGTGCATGACTGCGAGTTCATGTGTAAGACGGTGTGTGTGTGTGTGTCTGTGTCGGGGTGGGTATCCGGGTTCTGGGAAGGTCTACCTATATATATGATCATGCGTGTGACTGTGGACCTCTAGGTTTGCATGTGTGTGTGTGTGGAAGTGCATGACTGCGAGTTCTTGTGTAAGAGTGTGGGTGTGGGTGTGTGTTTGTGTGTCTGTGTCGGGGCGGGTCCCGGGGTCTGGGGAGATCTACCTATATATATGATCGTGCACGTGACTGTGGACCTCTAGGTTTGCGTGTGTGTGTGTGGAAGTGCATGACTGCGAGTTCTTGTGTAAGAGTGTGGGTGTGTGTGTGTGTTTGTGTGTCTGTGTCGGGGTGGGTATCCAGGGGTCTGGGGAGGTCTACCTATATATATGATCGTGCATGTGACTGTGGACCTCTAGGTTTGCGTGTGTGTGTGGAGGTGCATGACTGCGAGTTCATGTGTGAGTGTGTGTATCTGTGTGTGTGTGTTTGTATGTGTGCCAGGGTTGGTATCAGGGGTCTGGGGAGATCTACCTATATATATGATCATGCGTGTGACTGTGTACCTCTAGGTTTGCGTGTTTGTGTGGAGGTGCATGACTGGGTGAGTTCATGTGTGTGTGTGTGTGTGTGTCTGTGTCTGTGTCAGGGTGGTTATCCCGGGTTCTGGGGAGGTGTACCTCTATATATGATCATGCATGTGACTGTGGACCTCTAGGTTTGCGTGTGTGTGTGGAGGTGCATGACTGCGAGTTCATGTGTAAGACGGTGTGTGTGTGTGTGTCTGTGTCGGGGTGAGTATCCGGGTTCTGGGAAGGTCTACCTATATATATGATCATGCGTGTGACTGTGGACCTCTAGGTTTGCATGTGTGTGTGTGGAAGTGCATGACTGCGAGTTCTTGTGTAAGAGTGTGGGTGTGTGTTTGTGTGTCTGTGTCGGGGCGGGTCCCGGGGTCTGGGGAGATCTACCTATATATATGATCGTGCACGTGACTGTGGACCTCTAGGTTTGCATGTGTGTGTGTGGAAGTGCATGACTGCGAGTTCTTGTGTAAGAGTGTGGGTGTGTGTTTGTGTGTCTGTGTCGGGGCGGGTCCCGGGGTCTGGGGAGATCTACCTATATATATGATCGTGCACGTGACTGTGGACCTCTAGGTTTGCGCGTGTGTGTGTGGAAGTGCATGACTGCGAGTTCTTGTGTAAGAATGTGGGTGTGTGTGTGTGTTTGTGTGTCTGTGTCGGGGTGGGTATCCAGGGGTCTGGGGAGGTCTACCTATATATATGATCGTGCATGTGACTGTGGACCTCTAGGTTTGCGTGTGTGTGTGGAGGTGCATGACTGCGAGTTCATGTGTGAGTGTGTGTATCTGTGTGTGTGTGTCAGGGTTGGTATCAGGGGTCTGGGGAGATCTACCTATATATATGATCATGCGTGTGACTGTGTACCTCTAGGTTTGCGTGTTTGTGTGGAGGTGCATGACTGGGTGAGTTCATGTGTGTGTGTGTGTGTGTGTGTGTGTCTGTGTCTGTGTCAGGGTGGGTATCCCGGGTTCTGGGGAGGTGTACCTCTATATATGATCATGCATGTGACTGTGGACCTCTAGGTTTGCGTGTGTGTGTGGAGGTGCATGACTGCGAGTTCATGTGTAAGACGGTGTGTGTGTGTGTGTCTGTGTCGGGGTGGGTATCCGGGTTCTGGGAAGGTCTACCTATATATATGATCATGCGTGTGACTGTGGACCTCTAGGTTTGCATGTGTGTGTGTGGAAGTGCATGACTGCGAGTTCTTGTGTAAGAGTGTGGGTGTGTGTTTGTGTGTCTGTGTCGGGGAGGGTCCCGGGGTCTGGGGAGATCTACCTATATATATGATCGTGCACGTGACTGTGGACCTCTAGGTTTGCATGTGTGTGTGTGGAAGTGCATGACTGCGAGTTCTTGTGTAAGAGTGTGGGTGTGTGTGTGTCTGTGTCGGGGCGGGTCCCGGGGTCTGGGGAGATCTACCTATATATATGATCGTGCACGTGACTGTGGACCTCTAGGTTTGTGTGCGTGTGTGTGGAAGTGCATGACTGCGAGTTCTTGTGTAAGAGTGTGGGTGTGTGTGTGTGTTTGTGTGTCTGTGTCCGGGTGGGTATCCAGGGGTCTGGGGAGGTCTACCTATATATATGATCGTGCATGTGACTGTGGACCTCTAGGTTTGCGTGTGTGTGTGGAGGTGCATGACTGCGAGTTCATGTGTGAGTGTGTGTATCTGTGTGTGTGTGTTTGTGTGTGTGTCATGGTTGGTATCAGGGGTCTGGGGAGATCTACCTATATATATGATCATGCGTGTGACTGTGTACCTCTAGGTTTGCGTGTTTGTGTGGAGGTGCATGACTGGGTGAGTTCATGTGTGTGTGTGTGTGTGTGTGTGTGTCTGTGTCTGTGTCAGGGTGGGTATCCCGGGTTCTGGGGAGGTGTACCTCTATATATGATCATGCATGTGACTGTGGACCTCTAGGTTTGCATGTGTGTGTGGAGGTGCATGACTGGGTGAGTTCATGTGTGTGTGTGTGTGTGCGTGTGTCTCTGTCGGGGTGGGTATCCCGGGGTCTGGGGAGGTCTACCTATTTATATATATGATCGTGCATGTGACTGTGGATCTCTAGGTTTGCATGTGTGTGTGGCGGTGCATGACTGCGAGTTCTTGTGTAAGAGTGTGGGGGTGTGTGTGTGTTTGTGTGTCTGTGTCGGGGTGGGTATCCAGGGGTCTGGGGAGGTCCACCTATATATATGATCGTGCATGTGACTGTGGACCTATAGGTTTGCGTGTGTGTGTGGAGGTGCATGACTGCGAGTTCATGTGTGAGTGTGTGTATCTGTGTGTGTGTGTTTGTGTGTGTGTCAGGGTTGGTATCAGGGGTCTGGGGAGATCTACCTATATATATGATCATGCGTGTGACTGTGGACCTCTAGGTTTGTGTGTGTGTGTGTGGAGGTGCATGACAGCGAGTTCTTGTGTGAGGGTGTGTGTCTGTGTGTGTCAGGGTGGGTATCCGGGGTCTGGGGAGATCTACCTATATATATGAGCATGCGTGTGACTGTGGACCTCTAGGTTTGTGTGTGTGTGTGTGGAGGTGCATGACTGCGAGTTCACGTGTGAGTGTGTGTGTGTCTGTGTGTGTCGAGGTGGGTATCCGGGGTCTGGGGAAGTCTACCTATATATGTATATATACATATAGGTTTGCGTGTGTGTGGAGGTGCATGACTGCGATTTTATATGTGTGTTTGTGTGTGTGTGTGTGTCTGTATCGGGGTGGGAATCCCAGGGTCTGGGGAGGGGTACCTCTGTATATGATCATGCATGTGACTATGGACCTCTAGGTTTGCGTGTGTGTGTGGAGGTGCATGACTGGGTGAGTTCATGTGTGTGTGTGTGTGTTTGTGTCAGCGTGGGTTTCCGGGGTCTGGGGAGGTCTACCTATATATATGATCATGCGTGTGACTGTGGACCTCTAGGTTTGCGTGTGTGCATGTGTGGAGGTGCATGACTGTGAGTTCATGTGTGAGTGTGTGAGTGTGTGTGTCTGTGTGTTTGTGTGTGTGTGTGTGTGTGTGTGTGTGTCGGGGTAGGTATCCAGGTCTGGGGAGGTCTACCTACATATATGATCATGTGTGTGACTGTGGACTTCTAGGTTTGTGTGTGTGTGTGTGTGTGTGGAGGTGCATGACTGCAATTTCAAGTGTGTGTGTGTGTCTGTGTCGGGGTGGGTATCCCGGGGTCTGGGGAGGTCTACCTATTTATATATATGATCGTGCACATGACTGTGGATCTCTAGGTTTGCATGTGTGTGTGGCGGTGCATGACTGCGAGTTCATGTGTGAGTGTGTGTGTGTGTCTGTGTGTGTGTGTGTCGGGGTGGGTATCCCGGGGTCTGGGGAGGTCTACCTATATATATGATCATGCGTGAGACTGTGAATCTTTAGGTTTGCGTGTGTGTGTGGAGGTGCATGACTGCGAGTTCATGTGTGAGTGTGTGTGTGTGTGTGTCGGGGTGGGTATCCTGGGGTCTGGGGAGGTGTACCTATATATATATGATCATGCGTGTGACTGTGGACCTCTAGGTTTGCGTGTGTGTGTGGAGGTGCATGACTGTGTGAGTTCATGTGTGTGTGTGTGTGTGTGTGTGTGTCTGTGTCAGGGTGGGTATCCTGGAGTCTGGGGAGGTGTACCTATATATATGATCATGCATGTCACTGTGAACCTCTAGGTTTGCATGTGTGTGTGGAGGTGCATGATTGGGGGAGTTCATGTGTGTGTGTGTGTGTGTGTGTGTGTGTGTCTGTGTCGGGGTGGGTATCCCGGGGTCTGGGGAGGTCTACCTATTTATATATATGATTATGCATGTGACTGTGGACCTCTAGGTTTGCATTTGTGTGTGGTGGTGCATGACTGCGAGTTCATGTGTGAGTGTGTGTGTGTGTGTGTGTGTGTGTGTCTGTATGTGTCACGTGGCTATCCCGGGGACTGGGAAGGTATAGCTATATATATATATATATATATATATATATATATGATCATGCGTGTGACTGTGGACCTCTAGGGTTTGCGTGTGTGTGTGTAGAGGTGCATGACTCCGAGTTCATGTGTGAGTGTCTGTGTCTGTGTGTGTGTGGAGGTGCATGACTGCGAGTTCACGTGTGAGTGTGTGTGTGTGTGTGTGTCGGGGTGGGTATCTGGGGTCTGGGGAAGAGTACCTATATATATGATCATGCATGTGACTGTGGACCTCTAGGCTTGCGTGTGTGTGTGGAGGTGCATGACTGCGAGTTCATGTGTAAGACGGTGTGTGTGTGTGTGTCTGTGTCGGGGTGGGTATCCGGGTTCTGGAAAGGTCTACCTATATATATGATCATGCGTGTGACTGTGGACCTCTAGGTTTGCGTGTGTGTGTGGAGGTGCATGACTGTGCGAGTTCATGTGTGTGGTGTGTGTGTGTGTGTGTGTGTGTGTCTGTGTTGGGGCGGGTATCTGGGATCTGGGGAGATCTACCTATATATATGATCGTGCATGTGACTGTGGACCTCTAGGTTTGCGTGTGTGTGTGTGGAGGTGCATGACTGCGAGTTCATGTGTGGGTGTGTGTATCTGTGTGTGTGTGTTTGTGTGTGTGTCAGGGTTGGTATCAGGGGTCTGGGGAGATCTACCTATATATATGATCATGCGTGTGACTCTGGACCTCTAGGTTTGCGTGTGTGTGTGGAGGTGCATGACTGGGTGAGTTCATGTGTGTGTGTGTGTGTGTGTGTCTGTGTCTGTGTGTCTGTGTCAGGGTGGGTATCCCGGGGTCTGGGGAGGTGTACCTATATATATGATCATGCATGTGACTGTGGACCTCTAGGTTTGCGTGTGTGTGTGGAGGTGCATGACTGTGTGAGTTCATGTGTTTGTGTGTGTGTGTGTGTGTGTGTCTGTGTCTGTGTCGGGGTGGGTATCCTGTGGTCTGGGGAGGTGTACCTATATATATGATCATGCATGTGACTGTGGACCTCTAGGTTTCCGTGTGTGTGTGGAGGTGCCTGACTGTGTGAGTTCATGTGTGTGTGTGTGTGTGTGTGTGTGTGTGTCTGTGTCAGGGTGGGTATCCTGGGGCCTGGGGAGGTGTACCTATATATATGATCATGCATGTCACTGTGGAACTCTAGGTTTGCGTGTGTGAGTGGAGGTGCATGACTGCGAGTTCATGTGTGAGTGTGTGTGTGTGTGTGTGTGTGTCTGTATGTGTCGGGTGGGTATCCCGGGGTCTGGGGAGGTCTACCTATTTATATATATGATCATGCACGTGACTGTGGACCTCTAGGTTTGCATTTGTGTGTGGTGGTGCATGACTGCGAGTTCATATGTGAGTGTGGGTGTATGTGTGTGTGTGTGTCTGTATGTGTCGGGTGGGTATCCTGGGGTCTGGGCAAGTATACCTATATATATATATATATATATATATATATATATATATATATATGATCATGCGTGTGACTGTGGACCTCTAGGGTTTGCGTGTGTGTGTGTGTAGAGGTGCATGACTCTGAGTTCATGTCTGAGTGTCTGTGTCTGTGTGTGTGTGGAGGTGCATGACTGCGAGTTCACGTGTGAGTGTGTGTGTGTGCGTGTGTGTGTGTGTGTCGGGGTGGGTATCCGGGGTCTGGGGAAGAGTACCTATATATATGATCATGCATGTGACTGTGGACCTCTAGGTTTGCGTGTGTGTGTGGAGGTGCATGACTGCGAGTTCATGTGTAAGAGTGTGTGTGTGTGTCTGTGTCGGGGTGGGTATCCGGGTTCTGGGAAGGTCTACCTATATATATGATCATGCGTGTGACTGTGGACCTCTAGGTTTGCGTGTGTGTGTGGAGGTGCATGACTGTGCGAGTTCATGTGTGTGGTGTGTGTGTGTGTGTGTGTGTGTGTGTGTGTCTGTGTGGGGGATGGTATCCGGGGTCTGGGGAGATCTACTTATATATATGATCGTGCACGTGATTGTGGACCTCTAGGTTTGCGTGTGTGTGTGGAAGTGCATGACTGCGAGTTCTTGTGTAAGAGTGTGGGTGTGTGTGTGTGTGTTTGTGTGTCTGTGTCCGGGTGGGTATCCAGGGGTCTGGGGAGATCTACTTATATATATGATCGTGCACGTGATTGTGGACCTCTAGGTTTGCGTGTGTGTGTGGAAGTGCATGACTGCGAGTTCTTGTGTAAGAGTGTGGGTGTGTGTGTGTGTGTTTGTGTGTGTGTCAGGGATGTATCAGGGGTCTGGGGAGGTCTACCTATATATATGATCGTGCACGTGACTGTGGACCTCTAGGTTTGTGTGTGTGTGTGTGTGGAAGTGCATGACTGCGAGTTCTTTTGTGTGTGTCTGTGTCTGTGTGTCTGTGTCAGGGTGGGTATCCCGGGGTCTGGGGAGGTGTACTTATATATATGATCATGCATGTGACTGTGGACTTCTAGGTTTGCGTGTGTGTGTGGAGGTGCATGACTGTGTGAGTTCATGTGTGTGTGTGTGTCTGTGTCGGGGTGGGTATCCTGGGGTCTGGGGAAGTGTACCTATATATATGATCATGCATGTGACTGTGGACCTCTAGGTTTGTGTGTGTGTGTGGAGGTGCATGACTGTATGAGTTCATGTGTGTGTGTGTGTGTGTGTGTGTGTGTGTGTGTGTGTGTCTGTGTCGGGGTGGGTATCCTGGGGTCTGGGGAGGTGTACCTATATATATGATCATGCATGTGACTGTGGAACTCTAGGTTTGCATGTGTGTGTGGAGGTGCATGACTGGGTGAGTTCATGTGTGTGTGTGTGTTAGTGTGTGTGTGTGTGTCTGTGTCGGAGTGGGTATCCCGGGGTCTGGGGAGGTCTACCTATTTATATATATATATGATCCTGCGTGTGACTGCGGACCTCTAAGTTTGCGTGTGTGTGTGGATGTGCATGACTGCGAGTTCATGTGTGAGTGTGTGTGTCTGTGTGTGTGTGTTTGTGTCAGTGTGGGTATCCGGGGTCTGGGGAGCTCTACCTATATATATGATCATGCGTGTGACTGTGGACCTCTAGGTTTGCGTGTGTGTGTGTGGAGGTGCATGACTGTGAGTTCATGTGTGAGTGTGTGTGTCTGTGTGTGTGTGTGTGTGTGTGTGTCGGGGTGGGTATCCAGGGTCTGTGGAGGTCTACCTACATATATTATCATGTGTGTGACTGTGGACTTCTAGGTTTGTGTGTGTGTGTGGAGGTGCAGGACTGCGAGTTCATGTGTATGTGTGTGTGTCTGTGTCGGGGTGGGTATCCCGGGGTATGGGGAGGAGTACCTATATATATGATCATGCATGTGACTGTGGACCTCTAGGTTTGCGTGTGTGTGTGGAGGTGCATGACTGCGAGTTCATGTGTAAGAGTGTATGTGTGTGTGTCTGTGTCGGGGTGGGTATCCGGGTTCTGGGGAGGTCTACCTATATATATGATCATGCGTGTGACTGTGGACCTCTAGGTTTGCATGTGTGTGTGGAGGTGCATGACTGTGCGAGTTCATGTGTGTGGTGTGTGTGTGTGTGTGTGTGTGTGTGTGTGTCTGTGTCGGGGCGGGTATCCGGGGTCTGGGGAGATCTACCTATATATATGATCGTGCACGTGACTGTGGACCTCTAGGTTTGCGTGTGTGTGTGGAAGTGCATGACTGCAAGTTCTTGTGTAAGAGTGTGGGTGTGTGTGTGTGTTTGTGTGTCTGTGTCGGGGTGAGTATCGAGGGGTCTGGGGAGGTCTACCTATATATATGATCGTGCATGTGACTGTGGACCTCTAGGTTTGCGTGTGTGGAGGTGCATGACTGCGAGTTCATGTGTGAGTGTGTGTATCTGTGTGTGTGTGTTTGTGTGTGTGTCAGGGTTGGTATCAGGGGTCTGGGGAGATCTACCTATATATATGATCATGCGTGTGACTGTGGACCTCTAGGTTTGCGTGTGTGTGTCGAGGTGCATGACTGGGTTAGTTCGTGTGTGTGTGTGTGTGTGTGTCTGTGTGTCTGTGTCAGGGTGGGTATCCCGGGGTCTTGGGAGGTGTACCTATATATATATGATCATGCATGTGACTGTGGACCTCTAGGTTTGCATGTTTGTGTGGAGATGCATGACTGTGTGAGTTCAAGTGTGTGTGTGTGTGTGTCTGCTGTGTCGGGGTGGGTATCCTGGGGTCTGGGGAGGTGTACCTATATATATGATCATGCGTGTGACTGTGGACCTCTAGGTTTGCGTGTGTGTGTGGAGGTGCTTGACTGGGTGAGTTCATGTGTGTGTGTGTGTGTGTGTCTGTGTCTGTGTCTGTGTGTCTGTGTCAGGGTGGGTATCCCAGGGTCTGGGGAGGTGTACCTATATATATGATCATGCATGTGACTGTGGACTTCTAGGTTTGCGTGTGTGTGTGGAGGTGCATGACTGTGTGAGTTCATGTGTGTGTGTGTGTGTGTGTGTGTGTGTGTCTGTGTCGGGGTGGGTATCCTGGGGTCTGGGGAAGTGTATCTATATATATGATCATGCATGTGACTGTGGACCTCTAGGTTTGCGTGTGTGTGTGGAGGTGCATGACTGTGTGAGTTCATGTGTGTGTGTGTGTGTGTGTGTGTGTGTGTGTCAGGGTGGGTATCCTGGGGTCTGGGAAGGTGTACCTATATATATGATCATGCATGTCACTGTGGACTTCTAGGTTTGCGTGTGTGTGTGGAGGTGCATGATTGGGGGAGTTCATGTGTGTGTGTGTGTGTGTGTGTGTGTGTCTGTGTCGGGGTGGGTATCGCGGGGTCTGGGGAGGTCTACCTATTTATATATATGATCGTGCACGTGACTGTGGACCTCTAGGTTTGCATTTGTGTGTGGTGGTGCATGACTGCGAGTTCATGTGTGAGTGTGTGTGTGTGTGTGTCTGTATGTGTCCGGTGGGTATCCCGGGGTCTGAGAAGGTATACTTATATATATATATATGATCATGCGTGTGATTGTGGACCTCTGGGGTTTGCGTGTGTGTGTGTAGAGGTGCATGACTCCGAGTTCATGTGTGAGTGTCTGTGTCTGTGTGTGTGTGGAGGTGCATGACTGCGGGTTCACGTGTGAGTGTGTCTGTGTGTGTGTGTGTCGTGGTGGGTATCCGGGGTCTGGGGAGGGGTACCTATATATATGATCATGCATGTGACTGTGGACCTCTAGGTTTGCATGTGTGTGTGGAGGTGCATGACTGTGCGAGTTCATGTGAGTGGTGTGTGTGTGTGTGTCTGTGTCGGGGCGGGTATCCGGGGTCTGGGGAGATCTACCTATATATATGATCGTGCACGTGACTGTGGACCTCTAGGTTTGCGTGTGTGTGTGTGGAAGTGCATGACTGCGAGTTCTTGTGTAAGAGTGTGGGTGTGTGTGTGTGTTTGTGTGTCTGTGTCGGGGTGGGTATCCAGGGGTCTGGGGAGGTCTACCTATATATATGATCGTGCATGTGACTGTGGACCTCTAGGTTTGCTTGTGTGTGTGGAGGTGCATGACTGCGAGTACATGTGTGAGTGTGTGTATCTGCGTGTGTGTGTTTGTGTGTGTGTCAGGGTTGGTATCAGGGGTCTGGGGAGGTATACCTATATGTATGATCATGCATGTGACTGTGGAACTCTAGGTTTGCGTTTGTGTGTGGAGGTGCATGACTGTGTGAGTTCATGTGTGTGTGTGTGTGTGTGTGTGTGTGTGTCTGTGTCGGGGTGGGTATCCTGGGGTCTGGGGAGGTGTACCTATATATATGATCATGCATGTGACTGTGAACCTCTAGGTTTGCGTGTGTGTGTGGAGGTGCATGACTGTATGAGTTCATGTGTGTGTGTGTGTGTCTGTGTCGGGGTGGGTATCCTGGGGTCTGGGGAGATGTACCTATATATATGATCATGCATGTGACTGTGGAACTCTAGGTTTGCGTGTGTGTGTGGAGGTGCATGACTGGGTGAGTTCATGTGTGTGTGTGTGTGTGTGTATGTGTCTGTGTCGGGGTGGGTATCCCGGGGTCTGGGGAGGTCTACCTATTTATATATATATATATGATCCTGCGTGTGACTGCGACCTCTAGGTTTGCGTGTGTGTGTGGAGATGCATGACTGCGAGTTCATGTGTGAGTGTGTGTGTGTGTGTTTGTGTCAGTGTGGGTATCCGGGGTCTGGGGAGCTCTACCTATATATATGATCATGTGTGTGACTGTGGACTTCTAGGTTTGCGTGTGTGTGTGTGGAGGTGCATGACTGTGAGTTCATGTGTGAGTGTGTGTGTGTGTCTGTGTCGGGGTGGGTATGCCGGGGTATGGGGAGCTCTACCTATATATATGATCATGTGTGTGACTGTGGACTTCTAGGTTTGCGTGTGTGTGTGTGGAGGTGCATGACTGTGAGTTCATGTGTGAGTGTGTGTGTGTGTCTGTGTCGGGGTGGGTATGCCGGGGTATGGGGAGGGGTACCTATATATATGATCATGCATGTGACTGTGGACCTCTAGGTTTGCGTGTGTGTGTGGAGGTGCATGACTGCGAGTTCATGTGTAAGAGTGTGTATGTGTGTGTCTGTGTCGTGGTGGGTATCCGGGTTCTGGGGAGGTCTACCTATATATATGATCATGCGTGTGACTGTGGACCTCTAGGTTTGCATGTGTGTGTGGAGGTGCATGTCTGTGCGAGTTCATGTGTGTGGTGTGTGTGTTTGTGTGTGTCTGTGTCGGGGCGGGTATCCGGGGTCTGGGGAGATCTACCTATATATATGATCGTGCACGTGACTGTGGACCTCTAGGTTTGCGTGTGTGTGTGGAAGTGCTTAACTGCGAGTTCTTGAGTAAGAGTGTGGGTGTGTGTGTGTGTGTCTGTGTCGGGGTGGGTATCCATGGGTCTGGGGAGGTTTACCTATATATATGATCGTGCATGTGACTGTGGACCTCTAAGATTGCGTGTGTGTGTGTGTGTGGAGGTGCATGACTGCGAGTTCATGTGTGAGTGTGTGTACCTGTGTGTGTGGGTTTGTGTGTGTGTCAGGGTTGGTATCGGGAGTCTGGGGAGATCCACCTATATATATGATCATGCGTGTGACTGTGGACCTCTAGGTTTGCGTGTGTGTGTGGAGGTGCATGACTGCGAGTTCATGTGTGAGTGTGTGTGTCGGGGTGGGTATCCCGGGGTCTGGGGAGGTCTACCTATATATATGATTATGCGTGTGACTGTGGACCTCTAGGTTTGCGTTTGTGTGTGGAGGTGCATGACTGAGAGTTCATGTGTGAGTGTGGGTGGGTGTGTTTGTGTGTGTATGTGTGTGTCGGGGTCTGGGGAGGTGTACCTGTATATATGATCATGCGTGTGACTGTGGACTTCTAGGCTTGTGTATGTGTGTGGAGGTGCATGACTGCGAGTTCATGTGTGAGTGTGTGTGTGTGTGTCTGTGTGTGACGGGTGGGTATCCCGGGGTCTGGGAAGGTCTACCTATATTTATATATATATACATATATATATATATATATATGATCATGCATGTGACGGTGGAACGCTAGGGTTTGCGTGTGTGTGTGTGGAGGTGCATGACTGCAAGTTCATGTGTGAGTGTCTGTGTCTGTGTGTGTGTGTGTGTGTCAGGGTGGGTATCCGGGGAGATCTACCTATATATATGATCATGCTTTTGTCTGTGGACCTCTAGGTTTGTGTGTGTGTGTGTGTGGAGGTGCATGACTGCGAGTTCACGTGTGAGTGTGTGTGTGTGTCGAGGTGGGTATCTGGGGAAGTCTATATATATATATATATATATACATATATATATATATATACATAGGTTTGCGTGTGTGTGGAGGTGCATGACTGCGATTTTATGTGTGTGTGTGTGTGTGTGTCTGTGTCAGGGTGGGTATCCCGGGGTCTGGGGAGGTGTACCTATATATATGATCATGCATGTGACTGTGGACCTCTAGGTTTGCGTGTGTGTGTGGAGGTGCATGACTGTGTGAGTTCATGTGTGTGTGTGTGTGTGTGTGTGTCTGTCTGTCTGTCTGTGTCAGGGTGGGTATCCTGGGGTCTGGGAAGTGTACCTATATATATGATCATGCATGTCACTGTGAACCTCCAGGTTTGCGTGTGTGTGTGTGTGTGTGGAGGTGCATGACTGCGATTTTATGTGGGTGTGTGTGTGTCTGTGTCTGTGTCGGGGTGGGTATCCCGGGGTCTGGAAAGGTCAACCTATTTATATATATGATCATGCACGTGACTGTGGACCTCTAGGTTTGCATGTGTGTGTGGCGGTGCATGACTGCGAGTTCATGTGTAAGTGTGTTTGTGTCGGGGTGGGTATCCCGGGGTCTGGGGAGGTCTACCTATATATATGATCATGCGTGTGACTGTGGATCTTTAGGTTTGCGTGTGTGTGTGGAGGTGCATGATTGTGAGTTCATGTGTGAGTGTGTGTGTGTGTGTGTGTCGGGGTGAGTATCCTGGGGTCTGGGGAGGTGTACCTATATATATGATCATGCGTGTGACTGTGGACCTCTAGGTTTGCGTGTGTGTGTGGAGGTGCATGACTGCGAGTTCATGTGTGAGTGTGTGTGTGTGTGTGTCTTTGTGTGTCGGGTGGGTATCCCGGGGTCTGGGTAGGTCTACCTATATATATATATCTATATATATATATATATGATCATGCGTGTGACTGTGGACCTCTAGGTTTGCGTGTGTGTGTGGAGGTGCATGACTGTGTGAGTTCATGTGTGTGTGTGTGTGTGTGTGTGTCTGTCTGTCTGTCTGTGTCAGGGTGGGTATCCTGGGGTCTGGGAAGTGTACCTATATATATGATCATGCATGTCACTGTGAACCTCCAGGTTTGCGTGTGTGTGTGTGTGTGTGTGGAGGTGCATGACTGCGATTTTATGTGGGTGTGTGTGTGTCTGTGTCTGTGTCGGGGTGGGTATCCCGGGGTCTGGAAAGGTCAACCTATTTATATATATGATCATGCACGTGACTGTGGACCTCTAGGTTTGCATGTGTGTGTGGCGGTGCATGACTGCGAGTTCATGTGTAAGTGTGTTTGTGTCGGGGTGGGTATCCCGGGGTCTGGGGAGGTCTACCTATATATATGATCATGCGTGTGACTGTGGATCTTTAGGTTTGCGTGTGTGTGTGGAGGTGCATGATTGTGAGTTCATGTGTGAGTGTGTGTGTGTGTGTGTGTCGGGGTGAGTATCCTGGGGTCTGGGGAGGTGTACCTATATATATGATCATGCGTGTGACTGTGGACCTCTAGGTTTGCGTGTGTGTGTGGAGGTGCATGACTGCGAGTTCATGTGTGAGTGTGTGTGTGTGTGTGTCTGTATGTGTCGGGTGGGTATCCTGGGGTCTGGGAAGGTATACCTATTATATATATATATATATATATATATATATATATATATATATATGTATATATATATATATATATATATATATATATATATATATATATATATATGATCATGCGTGTGACTGTGGACCTCTAGGGTTTGCGTGTGTGTGTGTGTGTGGAGGTGCATGACTCCGAGTTCATGTGTGAGTGTCTGTGTCTGTGTGGAGGTGCATGACTGCGAGTTCACGTGTCAGTGTGTGTGTGTGTGTGTGTGTCGGAGTGGGTATCTGGGTCTGGGGAGGTCTACCTATATATATGATCATGTGTGTGACTGTGGACCTCTAGGTTTGCGTGTGTGTGTGGAGGGGTGTGTGTGTGTGTGTGTGTGTGTGTGTGCGTGCGTGCGTGTGTGTGTGTGTGTGTGTGTGTGTGGGCGTGTTTGCGTGTGCGTGTGTCAGGGTGGGTATCCCGGGGTCTGGGGAGGTCTACCTATAAATATGATCATGCGTGTGACTGTGGACCTCTAGGTTTGCGTGTGTGTGTGTGGAGGTGCATGACTGTGAGTTCGTGTGTGTGTGTGTCTGTCTGTCTGTTTGTGTCGGGGCGGGTATCCCGGGGTCTGGGGAGGTGTACCTATATATATATGATCGTGCACATGACTGTGGACCTCTAGGTTTGCGTGTGTGTGTGGAGGTGCATGACTGTGTGAGTTCATGTGTGTGTGTGTGTGTGTGTCTGTGTCAGGGTGGGTATCCAGGGTCTGGGGAGGTCTACCTATATATATGATCATGCATGTGACTGTGGACCTCTAGGTTTGCGTGTGTGTGTGGAGGTGATTTACTCCGAGTTCATGTATGAGCGTGTGTGTGTGTGTGTCTGTCTGTGTCGGGGTGGGTATCCGGTGTCTGGGGAGATCTACCTATATATATGATCATGCATGTGACTGTGGACATCTAGGTTTGCGTGTGTGTGTGGAGGTGCATGAATGTGCGAGTTCATGTGTGTTTGTGTGTGTGTGTGTGTGTGTGTGTCTGTGTCGGGGTGGGTATCCGGGTTTGGGGAGACCAACCTATATATATGATTGTGCAAGTGACTGTGGACCTCTAGCTTTGCGTGTGTGTGTGTGGGGGTGCATGACTGCGAGTTCATGTGTGAGTGTGTGTGTCTGTGTGTGTCGGGGTGCGTATCCTGGGGTCTGGGAAGGTCTACCTATGTATATATATATATGATCATGCGTGTGACTGTGGACCTCTAGGTTTGTGTGTGTGTGTGTGGAGGTGCATGACAGCGAGTTCTTGTGTGAGGGTGTGTGTCTGTGTGTGTCAGGGTGGGTATCCGGGGTCTGGGGAGATCTACCTATATATATGAGCATGCGTGTGACTGTGGACCTCTAGGTTTGTGTGTGTGTGTGTGGAGGTGCATGACTGCGAGTTCACGTGTGAGTGTGTGTGTGTCTGTGTGTGTGTGTGTGTGTGTCGAGGTGGGTATCCGGGGTCTGGGGAAGTCTACCTATATATGTATATATACATATAGGTTTGCGTGTGTGTGGAGGTGCATGACTGCGATTTTATATGTGTGTGTGTGTGTGTGTGTGTGTGTGTCTGTGTCGGGGTGGGAATCCCAGTGTCTGGGGAGGTGTACCTCTATATATGATCATGCATGTGACTATGGACCTCTAGGTTTGCGTGTGTGTGTGGAGGTGCATGACTGGGTGAGTTCATGTGTGTGTGTGTGTGTCTGTGTTGGGGTGGGTATCCCGGGGTCTGGGGAGGTCTACCTATTTATATATATGATCGTGCACGTGACTGTGGATCTCTAGGTTTGCATGTGTGTGTGGCGGTGCATGACTGCGAGTTCATGTGTGAGTGTGTGTGTGTCAGGGTGGGTATCCCGGGGTCTGGGGAGGTCTACCTATATATATGATCATGCGTGAGACTGTGAATCTTTAGGTTTGCGTGTGTGTGTGGAGGTGCATGACTGCGAGTTCATGTGTGAGTGTGTGTGTGTGTGTGTGTGTGTCGGGGTGGGTATCCTGGGGTCTGGGGAGGTCTACCTATAAATATGATCATGCGTGTGACTGTGGACCTCTAGGTTTGCGTGTGTGTGTGTGGAGGTGCATGACTGTGAGATCGTGTGTGTGTGTGTCTGTCTGTCTGTTTGTGTCACGGCGGGTATCCCGGGGTCTGGGGAGGTGTACCTATATATATATGATCGTGCACATGACTGTGGACCTCTTGGTTTGCGTGTGTGTGTGGAGGTGCATGACTGTGCGAGTTCATGTGTGTGTGTGTGTGTGTGTGTGTGTGTGTGTGTGTGTGTGTGTGTCTGTGTCGGGGTGGGTATCCGGGTTTGGGGAGATCAACCTATATATATGATTGTGCACGTGACTGTGGACCTCTAGCTTTGCGTGTGTGTGTGGGGGGGTGCATGACTGCGAGTTCATGTGTGAGTGTCTGTGTCTGTGTGTGTCGGGGTGCGTATCCTGGGGTCTGGGAAGGTCTACCTATGTATATATATATATGATCATGCGTGTGACTGTGGACCTCTAGGTTTGTGTGTGTGTGTGGAGGTGCATGACTGCGAGTTCACGTGTGAGTGTGTGTGTGTCTGTGTGTGTGTGTGTCGAGGTGGGTATCCGGGGTCTGGGGAAGTCTACCTATATATGTATATATACATATAGGTTTGCGTGTGTGTGGAGGTGCATGACTGCGATTTTATATGTGTGTGTGTGTGCGTGTGTGTGTCTGTGTCGGGGTAGGAATCCCAGGGTCTGGGGAGGTGTACCTCTATATATGATCATGCATGTGACTATGGACCTCTAGAATTGCGTGTGTGTGTGGAGGTGCATGACTGGGTGAGTTCATGTGTGTGTGTGTGTGTCTGTGTTGGGGTGGGTATCCCGGGGTCTGGGGAGGTCTACCTATTTTTATATATGATCGTGCACGTGACTGTGGATCTCTAGGTTTGCATGTGTGTGTGGCGGTGCATGACTGCGAGTACATGTGTGAGTGTGTGTGTGTCGGGGTGGGTATCCCGGGGTCTGGGGAGGTCTACCTATATATATGATCATGCGTGAGACTGTGAATCTTTAGGTTTGCGTGTGTGTGTGGAGGTGCATGACTGCGAGTTCATGTGTGAGTGTGTGTGTGTGTGTGTGTGTGTCGGGGTGGGTATCCTGGGGCCTGGGGAGGTCTACCTATAAATATGATCATGCGTGTGACTGTGGACCTCTAGGTTTGCGTGTGTGTGTGTGTGGAGGTGCATGACTGTGAGTTCGTGTGTGTGTGTCAGTCTGTCTGTTTGTGTCGGGGCGGGTATCCCGGGGTCTGGGGAGGTGTACCTATATATATATGATCGTGCACATGACTGTGGACCTCTAGGTTTGCGTGTGTGTGTGGAGGTGCATGACTGTGTGAGTCCATGTGTGTTTGTGTGTGTGTGTGTGTGTGTGTGTCTGTGTCAGGGTGGGTATCCAGGGTCTGGGGAGGTCTACCTATATATATGATCATGCATGTGACTGTGGACCTCTAGGTTTGCGTGTGTGTGTGGAGGTGCTTTACTGCGAGTTCATGCATGAGCGTGTGTTTGTGTGTCTGTCTGTGTCAGGGTGGGTATCCGGGGTCTGGGGAGATCTACCTATATATATGATCATGCATGTGACTGTGGACATCTAGGTTTGCGTGTGTGTGTGGAGGTGCATGAATGTGCGAGTTCATGTGTGAGTGTGTGTGTCTGTGTGTGTCGGGGTGCGTATCCTGGGGTCTGGGAAGGTCTACCTATGTATATATATATATGATCATGCGTGTGAATGTGGACCTCTAGGTTTGTGTGTGTGTGTGTGGAGGTGCATGACAGCGAGTTCTTGTGTGAGGGTGTGTGAGGGTGTGTGTCTGTGTGTGTCAGGGTGGGTATCCGGGGTCTGGGGAGATCTACCTATATATATGAGCATGCGTGTGACTGTGGACCTCTAGGTTTGTGTGTGTGTGTGTGGAGGTGCATGACTGCGAGTTCACGTGTGAGTGTGTGTGTGTCTGTGTGTGTGTCGAGGTGGGTATCCGGGGTCTGGGGAAGTCTACCTATATATGTATATATACATACAGGTTTGCGTGTGTGTGGAGGTGCATGACTGCGATTTTATATGTGTGTGTGTGTGTGTGTGTGTTTGTGTGTGTGTGTCTGTGTCGGGGTGGGTATCCAGGGTCTGGGGAGATCTACCTCTATATATGATCATGCATGTGACTATGGACCTCTAGGTTTGCGTGTGTGTGTGGAGGTGCATGACTGGGTGAGTTCATGTGTGTGTGTGTGTGTGTGTGTGTCTGTGTCGGGGTGGGTATCCCGGGGTCTGGGGAGGTCTACCTATTTATATATATGATTGTGCACGTGACTGTGGATCTCTAGGTTTGCATGTGTGTGTGGCGGTGCATGACTGCGAGTTCATGTGTGAGTGTGTGTGTGTCGGGGTGGGTATCCCGGGGAATGGGGAGGTCTACCTATATATATGATCATGCGTGAGACTGTGAATCTTTAGGTTTGCGTGTGTGTGTGGAGGTGCATGACTGCGAGTTCATGTGTGAGTGTGTGTGTGTGTGTGTGTGTATGTCAGGGTGGGTATCCTGGGGTCTGGGGAGGTGTACCTATATATATGATCATGCGTGTGACTGTGGACCTCTAGGTTTGCGTGTGTGTGTGGAGGTGCATGACTGTGTGAGTTCATGTGTGTGTGTGTGTGTCTGTGTCAGGGTGGGTATCCTGGAGTCTGGGGAGGTGTACCTATATATATGATCATGCATGTCACTGTGGACCTCTAGGTTTGCGTGTGTGTGTGGAGGTGCATGATTGGGGGAGTTCATGTGTGTGTGTGTGTGTGTGTGTGTGTGTGTCTGTGTCGGGGTGGGTATCCCGGGGTCTGGGGAAGTCTACCTATTTATATATATATGATCGTGCATGTGACTGTGGACCTCTAGGGTTTGCGTGTGTGTGTGTAGAGGTGCATGACTGCAAGTTCTTGTGTAAGAGTGTGGGTGTGTGTTTGTGTGTCTGTGTTGGGGCAGGTATCCGGGGTCTGGGGAGATCTACCTATATATATGATTGTGCACGTGACTGTGGACCTCTAGGTTTGCGTGTGTGTGTGTGGAAGTGCATGACTGCGAGTTCTTGTGTAAGAGTGTGGGTGTGTGTGTGTGTTTGTGTGTCTGTGTCGGGGTGGGTATCCAGGGGTCTGGGGAGGTCTACCTATATATATGATCATGCGTGTGACTGTGGACCTCTAGGGTTTGCGTGTGTGTGTGTAGAGGTGCATGACTGCGAGTTCTTGTGTAAGAGTGTGAGTGTGTGTTTGTGTGTCTGTGTTGGGGCAGGTATCCGGGGTCTGGGGAGATCTACCTATATATATGATCGTGCACGTGACTGTGGACCTCTAGGTTTGCGTGTGTGTGTGTGGAAGTGCATGACTGCGAGTTCTTGTGTAAGAGTGTGGGTGTGTGTGTGTGTTTGTGTGTCTGTGTCGGGGTGGGTATCCAGGGGTCTGGGGAGGTCTACTTATATATATGATCATGCGTGTGACTGTGTACCTCTAGGTTTGCGTGTTTGTGTGGAGGTGCATGACTGGGTGAGTTCATGTGTGTGTGTGTGTGTGTGTGTGTCTGTGTCTGTGTCTGTGTCTGTGTGTCTGTGTCAGGGTGGGTATCCCGGGTTCTGGGGAGGTGTACCTCTATATATGATCATGCATGTGACTGTGGACCTCTAGGTTTGCGTGTGTGTGTGGAGGTGCATGACTGGGTGAGTTCATGTGTGTGTGTGTGTGTGTGTGTGTGTGTGTGTGTGTGTGTGTGTCTGTGTCGGGGTGGGTATCCCGGGGTCTGGGGAGGTCTACCTATTTATATATATGATCGTGCATGTGACTGTGGATCTCTAGGTTTGCATGTGTGTGTGGCGGTGCATGACTGCGAGTTCTTGTGTAAGAGTGTGGGTGTGTGTGTGTGTTTGTGTGTCTGTGTCGGGGTGGGTATCCAGGGGTCTGGGGAGGTCTACCTATATATATGATCGTGCATGTGACTGTGGAACTCTAGGTTTGCGTGTGTGTGTGGAGGTGCATGACTGTGAGTTCATGTGTGAGTGTGTGTATCTGTGTGTGTGTGTTTGTGTGTGTGTCAGGGTTGGTATCAGGGGTCTGGGGAGATCTACCTATATATATGATCATGCGTGTGACTGTGTACCTCTAGGTTTGCGTGTTTGTGTGGAGGTGCATGACTGGGTGAGTTCATGTGTGTGTGTGTGTCTGTGTCTGTGTGTCTGTGTCAGGGTGGGTATCCCGGGTTCTGGGGAGGTGTACCTCTATATATGATCATGCATGTGACTATGGACCTCTAGGTTTGCGTGTGTGTGTGGAGGTGCATGACTGGGTGAGTTCATGTGTGTGTGTGTGTGTGTGTGTGTGTCTGTGTCGGGGTGGGTATCCCGGGTCTGGGGAGGTCTACCTATTTATATATATGATTGTGCATGTGACTGTGGATCTCTAGGTTTGCATGTGTTTGTGGCGGTGCATGACTGCGAGTTCATGTGTAAGTGTGTTTGTGTCGGGGTGGGTATCCCGGGGTCTGGGGAGGTCTACCTATATATATGATCATGCGTGTGACTGTGGATCTTTAGGTTTGCGTGTGTGTGTGGAGGTGCATGATTGTGAGTTCATGTGTGAGTGTGTGTGTGTGTGTGTGTCGGGGTGAGTATCCTGGGGTCTGGGGAGGTGTACCTATATATATGATCATGCGTGTGACTGTGGACCTCTAGGTTTGCGTGTGTGTGTGGAGGTGCATGACTGCGAGTTCATGTGTGAGTGTGTGTGTGTGTGTGTCTTTGTGTGTCGGGTGGGTATCCCGGGGTCTGGGTAGGTCTACCTATATATATATATCTATATATATATATATATGATCATGCGTGTGACTGCGGACCTCTAGGTTTGCGTGTGTGTGTGGAGGTGCATGACTGCGAGTTCATGTGTGAGTGTGTGTGTCTGTGTGTGTGTGTGTCTGTGTCGGGGTGGGTATCCGGGTTCTGGAAAGGTCTACCTATATATATGATCATGCGTGTGACTGTGGACCTCTAGGTTTGCGTGTGTGTGTGGAGGTGCATGACTGTGCGAGTTCATGTGTGTGGTGTGTGTGTGTGTGTGTGTGTGTGTGTGTGTGTCTGTGTTGGGGCGGGTATCCGGGATCTGGGGAGATTTACCTATATATATGATCGTGCATGTGACTGTGGACCTCTAGGTTTGCGTGTGTGTGTGTGGAGGTGCATGACTGCGAGTTCATGTGTGGGTGTGTGTATCTGTGTGTGTGTGTTTGTGTGTGTGTCAGGGTTGGTATCAGGGGTCTGGGGAGATCTACCTATATATATGATCATGCGTGTGACTCTGGACCTCTAGGTTTGCGTGTGTGTGTGGAGGTGAATGACTGGGTGAGTTCATGTGTGTGTGTGTCTGTGTCTGTGTCTGTGTGTCTGTGTCAGGGTGGGTATCCCGGGGTCTGGGGAGGTGTACCTATATATATGATCATGCATGTGACTGTGGACCTCTAGGTTTGCGTGTGTGTGTGGAGGTGCATGACTGTGTGAGTTCATGTGTTTGTGTGTGTGTGTGTTTGTGTGTCTGTGTCTGTGTCGGGGTGGGTATCCTGTGGTCTGGGGAGGTGTACCTATATATATGATCATGCATGTGACTGTGGACCTCTAGGTTTGCGTGTGTGTGTGGTGGTGCATGACTGTGTGAGTTCGTGTGTGTGTGTGTGTGTGTGTGTGTGTGTGTGTATGTGTGTGTGTCTGTGTCAGGGTGGGTATCCTGGGGTCTGGGGAGGTGTACCTATATATATGATCATGCATGTCACTGTGGACCTCTAGGTTTGCGTGTGTGAGTGGAGGTGCATGACTGCGAGTTCATGTGTGAGTGTGTGTGTGTGTGTGTGTGTGTGTGGGTCTGTATGTGTCGGGTGGGTATCCCGGGGTCTGGGGAGGTCTACCTATTTATATATATGATCATGCATGTGACTGTGGACCTCTAGATTTGCATTTGTGTGTGGTGGTGCATGACTGCGAGTTCGTGTGTGTGTGTGTGTGTGTGTGTGTGTGTGTGTGTCTGTCTGCATGTGTCGGGTGGGTATCCCGGGGTCTGGGAAAGTATACCTATATATATATATATATATATATATATATATATATGATCATGCGTGTGACTGTTTACCTCTAGGGTTTGCGTGTGTGTGTGTAGAGGTGCATGACTCTGAGTTTATGTGTGAGTGTCTGTGTCTGTGTGTGTGTGGAGGTGCATGACTGCGAGTTCACGTGTGAGTGTGTGTGTGTGCGTGTGTGTCGGGGTGGGTATCCGGGGTCTGGGAAGAGTACCTATATATATGATCATGCATGTGACTGTGGACCTCTAGGTTTGCGTGTGTGTGTGGAGGTGCATGACTGTGCAAGTTCATGTGTGTGGTGTGTGTGTGTGTGTCGGGTTGGGTATCCGGGTTCTGGGAAGGTCTACCTATATATATGATCATGCGTGTGACTGTGGACCTCTAGGTTTGCGTGTGTGTGTGGAGGTGCATGACTGTGCGAGTTCATGTGTTTGTGTGTGTGTGTGTGTGTGTGTCTGTGTCGGGGTGGGTATCCAGGGGTCTGGGGAGGTCTACCTATATATATGATCGTGCATGTGACTGTGGACCTCTAGGTTTGCGTGTGTGTGTGGAGGTGCATGACTGCGAGTTCATGTGTGAGTGTGTGTATTTGTGTGTGTGTGTTTGTGTGTGTGTCAGGGATGGTATCAGGGGTCTGGGGAGGTCTACCTATATATATGATCGTGCACGTGACTGTGGACCTCTAGGTTTGTGTGTGTGTGTGGAAGTGCATGACTGCGAGTTCTTGTGTGTGTGTGTGTGTGTCTGTGTCTGTGTCGGGGTGGGTATCCAGGGGTCTGGGGAGGTCTACCTATATATATGATCGTGCATGTGACTGTGGACCTCTAGGTTTGCGTGTGTGTGTGGAGGTGCATGACTGCGAGTTCATGTGTGAGTGTGTGTATTTGTGTGTGTGTGTTTGTGTGTGTGTCAGGGATGGTATCAGGGGTCTGGGGAGGTCTACCTATATATATGATCGTGCACGTGACTGTGGACCTCTAGGTTTGTGTGTGTGTGTGGAAGTGCATGACTGCGAGTTCTTGTGTGTGTGTGTGTGTGTCTGTGTCTGTGTGTCTGTGTCAGGGTGGGTATCCCGGGGTCTGGGGAGGTGTACCTATATATATGATCATGCATGTGACTGTGGACTTCTAGGTTTGCGTTTGTGTGTTGAGGTGCATGACTGTGTGAGTTCATGTGTGTGTGTGTGTGTGTGTGTGTGTGTGTCTGTGTCGGGGTGGGTATCCTGGGGTCTGGGGAAGTGTACCTATATATATGATCATGCATGTGACTGTGGACCTCTAGGTTTGCGTGTGTGTGTGGAGGTGCATGACTGTGTGAGTTCATGTGTGTGTGTGTGTGTGTGTGGGTGTCTGTGTCGGGGTGGGTATCCTGGGGTCTGGGGAGGTGTACCTATTTATATATATATATGATCCTGCGTGTGACTGCGGACCTCTAGGTTTGCGTGTGTGTGTGGAGGTGCATGACTGCGAGTTCATGTGTGAGTGTGTGTGTCTGTGTGTGTTTGTTTGTGTCAGTGTGGGTATCCGGGGTCTGGGGAGCTCTACCTATATATATGATCATGCGTGTGACTGTGGACCTCTAGGTTTGTGTGTGTGTGTGTGGAGGTGCATGACTGTGAGTTCATGTGTGAGTGTGTGTGTCTCTGTGTGTGTGTGTGTGTGTGTGTGTGTGTGTGTGTGTGTGTGTGTGTGTGTGTGTCGGGGTGGGTATCCAGGGTCTGGGGAGTTCTACCTACATATATGATCATGTGTGTGACTGTGGACTTCTAGGTTTGTGTGTGTGTGTGTGGAGGTGCATGACTGCGAGTTCATGTGTGTGTGTGTCTGTGTCTGTGTCGGGGTGGCTATCCCGGGGTATGGGGAGGAGTACCTATATATATGATCATGCATGTGACTGTGGACCTCTAGGTTTGCGTGTGTGTGTGGAGGTGCATGACTGCGAGTTCATGTGTAAGAGTGTATGTGTGTGTGTCTGTGTCGGGGTGGGTATCCGGGTTCTGGGGAGGTCTACCTATATATATGATCATGCGTGTGACTGTGGACCTCTAGGTTTGCATGTGTGTGTGGAGGTGCATAACTGTGCGAGTTCATGTGTGTGGTGTGTGTGTGTGTGTGTGTGTGTGTGTGTGTGTGTGTCTGTGTAGGGGTGGGTATCCAGGGGTTTGGGGAGGTCTACCTATATATATGATCGTGCATGTGACTGTGGACCTCTAGGTTTGCGTGTGTGTGTGTGGAGGTGCATGACTGCGAGTTCATGTGTGAGTGTGTGTATCTGTGTGTGTGTGTTTGTGTGTGTGTCAGGGTTGGTATCAGGGGTCTGGGGAGATCTACCTATATATATGATCATGCGTGTGACTGTGGACCTCTAGGTTTGTGTGCGTGTGTCGAGGTGCATGACTGGGTTAGTTCGTGCGTGTGTGTGTGTGTGTGTGTCTGTGTCTGTGTGTCTGTGTCAGGGTGGGTATCCCGGGGTCTGGGGAGGTGTACCTATATATATGATCATGCATGTGACTGTGGACCTCTAGGTTTGCGTGTGTGTGTGGAGGTGCATGACTGTGTGAGTTCATGTGTGTGTGTGTGTGTGTGTGTCTGTGTTGGGGTGGGTATCCTGGGGTCTGGGGAGGTGTACCTATATATATGATCATGCATGTGACTGTGGACCTCTAGGTTTGCGTGTGTGTGTGGAGGTGCATGACTGTGTGAGTTCATGTGTGTGTTTGTGTCTGTGTTGGGGTGGGTATCCTGGGGTCTGGGGAGGTGTACCTATATATATGATCATGCATGTGACTGTGGACCTCTAGGTTTGCGTGTGTGTGTGGAGGTGCATGACTGCGAGTTCATGTGTAAGTGTGTGGCACCTTATACTGTGTGCAGAAGCGGGGATCTGTGTGCTTGTGCAGGAAGAGAGCCAGGCCGCGGCCCTTTCTTTTTTCGCCACACCTCATGTGTACACACGCTCCTGTACCCGCAGCTCAATGCCCGCCCTGTGCTGCGCGTCTGGCCCGTGTGTGTTTGGAATGTGGCGGCCGCGCCAGTGCATGGCGCGCTTCCTTAGGCCTCTTGGAATCGTGCATATTTAATCGACGTTTCATCGAGTCGGCGTGTTTGCCTTCCTGTGCTGCCCTGGCACTGCAGATCCGGGACTTTCAGGATGCCAAGAGCAGACAAATGCACATTCATACCGCTGCAGCTGACCAGGGCACCCATCCAAACCGACCATCCCAAGGCAAGACTGCCTGCCTCTGCAGAGTGGCCACACTCTGGGCACAGCCGTCCCCTCTGTCCAAGCCTCAGAAAGCCCGCGTAGCTGGACAGACACAGAGGGTGCTGGTGGGAGCGCCATTAATCAGACCGATTGCGATCCAACCGCCGCAGCACTCGCTGGTTGCATCCTGATTGGCTGTAACCAGGCAACGACTGGGCACCAGAGGATGGGGGCAGTGGCTCGCATGCTTTGCAGTTTGCAATTGCCGCTGAGAGAGTTGGCAAACCCCGTTTCAGTCTGCGCTTGGGCACGCTGTTTTGGGTTACATGGGCAGTAATTTGCGATTTCGAAAAGAGATTTCATCGTGCGTGCACCTGCGGGGGAGCGCAGCAAATGCCACACCTGCCTCATTCCTAGTCAATAAGCAGTGGGAGCAGCGAAGTGTTCCATGCACAAGGCAGCCGTGCGCAGTATACACCCCAGCGACATATGCACTCAGCCATACAGGCCCAGGGCTTCCATTCAGTGAGTACCATGGCAGTGCTGAGACACAAGCACTGGCAACGCCCATAGGTCTGGCTCTCTGAAGTGTCAAGCTCCTGCTGTGGCGAATGCAAAGCGAACATTGCAGGGCTTGAAATTAAGATTCGATGAGCAGGGGCTAAAACCAGCGCCAGGGTGACAGGCATCACCCTGGATGACGGGCATCACACTGTAGGTAGGGGCTAAAACCAGCGCCTGGGTGAGAGGCATCACCCTGTAGGTAGGGGCTAAAACCAGCACCTGGGTGACTGGCATCACCCTGGGTGACGGGCATCACCCTGTAGGTAGGGGCTAAAACCAGCACCTGGGTGACGGGCATCACCCTGGGTGACGGGCATCACCCTGTAGGCAGGAGCTAAAAACAGCACCTGGGTGACAGGCCTCACCCTGCGTGACAGGCATCACCCTGTAGGTAGGGGCTAAAACCAGCACCTGGGTTACTGGCATCACCCTGGGTGACGAGCATCACCCTGTAGGTAGGGGCTAAAACCAGCGCCTAGGTGACAGGCATCACCTTGTAGGTAGGGGCTAAAACCGGCACCTGAGTGACTGGCAGCACCCTGTAGGTATGGGCTAAAACAGTGCCTGGGTGACAGGCATCACCCTGTAGGTAGAAGATTAAACCAGCGCCTGGGTGGCTGGCATCACCCTGTAGATAGGGGCTAAAACCAGTGCCTGGGTGACAGGCATCACCCTGTAGGTAGGGGCTAAAACCAGCACCTTGGAGACAGGCATCACCCGGTAGGTAGGGGCTAAAACCAGTGCCTGGGTGACAGGCATCATCACCCTGTAGGTAGGGGCTAAAACCAGTGCCTGGGTGACAGGCATCATCATCCTGAAGGCAGGAGCTAAAACCAGTGCCTGGGGGACAGGCATCACCCTGTAGGTAGGGCTAAAACCAGCGCCTGGGTGACGGACATCACCCTGTAGGTAGGGGCTAAAACCAGCGCCTGGGTGGCAGACATCACCCTGTAGGTAGGGGCTAAAACCAGTGCCTGGGTGATGGGCATCACCCTGTAGGTAGGGGCTAAAACCAGCGCCTGGGTGGCAGACATCACCCTGTAAGTAGGGGCTAAAACCAGTGCCTGGGTGGCGGCCATCACCCTGTAGGTAGGGGCTAAAACCAGTGCCTGGGTGACTGGCATCACACTGAAGGCAGGAGCTAAAACCAGTGCCTGGGTGACGGGCATCACCCTGTAGGTAGAGTCTAAAACCGGCACCTGAGTGACTGGCAGCACCCTGTAGGTAGGGGCTAAAACCTGCGCCTGGGTGACAGGCATCACCCTGAAGGCAGGAGCTAAAACCAGCGCCTGGGTGACTGTCATTACCCTGTAGGTAGGGTCTAAAACCAGTGCCTGGGTGGCAGACACCAACCTGCAGGTAAGGGCAAAACCAGTGCCTGGGTGACGGACATCACCCTGTAGGTAGGGGCAAAACCAGCGCATGGGTGACGGACATCACCCTCTAGGTGGGGGCTAAAACCAGCGCCTGGGTGACGGGCATCACCCTGTAGGTAGGGGCTAAAACCAGCGCCTGGGTGATGGGCATCACCCTGTAGGTATGGGCTAAAACCAGCACCTGGGTGACGGGCATCACCCTGTAGGTAGGGGCTAAAACCAGTGACTGGGTGACAGACACCCTGTAGGTAGGGGCTAAAACCTGCACCTGGGTGACAGGCATCACCCTGTAGGTATGGGCTAAAACCAGCGCCTGGGTGATGGATATCACCCTGTAGGTAGGGGCAAAACCAACACCTGGGTGACAGGCATCACCCTGTAGGTATGGGCTAAAACCAGCGCCTGGGTGACGGACATCACCCTGTAGGTAGGGGCTAAAACCAGCACCTTGGTGACAGGCATCACCCGGTAGGTAGGGTCTAAAACCAGTGCCTGGGTGACAGGCATTATCACACGGTAGGTAGGGGATAAAACCAGTGCCTGGGTGACGGGCATCACCCTGTAGGTAGGGACTAAAACCAGCGCCTTGGTGACGGACATCACCCTGTAGGTAGGGCTAAAACCAGCGCCTGGGTGACGGACATCACCCTGTAGGTAGGGGCTAAAAACCAGCACCTTGGTGACAGGCATCTCCCGGTAGGTAGAGGCTAAAACCAGTGCCTGGGTGACAGGCATCATCACCCTGAAGGCAGGAGCTAAAACCAGTGCCTGGGTGATGGGCATCACCCTGTAGTTAGGGGCTAAAACCAATGCCTGGGTAACGGGCATCACCCTGTAGGTATGGGCTAAAACCAGTGTCTGGGTGACGGACATCACCCTGTAGGTAGGGGCTAAAACCAGTGCCTGAGTGACGGACATCACCCTGTAGGTAGAGGCTAAAACCAGTGCCTGGGTGACAGGCATCATCACCCTGTAGGTAGGGGCTAAAACCAGTGCCTGAGTGACAGGCATCATCACCCTGAAGGCAGGAGCTAAAACCAGTGCCTGGGTGACGGACATCACCCTGTGGGTAGGGCTAAAACCAGCGCCTGGGTGACGGACATCACCCTGTAGGTAGGGCTAAAACCAGCACCTGGGTGACGGACATCACCCTGTAGGTAGTGGCTAAAACCAGCACCTTGGTGACAGGCATCACCCTGTAGGTAGGGGCTAAAACGAAGCACCTTGGTGACAGGCATCACCCGGTAGGTAGGGGCTAAAACCAGCACCTGGGTGACGGGCATCACCCTGTAGGTAGGGGCTAAAACCAGTGCCTGGGTGACAGGCATCATCACCCTGAAGGCAGGAGCTAAAACCAGTGCCTGGCTGACAGGCATCATCACCCTGAAGGCAGGAGCTAAAACCAGTGCCTGGGTGACAGGCATTACCCTGTAGGTAGGGCTAAAACCAGCACCTGGGTGACGGACATCACCCTGTAGGTAGGGCTAAAACCAGCACCTGGGTGACGGACATCACCCTGTAGTTAGTGGCTAAAACCAGCACCTGGGTGATGGACATCACCCTGTAGGTAAGGGCTAAAACCACCGCCTGGGTGACGGAATCACCCTGTAGGTAGGGGCTAAAACCAGTGCCTGGGTGATGGGCATCACCCTGTAGGTAGGGGCTAAAACCAGCGCCTGGGTGGCAGACATCACCCTGTAAGTAGGGGCTAAAACCAGTGCCTGGGTGGCGGCCATCACCCTGTAGGTAGGGGCTAAAACCAGTGCCTGGGTGACTGGCATCACACTGAAGGCAGGAGCTAAAACCAGTGCCTGGGTGACGGGCATCACCCTGTAGGTAGAGTCTAAAACCGGCACCTGAGTGACTGGCAGCACCCTGTAGGTAGGGGCTAAAACCTGCGCCTGGGTGACAGGCATCACCCTGAAGGCAGGAGCTAAAACCAGCGCCTGGGTGACTGTCATTACCCTGTAGGTAGGGTCTAAAACCAGTGCCTGGGTGGCAGACACCAACCTGCAGGTAAGGGCAAAACCAGTGCCTGGGTGACGGACATCACCCTGTAGGTAGGGGCAAAACCAGCGCATGGGTGACGGACATCACCCTCTAGGTGGGGGCTAAAACCAGCGCCTGGGTGACGGGCATCACCCTGTAGGTAGGGGCTAAAACCAGCGCCTGGGTGATGGGCATCACCCTGTAGGTATGGGCTAAAACCAGCACCTGGGTGACGGGCATCACCCTGTAGGTAGGGGCTAAAACCAGTGACTGGGTGACAGACACCCTGTAGGTAGGGGCTAAAACCTGCACCTGGGTGACAGGCATCACCCTGTAGGTATGGGCTAAAACCAGCGCCTGGGTGATGGATATCACCCTGTAGGTAGGGGCAAAACCAACACCTGGGTGACAGGCATCACCCTGTAGGTATGGGCTAAAACCAGCGCCTGGGTGACGGACATCACCCTGTAGGTAGGGGCTAAAACCAGCACCTTGGTGACAGGCATCACCCGGTAGGTAGGGTCTAAAACCAGTGCCTGGGTGACAGGCATTATCACACGGTAGGTAGGGGATAAAACCAGTGCCTGGGTGACGGGCATCACCCTGTAGGTAGGGACTAAAACCAGCGCCTTGGTGACGGACATCACCCTGTAGGTAGGGCTAAAACCAGCGCCTGGGTGACGGACATCACCCTGTAGGTAGGGGCTAAAAACCAGCACCTTGGTGACAGGCATCTCCCGGTAGGTAGAGGCTAAAACCAGTGCCTGGGTGACAGGCATCATCACCCTGAAGGCAGGAGCTAAAACCAGTGCCTGGGTGATGGGCATCACCCTGTAGTTAGGGGCTAAAACCAATGCCTGGGTAACGGGCATCACCCTGTAGGTATGGGCTAAAACCAGTGTCTGGGTGACGGACATCACCCTGTAGGTAGGGGCTAAAACCAGTGCCTGAGTGACGGACATCACCCTGTAGGTAGAGGCTAAAACCAGTGCCTGGGTGACAGGCATCATCACCCTGTAGGTAGGGGCTAAAACCAGTGCCTGAGTGACAGGCATCATCACCCTGAAGGCAGGAGCTAAAACCAGTGCCTGGGTGACGGACATCACCCTGTGGGTAGGGCTAAAACCAGCGCCTGGGTGACGGACATCACCCTGTAGGTAGGGCTAAAACCAGCACCTGGGTGACGGACATCACCCTGTAGGTAGTGGCTAAAACCAGCACCTTGGTGACAGGCATCACCCTGTAGGTAGGGGCTAAAACGAAGCACCTTGGTGACAGGCATCACCCGGTAGGTAGGGGCTAAAACCAGCACCTGGGTGACGGGCATCACCCTGTAGGTAGGGGCTAAAACCAGTGCCTGGGTGACAGGCATCATCACCCTGAAGGCAGGAGCTAAAACCAGTGCCTGGCTGACAGGCATCATCACCCTGAAGGCAGGAGCTAAAACCAGTGCCTGGGTGACAGGCATTACCCTGTAGGTAGGGCTAAAACCAGCACCTGGGTGACGGACATCACCCTGTAGGTAGGGCTAAAACCAGCACCTGGGTGACGGACATCACCCTGTAGTTAGTGGCTAAAACCAGCACCTGGGTGATGGACATCACCCTGTAGGTAAGGGCTAAAACCACCGCCTGGGTGACGGAATCACCCTGTAGGTAGGGGCTAAAACCAGCGCCTGGGTGACAGGCATCATCACCCTGTAGGTCAGGGCTAAAACCACCGCCTGGGTGACGGAATCACCCTGTAGGTAGGGCTAAAACCAGCACCTGGGTGACGGACATCACCCTGTAGGTAGTGGCTAAAACCAGCACCTGGGTGATGGACATCACCCTGTAGGTAAGGGCTAAAACCACCGCCTGGGTGACGGAATCACCCTGTAGGTAGGGGCTAAAACCAGCGCCTAGGTGACAGGCATCATCACCCTGTAGGTAAGGGCTAAAACCACCGCCTGGGTGACGGAATCACCCTGTAGGTAGGGGCTAAAACCAGCACCTGGGTGACGGACATCACCCTGTAGGTTGTGGCTAAAACCAGCACCTTGGTGACAGGCATCACCCTGTAGGTAGGGGCTAAAACGAAGCACCTTGGTGACAGGCATCACCCGGTAGGTAGGGGCTAAAACCAGCACCTGGGTGACGGGCATCACCCTGTAGGTAGGGGCTAAAACCAGTGCCTGGGTGACAGGCATCATCACCCTGAAGGCAGGAGCTAAAACCAGTGCCTGGGTGACAGGCATTACCCTGTAGGTAGGGCTAAAACCAGCACCTGGGTGACGGACATCACCCTGTAGGTAAGGGCTAAAACCACCGCCTGGGTGACAGAATCACCCTGTAGGTAGGGGCTAAAACCAGCGCCTGGGTGACAGGCATTACCCTGTAGGTAGGGCTAAAACCAGCACCTGGGTGACGGACATCACCCTGTAGGTAAGGGCTAAAACCACCGCCTGGGTGACGGAATCACCCTGTAGGTAGGGGCTAAAACCAGCGCCTGGGTGACAGGCATCATCACCCTGTAGGTAAGGGCTAAAACCACCGCCTGGGTGACGGAATCACCCTGTAGGTAGGGCTAAAACCAGCACCTGGGTGACGGACATCACCCTGTAGGTAGTGGCTAAAACCAGCACCTGGGTGATGGACATCACCCTGTAGGTAAGGGCTAAAACCACCGCCTGGGTGACGGAATCACCCTGTAGGTAGGGGCTAAAACCAGCGCCTGGGTGACAGGCATCATCATCCTGTAGGTAAGGGCTAAAACCACTGCCTGGGTGACGGAATCACCCTGTAGGTAGGGGCTAAAACCAGCACCTGGGTGACGGACATCACCCTGTAGGTAGTGGCTAAAACCAGCACCTTGGTGACAGGCATCACCCTGTAGGTAGGGGCTAAAACGAAGCACCTTGGTGACAGGCATCACCCGGTAGGTAGGGGCTAAAACCAGCACCTGGGTGACGGGCATCACCCTGTAGGTAGGGGCTAAAACCAGTGCCTGGGTGACAGGCATCATCACACTGAAGGCAGGAGCTAAAACCAGTGCCTGGGTGACAGGCATTACCCTGTAGGTAGGGCTAAAACCAGCACCTGGGTGACGGACATCACCCTGTAGGTAAGGGCTAAAACTACCGCCTGGGTGACGGAATCACCCTGTAGGTAGGGGCTAAAACCAGCGCCTGGGTGACAGGCATTACCCTGTAGGTAGGGCTAAAACCAGCACCTGGGTGACGGACATCACCCTGTAGGTAAGGGCTAAAACCACCGCCTGGGTGACGGAATCACCCTGTAGGTAGGGGCTAAAACCAGCGCCTGGGTGACAGGCATCACCCGGTAGGTAGGGCTAAAACCAGCGCCTGGGTGACGGACATCACCCTGTAGGAAGGGGCTAAAAACCAGCACCTTGGTGACAGGCATCTCCGGTTAGGTAGAGGCTAAAACCAGTGCCTGGGTGACAGGCATCATCACCCTGAAGGCAGGAGCTAAAACCAGTGCCTGGGTGATGTGCATCACCCTGTAGTTAGGGGCTAAAACCAATGCCTGGGTAACGGGCATCACCCTGTAGGTATGGGCTAAAACCAGTGTCTGGGTGACGGACATCACCCTGTAGGTAGGGGCTAAAACCAGTGCCTGAGTGACGGACATCACCCTGTAGGTAGAGGCTAAAACCAGTGCCTGGGTGACAGGCATCATCACCCTGTAGGTAGGGGCTAAAACCAGTGCCTGAGTGACAGGCATCATCACCCTGAAGGCAGGAGCTAAAACCAGTGCCTGGGTGACGGACATCACCCTGTAGGTAGGGCTAAAACCAGCGCCTGGGTGACGGACATCACCCTGTAGGTAGGGCTAAAACCAGCACCTGGGTGACGGACATCACCCTGTAGGTAGTGGCTAAAACCAGCACCTTGGTGACAGGCATCACCCTGTAGGTAGGGGCTAAAACGAAGCACCTTGGTGACAGGCATCACCCGGTAGGTAGGGGCTAAAACCAGCACCTGGGTGACGGGCATCACCCTGTAGGTAGGGGCTAAAACCAGTGCCTGGGTGACAGGCATCATCACCCTGAAGGCAGGAGCTAAAACCAGTGCCTGGGTGACAGGCATCATCACCCTGAAGGCAGGAGCTAAAACCAGTGCCTGGGTGACAGGCATTACCCTGTAGGTAGGGCTAAAACCAGCACCTGGGTGACGGACATCACCCTGTAGGTAGGGCTAAAACCAGCACCTGGGTGACGGAATCACCCTGTAGGTAGGGGCTAAAACCAGCGACTGGGTGACGGACATCACCCTGTAGGTAGTGGCTAAAACCAGCACCTTGGTGACAGGAATCACCCTGTAGGTAGGGGCTAAAACCAGTGCCTGGGTGACGGGCATCACCCTGTAGGTAGGGGCTAAAACCAGTGCCTGGGTGACAGGCATCATCACCCTGAAGGCAGGAGCTAAAACCAGTGCCTGGGTGACAGGCATTACCCTGTAGGTAGGGCTAAAACCAGCACCTGGGTGACGGACATCACCCTGTAGGTAAGGGCTAAAACCACCGCCTGGGTGACGGAATCACCCTGTAGGTAGGGGCTAAAACCAGCGCCTGGGTGACAGGCATTACCCTGTAGGTAGGGCTAAAACCAGCACCTGGGTGACGGACATCACCCTGTAGGTAAGGGCTAAAACCACCGCCTGGGTGACGGAATCACCCTGTAGGTAGGGGCTAAAACCAGCGCCTGGGTGACAGGCATCACCCGGTAGGTAGGGCTAAAACCAGCGCCTGGGTGACGGACATCACCCTGTAGGTAGGGGCTAAAAACCAGCACCTTGGTGACAGGCATCTCCCGGTAGGTAGAGGCTAAAACCAGTGCCTGGGTGACAGGCATCATCACCCTGAAGGCAGGAGCTAAAACCAGTGCCTGGGTGATGGGCATCACCCTGTAGTTAGGGGCTAAAACCAATGCCTGGGTAACGGGCATCACCCTGTAGGTATGGGCTAAAACCAGTGTCTGGGTGACGGACATCACCCTGTAGGTAGGGGCTAAAACCAGTGCCTGAGTGACGGACATCACCCTGTAGGTAGAGGCTAAAACCAGTGCCTGGGTGACAGGCATCATCACCCTGTAGGTAGGGGCTAAAACCAGTGCCTGAGTGACAGGCATCATCACCCTGAAGGCAGGAGCTAAAACCAGTGCCTGGGTGACGGACATCACCCTGTAGGTAGGGCTAAAACCAGCGCCTGGGTGATGGACATCACCCTGTAGGTAGGGCTAAAACCAGCACCTGGGTGACGGACATCACCCTGTAGGTAGTGGCTAAAACCAGCACCTTGGTGACAGGCATCACCCTGTAGGTAGGGGCTAAAACGAAGCACCTTGGTGACAGGCATCACCCGGTAGGTAGGGGCTAAAACCAGCACCTGGGTGACGGGCATCACCCTGTAGGTAGGGGCTAAAACCAGTGCCTGGGTGACAGGCATCATCACCCTGAAGGCAGGAGCTAAAACCAGTGCCTGGGTGACAGGCATCATCACCCTGAAGGCAGGAGCTAAAACCAGTGCCTGGGTGACAGGCATTACCCTGTAGGTAGGGCTAAAACCAGCACCTGGGTGACGGACATCACCCTGTAGGTAGGGCTAAAACCAGCACCTGGGTGACGGACATCACCCTGTAGGTAGTGGCTAAAACCAGCACCTGGGTGATGGACATCACCCTGTAGGTAAGGGCTAAAACCACCGCCTGGGTGACGGAATCACCCTGTAGGTAGGGGCTAAAACCAGCGCCTGGGTGACAGGCATCATCACCCTGTAGGTAAGGGCTAAAACCACCGCCTGGGTGACGGAATCACCCTGTAGGTAGGGCTAAAACCAGCACCTGGGTGACGGACATCACCCTGTAGGTAGTGGCTAAAACCAGCACCTGGGTGATGGACATCACCCTGTAGGTAAGGGCTAAAACCACCGCCTGGGTGACGGAATCACCCTGAAGGTAGGGGCTAAAACCAGCGCCTGGGTGACAGGCATCATCACCCTGTAGGTAAGGGCTAAAACCACCACCTGGGTGACGGAATCACCCTGTAGGTAGGGGCTAAAACCAGCACCTGGGTGACGGACATCACCCTGTAGGTAGTGGCTAAAACCAGCACCTTGGTGACAGGCATCACCCTGTAGGTAGGGGCTAAAACGAAGCACCTTGGTGACAGGCATCACCCGGTAGGTAGGGGCTAAAACCAGCACCTGGGTGACGGGCATCACCCTGTAGGTAGGGGCTAAAACCAGTGCCTGGGTGACAGGCATCATCACCCTGAAGGCAGGAGCTAAAACCAGTGCCTGGGTGACAGGCATTACCCTGTAGGTAGGGCTAAAACCAGCACCTGGGTGACGGACATCACCCTGTAGGTAAGGGCTAAAACCACCGCCTGGGTGACGGAATCACCCTGTAGGTAGGGGCTAAAACCAGCGCCTGGGTGACAGGCATTACCCTGTAGGTAGGGCTAAAACCAGCACCTGGGTGACGGACATCACCCTGTAGGTAAGGGCTAAAACCACCGCCTGGGTGACGGAATCACCCTGTAGGTAGGGGCTAAAACCAGCGCCTGGGTGACAGGCATCATCACCCTGTAGGTAAGGGCTAAAACCACCGCCTGGGTGACGGAATCACCCTGTAGGTAGGGCTAAAACCAGCACCTGGGTGACGGACATCACCCTGTAGGTAGTGGCTAAAACCAGCACCTGGGTGATGGACATCACCCTGTAGGTAAGGGCTAAAACCACCGCCTGGGTGACGGAATCACCCTGTAGGTAGGGGCTAAAACCAGCGCCTGGGTGACAGGCATCATCACCCTGTAGGTAAGGGCTAAAACCACCGCCTGGGTGACGGAATCACCCTGTAGGTAGGGGCTAAAACCAGCACCTGGGTGACGGACATCACCCTGTAGGTAGTGGCTAAAACCAGCACCTTGGTGACAGGCATCACCCTGTAGGTAGGGGCTAAAACGAAGCACCTTGGTGACAGGCATCACCCGGTAGGTAGGGGCTAAAACCAGCACCTGGGTGACGGGCATCACCCTGTAGGTAGGGGCTAAAACCAGTGCCTGGGTGACAGGCATCATCACCCTGAAGGCAGGAGCTAAAACCAGTGCCTGGGTGACAAGCATTACCCTGTAGGTAGGGCTAAAACCAGCACCTGGGTGACGGACATCACCCTGTAGGTAAGGGCTAAAACCACCGCCTGGGTGACGGAATCACCCTGTAGGTAGGGGCTAAAACCAGCACCTGGGTGACAGGCATCACCCTGTAGGTAGGGGCTAAAACCAGTGCCTGGGTGACAGGCATTACCCTGTAGGTAGGGCTAAAACCAGCACCTGGGTGACGGACATCACCCTGTAGGTAAGGGCTAAAACCACCGCCTGGGTGACGGAATCACCCTGTAGGTAGGGGCTAAAACCAGCGCCTGGGTGACAGGCATTACCCTGTAGGTAGGGCTAAAACCAGCACCTGGGTGACGGACATCACCCTGTAGGTAAGGGCTAAAACCACCGCCTGGGTGACGGAATCACCCTGTAGGTAGGGGCTAAAACCAGCGCCTGGGTGACAGGCATCACCCGGTAGGTAGGGGCTAAAACCAGCACCTGGGTGACAGGCATCACCCTGTAGGTAGGGGCTAAAACCAGTGCCTGGGTGACAGGCATCATCACCCTGAAGGCAGGAGCTAAAACCAGTGCCTGGGTGACAGGCATTATCCTGTAGGTAGGGCTAAAACCAGCGCCTGGGTGACGGACATCACCCTGTAGGTAGGGGCTGCCACTGGCGAATCGGGAGCAAGCGTACAGCTGTCGCAAGTCACTTCCACATGCGATGCACGCTTTCACTTTTTGCACATTATGTTGAAATGCCCACTAGGTGTGTTCTAATTCTTCTTTTTCAGCATTCTCAAATATTCAAAGTTAATGTCACATCTGCATTTTTCTACAGCAGCACTTGGCCTGAGGAGCCACAATGAGGGCCTGATGGCTGTTGGTTTCCAGCTAACCAGGCTCCCCTAGGCTGGAAGAAGGAGCGAGACCCCACGTTTAAATGCCCATTGAGCATCAGGGCAAGAAAGACTAGCAACGTGTGAAAGGAAGCCCCAGAGGAAACAAAACAACACAAGACATCCTCAATAATGCATCATTACTTTTGCAGAAAAGACACGACAGGTGCAAAAGTGTATTTCTACATGTCTTCCTATTCATGTTCATACAGGCTAGAACGTTCCAGACTTTCTGTTAAATGGTGCAATACATGTGTCCAAACTAAGCGTGTATAAACCGTCCACACAAGCAGGATCATTCTTTAATTAGATATGTAATGTGCTAAAGCTTTGCTACTGCACCATTGACCACTGAAGTGGTGTTAGGGCACCAGGAAACTGTCTGTGAAATTGGTGTATTGTGCACCCCCTGGCCCCAGGGTAACCAGACAGCAGTTTGTTGAAGAAAAAGAAAGTATAATGTGGTAAAAAGTGCAGGCCTGATCAAGTGGGCCTATCACCACCTTAGACACACCCACTCCATCCACATACACAGCATTGACCGCAAGCAGAGCAACACCATCGCATTCCGCGAAACTAAAAAAGTGCCAGTTAACACAACCTACTCCTGTCCACTCGCCATTGTATTCAAACCTTCTGCAGAGGCCGGATAGTTCTGACAGCTGTGTCCAATATCTTCATGTTTTTTTAAATACTGCTTTCTTCAGGGCCTTTTGACATTGATGCACCAGCCCATTCTTATTTCAATTCTAACTAGTCCGCTGTGCGGGCCTGACGGTTGCAGACATTTTTTTTCCACATTTATTAAGAAAACACTTCTCATTGTTCCTCCATTTTAATGTACAGTGGTCATGTTTTTTCACCTGCCCTCAGACTTTTGTATTAGATAAGGTGACCTAAATCACAATTTGTACACATCTGACATCAAACAATTAGTGTCGGTCTTAGTGGATATTTGGATTACTACTCCTTCTCAGTGTGTTATGACAGCATACTCCATGCATCGCAAACACATGTGTGTAGCGTATGCATTTTGCCCTGGACTGCTGCAATTTCTGAGGAGGGAGCGGCTCAGGCATGGCACTGTTTTCCTTTTTATTATATGTGCAACTGTTGGTGTGTAACCAGAATGTTTGTGTGCTTCAAACCATATACAGAGGTCTTGCTTAATCCGGCAGTAATCTAAGGGTCTTATTACAATCCAGGTCATTTCAATCTCAATAGGCGGTTACACAACCTCGGGTGTAGAAAGGAGGGAAGGGGCATGGCGTGAAACAATACAGTAGTGGGGTTGACTTTGTGATCCATGGGTCATTAAACAATTCTACATTTATTTTTAAAACTATATAAAGGGGTCCGTACATTGCTACATCAATCATTAAATGTAGCTGCAAAATAGCAAAGTCTGGAGCTTTCCCAAAAAACATGTGATCATCGTGAAATGTGACATCTGGGGCCAAGAGGTTTAGCTACCTGATGTGGAGGGGCTGCCCCCAATCTTTTCAGGTGTTACACTGACACAACGAACAGTGTATTTTATAATATATTTGTAAAATCAGGCCATCAGAAATATCGGGCCAGATTCACCAGGCACCAGGCCTGATTTTTAACGCATTTAGTGACTAGCAACCATTTGAGAGCACGGGGGAAGTAAGTCAGGCAGCAGCGCTTTGTTTACTCTGGGGGCCTGCAAGTTGCACTTTTGGGAATCCTAAATAGACTGAATTGATGAATCCGTTTTTAAGATTGTTTGATGCTCAATAAAAAAAATGGAGAGACCTAGTTTTGTGGGAATCACTCCCTGCACAACAAAAGACAAATTAGAGTCAAGAAAGACAACAAATATTTCGAACTTGTGGGACTGGCTATAGACACAGGCCAGAGTATCGAGAAAACATTGTGAATTCCGTATGGCTGCTGTAATATTGAACGGAATAATGTTGAATATACTGGGGTGCATGAGGGGGATCTGGGTATCCTCATCCTATATATACAAGAGTGGCAGAGGGGGGAAGAAACAAATTAAAAAAGAAATGAAGAAAGATTCAGCCCCTAGCGAATGTCACAACGTAAAATCCTGAAGCGGGTCTTAATCAGAGACAAGGCCGGAGAATACATCTCATCTGAAAAGAATACCATAGTCTAGTGCTGAGTATGCTCGGTTACATACACCAGTTTTATAATGATGGTCAGGAGGTACACGGTGGCGGACAGTGTCATAGTTCGCCGAAAGAGCTAATAATGTCAATTTTCCCGCTCCACCGTCTCCACTCCCTACCTAACATCCTGCACTCCTCCTATTAGTACAAATTCAATAACTCCACCAGATCTAAAACAAGCATGCTGTTGGTCAAGGGGTTTTATAGGGTTAATCAATAGTGGTAGCTATTTATTTAACACACTGCTGACCAGCCTGATGGGAGAAGAAAGCTGTGAGACAGAGTGAGATAGATCACAAGCCCTCAATAACAGGATGATATATAATTGGTGTCTGTGGAGTTAATTACGCACTCAGTCTACCCTTGTAAATAATACAATCCAATAATGTGGAATTGTTACAAGATAGCAAATTAAAGTGTCCTATCAACCTAGGCCACTGTAAGTGATAAAGAATTTAATATTTAAAATAATGCCGAAAATGCAAAATTTGTAGTTGAATTTCCAAAATCCCTTTTTTTGTGCATTTCTTTTTATTTTAAATGCGGACAGAGACGCCCTGCTTGACCCCACATTTCTCCTGCCATAATGCATTCCCTCACCCAACCCCTCACTATTTTCTGCAAAAATGGTGCAGAAAAGTCAATAAATTTGATTTTAAAACTCAGCGTTTTTGGCACAGTTATTTTGCAACCACCATTATTATAAAACATAATGTAACCACCTTTATTATAAAGAAAACTCCAACCATTAAAGATGACATTTGTTTACAATGTCTGTAAATCCAGTTTAATTAATAAATCTTTGTTAAAAATCCTCAACTTATTCAGAGGTTGTCAAACAAATAATGAACTAATGATCTTCGCACATGACCGGGAATCAAACCTGTGTTGTTCTGTGATGCCCTGCACCTAGACAAATGCGGTGCCCCTGGGCTATCCTCTCGGCCTGATACCAACACAATAAATAGATCCTAATATTTCCAATACATGTTTCGCCCCTTATAGAGCTCCTTCAGGGCTATTTCGCCAAAAGTGCAATTACTAAATATTAGAAAATGGTACAATTTACGAGATAATGAAAAAAACAACTAAAAACAGAAGGAGGGGGAGAGAAACAGAAAGTCACTAAGTAGAAAGAAGGGAGAGTAGATGAGCTTTCAGGTTAGATTGAAAAATACGAAGAGATGAAGAAGAGAGAGGGAGAGAATTCCAGTGTTTAGGGGCTAAGAGAGCAAAAGATTGGAAACAGGAAGAAGCACATGGAGGGTTTTGGGACAGTGAGAAGAAGCAGTTTCTGTCATCGGAGAGTACTGAAGGGAGAATAGAACGAGGCTAGTGAAGTAAGATAAAGAGCCAAACAATATGAAGAAAATGGTAGAGAAGTCGTGATTCAAAGGGAAGCAGTGAAATAGACAGTAAAGAAGGTGTGCTAGAGGAGGGAAAAGGTAAAGAGAAGAGAAAACTAACTGAAGAATTATAAACAGATCGGAGAGGCTCAGAACAAGAGAAGAGCAGTAATCGATATGAGAAAAGACCGGTATTACCAACATTGACCATTTACAATTGACCTTTTGTCCTTTTTGACCTACTAATCATTATCCTTTTTTACCTTCTGTGCAATTGACCTTTCATTTGCACATACCTTTTTTCTCTTCTTCTGCTTCCTACCGTAGTTTCTTTCTTCTTTATGCGTAATTTCACTTTTTGTCTGGTAGTTTTTGGAATAAAAAAAATTCTATGAATGTATATTATATAATGTTTTATTGGTGTTTTTACAATTCAAGTTACTTAACTATTCAACAATGTTCAGCAAACTAATTCATTTTAACTGTTCATTACCCACATTTATTGTATTCTCTGTCATGCACAACTCTGTTATAATGTCTTAAATTCAACAGTGAGAGTCATTACATTTCTACAATGTTATGAAGCTAACTGCAGAGGCCATGCTGGTTGCATAGTCTGATATACTCAATGTATATCAGATGTACATTTCTCATCAATTTCTCTCTTTTGTAACATTTTGCACTCCTTTAAGGGTTCTTTTTTGCATGTTCATTCGACTAAATGTCTGACTTATAGTATTCTCCTGCAACACGCTAAGGAATTTCCATAATATGGGTTTTGCATGACCATTGCCACATTTAGGCCATTATGCTACCCTTCTAAGTTATTGTTTGTTTTGGGTGACTCATGAATAATCCCTTGGCTCAGAGACAAGTTGCCAAAATTAGCAACACATCTGGAGAGGCCCAAGCTGTGATGACACGCCATTATAGCCGGGAGAGTATGTACGCAACGTTGAGTAGGGCAGCCAGCAGAGGTGCAACTATTTCTGCTGGAACATTGCAAAACTCAAAACGTCCATCCTGGTGGGTTGACTGATCAGAAATGACCATACAGATTGAAGTCTGTTCTTTTTGCAAGGTTTCCTGAATGGGGACTATTTTGGAGATGAAGACTGGAGCGAATCTTCAGGGGATTGCATTGCACAGACTGGTGACATCGGATTGTTTGTGATATTGAAGAGCCCTTGGGTTTATCACCCGCTGTAAAGATCAAATTATGAAGGTAGCATGTTTTGGACTTGCGAATCACATTTTTATATATTTTTCTCGGCTAATAGTAATGAGCACTCGAGAGAAAGAATCACTTCGTTAAAGCTACTCTCCTCTACCTTTCTTTCCACACATTGTCTGCAGCCTCCTCGTGCCCAGAATCTATGAAGCAAGGAATGATCAGGCCCGGGCTGCCACCACGGGTCAAGGCCAGTTATCACTGCCCACCTCTTGCCTCCCTTAGGGGCATGGATGGGAAAGAGGAATGGGGATCTAGCTGATGACCTTCTAGGGGTCTATCAGCTGACAATTCTTTCAACTCATTGGCCAGCCACTGACAAATGAAAGGCATGGACGAAAGTTCCACTTCACACTAAGAAGATTTGGAATGCGGCCTGGCCTTCTGATTATTGGGCTAATTTCCAACACCAAGGAACCTCCCCTATAGACGACCATCTTCAAAGCCTCTATAGCATCTCTGAAGCCACAATAGAAAAGAGGACCTAACATAGGACAGAAAACGATCGCGAGATCCAGTTCTAAGCCATTTGACCTCAAGCCGAGTCACCGTCCACATTTTTCGTCTCTTATTCACACAATCTTTAACCAGCATCGATTTCTTTCATTCTGGTCACTAAACATTAAATTGGTGACACAGTATCAGACCCAATGGTTTCAGTATGACAGGTATATGCTCACTGACATATGAGCTATTGAAATATTCTATAAACGAATTCCCAAAAACACCCATGCCCAGACCTCTGAGCTTGCTCTTGCTGTGCTTGCTAAACATCACTGATGAAGTCCAAGAAGGCTGAAACATATCTGAGGGTGCTTGTGTTCTGTGTAGAAGTGATGTGATGTATCAGTTCAGGTTGTACAGACCCTTTTGCGATGAGTCCAAGCCGGAGCCAAGTATGTTTTCTCCCCTTTTAAAGTGATACTGAAGGGTGACAGATGATGGTTTGGAAGGTTTAATTGACAGTGGTTATGATTAATTGAAAACTTTTCAACCTATCACCCCTTGGTGTTCCAAAAAAGAAAGCACACCAATGAGCTGCACTTGGTCCAAACTCTGCTTGCAGATTATGATGGCCATCTTCACCATTCCAACTACATCCAACTGGACTGAACCCATAGGCCCTTTAAGCGAGGTAACAGTTTATTGGATAGACGGGGATGCAGAATTTACTCTTACACCGATAATAAGACAGACTCAGGAACTTGGCAGAACTTAGTTGTTTTCTTTGCAATTGTCTAAAACAAGGAGTACAACTGACATTCGCCCAAGTCTCTCTCTCCCTCCGTTTCACATGAAAAAATAAACATTTATAGCAAAAACTGGTCATTGCTGACGTCATACTACGTGGCAAAGTAAGAAAACATAAGTTGGGTTGTGGTTGGTCTACGGGAAACATCTAGGTATACTTTCTATGGGGGATATGTCATCCCTCCCATCAATCTTCACATGTAGACATCCTCGTCTGAAAAAGTGCTTCTTTGGAGTCCATATCTTCATTACTCCTTTCAGAGATCCTGCTGATTTTATATGTTCGTCAACAATCCAGTTCATGTGACTACATTGTCCTTTCGGACTGCAGTAGATCCACCCTCCACATACTTCTTGTGGTTTCTCGGATACAGGAACTTCGTTTCCTCAGGTGCTAGAATGCTCACTTCTATATATTTTCTAATTTCTTCATCTGTCAGCTCTTTGGGTCCAAACCCGGACTCGACATCGATAATGCTCTTCATTCCTACTGCTTTCTTTGCTGTCTTCTTGCAGCGTGTGATTATTATTCTAATCACACAGAATCCGAACATGATCATCACAAACAATGCTCAGAGAAATTTTTAAATATTCGGCATCCATTGTGGAACCCATGAGAAGATCGATGCAAACCAGCCGTCATCTGCAATATCTTCTGTTTCATCTTCCATTTTGATGTGCAGGTTCATCAGCATCTTATGGCCTCTGTCAAGGTCCCATTCTCATCATCATGAGAAGGTATGATTGTGGAACATGATTCTACGATTTTTGCAGAAGCACCTCCATCCATAGCTGTGATCATGTCCAAGACGTATCTATTCTGCAGGGTCATCAGTCTTATAGTCTCAATTCTTCCTTGATGGCATTGAATCCCTTTATGGTAGTTTTAATCGTCTGCAGAAGTTCCCATCTCGTAATCTGTAACCCTTTGTCGTGAATACCGCCGCAGTTTGACAGAACAACTTGTGTTCATACGGAATTGAATCAAAGGCTTCTATGGATTTAGCTGAAAGTAATTCTCCCTTTTTGTTCGATTGAGAAATCCAACTGATGTCTACCTCGTGTGAGCATCTGCTTTTGGGAACCCTCCAATGTTCAGGTCACTCTTCGGAATCACCATTGCTGGAACATGAAAGAGAGCTATGGAACAGAGCCCTCCCCAGTCTTGGGCTCTGGATGCACAGGCCCAGTAGTGGTCCATTATCACTACTGTTCCATCCTTCATTCCTGGTAAATCAAAAATGTGGTTGCACTGCTGATTAATTCCAACCTTTCTTGTGCCATTGTTTCTGAAACACAAGGATGCATTCGCTAGAGGTGCTATGGGTAAAGGCCCTCCTTTATCATCGACCCATGTCAGTAACTTTTTAATGTTCAGCCAATGATGCTTGCATTCATTCTCTGCAGTGTCTAGGACTGGATCATAATATCTTGTAAGTGCTGGTGCTTTACACACAATCAGGCCTTCAGCCCATCCATTTGGAGTTAGCACTGTTCCCTTGATTTGCAGCTGACCTCTCTCCCTGCATCTTCCTATTTCTTCAGGGTCTTTTCCTTGACAATTGAGCTTTTTCTTTGCTTCCCATCTGATTCCTGCTCCATGTATTCCAGGCTGTTCATATTTTATCACGTGATCTCTGGTGTGGGGTCTCTCTCTTGTCATTAAATCTTGCACATAATCATCTTCTTCTGGAGCTGTCTTCTTGGTCACCCATACCAAGGATACTGTTCGACCCTGGAACTACCCTCTCGTCTGGCAGAGTGCAAGGTGCGTCAGGCAATGAGCTTTCTGGACTGCTACTTCTATAGCTATGAATATCTTGGAAATGTCCATGGCATAAGCTAGGAGAGCACAAACATAGCAACTCACTTTGGATGTTTTTTCTCCCACATTTCTCATGAGCTGATACCACATGTTATTACCCAAGTGCTCTGTGCTGTCTAGATAATTGTTTAACTCATAATCGTCTTCCCTTGTGCTTCTCCTGCATCTCCCTCTCATCAAGAGGGTGTGTGCATAATATTAACGGAGTATATCAATATGGGCCCTTCCTACAGGGGGAATCGTAGGAACACTTGTCATAGAAATGGATGGCCTCATACGTGCTACTGGTGCAGGGATAATCAAACATGGTCTTGGTCTTTCAGTAACAGACAATTCTGTGAGAGTTACTTGAGTGGGAAGAATCAAAGGGACTTCTTCTTTACTTGGACCGATGAAGTAAACCGCATGGATCAATGAAATCAGGAAAACAATGATAAATGTTGAGCACACATATATTATGCACCAATACATTAATCCCCACCATCTAGGATTCTCCACATGTCGTTGATATTGCCCACTTTCCAAAACTGTACCATTCCCGACAGTCCTCATTATGCCTGTATACTGTTTTAAGGAAGACAAAAAAACTTTTTTTCAGACAATTCTATTAAATGGTCAGGTAACTGCAGGATCTGTTTAACGATCGCCATAAGCAGCCCCCTGATTGCAGGGCTATATTTAGGAGAAAAGCACGTATATTAGTACTACGCTCAACAAGAGCAGTATAAGCTCAAAGTATGTAAACAAAAACAGCGATAAGTATCCTATGGGCGTCGGCATCTGTTAGGACTATCGGATTAACCAACCAGAAACTCAGTGAGGAACGAGTCTGGAAACTGTTCACGCTTGCAGTCATCAAATTCAAACTCCAGATTTGGCATTTAGTATGTCAACACTTTCTAAAGTCCAATTCAAAAGATTCCTGTGACTCAAGAACTGAGTTTGCTCTCCTTGTATAATATCTATAAAGAGTGTTTGGCATGAGCTATAGTCCAAATGCACACTTGCATTTATTTAATCAGCAATGTTAGCATCCTGCTTCCTCGTCATCGATTGGGTTTGCATACGCTGAACTTCTTCTTCTTGCCTTGCATCCAAATTGATCATTGGGGGTGCGTCGGTCTAACCAGCGTATGGCTTTACGCCCCTTAGATGGATCCAGGCACGTCTCGCTTAGACTTTTACTGCTGAGGGAGTAACATTTTCTACAATAAAGGGACCACTAAAGCGTAACTCGTGCCACTTCAGGGTGAATTTATGCACTAGAACTGAATCGCCAATAAAAAGTTGAGGTACAGGAAGTAGTTCTTGAATTCTGGTTGCTGAATGGTCTTCATCTGTGTCCTGAGACCGACCCCCCTCGCGCTTGAGTTGATCTGAAATGACAGAGATACTAGCGGTCATACATGTCAAATAAGCACGTAACTCATTTCCTAACATTTCTGCAGTCTTCTGGGCATCACTTCTGCTCCTCGATGGAGGAAGCAAAGGCGTTCTCATTCGCCTCCCTGTCACTAGATCATGGGGTGTGAGGTGGTGGTTCGACACAGGCTGATCCCTTAATACGTATAATGCAAGGGGCAGGCAGTACAGCCTTCTTCAGTGTCAATTTTCATTTTGCAATTCTCTCTTTAATGAGAACATTGAGTCTCTCACATATCGCGTTCGCTATCGGGTGACATGCAGAAGAAAACCTATGTTCATTACTTAGTAATAGACTAATCTGTTCAAATACTTCATTAAGAGAATGGGGCCCCATTGTCGGATCTCAGCACCTCACATATTCCCATCTGGGAAAACTTCTTCGATACACCTAGAAAAGGGACACACCACCACTATCATATACCTGTATCCACTACATTCTTGCAGCATATCAACATAGTCCTGGGAGGATAGCTCAGAGGGAACGTGCTCGCCTTGGAAGCAAGACGACACGAAGCAACACAGGTTCGATCCTCGGGTCTGCGATTAGAAACCTCTGGGTATTTGATCTCGTTATAAATACGCAACTAAGACAAAAAAATACAATTACGCAACTAAATAACAAACAATTCCTGTAACAGTGCCTTGATTCCCACGGGCTGTGTGAGCGCTTTAAAAATGCAAAATAAATAATACGTAAATACTGGAATCACTCCTCTAATCATTTGTACTGTATGCCCAGCGGTAAACTTTTGACATACGATGCAATTTACTACATAAAATGCAATGGGCCTCATTACGCGGTAGGAGGTAGCCATGGTGCTATTAGCACCATGGCTACCCCTTACCGCATTCTGGGTCCGGGTTTCCGAAATAGGGGCTTACTGGGTCATTCCATCCTTGGAGGACCCGGTAAGTCCCCATTCTGGGACCATTCCCCATTCCCATTCGAGCCCCCATAGGACTCAATGGGAATGGGGATGGAGCTAATAACGGTAGCACAATTTGTGGTACCGTTATTAGCTCTGAAGTCCCTTAACGGGTCCCATCCATAACGCCTGGTAAAACCAGACCCGTTAAGGGACCTCAGAATAGGGTGGTAAGGGATTACCGGCACCAGTGACCTTACCGGTGCCGGTAATCCCTTACCACCTGCCGCATAATGAGGCCCAAAGTGTTCTAACAAGTTCGGTACAAACCAGTCATCTGCAATAGCTGCTGTGAGGCTTTCCCTAGTTACATGCGCGGGGTAGTGCAGCTGTTCAAGCGCTACCCTTAACAATGCTACTGGCATTGGCTTTACAGTGCTTGTCTGTCGCCATAATGCTTCAGAGGGGGATAAAGAACACCACCTTTGTTTCTACAATTCCTGCTCTTCCTGTCGTGGACTGCCTTTAACCTGCATTAACTGTGTTCTTGACAAATGAATAAACTCTTAATTTACTGTCATAATCATGACTATTTATTCCTTTACATCTGGAGTATCAAAACTTTAACTATCTGGTGAATGTGCAACCCTCTTGCACTCTTCGTCTGTGGCTTTCTTCAAACGAGAGATAAAATCAGTTTGCTTAGTATGTTCTGCGCATTTAACTATTGTAATAGTTATTGCAATAGAAGCCGAGTGTGAGGCAGAGTGTGGTTGGCGGTGTGGTGACTAACATTTCACGGAGCTCTTCCTGATACTGCTTGAGTAGTCTTACTACTCCTTTTACTGGCTTGGTGCTCTGGCAAGGACTCGCCACCTCTATTTACCCACAGCCGCTCACACGAAGCGGAGTGTGAGGCAGAGTGTGGTTGGCAGTGTGGTGACTAACATTTCACGGAGCTCTTCCTGATACTGCTTGAGTAGTCTTACTACTCCTTTTACTGGCTTGGTGCTCCGGCAAGGACTTGCCACCTCTATTTACCCACAGCCGCTCATGCGAAGCGGAGTGTGAGACAGAGGGCCTCATTACGACCCAGGCGATAAGTTACCGCCTGGGTCGTACCTTTACCACCATGGCGTAAACTACGTTTATGCCATGGTGGTTGGCGGACTTACCGCCCCATTCCGAGGTGAGTGGGGCGGTAAGTCCCCATTAACCCATTTACCCTTCCCCATTCCCATTTTTGCCCCATAGGGCATAATGGGAGTGGGGAAGGCGTTAATTACGCCACCGTAAATTACGGTGGCGTAATTAAGGGCCTCATTACAACTCAGGCATTAAGGGTTAACGCCACCGTTAACCCTTAACGCGTGATTCTGATTTTAACGCCTGCTTTTAGCAGGCGTTAAAATCCATGGCGCTAACCTGCCATGGTGCTAATTACGCCGCCGTAATTTACGGCGGCGTAATTAGCGCCTTCCCCACTCCCATTATGCCCTATGGGGCAAAAATGGGAATGGGGAAGGGAAAATGGGAAATGGGGATTTACCGCCCCACTCACCTTGGAATGGGGCGGTAAATCCGCCATCCACCATGGTGTAAACGGGGTTTACACCATGGTGGTAAAGTTGGTGCACTTAGCACCAAGGTTGTAATGAGGCCCAAGGTCCCTTAGCGCCATGGATTTTAACACCTGCTAAAAGCAGGTGTTAAAACCTCCATGGCGCTAAGGGACCTCGGAATCAGGCGGTAAGGGTCGGCGCTGTTTACGCCGCCGTAAACCCCTTACCGCCTGGGTACTAATGAGGCCCAGAGTGTGTTTGGCGGTGTTCGGGAGACGGCAGGCAGCTATCTAAATTTCAGACATATACGCTCTGTGCCTCTGAGCGTTAAGCGAAAGGAGAGTGACATCTAACATCTGCCTATAAAGATCCATCTCAACGACTGATGCCAGCAACCGGAGGTAAGCGATTACGACGCAGTTTGTAAACATGCCTGGTAAAGCCATGAGTAAAAATGAACATTACATCCTTCGTGAATCTAAACCCTATGGAAAATGCTCTTGGTATGTACACGAAGAACAAGACACTTCCATCGATGGAATCTGTGGTAAAGCGAACACTATCCCGAACAATGCTTTATCCAAAAACACAAAACAACATTACAAAAAAGCCCCATGTCAGATCACCGACTTTTTCAAACCAGGTAACGAAGAGTCGCGGAAACATGATAATTACTGCCTTCCCAAGAGGGCTAGCAGAAATGCACACCTCTAAAGCTAATGGAAATGCCAGCATGTCACCCACACCCTCTAATGGAGCCATTGGTGAGAACTCCCTATTAGATCTCTGCTATCGCTTATGTGGTTCTAACAGAGCGCAGCCGAGGCAGAGGATCATTGGTCGAATGTATGAATGACTAATCTGCTGTTCATGCCCAGGAGCTATCCTGTCATAGCATCACACCACCCCCCCCCCCCCCCCGCCCATCTAGTGCATCTGTGTCGGCTGTCCTCCGTGACATCATTGCACAACAAAGTCATGAATATAAGTGAGAGAAGCGAATCTTCTGGGGCTCGGAATGTCGCTAAAGGAAAAGATGGGACTATGGCATAGAACAACTCGAGACCATCTGTTAGTCTGATGCGCTTTGCATTGAAAATACTAATAAAACTATGCGATCGAATATATTTCCAATCGCCAAAAAATAGTCTGATGCTGGAATCGCTTATGCTCCCCTTCCCGAGTGTAGATAACGAATTAAAAGGGGCCTCTAAAAATAAAAAACATAATCAAGTTAATGAGGGTCCATCACTTGTGAATCACAATGAACCACCTGACCCCTATAATATAACAGAGTCACCACCATCGTACCCCACACATAAGCAAAGAAGGCAGCAGGGAAACAACGGAAACAACGCCTTGAAAAGCCAGAAACAGGAATCAGCATCGAGGACGAAATGCAAGAACTTAGACATCCTTTAAATTCTACTGCAACCTCGTTGGGCGTTCCGAAAAGTGAATCTAGGCGACTACGTAAGCGGGAAAATCCGAGGAAAAAAAGGCACACTAACAAGCTGGCTGACACATGATAGCAAGACAAGTGACAAAAAACCTGTTGAGAGCAATACACCGCTGGAAGATCAATCTGTCATTGATTTTAGGAGTAAAGATATTTCTCAAATAAGATCGGGAAATGCAAGTAAAAATAAAAAGACGACACCGGATGGAGGATGTGATGGTAAAAATCCAGCCAACAATCGTTAAGTGCCCTCCCAACAACAGAGTGGTAACAATTAGTGAAACAGTGGACAAGCAAACAAAGAAATTGATCAATAGATCCACAAAATACCGGCATTACGTATACTAAAGCCATATGACTTTGATTTTATTCAACCATTAAAGCACCAATGTGAAGCAATATCATTAATTCACTGTGTTCTACCAGCAACATCCTCCTTGATTAGGATCCAAGAAGAGTCCCTACATTTTCTTGGCCACAAACTCGATATAGTAATTCCAGAGTCATCTGTTTCTCATCCTGCGAACATTGTTGTACTTCCAAATCCAAAGCCCCAATTCCCCCCCCCGCCCCCGTGCAAGTTTAAAGTATTAATGAAAATCAAGCCGGGTGGAAATAGCTGAAGGAATTGTTGGGACAGTTAGAAATGGCGCAACCATGAGAGAATAAGATTGCAACTTGGAACACGAGGGACCATGCTCACTTTCTTAGATTAGGAGCCTCTCTTGCTTGTCCTATAATATTCCCTATTTTTCTATTACAAGAAACATGGCTACAAAAGGATTACCACATCGACACCCACTGTATATACCAACGTAATGCCAAAAAAGGTGCTAGGGGAAGGCCCTATGGTGCACTTGTTACTGGAATAAGCCACAACTTTAAAGCTAGAGAAATTCCATCTAAATATGCCGACGACTATGTATTAGCTGTACAAATAGAAGCCAAATATTCGCCTGCAGCACCTAATGTATTAATTATTAATATAAATGATTCCCCACACTAAAGATTGCACGTCTGAGATACATGTGTTTACAGATTTAATAATGACAGAATGGCTCATGCAAGAGGGTAAGAATGTGATCACCCTTAGCAGAGATTTCAACGCGCAATGCTGTGTATCCCCTGTCAAAGTAATCTTTGATAATTTATTGAAACCTAATGTTATGGACAAGCCTAAGAGGAATGATAGGGGGAGAGTATGGTCAGATTTCATGAAGGACTGGGAGATATGTCCACTCAATGGAAGAGCTATAAGTGAAACCCCAGGAAAATGTACATGGAACAGCAGCGGAAAATCAGCCACACTGGATTACATCTGTGGAAATATTCCAGCACTTGAACTAATATGTGACTTTGAAGTGTTTCCCATGTCATATAGCGATCATTCTCTTGCTCTTGTCAAATTTAAGACCAAACGTGCGGGGTCCCACAAATCTTGGAGTATCAAATGCCGGGTTAAAAATTAAATTAAATGCTCCAGAAATTAGGAAAATGACAAAAATAATTTGTCAATTAATTGAAAACTTGAAATTGGGTATTTACAATATGAAGAGCGATGAAATCGAAAATGTAATTAAGGAAACTACAATGGAAGTAGCTTCAGTTTGTGGTACGCCAATTGTTTCTACCAGCAAAATAAGCAATATACCTTATGATGGTGAGATGCTGGCAGCAAGACAAACCCATTGCAGAGAATTTCACAAATTAAAAAAACAGTCCATCCCTATGAATGCTTACATTGCACAAAGAAAACCTATGAACAATATATATAGGGGCTGGTGAAAACGTAGAAAACTTGAGAAAATAAATACTAAATGGCAAAAGATTATAGGTATTCTACAAGAAGGAGATGCCAGATCGGTGTGGGAGATGTTAAACAAAGTTAGGTGTAATTCACTTCCCCAACCGCTTAAAGCGATTGGTGACGACAAACGGGTGGAATAACTCACTAATATTATGTATGATGAACTCATAGATGTTAAAGTGGGAGAGGAATGGCCCCTGAAGTTTTCTAGAAGTGACATCAAAAGAATTATTGGCAAGCTTAAAAACTCAAGAGCTCCAGGCCCAAACGGGTTAGCATGGGTGGTCATTAAATATGATCCTATAAGCTAGTCCAAAATATTATACATTTTATTTAAAAAGCTGTGTAAGAACAAACAAATTCCTATTTCCTGGAGCTCCTCTATCTTGATACCTGTATTTAAAGCTGGGTCTAGAGTTATGCCTGAAAACTATCGGATTCTTTCTATTCTTGACCCTTCCAGTAAAGCATTCACTGCAATCGTGTTGGACCACTTGCAAAGCTGGTCCGACACTCATCATATATTACATCCATTTCGGTCAGGCTTTCGCATTGCCTTTAGCGCCATGTATAATATATGCCTTCTTGATGCGATTATTACCAGAGCAAGGGTTCATCGTAAGAAGTTATGGGGAATCCTGTCTGAGCTGAAGTGCCCCACCTGCTTACTAGATAGACTGGTACAGTTGCACACCAATAATGCAACTCGCATATGTTTAGGCAACAAACAATTGTCCAGCCAGATTGAAATCAATAATGGGGTCAAACAAGGTTGTCTATTAGCGGCCCTCCTTTTCAATCTTTATGTGGCACAATTAATTGGACGATTAGAAAATGAGGCCTACTGCCCAGCTAAATTTAAAACAACTAAGGTCACAGCATTATTGTATGCTGATGACCTTGCTATTGTCCACCATACTCTTAAGGGCATGAAAGCTATAATAGAAGAGTTGGGCCGCTTTACTCCGAGTATAGCATGAACATCAATCTAAAAAAAACTAAGACCATGCTATTTACGACAAGGAAGGTAAATAGGCTTCAAATGGCATTGAGTAGGGGAAATATTGAATACACTGACTCCTACAAATATCTTTGAGTTGAAATGGATCGCAAAGAAGGATATCAAGCTTTTATTGCCAGAAAGACACAATGTGCCAAACCAATCCCTATGCTTGTTCGTAGCTTTGTATCTCACTATGTAGGCTACTCTTTGAAGGGCACTATGATGCTTCTCACTCGCTGGTTTGTCCCAGTGGTGGCCTCTGGGCTTGAGGCTCTAACCATTAAAAATCTATCTTGGTTAGATAAAATAGAGGGCTATTTTTGGTGAACTATATTAGGCCTCCCGCCATCTTGTCCAATACAATATATCAGAGTAGAAGTTGGATTGACATCCCTTAAAGCCACCATTCGGTATCAGAGAGATCTTCTTCCGTTGAAGGCCTTGTGTCATCCAGTGAGCCAGATGCTTATGGGGAAAAACATCAATACAATAGCTAAATAAAATCAAAGCCCCTAATACATATGATGCATTGTGCAACGATTCATATGAAGAACTACATTGGTTGGTTGACCGCTCTGTTTGTGGCAGTTAGCCATCAAAATGGCGTTTAAAAAGAGATCCCAGAAAAAAAGATTGGGAAAACAACTTTAGCCACATGAGCAGTCTGTATAAATACCACCAATTACGATGCCCAAGCCCAGCAGTACTCAGACTTCAGTTATTCATGAGGACGAACCAACTGCCAGTAAGAGCTACATATGGCACACAATGGAACCATGCACTAAATCAACGGAACTGTCGGATTTGTAAAATAGAATCTGGAGACAGACAGACACATCTTAACTGGGTGTCCCGTACTGGTCTCCTTATACAGGAATATGTATGGACGGTATGCATATCAATATTCTGCCACTTCTACTGTCCATTTTTGGTATCTATGTCTCAATACACCGTCAGAATCTATGCATACTGCCCTGTATAATGTGTGGGCTATAGCTGAATCAATATTGAAATCTAACATGTGTTCCAAATCAGTTGAAGAATTAAAGCACTCTGCACCTTAAATAAAATGTACTCCCTTATGTAAATTATCTTTTAGAGATCTAAGAGGCACAGAACAATGGACTACCAAATGGATATGTGCTAGATTTTAAATAAATGTCAGGTTATCAGTATGTAATTATATGGAAACGTGCTGCTAATCGAGATACGATTGAGAGAAAGATCATTTCGCTCTGGTAAAACTGTTGGATGAATTGTTAAATGACTGTATATATGAAATGCATAATTAATAAATTAATGTGTGTAAAAGTGACATGGATAATAGTGGTGGTGACAAATTATATGTATTTTTTCTATGGCTATTTTATGTAAAAGATAATTGCATTGTTGTAAAAGTTCATTTGAACTAAAGACAACTTTACAATAAATAAATTAACTATTGCAATGGCTACTGGGAGTTGTAGTGCCTTAATAAGCCCATCGAATAATGTTGCATGTTGCACTGCGGTGCCATCCACTTGGAGGTAGCCCCTCCTTTTCCAATGTGCTAGCCCTGCGTGCACGGTTGACGTCACATAGGTGGAGTCACTGTACACCGTTACTTCCTGCCCTGCATGGTTCTCGAGCGCACCAATAACCGCTACCAATTCTGCTGCTTGCGCTGAAAAGTGAGACGGTAATGTTGCATTTGCTACCACTTCAAATTCACCATTTGCTCTGTGTCTTACCACAGCTGAACCTGAATGCTTTTCCCCACTCATTTGATCGATTATCAAAGAACCATGAACAAAGAGAATCTCCTCCCCCCTGCTAATGCATTTTCTTTTACGTGCAGAATGTCATCATAGAAATTCTTGTAGTTAGCGCAATCATGCACAGGCTCACCCTCTACCACAGGCTCAGCTACAAACGTGGCACAGTTCACTATTTTAAACCTGACTATTTTGCTTGCTGAATTCGATATAACCACCTCATATTCAGAAGCTCTCTGAGATGTCAATGTACCCTTAGGTTTTTCCAAAATGGCAAACAAAGCATGCTCAACAAACAATGTCATAGAACACCTCATCACAATACTGGTAGACTTCTCTATTGCGAACGCGGCCACTGCCAGCAATTGTTCGCAAGGAAAGTTCCCTTTCATAACTAGATCCAGAATCCCACTATAATATACCAGACGTTTATCCCCTAACGTAGTTCTCTGTGTAAGTACTGCTGTCAGGACTGTCCCATTCGTGTGCGAAAATAAAAATAACTCCTCGTCATAGTTGGGAATTCCTAAAACTAGAGCTGTACAAATTGCTTTCTTCAGTTCTTCAAACCCTTCCTCCATTTCCTCAGTCCATTCTATTTTGTCCTTATTCACTTGTGCTTTCTTCAGACCCTGCAAAAGGGGTCTTGTATATGAACTATAATCAAACACCCACGCTCTTACATAGTTGCATAATCCCAAAAACAGTTGCATGTGTTTTACCGTGTGCAGTTTTGCTGTTTTGCATGATCACCTCAGCTCTTCCAAGTGTGACCCTTCTCCCTTCATCTGAGATTAACTGGCCTATATCCAACACTTCTTCTTGACAATATTGTAACTTCTCTTTGTCTATCTTATATCCCTTGTCTGCCAGGATAGTCATTAAGTGAATTGAGTCTTGTCTACACTCATCTTCGGTAGTGCTACAAACCAAAATATCATCTACGTACTGTATCACAATGTTTTTCAAATCAATATTGATTAGGTCCATTTGAAGGGCCCTATCATAGATAGATGGAGAATCACAGTACCCTTGTGTCCAACGAGTGCTCTTCGGTTTAGTTTGGCGAAACGTAAATGACGTAAGGTCTTGGGAGTCCTTATGCATTGGGATTGAGAAAAATGAATTTTTCAAGTCAATCACCGTAAAATATTGTGCTTCTGCTGGGATACTACATAGTATTGTTGCCGGATTCAGAACTAAAGGAAACTCTGCCACTACAATCTGGTTAATTGGTCTCATATCTTTTAGGAATCTCCAAGACTGTACCTTCGATTTTTTAATAGGATACAATGCAATATTACACAGTGCCTCTCGAGACATGTGGTACCATCTTGCTCGAGGTAAAATTGCTCCTTGCTTCAGCTTAATCTTAACCTCCCCTAGCACCTTCAATAGGGCTACGTCATAGGGGCCTGTAGTCCATAAAGAGTTTGGTACCTTTTCCAATTCTTCATCAAAAAATGCTGGGCACTGTCGTACTATCAGCATTCACTGTCAGATCTCTCTTTTCTCTATTCTAATCCAATATGCAATACTCATCTCGAATATCACTTCATCATCTGATGGATCATCTATAAACATATCCTCATCTATGACGTCAGTCAATCTATACCCTTCCCCAATGGCAATCAATGTCCTCCATGGCCTGCCCACGTCATTGGTTCCTTCGAGCATGGCCATCTCCCCTCGCACTATGGCTGCATTTAACTCTAGGGGAATAATCTGTCCCCCCTCTTCGTCCATAGGTATTTGCGGCCTGAACAAAAACTCATCAGGTATTCTCATAATCTTTCCCACTAAGCCGGATACCATGACAACAAAATGCGTACCCATAAAGAAAGACTTCTGGCTCTAACGGCATTCCTCGCAGAGCCATTTGCCCGGTAAGTGCCAATATAAACTTGTCCACATTCATATAATGTATCCCTGGAGTAGAACACTATGCCTTCATCAGTAAAATAAATCGTCATATTAAGTTTCGTCATTAAATCTCTTCCTAGAATGTTAACCGGTGTCTGCCTTGAATACAATAATGGAACAGACATATCACACTCTCCTATAGAGACTGATAATTTGTCAGTAAAAGGAGCTCTAATCGCAGCTTCAGCAAATCCTTGCGCATTCATGGCATTTCGTGACATTGGGTATTTTCCCTCTCATATACATGAATGAGTAGCCCCAGTGTCTACTAAAAAAGAAAAAGATTTGCCTCTTATCATCACATCAACCCTTGGCTCCTCTTGGGGGTCTGGTGTCACTGATAGCACTGAACACATCCAGTTGCCCTGTGAGCTGCCCTATTGTGGATACATACATATCCCGTAACTGTGAAAGGACTTCCTCCTACCACAGTGACACCCCCTACTCTAGGTATCAGTAACTGTCCCGTGTTTGCATTCTGCTATATCTGCATGGGCGTGTGCTGTGACTGCCCTTGTGGGGGATTCTCTGCTGCTTGCTGTGGCTGCAATGCCTGTTGCCTTTGTGGCACATGTGCTTGATATACTGTCTGATCTTGGGCAAACCCATCCCTAGCTTATGAGCTATATGATGAAGGATAAGCTGTCCCCCCTCTTAAGAATTGCCCTTTCTGCACATACCCTTGGCTTCCACATTTAGGCGCAATGTGCCCTGTCATCACACAAGTCCAACATACAGGAGGAGCCCTTCTAATTTGTCCCCCTTGATTAAATTCTCCTTGCATATTCTGATTGACATTCTGAATATTCTGAAAACCGCCCCTTCCTCTCTAGCCCATTCCTCTGCCTCGCAACCCATTCCCTCCTTGATCCATTTGACGTTGAGTATTCACCCGTGATGCACCCACTGCTTGTTGCATTCTCAATCCTTCTCTGCTTGTCAACACTGCCCTTTCTATGGCGTACTTTGACAATTTCTTCTGAACTAACTTGGCATCCTAAGTTTTCTAGCATCTTCCTTCTTCCTATTTTTCTCTCGCAACAGTCGACAGTGATGCACTATGGTCAACTGTATCTCTGCCCATGGCTTCGCTTCCATTCCCACTAGTTTCTTAAGCTGTCTCTGTACCTGTTCTGGCAATCCTTGACATAAAATGTGGTACAATGATTTCCCCCATGGTTCCACATTTCAAGAGTCCACCGTTCCTGAATACTTTGAATATCAGCAAGCGGATCTTCGTCATCTTTCATTTTATGTGCCATAATTGCACCCATATCTGACGTATCAGAATACTGTGCCCTGAGCGCTCTCCAGACATCTGCTCCACAATTATTAATTGGCGCTCCATTGTGCGCTGTATTCTGTGCTGTGACACTTGAGTATCCTGCTTTCATCCAAATGTCATCAGCCCTTTCCCCATGAATGGCTGCTAGGTGACCTTTAATGTCCCCTATTGTTAAAGGAGAGTTCCGGGACTTTTTTTTTATTGTCCCTACGGTTCGGCCATGTGTTTTTAAGCATAACTCGGTAGATCGTAGAAAACTTTCCTATGGACCTTACCCGACTTTTCGTCCATTAACGCACTCGAAATCATCCGCCATTTTCTGATAATCCTATCACTTGCCGCATCGCCCTGGCTCACCTGCTTTTGCGGCACTAAATCAAATCCCCCGCCCCTGAGCCTGACATCAGCAGACGCGTACCGCCCATTTCCCAACGCCAAAGCACGTTTCGTGTCAACAATCGCTGCGCCTCAGCTAATGAAGTGTCGCCATGGAAACGGCAGGACGCCTCTTTCCTCAATAAGTATAAACACACCGTTTCACAACACACAGCAGCAGATTTTCGATTCCATTACTCTCGCTGTGTTACTTTGAGTATTCTGTGACTCGTTTCTGTGCTCTGGTCAGCTACCTTCGTTGATTGTAGCCCGTGTGAACAGATACCAGTACCACCGCTATAAATTATTTTACTTTCTTTACCACACAATGGCTACAATAATGCCGTATATGTACGAGCCCGAGTACACCGAGGAAGAACTACTGGAAAGGCAAGCACGCAAAAACGATGGGGATTCGGACGGCAGTTGGGAGGACCAGTCAACGGATGAAGAGCCTGGACCATGTCGCATGGACGGCGTCTCCACCTGGTGCACGTGCAATCGGTGCGAGCTAATGCCAACTGAGGAGGAGAACTGCTGCTGCCGTGAAAATTCCGGGTGCTTGGCCTACATTTCGGAAGGCGAGCCAAGTCCGCAATGCATCACCGAGCTGCCAGAGTTCAGGGAAGCCTGCCTCTCACGGACAGTGTTGAGGATGATGATGGTGCTTATGCACAAACTTTGCGGCACTGTTCGTCCGCGTAATCCGAGTAACGAGTAAGTATACTCTGGTTGTGATGTCAGTGATGCCACTACTATTTCATGGTCGCCTCCCACATATAAAACTACATCTACATATCATTCGAATGCATGTAAATTGGTTCCATGTTGTGCATTTTCTAGATAGAATTTTTTTCAAAGCAGAATGACATTTTTGTACCTGAATCGACAGTGATAAGAAAGTTGTCATTTTAATACAGTTTGCATCTTTCATTTTCACAGGTGGTACAGGCTGGTGGCCTATCGTTGCTTCACTTGGTGGCTTCACGGGAGGCTCGGACACCGCGAGAGTAATACCTGCCTGTGCGGTACTTGCCATTAGACAACATTTCCCCAGCGACAGTGGACAATACCGCAGATTTTCCCTGGATGTGCTGCAACCGCAACTTTACAATGTGTAATTGTAAATTACAATGTGCCGCCTTGCCACCACAGGCCAGCCTGCTGCTGACTAACTGCCTAGGGATCCAGGGTCTCCAGGGTGAACTGCACCCATATATTCTCCTGGGAGGGTGAGGTATTTATAAACTCACCCCCCTGCCTTCCATGTACTAGATCCTGCAGCCTGCCTCTTACATGCAGTTAGATGGCCTCTCCTTGGTGAGGCCCTACGGCAAACGAGTCTTGTCTGCACGACCACCGCCCCAATCCACCCCCCGCCCTATCAAAGGCAGTTCGCACCGGGGTACTTGTGCTGGCAAGTGGAGCTGTCAGGGAGCGATAAAGGCCAAGAGGTGCCAAAGACCATGTACACTTCAAAGTGGTCTATAGCGCATGGGTTGTTGTTCCCATGTCTACCTCCAGACCCCGTGTCTCCTGCCAAGCATCCCCCTCACGCTGGACGGCCCCCTGCAATCCACATAAGTGCGTCTCCATTCACGAGTCTTCCTGTGTCTTGTCTGCACGACCACCGCCCCAATCCACCCCCCCGCCCTATCAAAGGCAGTTCGCACCGGGGTACTTGCGCTGGCAAGTGGAGCTGTCAGGGAGCGATAAAGGCCAAGAGGTGCCAAAGACCATGTACACTTCAAAGTGGTCTATAGCGCATGGGTTGTTGTTCACATGTCTACCTCCAGACCCCGTGTCTCCTGCCAAGCATCCCCCTCACGCTGGACGGCCCCCTGCAATCCACATAAGTGTGTCTCCATTCACGAGTCTTCCTGTGTCTTGTCTGCACGACCACCGCCCCAATCCACCCCCCCGCCCTATCAAAGGCAGTTCGCACCGGGGTACTTGCGCTGGCAAGTGGAGCTGTCAGGGAGCGATAAAGGCCAAGAGGTGCCAAAGACCATGTACACTTCAAAGTGGTCTATAGAGCATGGGTTGTTGTTCCCATGTCTACCGCCAGACCCCGTGTCTCCTGCCAAGCATCCCCCCTCACGCTGGACGTGATTCATACACGTCATTCATTCACAAACACACCCCTGTTTCAAATTCTTTATAACCCACTTCATATTTATAATGAGAACTTCTTTGCACTTTGCTAGTCAACCCGTGAAGGTGCTGGTTATCTGCTCTTCGTCTCTGTGAACTTCCGTGACCACTTCGAGGAAACTCGTCAGTTTGCAACCTTTGAACTGCTCCCTGTTCTTCGACAAGAAACTACTCTGATCCCTGCATCTAACTGTTTGCTCGTCAAGGTAAGGCCATGTACCATACTCATTTTGCGTCCAATTTCTTTTCGTTCAAGACAGTACATGCAAGGAACTAGTCATATGTTCTGAGTTTAGTCAAATTATTTTTCTATTTTTTTAAAGTTATTCAAATACTTATCCGCATGTGAATAACGTGTATAGTTCCAAGAACCAAAACATACCTTGCATTGAACCTTTTATGTGTCATTTAATTTTTTAACACATTGGTATTCATAGAGAATTGTTGATCTTTACTTTTCAGAACTTTCCACAATGCCTGCCTGTTCCATTGGCGGTTGCCCTTCGAAGACCCATAATAAATCTGAAGGTACTATAATGCATGTTTTCCCTAAGACAATAGATCAGATAAGAGAATGGGTCCGATATTGCGGATATCCACCCTCTGAGCTTGAAAGTAGAGTCCTAGAAGTCTTTGCGGACAAGAGGGGTGATCGATACCGCATCTGCAGCAGGCACTTTACCTCTGACATGTACTCCACATCATTGCTAATAAAGAAGAACACACCGCGAGCGAGGCGAAAATTGCTCTCAACCGCTATTCCCACTCTATTCGTCCACATCCCTCCACTGGTGAGTCAAGTTTACGTATTTATCTCTCGGCCTTGCGGTAGTGTGTAGCATTAGCTAACAATAATTTCCCCATTTATGTATCCACTCAATATGAAGGCGGAAGATTCTCCATCCGTGTCGTTATTGCAGTCATCAGCCACTTCAAGCGCCTATCGGGTAATCTTACTTGGCTATTCTGCCACTGACTTGTTTTAGGCATGTAAATCAATAGTTTTAATTTATCGTGTAATTATTTTACCTAATGGTACACCCTTGTACTCGTCCTCTAGTCTTTGTTTTCAGTTATAATTATTGTTATCCAAAATAATTCAAGTACTGTCTTTCAGGGAGATGCTGAGGAGTCCAACGTATTGACGACTACCGTTGATGTCACTCAGATGCTCGAGGTACGTTTCAGGACAGTTCCATCGATGGAGATCATCAGATCTTGCATTCTTGTAGCGTGATTGTTACACACAATGTTTCTTTCGTTTTTAGCCATTGATATGTCCTTCTGTCGTCGCCCTCCTATGTGTCTTCTTTTTTCAATATTGTGTTCATTACTAATGAAAGTCCTATGTTTCAGGGAGTCGATGGAGCATTAGTCCAAGAAGAAGGGGGAGCGTGCAGTTACGGGTCGGCGCAACAGCTTGCAGAAGTGTGCACCGCAGTTACATCGTCCCTTGATGTTCTTATGCATTTCGAGGTATGGATACTGACAGTTCGATGAAGCGAAATCATATGACGTGATTACATCCGCTATACTTCCTTCTTTATTAACGCAAGTACTATGTTTCAGGGAGATGACGGAGCTTCTTCTACAAGAACATCACCCCTAGTAGTTGATGCAGATTTCTGGGTGGTGACACTTCCAACGATCGAGCAAATCGAATCATATTTAGATATCCATTATTTATTTTAGACAACTGATCATTTGTGCAGGTCTATTTAGATGAGCCGTTCACGCCTGCACAAAGTGTATGTTCTTTTTATCAAAATAGAAAACCATACTAATGCAATTACTGTGTTTCAGGGAGTCACTGAAGCATCATCTTCAATAATATCATCAATGGAAGTCTATGAGGAGCCCGAGGTATGGATCTTGACAGTTCCATCTAACTAGATCAACAATGCGTGAATAATTGTCGTTTGAATGTTCTACACAAAGCGTTCATTCGTGTTTTGCTATTGAGATGTACGTGGGTATTGGTCCCCAAGTACATTTTGTGTTTTCGATATTATTATACATACTAATGAAAGTTCTATGTTTCAGGGAGTCGATGGAGCGTCAGTGCATGATGGATGTGCTTATCAGGAAAACATAGTCGTTGCAGCGCAAGAGGAAGTGGAGACATGCACACACGAGTCGGAGCAACAGCGTCCTGATGTTGAAGTTCGAGGCAAGAAAGTTTCAAAGAAAAGAAAGCAAAAGAAGGTTAGTGTCCTGGTCACTATATTATGTTGTTTTTCACTGTTAATAGTTCAATACTGTAAGTTGTGTTTAAACTGAACACCCCTTTTCCAATCTGTCCTCTAGTTGCGAGTGGGTGTACGAACTAGATCTACACAGACAGTGAAGCGAACGAGAGATGTTGCTTGTCAAACCTTTTGGCAGGGACTTGAGACTGGAGAAGCATCGTGCCAATGGGAAGAATATGAAGTGATTGACAACGGAGCTATACCACCACCAGCCATTGATAGTGAATGTCCTCCTGGTAGTTCGGATGCAGTTGGAGATCAATTCACAGAATCCACACCCGCAAAAACTAAGACCGCGAGAAAGTTGAAGAAATTGTTTTATTCACCCATCGCCGGAGAAGGAACAGATGTTGCAATGGAAGAGAATGAAGTAGACGACAATGAAACACCATCAATATCACTGAACATAGCGGAAGACGATATCAGAGATTCTACCTTTCATGTGAGTGACATGTCCTCAACGTTACAGGCCGAACCAGCTGGGATGCAGAGTGACAGTATAAGGAAAGAGGCCAAATTCATTGTATTCGATAGTTGTTTGATTGATATTATTATTCGGATGAAATGTGGGCATTCGGTTGGTGGGGAAGTATGTGGGGAGCCATTGATTAATGTGACTCGTGCAATTCGAGGCACTAACCTTAAAATACATGCCACCTGTACAAAATATCATCCTTTCACATGGTCTGCACAACCTATGCTGGGACAACTGCCAGCAGGCAATCTACTTTGTGCAGCGGCTGCACTTTTTAGTGGTTCAAGTTTTAAAAAATTAGAGTCTTTCTTTCAGTTTGTGGGAATCCATTTCATTGCGAAAACTCAGTTCTACAAATACCAAACCGATTATCTATTTCCAGCCATTAGCGAAGCTTGGAGAATGGAAAAAATGTCTATTGATAGTACATTCACGGGCAAACGGTTCAGGCTAGCCGGTGATGGACAGTGCGACAGCCCAGGATTTTCAGCCAAGTACTGCACCTACCACTTTCAGGACATGGAAAGTAAGAAAATTGTGAGTTCGGTGGTCGTGCAGGTGTCACAAAGTACATCCTCAGTGGCCATGGAGAAAGTTGGCTTTGTAGCATCATTGCAAGAACTACAATCGCGGGGAATGGTGATCGACCTGATAGCCACGGACAGACACGTTTCAATTGCCAAGACAATGAGAGAACAGTACAAAAATATAAATCACCAATTTGATGTTTGGCATCTTGCAAAATCAATCAATAAAAAATTGTCGGCTGCAGGTAAAAAAAAAGAATTGCAAGGTATTTCACAGTGGTCCAAGTCAATCAGCAACCATCTTTGGTGGAGCTCAAAAACATGTGGAGGGTCGTTGGAAATTCTACTGGAAAAATGGCGGTCAGTAATGCCACACTGTACAAACGTTCACCGATGGAACACGAACCAACATTTCCACAATTGTGAACATGGCCATTTGTCCACAGAGGAGGCACGGAAGAAGAAGTGGTTGATTCCTTCATCACCCACTCACAAAGCCATTGAAAAGATTGTATTTGATAAAACTATAACAAAAGCTTTGAGGGGACTCACGGAATTCTGCCACACAGGAGATTTGGAGGTGTTCCACAATATGTGCCTCAAGTACAGGCCAAAACGATTGCATTTTGGCATGGAGGGCATGATAAATCGGACTCTTTTAGCGGTCTTGGCACATAACCATAATGTTGGCCGTCAACAAAGTAGGACGACCGGAACTTTAGGGACGCTTCGCTACAATAAGGCCTTCACTAAAAGAAGTAAACAATGGGTGATCAAACCAGTGTTTGAGGATATGCAATATGAGTTTATTGAGAAACTTATTGTTGACGTCCTAGATAGGCACATAAATGGAGTTGTGAACGAACCTGTGCAGGGGACAACTGCATTGCCACCCAACATTGCATCTGTTCCATGTCCACCTAAAGAAGAACTCATTGAGAAATACACATCACGGTTTAAATGATTGTAATTTGATTGTCTGTTCTCTCAAGTCTCCTCATGTCGCAGGCCCATTGAATATGTGTATCTATCCAACCTTGTTCATTTGCGCATTAAATTAAACCAAACAGTAATATAAATCATTTTTCAAAAAATATAGAATCTCTCCGTATTTATGGTTCTGTGTGGCTGCAAAGCACGCAGACAAAATGCAAAGATGGAGTTTAAATTTCAAGTCCTGTGAGAATGCCTTACACTGAATGTAGCTAACTAGGAATGTGTGCTCGTTCAAAGTGAAGGTCAGCTGCTTTGATTTTTTCTCGGGTGCCAGAATGGCACACGACTCAGTATAAGGTTCTATTGTATTTTGACCTTGACAGGCCGGGACCACGTAAGAAACGATAATGAATATAATTTCAGAAACGAAAGCCATTTCATGTTCGTTCATTAGAAGAAATAACGTCGGCATAGAAGGAGTGGTATTTCGGGGCTGCCCTACGCACAGACGCAATGGAAAATGCAAATATAATGTAAGTAACTCTAAGTTGTACTTGTTCGTTCTATGTGGCATGTTGTTTTGTACCGCGCACTATCTTGGGGAGAACCGTCTACTTTTACGGAAGCACCTCAAAACCTTTGCTTCTGCTTTCTCTCTCCCTCTCCCCTGCAACAACTGGTCCACTGTCTGCGATCTCGGTCCTGGGCCCTTCCACTCTCCACCTGCACTCCCTGTCAACCCCTGCACTGAGGGACTGTCTCAGTATCCTACAGCCCCCCCTTGACGTTTAAAACCCAGTTGCACTGTCCTAGCTATGAAATAATTTCCCGACCGAATATATAAAATGAATAATTTTAATAAAGATCTGATGGTGAGACTAATTTCATTGTTTATGTTTTTCAAACAGGTACATCATGCATTACTGCATGTGTCACGAGTACCAGACACCGGCGGACGGCTTCTTTAACCGCCAGTTGCTTCTCCGCGTGAACAACGTTACCACCCTGACCATTTTATGGGACGATCGCCAAGTACAAGTATGCCCTTACGCGGTACTAACGGCTAGATGCAACATACAGACCGTTGTGGTGGCCTAGTGCCTCGTTGTTGGAACAGCCATGCGATTATCAGTGCGACCGAAGAGCTTATTTTATCGTAAACCAACACCCTGTTTACTGCACACGAACATCGCTTGCCTCAAGACGAACTATTTTGGATCGAGAGCAAATAAAAATGAAAATCGCTGAATATTCTATAAACATTTGATGTCCAATAAATGTACTTTGCCAAATGTACAATCTTGCAGTTTGCTTTTAAACGACAGTTTGATATTCCGAATTGTGGCGCTGTATTGTGAGATGATCTAAGACCCTGTGTACAGCAAAGGAACATCGCGTGCCTCAAAACCAACTATTTTGGATCGAGAGCAAATAAAAAAGAAAATCGCTGAATATTCTCTAAACATTTGATGTCAAATTAATGTACTTTACCAAATTTACAATCTTGCGGTTTGATTTAAAAGTACAGTTTCATATTGCGAATTGTGGCGCGCTGTGTTGTGTGAGCTGATCTGTGTTGATTTCCGTGTTCTGTGTGGAGTCGCGTAGAAGACGCCAGGGCGCGTTTGCCTACGCAGCACAGTCACGTCACGGATAGAGGCGGGGAATATGAATGTTTTGATAAAGTCTGTTTCAGGGGCGGGGGATTTGATTTAGTGCCGCAAAAGCAGGTGAGCCAGGGCGATGCGGCAAGTGATAGGATTATCAGAAAATGGCGGCTGATTTCGAGTGCGTTAATGGACGAAAAGTCGGGTAAGGTCCATAGGAAAGTTTTCTACGATCTACCGAGTTATGCTTAAAAACACATGGCCGAACCGTAGGGACAATAAAAAAAAAGTCCCGGAACTCTCCTTTAAGGTATTTCCCCCTGTCATTTCTTCAAGTTCATAAATACATTTTCCTGCATCCGCCGTTAAACTGGGAAGTTTACACCTTAAATTATCATTATCCATTTGTGGCCAGGAAATATACTGCGGTCTGGCCCCTCCTTTCTCAAATAAAGGGAACTGCATGAAACCAAATCTGCAATTGGCTGCCATCGTCTGCCTATCCATAGTGGGGGCAATGGTTCCTGATCGTCTTCTGCCTTGCAATGACCTCAGCCTACTCGCATATGGCGGTGACTCTCCTTTCTCACTATGAGATCATCCTTTAGGTCACTCTGGATACGCTATAGGATAAGGCGTCCTATCCTTAGTCTGTTCTAGATCAAACCATCTCACTTCCTTGTCTGTCTGCATCCCTCAGGGTCACATGCACCTCCTCCCTCTTCCCCACTGAAGGTTTTCGCTCTCTTAGACTGACATATCTATCCCCCAGCTAGTGTGGCTCTCTTCTCCTTAACCCTTATCTAAAGTCAGACGGTCTAAGGACAAGGCTCTGTGCTCGTGAATAAACAGGTTCTCTTCCTTCGCTTCATGGATGGAGGCCAGGGACTGTTCTCCCCTCCCTCGGCTTCCCGATTTGCTACTTTCTCTTAAATCTTGATATGCTTTATCGATCGTCTCTCCGATACTGCCTATGTCAAAATTCTCCTCTAGGGTTATCCTAGATGGTCCTGACATTGCTCCCTGTGACGGGAGAGACTCCTCTATATTGCCCTATGGCATTACTGGACTCGTTCCATTAACTCTTTCTGAATGCGATCAATATCGCGTTCCCTTTGTCTCCTTTTTTGCTCCTTTTCTTCATCTAATTCTCTTCACTTTCTCGCTTCCCATCTAGCTCTTTCCTCTTCTTGTCTTTGCTCTTCTCTTCTTTCATTTGCACTACGCTCTTCTTCTTCCTTCTGTCTTTGTATTCTTTTATCCCTTAATCTCTGCACTTCCCTCTTTTCTCTCTTCTTTTCTCATTCTTCGATTGCTCTCTGTCTGTTGTCATATTTCCTTTGCTCCTCTGCCCTTTCTTCTTTCTTTTGCTGTTCCTCCTGATACATCTGTTCTCGCCTCTGCCTGCTCTTTCTCTTATGTTCATCCTCTTTCAATCGCTTTTCTCTTTCTCTGTCTTTTCTATCCTGCTCATTTTGATCTTCTCTTTGCCTAACTTCCTCGATACTTTTCCCCATCCAGCTTATGCAATATCTGTCCTCCCATCCATTCGTTCTGTACGAGCGTTACCTTGTCAGTTTTATCTTTTTCTCCTTTCTATCTCTTAATCTCTCGTTCTATTTCTGTGCTTACATTCAATCGTTTGCTTTTCTCCTTCTTGTACTGTAAGATCTTAAAGATCTCTTCCTTTTGTCTAGTCTCTTCCGGACTGTCGTCACTGCTATACACAGGCGGCTCATATATCGGATTGCTATACCCTGTCACCGCTTTCAGTTCCTTTAACGGATACAATTCTGTGCTTTCTATATCAAGGCATTTCATTTCAAGCGAGGCAAGGGAAGCAGAAGGCTCGACACCTTCCTCCTTACACTGATTAAGCATCCAATCTTCAGCTGGTGGATCCTCTCTCTCTTCCTGATACATCTTCCAGAGCTGTAAAATAGCTGACCTTTTCTCCAATTTCATTCCTGTGTATGCAGCGTGCAAGTATGTGGTCATGTGTTGCAATACCGCTTTCGACAGCGATCCCCCTTGTGGCCATGGCATGAACATTTTATCTGGTGTGCCCTTTATCCATTCCGCACGGTACTGTTTGACCTTAGGTGCGTGTCTTGGCAGCATCTTTCACAGGTGCATCAATGGAGTAATATCTCCCATTTTGACAAGTCTCAATTGACTGTCAATACTTACCGTTGGTTACACAGATACTTTTCAGAAAAACAACAAATATGAACGCCCTCCACCTTCACTGCTCAAAGCCTCTATTTCTCAATTATCTCCTAGCCCCTAAAATACTCTGATTGGAGTTTGAGTCATTCCCGATCATAAACCTGTTTATGTGCCGCCTAGTTATCCCTGATTGGGCTTTTGAAATTACTCCTTCTAGACCTGCCTTGAGGTAGGAAAACGGGCTCTATAAACGCTCCTCGTTTTCACTATAATGCTGCTCGTTATATACTAAACACTCTTCGTTTCTATTAGACAACCCCCCGTTACTTTTCTATGTTACCACAATCCCATTCCCTTATTTTGCCAGTCCTCTCAATCTACTCAATCATTCGCGTTACAGCTGAAGGCCTCCGGTATCATCTCCCCTCCTCCAATCGACCACCGTCGCCTTCATTCCGCTCAGCACCTGTGGAAACCACAAGGGATTTCGCCAAAGAGGGTCCTGTCCCACCTATATCGATCTTCTTGCAAGTTTTTTATATCGGCCGCTCTCCACAGGAAACTTCGCTATTTTCCGGCTAGATGGCGGAGGGTGTCCGATCCTCCAAAACACTGGAAACCTACTCGTCGATGGGTACTCTAACAATCCTATCTCTGCTACCATGTGAACCCGTAGGGCCTTTAAGTGAGGTAACGATTTATTGTATGGATGGGGATACAGAATTTACTCTTACACCAATAATAAGACCGACTCAGGAAGTTGGCAAAATGTAGCTGTTTTATTTGCAATGGTCTAAAACCGTAAGTACAACAGACATTAACGGACATTCACCCAAGTCTCTCTCTCCATTTCACATGAAAAAATAAACATTTATAGCAAAAACTCATCATCACGGATGTCATACTATGTGGCAAAGTAAGAAAATCTAAGTTGGGTTGTGGTTGGTCTACGGGAAATATCTAGGTATACTTGGGGGATAAGATCGTGATTGGTTCTCTAGAGTCAGGTGGACAACTATGCCCAACCCTAGTGCAAGTCATCTTCGCTGTCATCAAATAGACAACATTTCATTGGCTCTCAGACTAAAGGGCTCTTTGCTACGTGGCCCTCTATAATTGGTTGGCACGCTTGTACCCTTCTGGAATATCCCACTCGCAAGCAGCATGCAAGCTGGTACGCCAGGTGCTTGTGGGTGGACTTGACCATGCCTTCCCACCCAATTAGCCCATCATCCATCAACATTCCTGCTGTCTGCCATTCGGATTTGTCTTTGAACTCGGCCTTGCCAAGTATCGCTGTGTGCCTGAGAATAGAAGGGAGTGTGAGCACAGCCTTACCTTCTTTCTCGGTGTAACTTGCCCTAAGTCTATTTTCCTCTTCACCATGTGACAGTTGACCATTTTTTAGCTCCTTCTTTGCCTTTAATACTATTAAATGAATAAGACTTGGCACTCATAGTATTTTTCAATTGCACCTCAATAGGAGCTCACCTCGCTTCTCACGTTCATTGTATCGTCACGAATATATAACCAGTTTCTTGGCTGCCCCAACCCTTGACACTGGGCCAGACAAATCTTCTCGATTCTTTCTCCATCGTCAGCCGTCTTTCTTTGCTGCGCCACACTTTCAGCCCTTTTTGCTCACGGGTCCTAGTTTGCTCAAATATGCCATGGAGCATCCAGATTTTATACATATATATATATATATTGGCGGCACCGCCTGCAGTCTATTCACTACGTATAACCAGCCTCTAGATTACTTAGTCTACTTGCGTTACAGCATCTGTACAGTTATAAAGCGATTTCCATTTTTTTTCAGTGCTCTTCGCACATGCACTCTTCATTCTTGCACATAAAATGTTACTCGACTCTTTACTTCATCATCAGATTCTATAAGGTTTATATACTCTTTTCCTTGACATCTCTTCTTGGTGCGTCACCTCTGCTTCATGTAACGTCACCAGTCTCTTGCCTTCACCGCTTCACACTTCTTCAGGAACCTCCTTTAAGACACTGTCATTTGTCTGTGGATACATCATGTAAGGTCTTCTCAATGGATACCTCGTCTCAGAGATTCTTCATGGAATAGATACCATTATTGGCGTTTTACTTGTCGCAATTTCCGGCTTCCAAAATATAGGAAGAATGGGGGCGGGACTTCCGGTAGAGGCATTTGGCTCCTCGTATACAGGACTTTAAAGATCTTAATTGGTTATGGATCACTAAATGATTCTGTAGTGGTGGTCCTGAATAAAACCTGCACTCCAGTCGCCCATTTTGGAGTACCAGGAACGTTCACACCAAAATATGTGACGTATGATGAGCAAACAAACCAGCAGAAAGCCGCAGTGGGGCTCTGCCCAGTGCCCATCAGGAGAGCAAAACCTATTGAAGTACCGATACCCAGAAAACCATGGACAGTAATGTATCCATTAAGGAAACCCTACCAGCAACTGAAACGAAATGAAGATTGCCTAAGTACTGTCCCGGAAGAAACCAAAAAGGTCTTAATGGAAGACGAACGGTGACATCACGAGGACATGGACGGACTCACAGATCAAGAAATGACGACCCAAGAATGACACAAAGAGAGGAAATGCCATGAGTAAGGATATCGTGAACTTAAAACAAAAGAATGACGACCAAATGTAAGAAAATTAAGCTGTAAGCAATACGAAGACCGTCGACCAGTTTACACCTGTAAATATGCTTGGAACCACAGGAAAGCTAAGGAAACAGTGCAGCTTGCTATGCTATGTACAAGAGTAGTGCGGCAAGCGCCATTATACATAAATCTACCTCAAACCAAGTACTTTATTATAAGTATATTTCTACTTTGCAAGCGAAGCAGAATCAACCCAGGTTACTAAAGGCCAAATGAGCAGAGATTCATATTTAGCAAAACGAGAAGAGACGGCTGAATCAAAACTCGGCAGATGCAACTCGTGCCAGGAGAGCCAAGGTCATACCAATAGATGAGGCAAACAGTAGCTACATTTAATTGAAACTAAGAACAGAATATCCTGCCTCTGAAAGGTTGAGATAAGAAGACGTAGGCAGGTGGTGGGTTAAATAAGAATCAAATACACAAATTGAGAGAAACTAGACAAATTCACGGTATGGCAAGCACGTGACTAGCCGAGCAAGAAGAAGCGAGGGTTCACACCTATATTTCTCACCCGACCAGGCAGAGATATCAGAACTTTTCCAGACAGAAGATGCAGTTTCGAGGCCAACCTCAGTGAACTGACACATGGCTACTAAAGTTATGATTGATTGTAACCATAATCGGAGGAAGGCGGGTAACTAAGGGGCACCCCACACCTGGCCGGCCATTCTGCGTGCTGCTAAGCAAAGTGGAAAAGTATGCATGGGGTTGGTGGCAACCCAATCACAATGGACCAAATAATCTAGGGTCCTATAGTTAGTAGAACCAATGAGACGTCGTACACTTAGTGACGTCTACAGTAGTCATTTTTGAAGGAAGGGCTTAGATGCCCACCTGACAGTGTTTACCCAATCCCCTCACTCTGTTACCATATACAGATATAGTCCCTATAGTAAAGTTACTTTTTTCTAACAAATAGAATTGCATGTTAACTTTTGAGTGTTACACGTCAATTATGATGAGTTTTGAGTATAAATGTTACAACTTGTATGAAGTTCGTTGGAGTTGAAGCGAGAAGGACGATTGCATCACTGCTGATATCCATGGCTCCCCGTTTTTTGTACTTGTCATTAAACGGACTCCCTTTGAAAACCATTGAGTTGTCCTTATTGATTGGTGTTGGAGTAATAAATCTGCACCCCCATCCATCTCAAGGGTTCAGCTATCTCGTCTTAAAGTACTTCTGAGCAAACCTCGGCTCTATGGGCCGGCCAGGGGTCTCGGAGTACAATTCAGTTGAAAGTGTTGCTCCTCCTGCACAATTAAGCCAAATCCTGATTCGAAACAAGCGTGCAAATGCACCACAATACCTAGACAGGATTTCAGATCCACATGACCCCATGTCTTCAAAGTCTTCAAGTCATCCAACTCCTCCCACTTTTCTTGCTGCTGACCCTTGGTGAGCTTCAACCCGCCCACCTGGGATAGCATACAGTTTGACACAATCCATAAGCCCTTGTTTCAACGTTGGACATTTATAATTTCAAGACCACATGGCATAAGACGGAGAGCTGTGGGATATTGCCAGCTATCCAGAGATGCAAAGGGATGGGGACTCCATGTGGATTTGTGGAGCCTTTCGAACATTTGGACCATCAGGTTACTTTCTATCCATGGTAACAGAAAGAGCGCAAACTGTTCGACACGTAGGAGTCTACCATTGGCATGCCGGCTCAGAGCGAGTCATGCATGCTGCTTTGATGCTAGGATGGTCAATTATGGCTTTATTTCCAATTGGCATTCATCTCTGGCACCGCGCCAGCCTGTCTACCGCTTATTGAAATAGTTGAATTCCCTTTTCTTCCGCTACGTATTAAAGAAACAGCAGTGACACCTGGGAATTAGCCGAGTGAGCGGTGGAAAACAACTCAAAATGCTTACCCTATTATCCCACCTGTCAGCCATTCACTTCCATTGTATGTTTGCTGTTGATGAGAAGTGGTGAGGCGGTGATGAGGGGGAGGCCGGTGGAAACCGCAAAAAGGGAGGTAGGCAAGAACTCTAAATATGGGAAGAACATGGCTGACAGCAACTATCAGCGGAGACCGCCATTCTCATTGACTCTCCTTCAAACTCTTCATGAAACGACCCATTGGCCGATCACACAGGTGGTGTGGCCTGTCCCAAGGAGGTCAGACTTTCACCTTGACACCACTCACAGTGGATATGCGATTTCTAGTGCTTGCAAGACCACCTAAATAAATAACGCTGCCCACTTCCCTCTTGTATGTAGGTACAAATCTGCAGGCACACACAGCTGGGTATAGCTATGCTCCTACAATGCAACCTTCCCTATGCAGTAACGCTCTCCTGTTACACAAACACACACAATATGTGCACCAACAACTCTCTGATTCACTAGAGCTGTGCAGTGACACTCCCACTACACTTTCTGTACACTTCCCTGTGCAGATAGGGAGTTATTCACACCCACATATCGAGTGACACTCCTTCACACGTACACGTACACACACCCACACCCAAACGCACACACATCTGGTCCCTCGTGCAACACACCTATTGATCACATTTACATAGCTCCACTGGTTAACACAATCTCTTACAGCCATGCAGCATGTGACCATTGGGAAATCTCTCATCCCTCTTCCACTCTGCATGGCCTGCACTGGCCACCACGCATGTCCGAACGCACTGCACTGTGATGCAGCGCCATAGATGGGGCACGCCTCTAGTACACCTCTAGCACACAACCCACCGATACACCTCTGTTGGACTTGTATCACCCCACAAAGGGCTTGCGAGAAACACAGTACCAGAGTCTGGGCTGTGCTGCACCGCTCACTGCACGCACCACATCAAAGGCTTACCTCAGTGCAGATATCCTGAGCGAGGAGCTTGGAGCGCTAGTTCAGGCCTTGCCTACTACACCATTTTACACATCCTACTTGTGACATATAAGCAACCCAACGCACCATTCAGCCGGGCACCAGATTCTGGCTTGTTGGATACCTAAGCTGTACAGGGAGTGGACTTTCTGGGCAAGGACACCATGCCGCGTAGTCATGGCAATGACAGCTGGGCACTACACAAAGCACCTTTGAAATTAGGAATGTAATCAGCTGATTTGTTTTTGTTTTGTTGTCATACTTAGTGGGACAGGGACTTTCCTGCCCACTATCGTAGTGAAGGAAGATTACCCCTGCAAACTGCGCAGGGAGTCTTGATTCTATTAAAGACACGGATGAAGATTACCCCTGCATACTGCGCAGGGATTCTTGATTCTATGAAAGACACTGAGGCTAGCATTAATACTGCAGAGTGGTATTAAAGAAGTTGAAGCATAATGATCACCTCGAGTCTTGACATGGAAATTTGGGGACGCACATTGCGGTGATCAAACGCTGAGGACCCACAGCATGCCGGAATCAGCTTTAACCAAGAGTTTGTTTCTGGAACTCTTGGGGCTTTTCAGTGCCAGCCAAATACTTTATCTTCTCATTTGAATGCAATGTAACAACTTAGAGTGCAAATATTGAGTTCAAATTGCAAAATGGAATGGCATGAAACACTGTCTGACAGCATTCCTGATTAAATATAAGACTGGGGTGCATACGTTTCTACATCGGAGAGAAGGAGCAGTGAAGATGAGTGAAGTTTGATCCTGTGGTAAATTACTATGAAGAAACTAGAATTTGCAGCAAGTAGTTGCGTCCAGAAGGATTGTTGAAGTCAGTCATACGTCAAGCAGAGTGACTGGCTCCTGACCAAGAGGCCGCTCAGAGGGACTTCATGGTGGGAAATCTCTCGACGTCCTAACATAACTATCAACATGATCAGAAGCACCTGAACGTGCCAAGAGGACAAGAAGGCGTGCAGGAGAGGTTCAGCCGACTGTCTCCAGAGCAGAAGGTGCGATGAGCTACAGACTGTTTCTACTGACGAGCTGGGAGACATGCAAGAAGGCGTGCTGGGGAGGTTCAGCCCATTGTCTCTAGGGCAGGAGCTGGGAGACATGCAAGAAGGCGTGCAGGAGAGGTTCAGCCCGCTGCCTCTAGGGCCGGAGTTGGGAGACATGCAAGAAGGCGTGCACGAGAGGTTCAGCCCACTGTCTCTAGGGCGGTACTGGGAGACATGCAAGAAGGCGTGCAGGAGAGGTTCATCCCACTGCCTCTAGGGCAGGAGCTGGGGGACATGCAAGAAGGCGTGCCGGGGAGGTTCAGCCCATTGTCTCTAGGGCAGGAGCTGGGAGACATGCAAGTAGGCGTGCAGGAGAGGTTCAGCCCATTGTCTCTAGGGCAGGGGCTGGGAGACACGCAAGAAGGCGTGCAGGAGAGTTTCAGCCCACTGTCTCTAGGGCAGGGGCTGGGAGACACGCAAGAAGGCATGCAGGAGAGGCTTAGCCCACTGTCTCTAGGGCAGGAGCTGGGAGACCTGCAAGAAGGTGTGCACGAGAGGTTCCGCCCACTGTCTCTAGGGCAGGAGCTGGGAGATACAGTGGGCAGGAGCTGGGAGACATGCAAGAAGGCGTGCGGGAGAGATTCAGCCCGTTGTCTGTAGGGCAGGAGCTGGGAGACATGCAAGAAGGCATGCACGAGAGGTTCAGCCCACTGCCTGTAGGGCCGGAGCTGGGAGACATGCAAGAAGGCGTGCGGGAGAGATTCAGCCCTTGTATGTAGGGCAGGAGCTGGGAGACATGCAAGAAGGCGTGCAGGAGAGGTTCAGCCGCTGCCTCTAGGGCTGGAGTTGGGAGACATGCAAGAAGGCGTGCACGAGAGGTTCAGCCCACTGTCTCTAGGGCGGTAACTGGGAGACATGCAAGAAGGCGTGAAGGAGAGGTTCAGCCCACTGCCTCTAGGGCAGGAGCTGGGAGACATGCAAGAATGTATGCAGCAAAGGTTCAGCCCATTGTCTCTAGGGCAGGAGCTGGGAGACATGCAAGAAGGCGTGCGGGAGAGGTTCAGCCCACTGTCTCTAGGGCAGGAGCTGGGAGATACAGTGGGCAGGAGCTGGGAGACATGCAAGAAGGTGTGCGGGAGAGGTTCAGCCCATTGTCTCTAGGGCAGGAGCTGGGAGATACAGTGGGCAGGAGCTGGGATACATGCAAAAAGGCGTGCGGGAGAGGTTCAGCCCATTGTCTCATGCACGAGAGGTTCAGCCCACTCCCTCTAGGGCAGGAGCTGGGAGACATGCAAGAAGGCGTGCAGGAGAGGTTCAGCCCATTGTCTCTGGGGCAGGAGCTGGGAGACATGCAAGCAAGTGTGTGGGAGCGGTTCAGCCCATTGTCTCTAGGGCAGGAACTTGCAGACATGCAAGAAGGCGCGCAGGAAAGGTTCAGCCCATTGTCTCTAGGGCAGGAGCTGGGAGACACGCAAGAAGGCATGCAGGAGAGGTTCATCAGCACATTGTCTCTAGGGCAGGGGCTGGGAGACACGCAAGAAGGCGTGCAGGAGAGTTTCAGACCACTGTCTCTAGGGCAGGGGCTGGGAGACACGCAAGAAGGCGTGCAGGAGAGGCTCAGCCCACTGTCTCTAGGGCAGGACCTGGGAGACACGCAAGAAGGCGTGCAGGAGAGGCTCAGCCCACTGTCTCTAAGGCAGGAGCTGGGAGACATGCAAGAAGGCATGCACGAGAGGTTCAGCCCACTGTCTCTAGGGCAGGAGCTGGGAGACATGCAAGAAGGCGTGCAGGAGAGAATCAGCCCACTGTCTTTAAGGCAGGAGCTGGGAGACATGCAAGAAGGCGTGCGGGAGAGGTTCAGCCCATTGTCTCTAGGGCAGGAGCTGGGAGACATGCAAGAAGGCATGCACGAGAGGTTCAGCCCACTGTCTCTAGGGCAGGAGCTGGGAGACATGCAAGAAGGCGTGCAGGAGAGAATCAGCCCACTGTCTTTAAGGCAGGAGCTGGGAGACATGCAAGAAGGCGTGCGGGAGAGGTTCAGCCCATTGTCTCTAGGGCAGGAGCTGGGAGACATGCAAGAAGGCATGCACGAGAGGTTCAGCCCACTGTCTCTAGGGCAGGAGCTGGGAGACATGCAAAAAGGCATGCAGGAGAGGCTCAGCCCACTGTCTCTAAGGCAGGAGCTGGGAGACATGCAAGAAGGCGTGCAGGAGAGGTTCAGCCCACTGTCTCTAGGGCAGGTGCTGGGAGACATGCAAGAAGGCGTGCGGGAGAGGTTCAGCCCACTGTCTCTAGGGCAAGAGCTGGGAGATACAGTGGGCAGGAGCTGGGAGACATGCAAAAAGGCGTGCGGGAAAGGTTCAGCCCATTGTCTCATGCACGAGAGGTTCAGCCCACTCCCTCTAGGGCAGGAGCTGGGAGACATGCAAGAAGGCATGCACGAGAGGTTCAGCCACTGTCTCTAGGGCAGGAGCTGGGAGACATGCAAGAAGGCGTGCAGGAGAGGTTCAGCCCATTGTCTCTAGGGCAGGAGCTGGGAGACATGCAAGAAGGCGTGCGGGAGAGGTTCAGCCACTGTCTCTAGGGCAGGAGCTGGGAGACATGCAAGAAGGCGTGCAGGAGAGGTTCAGCCCATTGTCTCTAGGGCAGGAGCTGGGAGACATGCAAGAAGGCGTGCGGGAGAGGTTCAGCCCACTGTCTCTAGGGCAAGAGCTGGGAGATACAGTGGGCAGGAGCTGGGAGACATGCAAGAAGGCGTGCGGGAGAGGTTCAGCCACTTTCTCTAGGGCAGGAGCTGGGAGACATGCAAGAAGGCAGCGGGAGAGGTTCAGCCCATTGTCTCTAGGGCAGGAGCTGGGAGACATGCAAGAAGGCGTGCGGGAGAGGTTCAGCCCACTGTCTCTAGGGCAAGAGCTGGGAGATACAGTGGGCAGGAGCTGGGAGACATGCAAGAAGGCGTGCGGGAGAGGTTCAGCCCACTGTCTCTAGGGCAAGAGCTGGGAGATACAGTGGGCAGGAGCTAGGAGACATGCAAGAAGGCGTGCGGGAGAGGTTCAGCCCACTGTCTCTAGGGCAGGAGCTGGGAGACCTGCAAGAAGGTGTGCACGAGAGGTTCCGCCCACTGTCTCTAGGGCAGGACCTGGGAGATACAGTCGGCAGGAGCTGGCATACATGCAAGAAGGCATGCAGAAAGGTTCAGCCCATTGTCTCTAGGGCAGGAGCTGGGAGACATGCAAGAAGGCATGCACGAGAGGTTCAGCCACTGTCTCTAGGGCAGGAGCTGGGAGACCTGCAAGAAGGCGTGCACGAGAGGTTCCGCCCACTGTCTCTAGGGCAGGAGCTGGGAGATACAGTGGGCAGGAGCTGGGAGACATGCAAGAAGGCATGCGGGAGAGGTTCAACCCATTGTCTCATGCACTAGAGGTTCAGCCCATTGTTTCTAGGGCAGGAGCTGGGAGACATGCAAGAAGGTGCGCGGGAGAGGTTCAGCCCATTGTCTCATGCACTAGAGGTTCAGCCCACTGCCTCTAGGGCAGGAGCTGGGAGACATGAAAGACGGCGTGCAGGAGAGGTTCAGCCCATTGTCTCTATGGCAGGAGCTGGGAGACATGCAAGAAGGTGTGTGGGAGCGGTTCAGCCCATTGTCTCTAGGGCAGGAGATGGGAGACACGCAAGAAGGCGTGCAGGAGAGTTTCAGCCCATTGTCTCTAGGGCAGGGGCTGGGAGACACGCAAGAAGGCATGCAGGAGAGGTTCAGCCCACTGTCTCTAGGGCAGGAGCTGGGAGACATGCACGAAGGCGTGCAGGAGAGGCTCAGCCCACTATCTCTAGGGCAGGAGCTGGGAGACATGCAATAAGGCGTGCAGGAGAGGCTTAGCCCACTGTCCCTAGGGTAGGAGCTGAGAAACATGCAAGAAGGTGTGCACAAGAGGTTCTGCCCACTGTCTCTAGGGCAGGAGCTGGGAGATAAAGTGGGCAGGGGCTGGGAGACACGCAAGAAGGCGTGAAGGAGACGTTCAGCCAACTGTCTCTATGGCAGAAGGTGGGACAAGATATAGACTCAAGGACCCCTACTGCTCCCTGCTCACCAATAGCCAGTCACCACTCCACCCACTATGCATATGTCCAACCCAGAAAATGGTGCTGCCATTGACCTAGTGGCTGCCATAATATACAGTAATGTCCAAGTATGATGTTTAAGCAAGATATGCACCAGTAACATTTCCATTGCATTTCAGGAGCCATTTTAATGCACGCAAGGGTTTGGGATTGTTTGTTCATCTGATAATTGTTCACGGCGAACTGTTCAAAATAAATCTGTTCCCATGTGAACAATTACCAGGCGAAGAAACAACCCAATCCCGATGGGGATTGCAGATGGGGAACAAGTGCAAGTGGATCTAGGTCACCTGGCCTAAGCCCTGCCCACCTGGCGCCTTCCAGGTTGCAGCTCTTTTTCCCCACTTAGCACGCCCCGCCCAACTGTTGCCTTCCTGGTTGCCACTCTTTTTCCCTACTTAGCGATCCCTCCAGCCTCTTTTCCTTTGCAGATGGGGAGCAGGTGCAAGTGGATCTAGGTCACCTGGCCTAAGCCCCGCCTACCTGGCGCCATCCAGGTTGCAGCTCTTTCTCCCCATTTAGCAAGCCCCGCCCAACTGGTGCCTTGCTGGTTGCCGCTCTTTTTCCCTAATTAAGCAGTCCTCCAGCTCTTTTCCTTTGCAGATGGAGAGCAGGTGCAAGTGGATCTAGGTCACCTGGCCTAAGCCCCGCCCACCTGGTGCCATCCAGGTTGCAGCTCTTTCTCCCCATTTAGCAAGCCCCACCCAACTGGTGCCTTGCTGGTTGCCGCTCTTTTTCCCTAATTAAGCAGCCCTCCAGCCTCTTTTCCTTTGCAGTCGGGGAGCCCACTGTCTCTAGGGCAAGAGCTGGGAGATACAGTGGGCAGGAGCTGGGAGACATGGAAGAAGGCGTGCGGGAGACGTTCAGCCACTGTCTCTAGGACAGGAGCTGGGAGACATGCAAGAAGGCAGCGGGAGAGGTTCAGCCCATTGTCTCTAGGGCAGGAGCTGGGAGACATGCAAGAAGGCGTGCGTGAGAGGTTCAGCCCACTGTCTCTAGGGCAAGAGCTGGGAGATACAGTGGGCAGGAGCTGGGAGGCATGCAAGAAGGCGTGCGGGAGAGGTTCAGCCCACTGTCTCTAGGGCAGGAGCTGGGAGACCTGCAAGAAGGTGTGCACGAGAGGTTCCGCCCACTGTCTCTAGGGCAGGAGCTGGGAGATACAGTGGGCAGGAGCTAAGAGACATGCAAGAAGGCATGCAGAAAGGTTCAGCCCATTGTCTCTAGGGCAGGAGCTGGGAGACATGCAAGAAGGCATGCACGAAGAGGTTCAGCCACTGTCTCTAGGGCAGGAGCTGGGAGACCTGCAAGAAGGCGTGCACGAGAGGTTCCGCCCACTGTCTTTAGGGCAGGAGCTGGGAAACACGCAAGAAGGCGTGCAGGAGAGGTTCAGCCCATTGTCTCTAGGGCAGGAGCTGGGAGACATGCAAGAAGGTGTGTGGGAGCGGTTCAGCCCATTGTCTCTAGGGCAGGAGCTGGGAGACATGCAAGAAGGTGTGTGGGAGAGGTTCAGCCCATTGTCTCTAGGGCAGGGGCTGGGAGATACGCAAGAAGGCATGCAGGAGAGGTTCAGCCCACTGTCTCTAGGGCAGGAGCTGGGAGACATGCAATAAGGCGTGCAGGAGAGGCTTAGCCCACTGTCCCTGGGGCAGGAGCTGGGAAACATGCAAGAAGGTGTGCACAAAAGGTTCAGCCCACTGCCTTTAGGGCCGGAGCTGGGAGAGGTTCAGCCCACTGTCTCTAGGGCAGGAGCTGGGAGACCTGCAAGAAGGTGTGCACGAGAGGTTCCGCCCACTGTCTCTAGGGCAGGAGCTGGGAGATACAGTGGGCAGGAGCTGGGAGACTTGCAAGAAGGCATGCAGAAAGGTTCAGCCCATTGTCTCTAGGGCAGGAGCTGGGAGATATGCAAGAAGGCATGCACGAGAGGTTCAGCCACTGTCTCTAGGGCAGGAGCTGGGAGACCTGCAAGAAGGCGTGCACGAGAGGTTCCGCCCACTGTCTTTAGGGCAGGAGCTGGGAGACATGCAAGAAGGCGTGCAGGAGAGTTTCAGCCCACTGTCTCTAGGGCAGGGGCTGGGAGACATGCAAGAAGGCGTGCACGAAAGGTTCAGTCCACTGCCTCTAGGGCCGGAGCTGGGAGACCTCCAAGAAGGCATGCACGAGAGGTTCTGCCCACTGTCTCTAGGGCAGGAGCTGGGAGATACAGTGGGCAGGGGCTGGGAGACACGCAAGAAGGCGTGAAGGAGACGTTCAGCCAACTGTCTCTATGGCAGAAGGTGTGACAAGATATAGACTCAAAGACCCCTACTGCTCCCTACTAGCCAGTCACCACTCCACCCACTATGCATATGTCCAACCCAGAAAATGGCGCCTTCCAAGTTGCAGCTCTTTTTCCCCATTTAGCAAGCCCCGCCCAACTGTTGCCTTCCTGGTTGCCACTCTTTTTCCCTACTTAACGAGCCCTCCAGTCTCTTTTCCTTTGCAGATGGGGAGCAGGTGCAAGTGGATCTAGGTCACCTGGCCTAAGCCCCGCCTAACTGGCGCCATCCAGGTTGCAGCTCTTTCTCCCCATTTAGCAAGCCCCGCCCAACTGGTGCCTTGCTGGTTGCCGCTCTTTTTCCCTAATTAAGCAGTCCTCCAGCTCTTTTCCTTTGCAGATGGAGAGCAGGTGCAAGTGGATTTAGGTCACCTGGCCTAAGCCCCGCCCACCTGGTGCCTTCCTGGTTGCCGCTCTTTTTCCCCACTTACGGATGCCTAAGCCCCTCCCACCTGTTGCCTTCCTAGTTGCTGTTCTTTTTCCCTACTTAAGGAGCCCTTCAGCCTCTTTTCCTTTGCAGATGGGGAGCAGGTGCAAGTGGATCTAGGTCACCTGGCCTAAGCCCCGCCTACCTGGCGCCATCCAGGTTGCAGCTCTTTCTCCCCATTTAGCAAGCCCCGCCCAACTGGTGCCTTGCTGATTGCCGCTCTTTTTCCCTAATTAAGCAGTCCTCCAGCTCTTTTCCTTTGCAGATGGAGAGCAGGTGCAAGTGGATTTAGGGCACCTGGCCTAAGCCCCGCCCACCTGGTGCCTTCCAGGTTGAAGCTCTTTTTCCCCACTTAAGGAAGCCACCGCCCACCTGGTGCTTTCCTGGTTGCCGCTCTTTTTCCCTACTTAAGCAGCCCTCCAGCCTCTTTTCCTTTGCAGACGGGGAGCAGGTGCAAGTGGATCTAGGTCACCTGACCTAAGCCCCGCCCACTTGGGGCCTTCCTGCCTGCCGCTCTTTTACCCCACTTAGCAAGCCCCGCCCACCTGGCACCTACCAGGTTGCCACTCTTTTTCCCACTTACCAAGCCCCGCCCGACCTGATGCCTTCCTGGTTGCCGCTCTTTTTCCCTACTTAAGCAGCCCTCCAGCCTCTTTTCCTTTGCAGACGGGGAACAGGTGCAAGTGGATCTAGGTCACCTGGCCTAAGGCCCGCCCAGCTGGTGCCTTCCTGGTTGCCGCTCTTTTTCCCCACTTACGGATGCCTAAGCCCCTCCCACCTGTTGCCTTCCTAGTTGCTGTTCTTTTTCCCTACTTAAGGAGCCCTTCAGCCTCTTTCCTTTGCAGATGGGGAGCAGGTGCAAGTGGATCTAGGTCACCTGGCCTAAGGCCCGCCCAGCTGGTGCCTTCCTGGTTGCCGCTCTTTTTCCCCACTTACGGATGCCTAAGCCCCTCCCACCTGTTGCCTTCCTAGTTGCTGTTCTTTTTCCCTACTTAAGGAGCCCTTCAGCCTCTTTTCCTTTGCACGTGGGGAGCAGGTGCAAGTGGATCTAGGTCACCTGGTCTAAGCACCACCCACCTTCTTCACCCTGCCTCTTCCTTTCTGCTCTTAAATCTTAGATCAAGGGCATCTCTCGCCGGGGCAATCGAAGCGAACATCAGAAGAAGAAAAGGGCAATTCCTGTTTGGACCTGTTTGGGCCAGGAGGACCCAGGGCCCGAACCCCTGCTCAGACAGCAGGTAAGCATGCACCAACATGTGTTACCCCCTCTGTCCCCACAGGCCACCCCCACCATTATCAGGCAACGTCAACTTCTCCAGTGCTGGGGAGATGGACAGGTGCTGCGTGGCGTATCCCGTGATGTTATTGTGCCCCCCATGCCCTGCCCTGCCCTTTCTTGGTCCTCATTATGACCCCCCCTGCTTGCCAGCTCTCTTCTTCCCTCCTCCTTTCTCCCTTATCCTTTCTGCTACCATTCACATCTTTCACTACAGGAGTTGTCTTGATTCACTATTGTGTCACCATCAACGACCTGTTGCCAACGCTTGGATTTGACTTTATGGACACAGTGACTTGGTGTTTCACCTTCTCAACTCTCATGCTGCGCCTCCCCGCGATCTTGCACTCAGGGTGGCCCTGAATCATGCTGTGCCCTTCTTGATTCCTTGCCAACATTCGTAGTTCCCCGCACCATTATGTGTTTTCCTGACCTCTGCAACTGAATTCACTCTCCCCTCTGCTTCTCTGCTCACATCAAAGGCTTACCTCAGTGCAGATATCCTGAGCGAGGAGCTTGGAGCGCTAGTTCAGGTCTTGCCTACTACACCATTTTACACATCCTACTTGTGACATATAAGCAACCCAACGCACCATTCAGCCGGGCACCAGATTCTGGCTTGTTGGATACCTCAGCTGTACAGGGAGTGGACTTTCTGGGCAAGGACACCATGCCGCGTAGTCATGGCAATGACAGCTGGGCACTACACAAAGCACCTTTGAAATTAGGAATGTAATCAGCTGATTTGTTTTTGTTTTGTTGTCATACTTAGTGGGACAGGGACTTTCCTGCCCACTATCGTAGTGAAGGAAGATTACCCCTGCATACTGCGCAGGGAGTCTTGATTCTATTAAAGACACGGATGAAGATTACCCCTGCATACTGCGCAGGGATTCTTGATTCTAGGAAAGACACTGAGGCTAGCATTAATACTGCAGAGTGGTATTAAAGAAGTTGAAGCATAATGATCACCTCGAGTCTTGACATGGAAATTTGGGGACGCACATTGCGGTGATCAAACGCTGAGGACCCACAGCATGCCGGAATCAGCTTTAACCAAGAGTTTGTTTCTGGAACTCTTGGGGCTTTTCAGTGCCAGCCAAATACTTTATCTTCTCATTTGAATGCAATGTAACAACTTAGAGTGCAAATATTGAGTTCAAATTGCAAAATGGAATGGCATGAAACACTGTCTGACAGCATTCCTGATTAAATATAAGACTGGGGTGCATACGTTTCTGCATCGGAGAGAAGGAGCAGTGAAGATGAGTGAAGTTTGATCCTGTGGTAAATTACTATGAAGAAACTAGAATTTGCAGCAAGTAGTTGCGTCCAGAAGGATTGTTGAAGTCAGTCATACGTCAAGCAGAGTGACTTGCTCCTGACCAAGAGGCCGCTCAGAGGGACTTCATGGTGGGAAATCTCTCGACGTCCTAACATAACTATCAACATGATCAGAAGCACCTGAACGTGCCAAGAGGACAAGAAGGCGTGCAGGAGAGGTTCAGCCGACTGTCTCCAGAGCAGAAGGTGCGATGAGCTACAGACTGTTTCTACTGACGAGCTGGGAGACATGCAAGAAGGCGTGCTGGGGAGGTTCAGCCCATTGTCTCTAGGGCAGGAGCTGGGAGACATGCAAGAAGGCGTGCAGGAGAGGTTCAGCCCGCTGCCTCTAGGGCCGGAGTTGGGAGACATGCAAGAAGGCGTGCACGAGAGGTTCAGCCCACTGTCTCTAGGGCGGTACTGGGAGACATGCAAGAAGGCGTGCAGGAGAGGTTCATCCCACTGCCTCTAGGGCAGGAGCTGGGGGACATGCAAGAAGGCGTGCCGGGGAGGTTCAGCCCATTGTCTCTAGGGCAGGAGCTGGGAGACATGCAAGTAGGCGTGCAGGAGAGGTTCAGCCCATTGTCTCTAGGGCAGGGGCTGGGAGACACGCAAGAAGGCGTGCAGGAGAGTTTCAGCCCACTGTCTCTAGGGCAGGGGCTGGGAGACACGCAAGAAGGCGTGCTGGGGAGGTTCAGCCCATTGTCTCTAGGGCAGGAGCTGGGAGACATGCAAGAAGGCGTGCAGGAGAGGTTCAGCCCGCTGCCTCTAGGGCCGGAGTTGGGAGACATGCAAGAAGGCGTGCACGAGAGGTTCAGCCCACTGTCTCTAGGGCGGTAACTGGGAGACATGCAAGAAGGCGTGCAGGAGAGGTTCATCCCACTGCCTCTAGGGCAGGAGCTGGGGGACATGCAAGAATGTATGCAGCAAAGGTTCAGCCCATTGTCTCTAGGGCAGGAGCTGGGAGACATGCAAGAAGGCGTGCGGGAGAGGTTCAGCCCACTGTCTCTAGGACAGGAGCTGGGAGATACAGTGGGCAGGAGCTGGGAGACATGCAAGAAGGTGTGCGGGAGAGGTTCAGCCCATTGTCTCTAGGGCAGGAGCTGGGAGACATGCAAGAAGGTGTGCACGAGAGGTTCTGCCCACTGTCTCTATGGCAGGAGCTGGGAGATACAGTGGGCAGGAGCTGGGAGACATGCAAAAAGGCGTGCGGGAGAGGTTCAGCCCATTGTCTCATGCACGAGAGGTTCAGCCCACTCCCTCTAGGGCAGGAGCTGGGAGACTTGCAAGAAGGCGTGCAGGAGAGGTTCAGCCCATTGTCTCTGGGGCAGGAGCTGGGAGACATGCAAGAAGGTGTGTGGGAGCGGTTCAGCCCATTGTCTCTAGGGCAGGAGCTTGGAGACATGCAAGAAGGCGTGCAGGAGAGGTTCAGCCCATTGTCTCTGGGGCAGGAGCTGGGAGACATGCAAGAAGGTGTGTGGGAGCGGTTCAGCCCATTGTCTCTAGGGCAGGAGCTGGGAGACTTGCAAGAAGGCGTGCAGGAGAGGTTCAGCCCATTGTCTCTGGGGCAGGAGCTGGGAGACATGCAAGAAGGTGTGTGGGAGCGGTTCAGCCCATTGTCTCTAGGGCAGGAGCTTGGAGACATGCAAGAAGGCGCGCAGGAGAGGTTCAGCCCATTGTCTCTAGGGCAGGAGCTGGGAGACACGCAAGAAGGCATGCAGGAGAGGTTCAGCCCATTGTCTCTAGGGCAGGGGCTGGGAGACACGCAAGAAGGCGTGCAGGAGAGTTTCAGCCCACTGTCTCTAGGGCAGGGGCTGGGAGACACGCAAGAAGGCGTGCAGGAGAGGCTCAGCCCACTGTCTCTATAGCAGGAGCTGGGAGACATGCAAGAAGGCGTACACGAGAGGTTCAGCCACTGTCTCTAGGGCTGGAGCTGGGAGACATGCAAGAAGGCGTGCAGGAGAGGTTCAGCCCACTGTCTCTAGGGCAGGAGCTGGGAAATACAGTGGGCAGGAGCTGGGAGACATGCAAGAAGGCGTGCGGGAGAGGTTCAGCCCATTGTCTCTAGGGCAGGAGCTGGGAGACATGCAAGAAGGCATGCACGAGAGGTTCAGCCCACTGTCTCTAGTGCAGGAGCTGGGAGACATGCAAGAAGGCGTGCAGGAGAGGCTCAGCCCACTGTCTCTAAGGCAGGTGCTGGGAGACATGCAAGAAGGCGTGCGGGAGAGGTTCAGCCCATTGTCTCTAGGGCAGGAGCTGGGAGACATGCAAGAAGGCGTGCGGGAGAGGTTCAGCCCACTGTCTCTAGGGCAAGAGCTGGGAGATACAGTGGGCAGGAGCTGGGAGACATGCAAGAAGGCGTGCGGGAGACGTTCAGCCACTGTCTCTAGGGCAGGAGCTGGGAGACATGCAAGAAGGCAGCGGGAGAGGTTCAGCCCATTGTCTCTAGGGCAGGAGCTGGGAGACATGCAAGAAGGCGTGCGGGAGAGGTTCAGCCCACTGTCTCTAGGGCAAGAGCTGGGAGATACAGTGGGCAGGAGCTGGGAGACATGCAAGAAGGCGTGCGGGAGAGGTTCAGCCCACTGTCTCTAGGGCAAGAGCTGGGAGATACAGTGGGCAGGAGCTAGGAGACATGCAAGAAGGCGTGCAGGAGAGGTTCAGCCCACTGTCTCTAGGGCAGGAGCTGGGAGACCTGCAAGAAGGTGTGCACGAGAGGTTCCGCCCACTGTCTCTAGGGCAGGAGCTGGGAGATACAGTGGGCAGGAGCTGGGAGACATGCAAGAAGGCATGCAGAAAGGTTCAGCCCATTGTCTCTAGGGCAGGAGCTGGGAGACATGCAAGAAGGCATGCACGAGAGGTTCAGCCACTGTCTCTAGGGCAGGAGCTGGGAGACCTGCAAGAAGGCGTGCACGAGAGGTTCCGCCCACTGTCTTTAGGGCAGGAGCTGGGAAACACGCAAGAAGGCGTGCAGGAGAGGTTCAGCCCATTGTATCTAGGGCAGGAGCTGGGAGACATGCAAGAAGGTGTGTGGGAGCGGTTCAGCCCATTGTCTCTAGGGCAGGAGATGGGAGACACGCAAGAAGGCGTGCAGGAGAGTTTCAGCCCATTGTCTCTAGGGCAGGGGCTGGGAGATACGCAAGAAGGCATGCAGGAGAGGTTCAGCCCGCTGTCTCTAGGGCAGGAGCTGGGAGACATGCGCGAAGGCGTGCAGGAGAGGCTCAGCCCACTGTCTCTAGGGCAGGAGCTGGGAGACATGCAATAAGGCGTGCAGGAGAGGCTTAGCCCACTGTCCCTAGGGCAGGAGCTGGGAAACATGCAAGAAGGTGTGCACAAGAGTTTTAGCCACTGTCTCTAGGGCAGGAGCTGGGAGAAATGCAAGAAGGCGTGCAGGAGAGTTTCAGCCCACTGTCTCTAGGGCAGGGGCTGGGAGACACGCAAGAAGGCATGCAGGAGAGGTTCAGCTCACTGTCTCTAGGGCAGGAGCTGGGAGACATGCAAGAAGGCGTGCACGAAAGGTTCAGCCCACTGTCTCCAGGGCCGGAGCTGGGAGACCTCCAAGAAGGCATGCACGAGAGGTTCTGCCCACTGTCTCTAGGGCAGGAGCTGGGAGATACAGTGGGCAGGGGCTGGGAGACACGCAACAAGGCGTGAAGGAGACGTTCAGCCAACTGTCTCTATGGCAGAAGGTGGGACAAGATATAGACTCAAAGACCCCTTCTTCTCCCTGCTCACCACTAGCCAGTCACCACTCCACCCACTATGCATATGTCCAACCCAGAAAATGGTGCTGCCATTGACCTAGTGACTGCCATAATATACAGTAATGTCCAAGTATGATGTTTAAGCAAGATATGCACCAGTAACCTTTCCATTGCACTTCAGGAGCCATTTTAATGCACGCAAGGGTTTGGGATTGTTTGTTCATCTGATAATTGTTCACGGCGAACTGTTCAAAATAAATCTGTTCCCATGTGAACAATTACCAGGCGAAGAAACAACCCAATCCCGATGGGGATTGCAGATGGGGAACAAGTGCAAGTGGATCTAGGTCACCTGGCCTAAGCCCTGCCCACCTGGCGCCTTCCAGGTTGCAGCTCTTTTTCCCCACTTAGCACGCCCCGCCCAACTGTTGCCTTCCTGGTTGCCACTCTTTTTCCCTACTTAACGAGCCCTCCAGTCTCTTTTCCTTTGCAGATGGGGAGCAGGTGCAAGTGGATCTAGGTCACCTGGCCTAAGCCCCGCCTAACTGGCGCCATCCAGGTTGCAGCTCTTTCTCCCCATTTAGCAAGCCCCGCCCAACTGGTGCCTTGCTGGTTGCCGCTCTTTTTCCCTAATTAAGCAGTCCTCCAGCTCTTTTCCTTTGCAGATGGAGAGCAGGTGCAAGTGGATTTAGGTCACCTGGCCTAAGCCCCGCCCACCTGGTGCCTTCCTGGTTGCCGCTCTTTTTCCCCACTTACGGATGCCTAAGCCCCTCCCACCTGTTGCCTTTCTAGTTGCTGTTCTTTTTCCCTACTTAAGGAGCCCTTCAGCCTCTTTTCCTTTGCAGATGGGGAGCAGGTGCAAGTGGATCTAGGTCACCTGGCCTAAGCCCCGCCTACCTGGCGCCATCCAGGTTGCAGCTCTTTCTCCCCATTTAGCAAGCCCCGCCCAACTGGTGCCTTGCTGATTGCCGCTCTTTTTCCCTAATTAAGCAGTCCTCCAGCTCTTTTCCTTTGCAGATGGAGAGCAGGTGCAAGTGGATTTAGGGCACCTGGCCTAAGCCCCGCCCACCTGGTGCCTTCCAGGTTGAAGCTCTTTTTCCCCACTTAAGGAAGCCACCGCCCACCTGGTGCTTTCCTGGTTGCCGCTCTTTTTCCCTACTTAAGCAGCCCTCCAGCCTCTTTTCCTTTGCAGACGGGGAGCAGGTGCAAGTGGATCTAGGTCACCTGACCTAAGCCCCGCCCACTTGGGGCCTTCCTGCCTGCCGCTCTTTTACCCCACTTAGCAAGCCCCGCCCACCTGGCACCTACCAGGTTGCCACTCTTTTTCCCACTTACCAAGCCCCGCCCGACCTGATGCCTTCCTGGTTGCCGCTCTTTTTCCCTACTTAAGCAGCCCTCCAGCCTCTTTTCCTTTGCAGACGGGGAACAGGTGCAAGTGGATCTAGGTCACCTGGCCTAAGGCCCGCCCAGCTGGTGCCTTCCTGGTTGCCGCTCTTTTTCCCCACTTACGGATGCCTAAGCCCCTCCCACCTGTTGCCTTCCTAGTTGCTGTTCTTTTTCCCTACTTAAGGAGCCCTTCAGCCTCTTTTCCTTTGCAGATGGGGAGCAGGTGCAAGTGGATCTAGGTCACCTGGCCTAAGGCCCGCCCAGCTCGTGCCTTCCTGGTTGCCGCTCTTTTTCCCCACTTACGGATGCCTAAGCCCCTCCCACCTGTTGCCTTCCTAGTTGCTGTTCTTTTTCCCTACTTAAGGAGCCCTTCAGCCTCTTTCCTTTGCAGATGGGGAGCAGGTGCAAGTGGATCTAGGTCACCTGGCCTAAGGCCCGCCCAGCTGGTGCCTTCCTGGTTGCCGCTCTTTTTCCCCACTTACGGATGCCTAAGCCCCTCCCACCTGTTGCCTTCCTAGTTGCTGTTCTTTTTCCCTACTTAAGGAGCCCTTCAGCCTCTTTTCCTTTGCACGTGGGGAGCAGGTGCAAGTGGATCTAGGTCACCTGGTCTAAGCACCACCCACCTTCTTCACCCTGCCTCTTCCTTTCTGCTCTTAAATCTTAGATCAAGGGCATCTCTCGCCGGGGCAATCGAAGCGAACATCAGAAGAAGAAAAGGGCAATTCCTGTTTGGACCTGTTTGGGCCAGGAGGACCCAGGGCCCGAACCCCTGCTCAGACAGCAGGTAAGCATGCACCAACATGTGTTACCCCCTCTGTCCCCACAGGCCACCCCCACCATTATCAGGCAACGTCAACTTCTCCAGTGCTGGGGAGATGGACAGGTGCTGCGTGGCGTATCCCGTGATGTTATTGTGCCCCCCACGCCCTGCCCTTTCTTGGTCCTCATTATGACCCCCCCTGCTTGCCAGCTCTCTTCTTCCCTCCTCCTTTCTCCCTTATCCTTTCTGCTACCATTCACATCTTTCACTACAGGAGTTGTCTTGATTCACTATTGTGTCACCATCAACGACCTGTTGCCAACGCTTGGATTTGACTTTATGGACACAGTGACTTGGTGTTTCACCTTCTCAACTCTCATGCTGCGCCTCCCCGCGATCTTGCACTCAGGGTGGCCCTGAATCATGCTGTGCCCTTCTTGATTCCTTGCCAACATTCGTAGTTCCCCGCACCATTATGTGTTTTCCTGACCTCTGCAACTGAATTCACTCTCCCCTCTGCTTCTCTGCTCACATCAAAGGCTTACCTCAGTGCAGATATCCTGAGCGAGGAGCTTGGAGCGCTAGTTCAGGCCTTGCCTACTACACCATTTTACACATCCTACTTGTGACATATAAGCAACCCAACGCACCATTCAGCCGGGCACCAGATTCTGGCTTGTTGGATACCTCAGCTGTACAGGGAGTGGACTTTCTGGGCAAGGACACCATGCCGCGTAGTCATGGCAATGACAGCTGGGCACTACACAAAGCACCTTTGAAATTAGGAATGTAATCAGCTGATTTGTTTTTGTTTTGTTGTCATACTTAGTGGGACAGGGACTTTCCTGCCCACTATCGTAGTGAAGGAAGATTACCCCTGCATACTGCGCAGGGAGTCTTGATTCTATTAAAGACACGGATGAAGATTACCCCTGCATACTGCGCAGGGATTCTTGATTCTAGGAAAGACACTGAGGCTAGCATTAATACTGCAGAGTGGTATTAAAGAAGTTGAAGCATAATGATCACCTCGAGTCTTGACATGGAAATTTGGGGACGCACATTGCGGTGATCAAACGCTGAGGACCCACAGCATGCCGGAATCAGCTTTAACCAAGAGTTTGTTTCTGGAACTCTTGGGGCTTTTCAGTGCCAGCCAAATACTTTATCTTCTCATTTGAATGCAATGTAACAACTTAGAGTGCAAATATTGAGTTCAAATTGCAAAATGGAATGGCATGAAACACTGTCTGACAGCATTCCTGATTAAATATAAGACTGGGGTGCATACGTTTCTGCATCGGAGAGAAGGAGCAGTGAAGATGAGCGAAGTTTGATCCTGTGGTAAATTACTATGAAGAAACTAGAATTTGCAGCAAGTAGTTGCGTCCAGAAGGATTGTTGAAGTCAGTCATACGTCAAGCAGAGTGACTTGCTCCTGACCAAGAGGCCGCTCAGAGGGACTTCATGGTGGGAAATCTCTCGACGTCCTAACATAACTATCAACATGATCAGAAGCACCTGAACGTGCCAAGAGGACAAGAAGGCGTGCAGGAGAGGTTCAGCCGACTGTCTCCAGAGCAGAAGGTGCGATGAGCTACAGACTGTTTCTACTGACGAGCTGGGAGACATGCAAGAAGGCGTGCTGGGGAGGTTCAGCCCATTGTCTCTAGGGCAGGAGCTGGGAGACATGCAAGAAGGCGTGCAGGAGAGGTTCAGCCCGCTGCCTCTAGGGCCGGAGTTGGGAGACATGCAAGAAGGCGTGCACGAGAGGTTCAGCCCACTGTCTCTAGGGCGGTAACTGGGAGACATGCAAGAAGGCGTGCAGGAGAGGTTCATCCCACTGCCTCTAGGGCAGGAGCTGGGGGACATGCAAGAAGGCGTGCCGGGGAGGTTCAGCCCATTGTCTCTAGGGCAGGAGCTGGGAGACATGCAAGTAGGCGTGCAGGAGAGGTTCAGCCCATTGTCTCTAGGGCAGGGGCTGGGAGACACGCAAGAAGGCGTGCAGGAGAGTTTCAGCCCACTGTCTCTAGGGCAGGGGCTGGGAGACATGCAAGAAGGCGTGCAGGAGAGGTTCAGCCCGCTGCCTCTAGGGCCGGAGTTGGGAGACATGCAAGAAGGCGTGCACGAGAGGTTCAGCCCACTGTCTCTAGGGCGGTAACTGGGAGACATGCAAGAAGGCGTGCAGGAGAGGTTCATCCCACTGCCTCTAGGGCAGGAGCTGGGGGACATGCAAGAATGTATGCAGCAAAGGTTCAGCCCATTGTCTCTAGGGCAGGAGCTGGGAGACATGCAAGAAGGCGTGCGGGAGAGGTTCAGCCCACTGTCTCTAGGACAGGAGCTGGGAGATACAGTGGGCAGGAGCTGGGAGACATGCAAGAAGGTGTGCGGGAGAGGTTCAGCCCATTGTCTCTAGGGCAGGAGCTGGGAGACATGCAAGAAGGTGTGCACGAGAGGTTCTGCCCACTGTCTCTATGGCAGGAGCTGGGAGATACAGTGGGCAGGAGCTGGGAGACATGCAAAAAGGCGTGCGGGAGAGGTTCAGCCCATTGTCTCATGCACGAGAGGTTCAGCCCACTCCCTCTAGGGCAGGAGCTGGGAGACTTGCAAGAAGGCGTGCAGGAGAGGTTCAGCCCATTGTCTCTGGGGCAGGAGCTGGGAGACATGCAAGAAGGTGTGTGGGAGCGGTTCAGCCCATTGTCTCTAGGGCAGGAGCTTGGAGACATGCAAGAAGGCGTGCAGGAGAGGTTCAGCCCATTGTCTCTGGGGCAGGAGCTGGGAGACATGCAAGAAGGTGTGTGGGAGCGGTTCAGCCCATTGTCTCTAGGGCAGGAGCTGGGAGACTTGCAAGAAGGCGTGCAGGAGAGGTTCAGCCCATTGTCTCTGGGGCAGGAGCTGGGAGACATGCAAGAAGGTGTGTGGGAGCGGTTCAGCCCATTGTCTCTAGGGCAGGAGCTTGGAGACATGCAAGAAGGCGCGCAGGAGAGGTTCAGCCCATTGTCTCTAGGGCAGGAGCTGGGAGACACGCAAGAAGGCATGCAGGAGAGGTTCAGCCCATTGTCTCTAGGGCAGGGGCTGGGAGACACGCAAGAAGGCGTGCAGGAGAGTTTCAGCCCACTGTCTCTAGGGCAGGGGCTGGGAGACACGCAAGAAGGCGTGCAGGAGAAGCTCAGCCCACTGTCTCTATAGCAGGAGCTGGGAGACATGCAAGAAGGCGTACACGAGAGGTTCAGCCACTGTCTCTAGGGCTGGAGCTGGGAGACATGCAAGAAGGCGTGCAGGAGAGGTTCAGCCCACTGTCTCTAGGGCAGGAGCTGGGAAATACAGTGGGCAGGAGCTGGGAGACATGCAAGAAGGCGTGCGGGAGAGGTTCAGCCCATTGTCTCTAGGGCAGGAGCTGGGAGACATGCAAGAAGGCATGCACGAGAGGTTCAGCCCACTGTCTCTAGTGCAGGAGCTGGGAGACATGCAAGAAGGCGTGCAGGAGAGGCTCAGCCCACTGTCTCTAAGGCAGGTGCTGGGAGACATGCAAGAAGGCGTGCGGGAGAGGTTCAGCCCATTGTCTCTAGGGCAGGAGCTGGGAGACATGCAAGAAGGCGTGCGGGAGAGGTTCAGCCCACTGTCTCTAGGGCAAGAGCTGGGAGATACAGTGGGCAGGAGCTGGGAGACATGCAAGAAGGCGTGCGGGAGAGGATCAGCCCACTGTCTCTAGGGCAAGAGCTGGGAGATACAGTGGGCAGGAGCTGGGAGACATGCAAGAAGGCGTGCGGGAGACGTTCAGCCACTGTCTCTAGGGCAGGAGCTGGGAGACATGCAAGAAGGCAGCGGGAGAGGTTCAGCCCATTGTCTCTAGGGCAGGAGCTGGGAGACATGCAAGAAGGCGTGCGGGAGAGGTTCAGCCCACTGTCTCTAGGGCAAGAGCTGGGAGATACAGTGGGCAGGAGCTGGGAGACATGCAAGAAGGCGTGCGGGAGAGGTTCAGCCCACTGTCTCTAGGGCAAGAGCTGGGAGATACAGTGGGCAGGAGCTAGGAGACATGCAAGAAGGCGTGCAGGAGAGGTTCAGCCCACTGTCTCTAGGGCAGGAGCTGGGAGACCTGCAAGAAGGTGTGCACGAGAGGTTCCGCCCACTGTCTCTAGGGCAGGAGCTGGGAGATACAGTGGGCAGGAGCTGGGAGACATGCAAGAAGGCATGCAGAAAGGTTCAGCCCATTGTCTCTAGGGCAGGAGCTGGGAGACATGCAAGAAGGCATGCACGAGAGGTTCAGCCACTGTCTCTAGGGCAGGAGCTGGGAGACCTGCAAGAAGGCGTGCACGAGAGGTTCCGCCCACTGTCTTTAGGGCAGGAGCTGGGAAACACGCAAGAAGGCGTGCAGGAGAGGTTCAGCCCATTGTATCTAGGGCAGGAGCTGGGAGACATGCAAGAAGATGTGTGGGAGCGGTTCAGCCCATTGTCTCTAGGGCAGGAGATGGGAGACACGCAAGAAGGCGTGCAGGAGAGTTTCAGCCCATTGTCTCTAGGGCAGGGGCTGGGAGATACGCAAGAAGGCATGCAGGAGAGGTTCAGCCCGCTGTCTCTAGGGCAGGAGCTGGGAGACATGCGCGAAGGCGTGCAGGAGAGGCTCAGCCCACTGTCTCTAGGGCAGGAGCTGGGAGACATGCAATAAGGCGTGCAGGAGAGGCTTAGCCCACTGTCCCTAGGGCAGGAGCTGGGAAACATGCAAGAAGGTGTGCACAAGAGTTTCAGCCACTGTCTCTAGGGCAGGAGCTGGGAGAAATGCAAGAAGGCGTGCAGGAGAGTTTCAGCCCACTGTCTCTAGGGCAGGGGCTGGGAGACACGCAAGAAGGCATGCAGGAGAGGTTCAGCTCACTGTCTCTAGGGCAGGAGCTGGGAGACATGCAAGAAGGCGTGCACGAAAGGTTCAGCCCACTGTCTCCAGGGCCGGAGCTGGGAGACCTCCAAGAAGGCATGCACGAGAGGTTCTGCCCACTGTCTCTAGGGCAGGAGCTGGGAGATACAGTGGGCAGGGGCTGGGAGACACGCAACAAGGCGTGAAGGAGACGTTCAGCCAACTGTCTCTATGGCAGAAGGTGGGACAAGATATAGACTCAAAGACCCCTTCTTCTCCCTGCTCACCACTAGCCAGTCACCACTCCACCCACTATGCATATGTCCAACCCAGAAAATGGTGCTGCCATTGACCTAGTGACTGCCATAATATACAGTAATGTCCAAGTATGATGTTTAAGCAAGATATGCACCAGTAACCTTTCCATTGCACTTCAGGAGCCATTTTAATGCACGCAAGGGTTTGGGATTGTTTGTTCATCTGATAATTGTTCACGGCGAACTGTTCAAAATAAATCTGTTCCCATGTGAACAATTACCAGGCGAAGAAACAACCCAATCCCGATGGGGATTGCAGATCGGGAACAAGTGCAAGTGGATCTAGGTCACCTGGCCTAAGCCCTGCCCACCTGGCGCCTTCCAAGTTGCAGCTCTTTTTCCCCACTTAGCAAGCCCCGCCCAACTGTTGCCTTCCTGGTTGCCACTCTTTTTCCCTACTTAACAAGCCCTCCAGCCTCTTTTCCTTTGCAGATGGGGAGCAGGTGCAAGTGGATCTAGGTCACCTGGCCTAAGCCCCGCCTACCTGGTGCCATCCAGGTTGCAGCTCTTTCTCCCCATTTAGCAAGCCCCGCCCAACTGGTGCCTTGCTGGTTGCCGCTCTTTTTCCCTAATTAAGCAGTCCTCCAGCTCTTTTCCTTTGCAGATGGAGAGCAGGTGCAAGTGGATTTAGGGCACCTGGCCTAAGCCCCGCCCACCTGGTGCCTTCCAGGTTGCAGCTCTTTTTCCCCACTTAAGGAAGCCACCGCCCACCTGGTGCTTTCCTGGTTGCCGCTCTTTTTCCCTACTTAAGCAGCCCTCCAGCCTCTTTTCCTTTGCAGACGGGGAGCAGGTGCAAGTGGATCTAGGTCACCTGGCCTAAGGCCCGCCCAGCTGGTGCCTTCCTGGTTGCCGCTCTTTTTCCCCACTTACGGATGCCTAAGCCCCTCCCACCTGTTGCCTTCCTAGTTGCTGTTCTAATTCCCTACTTAAGGAGCCCTTCAGCCTCTTTTCCTTTGCACATGGGGAGCAGGTGCAAGTGGATCTAGGTCACCTGGTCTAAGCACCACCCACCTTCTTCACCCTGCCTCTTCCTTTCTGCTGTTAAATCTTAGATCAAGGGCATCTCTCGCCGGGGCAATCGAAGCGAACATCAGAAGAAGAAAAGGGCAATTCCTGTTTGGACCTGTTTGGGCCAGGAGGACCCAGGGCCCGAACCCCTGCTCAGACAGCAGGTAAGCATGCACCAACATGTGTTACCCCCTCTGTCCCCACAGGCCACCCCCACCATTATCAGGCAACGTCAACTTCTCCAGTGCTGGGGAGATGGACAGGTGCTCCGTGGCGTATCCCGTGATGTTATTGTGCCCCCCACGCCCTGCCCTTTCTTGGTCCTCATTATGACCCCCCCTGCTTGCCAGCTCTCTTCTTCCCTCCTCCTTTCTCCCTTATCCTTTCTGCTACCATTCACATCTTTCACTACAGGAGTTGTCTTGATTCACTATTGTGTCACCATCAACGACCTGTTGCCAACGCTTGGATTTGACTTTATGGACACAGTGACTTGGTGTTTCACCTTCTCAACTCTCATGCTGCGCCTCCCCGCGATCTTGCACTCAGGGTGGCCCTGAATCATGCTGTGCCCTTCTTGATTCCTTGCCAACATTCGTAGTTCCCCGCACCATTATGTGTTTTCCTGACCTCTGCAACTGAATTCACTCTCCCCTCTGCTTCTCTGCTCACATCAAAGGCTTACCTCAGTGCAGATATCCTGAGCGAGGAGCTTGGAGCGCTAGTTCAGGCCTTGCCTACTACACCATTTTACACATCCTACTTGTGACATATAAGCAACCCAACGCACCATTCAGCCGGGCACCAGATTCTGGCTTGTTGGATACCTCAGCTGTACAGGGAGTGGACTTTCTGGGCAAGGACACCATGCCGCGTAGTCATGGCAATGACAGCTGGGCACTACACAAAGCACCTTTGAAATTAGGAATGTAATCAGCTGATTTGTTTTTGTTTTGTTGTCATACTTAGTGGGACAGGGACTTTCCTGCCCACTATCGTAGTGAAGGAAGATTACCCCTGCATACTGCGCAGGGAGTCTTGATTCTATTAAAGACACGGATGAAGATTACCCCTGCATACTGCGCAGGGATTCTTGATTCTAGGAAAGACACTGAGGCTAGCATTAATACTGCAGAGTGGTATTAAAGAAGTTGAAGCATAATGATCACCTCGAGTCTTGACATGGAAATTTGGGGACGCACATTGCGGTGATCAAACGCTGAGGACCCACAGCATGCCGGAATCAGCTTTAACCAAGAGTTTGTTTATGGAACTCTTGGGGCTTTTCAGTGCCAGCCAAATACTTTATCTTCTCATTTGAATGCAATGTAACAACTTAGAGTGCAAATATTGAGTTCAAATTGCAAAATGGAATGGCATGAAACACTGTCTGACAGCATTCCTGATTAAATATAAGACTGGGGTGCATACGTTTCTGCATCGGAGAGAAGGAGCAGTGAAGATGAGTGAAGTTTGATCCTGTGGTAAATTACTATGAAGAAACTAGAATTTGCAGCAAGTAGTTGCGTCCAGAAGGATTGTTGAAGTCAGTCATACGTCAAGCAGAGTGACTTGCTCCTGACCAAGAGGCCGCTCAGAGGGACTTCATGGTGGGAAATCTCTCGACGTCCTAACATAACTATCAACATGATCAGAAGCACCTGAACGTGCCAAGAGGACAAGAAGGCGTGCAGGAGCAGTTCAGCCGACTGTCTCCAGAGCAGAAGGTGCGACGAGCTACAGACTGTTTCTACTGACGAGCTGGGAGACATGCAAGAAGGCGTGCTGGGGAGGTTCAGCCCATTGTCTCTAGGGCAGGAGCTGGGAGACATGCAAGAAGGCGTGCAGGAGAGGTTCAGCCCGCTGCCTCTAGGGCCGGAGTTGGGAGACATGCAAGAAGGCGTGCACGAGAGGTTCAGCCCACTGTCTCTAGGGCGGTAACTGGGAGACATGCAAGAAGGCGTGCAGGAGAGGTTCATCCCACTGCCTCTAGGGCAGGAGCTGGGGGACATGCAAGAAGGCGTGCCGGGGAGGTTCAGCCCATTGTCTCTAGGGCAGGAGCTGGGAGACATGCAAGTAGGCGTGCAGGAGAGGTTCAGCCCATTGTCTCTAGGGCAGGGGCTGGGAGACACGCAAGAAGGCGTGCAGGAGAGTTTCAGCCCACTGTCTCTAGGGCAGGGGCTGGGAGACACGCAAGAAGGCGTGCTGGGGAGGTTCAGCCCATTGTCTCTAGGGCAAGAGCTGGGAGACATGCAAGAAGGCGTGCAGGAGAGGTTCAGCCCGCTGCCTCTAGGGCCGGAGTTGGGAGACATGCAAGAAGGCGTGCACGAGAGGTTCAGCCCACTGTCTCTAGGGCGGTAACTGGGAGACATGCAAGAAGGCGTGCAGGAGAGGTTCATCCCACTGCCTCTAGGGCAGGAGCTGGGGGACATGCAAGAATGTATGCAGCAAAGGTTCAGCCCATTGTCTCTAGGGCAGGAGCTGGGAGACATGCAAGAAGGCGTGCGGGAGAGGTTCAGCCCACTGTCTCTAGGACAGGAGCTGGGAGATACAGTGGGCAGGAGCTGGGAGACATGCAAGAAGGTGTGCGGGAGAGGTTCAGCCCATTGTCTCTAGGGCAGGAGCTGGGAGACATGTAAGAAGGTGTGCACGAGAGGTTCTGCCCACTGTCTCTATGGCAGGAGCTGGGAGATACAGTGGGCAGGAGCTGGGAGACATGCAAAAAGGCGTGCGGGAGAGGTTCAGCCCATTGTCTCATGCACGAGAGGTTCAGCCCACTCCCTCTAGGGCAGGAGCTGGGAGACTTGCAAGAAGGCGTGCAGGAGAGGTTCAGCCCATTGTCTCTGGGGCAGGAGCTGGGAGACATGCAAGAAGGTGTGTGGGAGCGGTTCAGCCCATTGTCTCTAGGGCAGGAGTTTGGAGACATGCAAGAAGGCGCGCAGGAGAGGTTCAGCCCATTGTCTCTAGGGCAGGAGCTGGGAGACACGCAAGAAGGCATGCAGGAGAGGTTCAGCCCATTGTCTCTAGGGCAGGGGCTGGGAGACACGCAAGAAGGCGTGCAGGAGAGTTTCAGCCCACTGTCTCTAGGGCAGGGGCTGGGAGACACGCAAGAAGGCGTGCAGGAGAGGCTCAGCCCACTGTCTCTATAGCAGGAGCTGGGAGACATGCAAGAAGGCGTACACGAGAGGTTCAGCCACTGTCTCTAGGGCTGGAGCTGGGAGACATGCAAGAAGGCGTGCAGGAGAGGTTCAGCCCACTGTCTCTAGGGCAGGAGCTGGGAAATACAGTGGGCAGGAGCTGGGAGACATGCAAGAAGGCGTGCGGGAGAGGTTCAGCCCATTGTCTCTAGGGCAGGAGCTGGGAGACATGCAAGAAGGCGTGCGGGAGAGGTTCAGCCCATTGTCTCTAGGGCAGGAGCTGGGAGACATGCAAGAAGGCATGCACGAGAGGTTCAGCCCACTGTCTCTAGGGCAGGAGCTGGGAGACATGCAAGAAGGCGTGCAGGAGAGGCTCAGCCCACTGTCTCTAAGGCAGGTGCTGGGAGACATGCAAGAAGGCGTGCGGGAGAGGTTCAGCCCATTGTCTCTAGGGCAGGAGCTGGGAGACATGCAAGAAGGCGTGCGGGAGAGGTTCAGCCCACTGTCTCTAGGGCAAGAGCTGGGAGATACAGTGGGCAGGACCTGGGAGACATGCAAGAAGGCGTGCGGGAGAGGTTCAGCCCACTGTCTCTAGGGCAAGAGCTGGGAGATACAGTGGGCAGGAGCTGGGAGACATGCAAGAAGGCGTGCGGGAGACGTTCAGCCACTGTCTCTAGGGCAGGAGCTGGGAGACATGCAAGAAGGCAGCGGGAGAGGTTCAGCCCATTGTCTCTAGGGCAGGAGCTGGGAGACATGCAAGAAGGCGTGCGGGAGAGGTTCAGCCCACTGTCTCTAGGGCAAGAGCTGGGAGATACAGTGGGCAGGAGCTGGGAGACATGCAAGAAGGCGTGCGGGAGAGGTTCAGCCCACTGTCTCTAGGGCAAGAGCTGGGAGATACAGTGGGCAGGAGCTAGGAGACATGCAAGAAGGCGTGCAGGAGAGGTTCAGCCCACTGTCTCTAGGGCAGGAGCTGGGAGACCTGCAAGAAGGTGTGCACGAGCGGTTCCGCCCACTGTCTCTAGGGCAGGAGCTGGGAGATACAGTGGGCAGGAGCTGGGAGACATGCAAGAAGGCATGCAGAAAGGTTCAGCCCATTGTCTCTAGGGCAGGAGCTGGGAGACATGCAAGAAGGCATGCACGAGAGGTTCAGCCACTGTCTCTAGGGCAGGAGCTGGGAGACCTGCAAGAAGGCGTGCACGAGAGGTTCCGCCCACTGTCTTTAGGGCAGGAGCTGGGAAACACGCAAAAAGGCGTGCAGGAGAGGTTCAGCCCATTGTATCTAGGGCAGGAGCTGGGAGACATGCAAGAAGGTGTGTGGGAGCGGTTCAGCCCATTGTCTCTAGGGCAGGAGCTGGGAGACACGCAAGAAGGCGTGCAGGAGAGTTTCAGCCCATTGTCTCTAGGGCAGGGGCTGGGAGATACGCAAGAAGGCATGCAGGAGAGGTTCAGCCCGCTGTCTCTAGGGCAGGAGCTGGGAGACATGCGCGAAGGCGTGCAGGAGAGGCTCAGCCCACTGTCTCTAGGGCAGGAGCTGGGAGACATGCAATAAGGCGTGCAGGAGAGGCTTAGCCCACTGTCCCTAGGGCAGGAGCTGGGAAACATGCAAGAAGGTGTGCACAAGAGTTTCAGCCACTGTCTCTAGGGCAGGAGCTGGGAGAAATGCAAGAAGGCGTGCAGGAGAGTTTCAGCCCACTGTCTCTAGGGCAGGGGCTGGGAGACACGCAAGAAGGCATGCAGGAGAGGTTCAGCTCACTGTCTCTAGGGCAGGAGCTGGGAGACATGCAAGAAGGCGTGCACGAAAGGTTCAGCCCACTGTCTCCAGGGCCGGAGCTGGGAGACCTCCAAGAAGGCATGCACGAGAGGTTCTGCCCACTGTCTCTAGGGCAGGAGCTGGGAGATACAGTGGGCAGGGGCTGGGAGACACGCAACAAGGCGTGAAGGAGACGTTCAGCCAACTGTCTCTATGGCAGAAGGTGGGACAAGATATAGACTCAAAGACCCCTTCTGCTCCCTGCTCACCACTAGCCAGTCACCACTCCACCCACTATGCATATGTCCAACCCAGAAAATGGTGCTGCCATTGACCTAGTGACTGCCATAATATACAGTAATGTCCAAGTATGATGTTTAAGCAAGATATGCACCAGTAACCTTTCCATTGCACTTCAGGAGCCATTTTAATGCACGCAAGGGTTTGGGATTGTTTGTTCATCTGATAATTGTTCACGGCGAACTGTTCAAAATAAATCTGTTCCCATGTGAACAATTACCAGGCGAAGAAACAACCCAATCCCGATGGGGATTGCAGATCGGGAACAAGTGCAAGTGGATCTAGGTCACCTGGCCTAAGCCCTGCCCACCTGGCGCCTTCCAAGTTGCAGCTCTTTTTCCCCACTTAGCAAGCCCCGCCCAACTGTTGCCTTCCTGGTTGCCACTCTTTTTCCCTACTTAACGAGCCCTCCAGCCTCTTTTCCTTTGCAGAAGGGGAGCAGGTGCAAGTGGATCTAGGTCACCTGGCCTAAGCCCCGCCTACCTGGTGCCATCCAGGTTGCAGCTCTTTCTCCCCATTTAGCAAGCCCCGCCCAACTGGTGCCTTGCTGGTTGCCGCTCTTTTTCCCTAATTAAGCAGTCCTCCAGCTCTTTTCCTTTGCAGATGGAGAGCAGGTGCAAGTGGATTTAGGGCACCTGGCCTAAGCCCCGCCCACCTGGTGCCTTCCAGGTTGCAGCTCTTTTTCCCCACTTAAGGAAGCCACCGCCCACCTGGTGCTTTCCTGGTTGCCGCTCTTTTTCCCTACTTAAGCAGCCCTCCAGCCTCTTTTCCTTTGCAGACGGGGAGCAGGTGCAAGTGGATCTAGGTCACCTGGCCTAAGGCCCGCCCAGCTGGTGCCTTCCTGGTTGCCGCTCTTTTTCCCCACTTACGGATGCCTAAGCCCCTCCCACCTGTTGCCTTCCTAGTTGCTGTTCTAATTCCCTACTTAAGGAGCCCTTCAGCCTCTTTTCCTTTGCACATGGGGAGCAGGTGCAAGTGGATCTAGGTCACCTGGTCTAAGCACCACCCACCTTCTTCACCCTGCCTCTTCCTTTCTGCTGTTAAATCTTAGATCAAGGGCATCTCTCGCCGGGGCAATCGAAGCGAACATCAGAAGAAGAAAAGGGCAATTCCTGTTTGGACCTGTTTGGGCCAGGAGGACCCAGGGCCCGAACCCCTGCTCAGACAGCAGGTAAGCATGCACCAACATGTGTTACCCCCTCTGTCCCCACAGGCCACCCCCACCATTATCAGGCAACGTCAACTTCTCCAGTGCTGGGGAGATGGACAGGTGCTCCGTGGCGTATCCCGTGATGTTATTGTGCCCCCCACGCCCTGCCCTTTCTTGGTCCTCATTATGACCCCCCCTGCTTGCCAGCTCTCTTCTTCCCTCCTCCTTTCTCCCTTATCCTTTCTGCTACCATTCACATCTTTCACTACAGGAGTTGTCTTGATTCACTATTGTGTCACCATCAACGACCTGTTGCCAACGCTTGGATTTGACTTTATGGACACAGTGACTTGGTGTTTCACCTTCTCAACTCTCATGCTGCGCCTCCCCGCGATCTTGCACTCAGGGTGGCCCTGAATCATGCTGTGCCCTTCTTGATTCCTTGCCAACATTCGTAGTTCCCCGCACCATTATGTGTTTTCCTGACCTCTGCAACTGAATTCACTCTCCCCTCTGCTTCTCTGCTCTTTTTCAATGTTAATTCTCTGTTCTCTCCTCCTGTCCCTTCTCCCTCCGTCCTCCTGCCTTCTCTTTCTTTTCTATGCACTTATTCTATCAGAATTGCCCCTTGACCTAGTATGATAGTAACAATGTTTGTCTCCTCCCCCCCTTCCATACATGTTCTCCCCCCCCTTCCAGCACTATCTAAAATGTCGTCAGGCCTAGTGCGATAGTCACTTGTTTTGTTCCTCTCCCTCCTTCTCATCCCTCCTCCCTCTCCTCTTGTAAAATTACAGCTCTACCAGAAATGCCGTCACGCCTAGTATGGTAGTCGCCTGTCTGTTTCCCATTCCTTCCTATCTGTGCACTTGATCTATCTGAAATGTCGCCAGGCCGATTACGATAGTTAATTTCACATTCTTTTTGTTCATGGCCTGTAAGAATGTCGTAGTATTTTTCCTTTGTTCCCTCCCTTGCCGTGAAGTGCTTTGAAACACATTGTGTATAGGCTCTATATAAATAAACTATCATATCATATCATACACATTTAACCTAAATGCGTCCCTCCCCCCGTACTTACATGCTTGCTTGCCTCCAGGTCCCCTGCAACACTGCTCCGTCAAATCCATCCTTCTAACGCAGGTCGGATCCGACGCCGCAGGGTCCCTTTTTTCCAGTCCCCGGACCCATGTTGAGGAAGTGGAGGACAGCCCTGCAAACCCCAAGGCCAAAAATAGGAATGGTACTGGCCGAATTCGGTCAAATGTACCATTCAATCGATTATAATCGATCAAATAGGCTAATAACCACAGACGCTATGCGCAGGTATCCTGATGTCGCAGTTAGTATATGGTGGTCTGGTAGCTTTTATATTTTATTTTTATTTATTGTATTTGTTGGTAGCTCCCAGACCCGGAGGTATCACAGCGCTAATAAGGCAGTACAAAGTGCGTTACAGGATGGTTAGAAAAAGTAGGGTTACATTTCATCAAAGGTCATCATATTCAAACATGGATATTAGGCTGGAAGAGTTACACATATTTGTTAAAAAGTAGGGTTTTTACTTTTATAGAACCAAACATTCATTTATTATATCTATAAAGGTAGCTTGTTGATTACGCTCAAAGAATACCAACATCCTAGATCTCGGTACCCGCCTGTCACACGTATAGATGGGTTCTAGGTCAAAGGATCGACAGTAAAAGGGTTGAGAGGTCAAAGGATCAACACCAAAGGGTCGACAGGTCAAAGGATCGAATTTTTTTTAAAAGAATTTCACATTTTCTTTTTTTTTTGGGGGGTTCCTCCCAACCCACCTTTTTTTGCTAAAAATCACTTTTTTTCCCTAAACGAAACCCCCCAAAAAATATATAATTAAAAAAAAAAACGATCCTTTGACCTGTTGACCCTTTGGTGTCGATCCTTTGACCTGTCGACCCTTTGGATTCGATCCTTTGACTAGACCACCTATAGTTGTACTAGCACAGCCAATCTTCACACCTAGAAGTCCCGAGGGTAGCCTCTCCATAATGCCTAGAAAAATCTACAAGGGTAGCTGGTTTTCCCCCACAACAGTCAATCCGATGAAACAGCAACATCAAAGATAAGGTCCATCCGAGCTCTAGGTACGTATAAATGCAACACTTTGGTGGACAGCTGCCTCAGGCACGGCTATCTATCCACACACATTAGAATGCAGCTATGACTTACAACAGAATCCTGTCTAGCTCAACACGTAGCATTTTTAAGCCTACTTACCTCAAACTTGCCTCAACATCCCTGCCATTGGGATACGGCGACATCCTACGACAACATTTGGGATAGCTGGACACATAACAAATCGCTTGCACTAGCACACACCTGTGACCCCACCCCTCCACCCCCACAGCACCATCACACATGCCTGACCTCTTGGGTTGCTTATAGGAGCCCGGCCAGCCCACGTAACTCCTTATTTTGGCCAAAATCCTCTCACACATTCTAAACCTCTATGAGAATTTCCCATACTCTAGACTGCAGTCCCGAGGGTGTTCCCACCACAAGTGCATTGAGAGGATAAAAATGCAAACAGGCGCTATACAAATGACAACTACAATACAGTACAGTACACGCAGTCTTACCAGCATGTCAAACTAGTCAGTGTCACAGCAACTTTGCTTCAGAATTGCAAACATGTGCAAAACATTTGGCCCAGTGATTTAATTTGAAGCTGGATTAACTCCTTAAATTCCAATGAACTTCCCATTTTTCACACCCTTTTCAATGCTGACAGTGGTGCAACTAAGGGGATTTTGCAACACATTGCAAGCCTCTTGTACACTTGGATAGCCACTGCCACAATACGTTTGGGCTTTCCTTCCATCTCCCAGAACAATCACTCCACCTGGCATTTTCCTACCCTAATGCCCAATCTGTCGCCTACAAGAAGGTAGTGTGGACCCTGTGCCACTCTAGGACACTCCCCTTGCAGAGAGGTTCAGCTCCTCCTGACCAATGGCCATCCGGTAAAACAGAGAGTGAATGCCAGTGGGCCCTCCGTTTAGTCACTGTGCCCGCCCACGGGACACTCTGCCTGCCTAAACAGCGGCACACCCACAGGCTACCACCAACAAGCTGAGGAGGATGTGAAGCAAGACCTTGCGTGTGATGGTACCACTGGCGTAGAATGTGTTAGATTCCTCCGGCCAGTGCTGCCGGCAGAGGGAGAAAGCAGTGGGGCCTTCATCGCAGGCCCAACCGGTGTGCAGCGTGGGAGCTACAAACAACATGACACGCCAGTATCGCTTGTGCCCTGAACTGCCTGCCATCCTGCAGGGCGGGCCTTTTATTTTCATTACGCCTCATGTCACCGCACATGCGGGACGCGAGGCGGATATAACAGTATGTAGGGACCACCGATGCACTTAAGCAGGTAGAGTGGGCGGATAAAACGAGAGATAATGCCAGAGCGTCCGAGACTGCTGACGCGTATTAGCGTCCTCCTGTGAGGACACTCCACCCTTATGCTGCCCCCTGCTGGAGCTGGCGTGGAAGCGAAGTCACTGGAAGGTAGACTGCATGCATTAGGCATAGTCAGCCTGTGTTCCTGAGTCACAAGCTTGTGCATTGCCATTGTCCCCAAAGGAGTAAGGCTTCTTTAGTGTACCCTGCTTTACTGGTGTGTTGCATAGACAGCATTTTGCAGTGCCTTCCTGCACCCTCCCAGGCTTCCCCGCCAACACACTAAAAGGGTCCCAAAACCATGACGAGGTGGGCACTACCAAGGCCGATATCTTGTATTAAATTTGAAAATAACCAAAACTGAAAGTGAGAACAAGTAAGAAATTAGCTACATGTAAAATAATCTGCAGGAAGAGGTAAAGTGGATGGCGGGGAACCTGGGAGATGCAACTCATACAAATATGAAAAACACATTAAAAAAAGCAACAGGTAAAATACAAAAAAGGTGGCAGGCGCTCCTCTCCAGAAAGAACATGGCATGCTAACCTGTTCTGTGGATTTTCCCACTGTGAGAGTCCGCAGCCATCGCTTTTAGCTCACTGTACCTTTCACAGATGGGAAATATGCATTTGCATATCAGTCTTTGTCCCGCCCACATGGGCAGTCCAGCACCGAAATGCTATGGCAATTTCTCTCTGAACAAGACTACCGATAACAACCACATACACGTGTTTCAGTCTTGTTGGGCCTCATCAGTGAGGTGGAGCTGTGCCTCTCTGAGCACAGTGAGCAAGGGGTCCACGTCTGGGTTCCCCAGGTAACTTAGGGTGACCAACCCCAAGTTCCTTACAAAAATGGTAGCAGGTGCCCCTCTCTACAAAGAACAGGGCATGATAACCTGTTCTGTTGTTTTTTTCCCACTATGAGAGTCCGCACCCATCTCTTTTACCTCATTGTACTTTTCACAAAGGCGGAAAATACATTTGCATATCAGTCTTTGTCCCACCCACAAGGGCAGTCCAGCACCGAAAAGCCAGGCACACCTCCATCTTTTCCAGTTCATGTTATAACTTGGAAAACAAACACATCTTCCCATCTCGCCCTCTCCCTACCCACCTGTCACTGTTGCCTCCACACTCCTCTCATCCTCAGAACTTTGGTGTCATGCTTTCAGGCTTCAAGCACTGTGTAAGCCTTGAAAAGACACCACGTACGGTGTGAAACCGGAATTGGTACATTAGACACCTTTCCAAATGAAGTGTATTTTTAAAAGGTCTATCTGTGATGCCCCTTCCTGCAGTCACTGTTGACCTGTTACTGGAGGACTCTGGCAGTGACCTTATCCCTCCCCCCATGTGGCCGGCACAGGGGTATAAACATGTGGTGGGGGAGGGGGATATGGTGGAGATGTTTATAAACTCTGGGGGATAAAGGAGGGATATGTGGAAGAGATGGCACATACATGGGGAGATGTGGGAGATGTGGAAGAGAGGGCATATACATGGGGAGATGTGGGAGATGTGGAAGAGATGGCACATGCATGGGGAGATGCGGGAGATGTGGAAGAGATGGCACATACATGGGGAGATGTGGGAGATGTGGAAGAGATGGCACATACATGGGGAGATGCGGGAGATGTGGAAGAGATGGCACATACATGGGGAGATGTGGGAGATGTGGAAGAGAGGGCACATACATGGGGAGATGCGGGAGATGTGGAAGAGATGGCACATACATGGGGAGATGCGGGAGATGTGGAAGAGATGGCACATACATGGGGAGATGCGGGAGATGTGGAAGAGAGGGCACATACATGGGGAGATGCGAGAGATGTGGAAGAGAGGGCACATACATGGGGAGATGTGGGAGATGTGGAAGAGATGGCACATACATGGGGAGATGTGGGAGATGTGGAAGAGATGGCACATGCATGGGGAGATGCGGGAGATGTGGAAGAGATGGCACATACATGGGGAGATGTGGGAGATGTGGAAGAGAGGGCACATACATGGGGAGATGTGGGAGATGTGGAAGAGATGGCACATACATGGGGAGATGTGGGAGATGTGGAAGAGATGGCACATACATGGAGAGATGCGGGAGATGTGGAAGAGATGGCACATACATGGGGAGATGTGGGAGATGTGGAAGAGATGGCACATACATGGGGAGATGCGGGAGATGTGGAAGAGATGGCACATACATGGGGAGATGTGGGAGATGTGGAAGAGATGGCACATGCATGGGGAGATGCGGGAGATGTGGAAGAGAGGGCACATACATGGGAAGATGCGGGAGATGTGGAAGAGATGGCACATACATGGGGAGATGTGGGAGATGTGGAAGAGATGGCACATACATGGGGAGATGTGGGAGATGTGGATGAGATGGCACATACACGGGGAGATGCGGGAGATGTGGAAGAGAGGGCACATACATGGGGAGATGCGGGAGATGTGGAAGAGAGGGCACATACATGGGGAGATGCGGGAGATGTGGAAGAGAGGGCACATACATGGGGAGATGCGAGAGATGTGGAAGAGATGGCACATACATGGGGAGATGCGGGAGATGTGGAAGAGATGGCACATACATGGGGAGATGCGGGAGATGTGGAAGAGAGGGCACATACATGGGGAGATGCGGGAGATGTGGAAGAGAGGGCACATACATGGGGAGATGTGGGAGATGTGGAAGAGATGGCACATACATGGGGAGATGCGGGAGATGTGGAAGAGATGGCACATACATGGAGAGATGCGGGAGATGTGGAAGAGAGGGCACATACATGGGGAGATGCGGGAGATGTGGAAGAGAGGGCACATACATGGGGAGATGCGGGAGATGTGGAAGAGAGGGCACATACATGGGGAGATGCGGGAGATGTGGAAGAGAGGGCAGATACATGGGGAGATGCAGGAGATGTGGAAGAGATGGCACATGCATGGGGAGATGCGGGGGATGTGGAAGAGAGGGCAGATACATGGGGAGATGCGGGAGATGTGGAAGAGATGGCACATACATGGGGAGATGTGGAAGAGAGGGCACATCCATGGGGAGATGCGGGAGATGTGGAAGAGATGGCACATACATGGGGAGATGCGGGAGATGTGGAAGAGAGGGCACATACATGGGGAGATGTGGGAGATGTGGAAGAGAGGGCACATACATGGGGAGATGTGGGAGATGTGGAAGAGATGGCACATACATGGGGAGATGCGGGAGATGTGGAAGAGATGGCACATACATGGAGAGATGCGGGAGATGTGGAAGAGTGGGCACATACATGGGGAGATGCGGGAGATGTGGAAGAGAGGGCACATACATGGGGAGATGCGGGAGATGTGGAAGAGAGGGCACATACATGGGGAGATGTGGGAGATGTGGAAGAGAGGGCAGATGCATGGGGAGATGCGGGAGATGTGGAAGAGATGGCACATGCATGGGGAGATGCGGGGGATGTGGAAGAGAGGGCAGATACATGGGGAGATGCGGGAGATGTGGAAGAGATGGCACATACATGGGGAGATGTGGGAGATGTGGAAGAGGGGGCACATACATGGGGAGATGCGGGAGATGTGGAAGAGATGGCACATACATGGGGAGATGCGGGAGATGTGGAAGAGATGGCACATACATGGGGAGATGTGGGAGATGTGGAAGAGAGGGCACATACATGGGGAGATGCGGGAGATGTGGAAGAGATGGCACATACGTGGGGAGATGCGGGAGATGTGGAAGAGAGGGCACATACGTGGGGAGATGCGGGAGATGTGGAAGAGAGGGCAAATACATGGGGAGATGCGGGAGATGTGGAAGAGAGGGCACATACATGGGGAGATGCGGGAGATGTGGAAGAAATGGCACATACATGGGGAGATGCGGGAGATGTGGAAGATAGGGCACATACATGGGGAGATGCGGAAGATGTGGAAGAGAGGGCACATACATGGGGAGATGCGGGATATGTGGAAGAGATGGCACATACATGGGGCGATGCGGGAGATGGGGAAGAGAGGGCACATACATGGGGAGATGCGGGATATGTGGAAGAGATGGCACATACATGGGGAGATGCGGGATATGTGGAAGAGATGGCACATACATGGGGAGATGCGGGATATGTGGAAGAGAGGGCACATACATGGGGAGATGTGGGAGATGTGGAAGGCATTCTGATGCAGGGCAAGGGTGGAGAGGAGATATGTGAGTGAGAACTTCAAATATCTCAAGAGTAGAAAGAGTAGAAAGACTAGAAGAGCAGAAAGACAGCAGAGGACGTTGAGGAGAAATGATTATTATGTAATAAGGCCCGCTACTTGTAGAGCGCACGCTTTACCAATACACATTTTCAAGGCGCTTGATTAGGACCATTCAAAGAAAGCGGCAGATTGAACCCAGGGTGAACGCGTCCAGAGATGGTAACAGCAGAGGTGTAGACACGGTAGGGCCTGGGTAGGCTAGGCCCACCCACAATCTGCACAGCCGCACTGTGTGGGTATTTACAGATGTTGATGCCACTGGAGTGGGCCCAAGTACATTCGCCTCAGACCCCACTTGTCTGGGAAACAGAATGTCCCCAGTTCCTTTCTGAACCGGAAATGATTGAGATAATGGAAGCGCACATCCCCCGCACAGCGGTAACTTGGCGCAAAAGACAGATTGGTAGTCAATGTGTGAGCCAGAGAAGAACGTAACTATGAGGTCAGACACGGATCCTGCCGAAGATGCATTAGCCACCGAGCCAATCACTTGGATCGATTGGTGTGAGGTCAAAGGTCCTACGCTGCCACTCACTTGCTGTGTCCCTGTAACTTTTGTAATGTGTGTCCTGGGGGCAACCAGACGTGGATTCCCTGCTCACTGTGCTCAGAGAGGCGTAGCTTCACCTCACTGATGAGGCCCAACGAGGCTGAAACACGTGTATGGGGTTGCTTTTGGTACTCTTGTTCAGAGTGGAATTGCCATAGCATTTTGGTGCTGGACTGCCCATGTGGGCGGGACGAAGACTGATATGCAAATGATTAATTCCCATCTGTGAAAGGTACAGTGAGCAAAAAGCGTGTGCTGCAAACTCTCATCTCAGAACAGGTTCTCATGCCATGTTCTTTCTGGGGAGGAGCGCCTGCTACCTTCTTTGAAATGTTTGCAAGGAACTTGGGGTTGGTCACCCTGAGTTACCTGGGGGCAACCAGACGTGGACTCCCTGCTCACTGGACTCAGAGAGACAAAGCTTTACCTCACTGATGAGGCCCAACAAGGCTGAAACACGTGTATGGGGTTGCTGGTGGTACTCTTGTTCAGAGAGGAATTGCCATAGCATTTCGGTGCTGGACTGCCCATGTGGGCGGGACAAAGACTGATATGCAAATGGGTATTTCACATCTGTGAAAGGTACAGTGAGCAAAAAGCGATGGCTTCAAACTCTCATCTCACAACAGGTTATCATGCCATGTTCTTTCTGAAGAGGAGTGCCTGCTACCTTTTTTGATGTGTTTCCTTCATGGGACTTACAAAAGGCACAGTGAGCCCGGAGATGCTCTAATCAGTTTGTTTGAGGTGTCTGGAGTGAACACACATCCTGCGGTTTGGCATGGGCAGAAGCCCACGAAATGTCAACGTGGCAATCACCACTGATTGGGTGACCACAGACAATTTGAATGGATGAAGGCCCTAGGCCGGTCACGAGCAGTGCTTCTCTCCACTTTTAGAGCAGGAGCCTCAAAGGTGGAAGTCAAGAAGTTGAAACATGATCATGCTTAACACTGTGGTGGTAATGACATACATGACACATTCATGGGAGAAAATAGACTGGTAGGCCCCAGCCCACTTCTGGGAGGAACAAGGGAGGGCAAAGTAGCGAATGGAATTGTAAAAATCCACAGGTTTCTAAAAATCTGACCTTAGTGAGTAGAGCAAGGAAAATAGAAAAAGTACCATGAGGAAATGTAAGAGTACTTCCGGTGCTCCACAACTGCAAGTGTTATTTTAAACACACTGCACTCTATGGGAACATGTCCTGGTTTCCATTTTTTTTAAGTACCTTAGAATCATCTGAACTGGAGTACCAGGCCCAGGCCAGGAACACTCAACCCTGCGCCCCCTGAATTGAGGAGCCGGCAGCATTGCTTGTCGAGGTGGTTGTTGCGAGTGAATAAAGGGCAGAGCCCCTTTAAGGAGAGGAGGACACAGAACAGTGGGAGGGGGGTGGGAGAAAGGAGAAGGGGAGGAGCAAGAGAGGAGGAAGGGCAGTTGTAAGGAGGAGTAATAAATAGAAGGTGAAACATGTATCGGCTCCAGCAGTGTTATTGAAAGTGCGTGATCCGGCCTGAGGGAAGGCCAACAACTAGCGACGAGGCCGACGTACGCGTTGTGCCAGGAAAAATGTGCCCATCAATGAGGGCTGGCGTGAGAAAGAAACCCAGCAGAGGCAATGAAGTATCCCATCAGGCAAACGGCACCCAGCAGTGAGGGGGACGTACCCTTGCAAGACGGCAGGCCAGTGAACCCAGCAGCAAAAACGTCACCCAGTGTGGAGGATGGTCGGGGAGTCCAGCAGCAGTGGTGCAGGGAGGCCTCCGCAGAGCAACGACCAGAAGACGCACAGCTGCGGTGGCAGTGGAGGTGGAACAAAGAACTCGAGCCCAGCAGTGCCCAGCAGCTCAGATGGTGAGGAGAGCCCAGCAAAGCTGAAAGCGGTCTGTGGAGAGGAACGGCAAGCAACGCAGGCCCGGCAGAAGAGGAAGGCGCGGTAGACCCGGCCCAGCAGCAGGCAGGAGGAGCGGCAGACCTGGCCGGCAGGAAAGGGAACTCAGGAGCCCAGCAGTGCGAGGCAGACAGGGTCTGTGCACCCACCACCAGGAAATTCCGGAAGAAACGTGGAGCGAGGGAGCCCAGCAACCCGGTTCACAGTAGAGCGAAGAGAGGACGAGCGGCCAGATCACCGGCTCTGAGCCAGAGCCGGTGGAGCCACGGAGACCAGTAAAAGTAGGATTCGGTAAGAAGACTGCCAACACGTGAGGAACAGGCTGGCCTGCAAGCGCATACCATCTGAGGGACAGAGAACCCTGGGAACACCACGCACACCATCTGGCTTCATCATAAAGTGGTGGCCATGCAAAGGGTATGTAGGAAGGAGTCTACACAGGAGGGCATGGTATATTAACATGATTAGAGCAAAGCTAGTTACTCACTTCCAGACCAGGACTTGTGCAGGTGGTGTCTACTCGTTTACAAGATGGAGAGGAAAACTGAAAGGAACGGGGGTTCTGCCGGACTTTACTCTTCCGTTTTCCATTCTGCCTTGCAAAAGTTGAAAATTGCTTGCCGGGTCTCAACAGCATGTAAGTGCTAATGTTGGCAGTGCCCTGCATGCAACTGGCATCTTTTATAAGAATGACCCCCCAGTGTGTGGGAACTCATGCACTCCTGGATCTGCATCGCCGAGGCCGCATAACTTCTGCTCCCCACTCATTGCACTGGCCATCGGTGGTGCAGGGGGTGGACGTCCAGGTACTGCGCATAGCAGAAAAGGGTAGGGGGGCTGTATGAGGAATGGCCACAAGATTGAAACATTATCTTGCACCTTGCGCTCTTAGACTAGCCAACACTTAGCTAGCAAAGATCCTCCAAGTCAGAAGGAACCAAATGGTGTCAGGTTGTCCTCAGTCCCAGCACCAGAGCTTGAAATTGACATTATTTACATCTCGATGCCACCCACCAGCGGCGCTAGGGGGCGGGGGGTGCGTGGCAGAGCGGGCGGAGGCTCCCTGGATGGGGAAGGATTTGCCTCAGAGATGTTTCCACCACTCACCACCTGAATATGAGTGATCTACCGTGTTTTCCATTGGGATGCATTTCATCTCAGGCTTCCTCTGTGAATGGCATCTATATGCGTGCAGTCGATGCCCCCCAGTACTGTAGGGAAACATGTCCATTCCAGTAGTGCTGCCTTCATTCCCTTCAGCTGTGAAGAAGTTGCTGTAGCTCTTGGCTCTTCAGGCATGGCCTTTATTATGTGAATTGCTTATAATAACCTCACACATTTTAGTACAAGGAGAAGAAGGAAAGATTAATTGAAAAAGAGTTAAGAACAATAAAATACTCAATGAAACCTTTATCCAGAAAGAAGTGGATTAGCACGAGTAAAACGTCCTAAAAGTAATCCAATTATGATTTTTGCCTTTGAATTAAATGAGGTTGGCCTAAAGATTTTACTACCGCCATAATCCATACCGCGAGCCATCGCTACTCCCTGGGTAGCAGTCAAGAGTCACCAGGACACTTCCCATGGTTATATGAAGTGGTCTCTCCACATGAAGGATCAGAACTGGCCAAGTGCAGCCTACCCCCGGCCCGGAAGTGCAAAAGTAACAATAAGCCCCATGGTTGCCACGGTTCCAGGGTCTGTGGGCAGCGAAATGAGGTCTTCCAAAGAGCTCTGGGGGAAGTTAATTAAAATGGAGGGGAAACTTCGCTCCCTCCTCATGGCCTTGTGCCAGAGAAAGAATGTGTCTCCCACCCGAGCTTGGGGAGTTGGGATGAGGGGGCTTGCCAGCCGAATGCAGCACAGAAAGACCCTCAGTCATCTGCAAGGGTTGGCATGTGGGTATTTACCAAAGCGGTGCATTCAATGTGAGAGGTGCCCCCAGCCCCGGTAACTAGAGCCCAGGAGGGCCGAACCAAATGCATGGCTCAGTGTAAGAGCACCTCATTGGATGTTACATTAACTCTACTGATGGTCTATTCTGAATTGATTAATAGGCCCATGGACGTCATTTCACCAAAATGCCTGGGGTAGCAGAAGTGACATCACACAACCCTTGACCTCTGATGGCATCACAGGAAGTGATGTCATTTGACCTGACCGCGAAGTGACATCTTGGGGAGTGATGGAACACAACCTTTCACCCCTTGACAAAACAGTAAGTGGCATCACATAGCATTGTTCCTAAGTACACTATGAAAAATATGGTTAGATATCACTGTAAAGCGATATACATTTCATACAGGAATGGATCACCATAAGTATCGTTAATATCATTGTGCATAGGCCCATATTACCAAATTACTGTAAATTCAAGCCGACGTCCAAGGCCAAGCGATAATGACGTGTTATTATATAGCACTTACGTTTAAGCACTTTATATAGAAAATAAATACACCCAATATCACCCAGCCTGTGTTGGTACTCATTTATTGACCTCAGAAGGATGAAAGGCTGAGTTGAGGTGTTTAAGAACAGACTAAATCAGTGACTCACCCCCTGAAGTGTGCCTGAAATAAACCTTTAATGAGTCTAGCACTTATCGTATGGAATTCCAGAAAGACACATTATTTGTTATTCCTATACTTTCTTATTTAAGGTCACTGCTCGAACTGTTGCACTTTTGGAACCCCCTGTTTTTTAAGATGCCTGAGCAAGAAAGCCTGCCACTCCACAAATAAAGAGGCACATGGTGCTGGCCACAGCCCAGGGGCTTAAAGTATAAAAAAAATGTTTTTTTTTTTAGGGGTAGTAAGGGAGACCACAGGGGTAGTAGGGAGACCTCAGATGTCGCAGTTGCGACCCCCAAATGACGTCCCTGAATAGGCCCAGCTGACAGTGCTCTCAGCTGGGTGGATGCATGACCAATGAGAGCAGCATATTAGTTAGGTGGGGGGGCCTCAGTGGGGAAAAAACACACACACCCACTCTCACAGGAAGCCCGAGAGACAAGAGGTCCGAGGTGAGGTGTAAGATGTTGGGGCTCAGTATTACATAGTCTTTGGAACTACTGTGGGGAGCAAGGATATCTCAGGGGCAACACGTTCATCTTGGAAGCAAGAAAAAGCAGCACGACACATGGTCTGAGGTTAGAAACCACTCACTGGCATTAAGCGGTTTACAAATGAAGAATAAAGTAAATACAATTAAAATAAATTCCATGGGAAGGCTCGCTCTCCCACTGCAGAGATGCCTCGCTCTCCCACTGCAGAGATGCCTCGCTCTCCCACTGCAGAGATGCCTCCTCGCTCTCCCACTGCAGAGATGCCTCGCTCTCCCACTGCAGAGATGCCTCGCTCTCCCACTGCAGAGATGTAAAGGGCCACATTTCCAGCAAGCGCTGGCATCCATTGTCTGGGCGGCAGCCCCATAGGGAGGATGAGAGCAAGGCATGCCTTGATGTCTTGAGTGGGCATGGACCAGCAGAGTGCTATGATGACAAAGGGGGCAATTTCTTCCATCGATCTCCACTTATTTCTCTGTGTGGGAACCGATAAAATATGTGTTTTCAACAAAACCATTTTACATAGCTCCAAAAAATGGCGTCAACATGTCCATTACTGGCCCCCTTGCAATTCAAGGAAGCTGATGCTGGTGCTTTGACACAAAAAATCAGAGCTCTCCTTCAAAACAACCTATGATTTCAAGGGGTACATCCCCGTAGACATTTGCTTTGACCCCATCTTCCCACAAAGTGCAACACTGGAATTTGTTTTTCCAAACACCGACACTAATTATTGTATAATCTGCTCCACTGTCAATTAACATTTTCACCGGTGTACCTTCAGTCACAACATCAGCATATGGTTTTGGTATTCTCACTTTCCCTTCCTTAGCATTGGCTGAGAATACGACTTCCTTGCACACATTTTCTAAATCATACAATTCCTCATTGACATTCATCTCATTAACTGACCACTCGCAAAATTCTTGCAACATCCTGCTAAGTGTCCCTTTCTTCCACATTCACGACATATTATGTGCCATGCAATACATTCCCTGTCCACCGTTAGGTGTGTACTGCTTCCACACCTAAAGCACCTTCTACTGGGCATGCCTCGGCCACGTTCTCTGAATGTCCCGGCACCTCTCATTGGTGTCTTTGTGTCTCTTCCCACCATCTAGGGGCCTCCCCCACCCCTGTTATCTGAACTTCTCTGCTGCGCCACCAAACTTTTGTTTCTTTCAGATTTCTTTGACCTTTCAGTTGAGAACAATTTGGAAGGTACCCTATGGACTTTATTCACCAACCCATCTTCCACTTTGGGTTTCTCTCGAGATTGATCGCATCCCTTGTCGGCTTGGAGACGATTGATACATTTTTCTGTGTGCTCCACCATCTTAGTGATTTCAATAGCTCTTTCTAGCGATGGATTGCGTTCTATCCAGAGCTCCTTTCTAACATTGTCATTATTACACTTGATCATGAGTTGATCCCTCAGATGTTCATCGTGACAATGTGTAAATCTACATTTTACTGCCAATCCCCTCAGAGCTGTTATATATTCCTCAATGGTTTCACCCTGTTTCTCTGCTGCCAAATTTTTAGCATTCTAGAATAATATTTTCCTCAACCAACATTTTTTTATCTAGTTTGGACAAAGTCTTCTCATGGGGACCAGCTCCCTCTAGACCCACCGATTTAGGAAGCTTCCTCGCCAGATCTTGCCCAGCTGAGCCCATGCAATGGAACAATAGTGCTTCCTTTCTTTCATTTGAATAGTTTGTCCCAAATGCTGCTACAGCACGTGTGATAAAACCTTCTTTCCAATCAGCACATCTCACTCTAGGTCCGCCAGGGCGGGAAAGAAGAGAACACCGGGGCAGGGATGTTTGCCATGCTAATGCAAATCTCCAAAACCTTGGCTCTGCCTGCAGTCTCGATAGACCATACCCTCTATTCTTGAGGGCTACCTAAGTGTACTACTACTGCCTTGCTCAACAACTTGACTTACTTGTAGTGCTCTGTGTTGTGGGTCCAATCACATCCGTGATGATGCTTTCTGACTCTGCATAAAAATGCCCTGTGAGCTTGTCCTGCTTTCGTTTCCTCACACATTGGAGCGAAAAAGCTCTTTCCGTAGTCCCTGCTGTCTCTATTGCGCGGCTCCCTCTGTTGTGGCAGGATGCAGGTCAAACTGAGCACTCCAACATGGGTGCTTCACATAGAGGTGCCAGATCCTTTGATAATCCTCTCATGGGCCCTCAAACAGGACAGTGCCCCTGCTAGGCAACACTGTCCATGATGGCTCCCATTTATGTTCGTAGACCCCTGCTGGGCAACTCTACCAGTTTACCCCAGCAGAGCCCCTGCTGGGCAACGCTGCTGTGAGATGCTGGTGCCTCTGCTGGGCAAGGCCGGCACCATTCTGCAAATCAGCAGGGGTGTCCCTAGGCCATTGCCCGGGTCCGTGTGATCACGGCCCATCAGGGTGATCCCTGCAACTCAGTACGGTGGGTGCCTCCACCGTCCCACTACAACAGAGTCAAGGTGTGTGCTGGGTGCCCCCAGCTATGGACGGACTGGCCTGCGTGCCCCGCAAGCCAGTCATTACAGGAGGGACACCCAGAACCAGCCCAGGGCTGCAGAGAGGTAGGAGGGGGGAGGGACACCCGGAACCAGCACAGGGCTGCAGAGAGGTAGGAGGGGGGAGGGACACCCGGAACCAGCACAGGGCTGCAGAGAGGTAGGAGGGGGGAGGGACACCCGGAACCAGCACAGGGCTGCAGAGAGGGAGGAGAGAGGTACACACAGAACCAGCCCACGGCTGCAGAGAGGTAGGAGGGGGGAGGGACACCCAGAACCAGCCCACGGCTGCAGAGAGGTTGGAGGGGGGAGGAAGGGACACCCAGAACCAGCCCAGGGCTGCAGAGAGGTAGGAGGGTGGAGGGACACCCGGAACCAGCACAGGGCTGCAGAGAGGAATGAAGGGGATGTAGGGACATCCAGAACCAGCCCAGTGCTGCAGAGAGTTAGGAGGGAGGAGAGAGGGACCCACAGAACCAGCCCACGGCTGCAGAGAGGTAGGAGGGGGGAGGGACACCCGGAACCAGCACAGGGCTGCAGAGAGGTATGAAGGGGATGTATGGACATCCGGAACCAGCACAGGGCTGCAGAGAGGTATGAAGGGGATGTAGGGACACCCGGGTCCAGCCCAGTGCTGCAGAGAGGTAGGAGGGGGGAGGAAGGGACACCCAGAAACAGCCCAGGGCTGCAGAGAGGTAGGAGGGGGGAGGGACACCCGGAACCAGCGCAGGGCTGCAGAGAGGTATGAAGGGGATGTAGGGACACCCGGAACTAGCCCAGTGCTGCAGAGAGGTAGGAGGGGGGAGGAAGGGACACCCAGAAACAGCCCAGGGCTGCAGAGAGGTAGGAGGGGGGAGGGACACCCGGAACCAGCACAGGGCTGCAGAGAGGTATGAAGGGGATGTAGGGACATCCGGAACCAGCCCAGTGCTGCAGAGAGGTAGGAGGGAGGAGAGAGGTACACACAGAACCAGCCCACGGCTGCAGAGAGGTAGGAGGGGGGAGGGACACCCAGAACCAGCCCACGGCTGCAGAGAGGTAGGAGGGGGGAGGAAGGGACACCCAGAACCAGCCCAGGGCTGCAGAGAGGTAGGAGGGTGCAGGGACACCCGGAACCAGCACAGGGCTGCAGAGAGGAATGAAGGGGATGTAGGGACATCCAGAACCAGCCCAGTGCTGCAGAGAGGTAGGAGGGAGGAGAGAGGAACCCACAGAACCAGCCCACGGCTGCAGAGAGGTAGGAGGGGGGAGGGACACCCGGAACCAGCACAGGGCTGCAGAGAGGTATGAAGGGGATGTAGGGACATCCGGAACCAGCACAGGGCTGCAGAGAGGTATGAAGGGGATGTAGGGACACCCGGAACCAGCACAGGGCTGCAGAGAGGTATGAAGGGGATGTAGGGACATCCGGAACCAGCCCAGTTCTGCAGAGAGGTAGGAGGGAGGAGAGAGGTACACACAGAACCAGCCCACGGCTGCAGAGAGGTAGGAGGGGGGAGGGACACCCAGAACCAGCCCAGTGCTGCAGAGAGGTAGGAGGGGGGAGGAAGGGACACCCAGAACCAGCCCAGGGCTGCAGAGAGGTAGGAGGGTGGAGGGACACCCGGAACCAGCACAGGGCTGCAGAGAGGAATGAAGGGGATGTAGGGACATCCGGAACCAGCCCAGTGCTGCAGAGAGGTAGGAGGGAGGAGAGAGGGACCCACAGAACCAGCCCACGGCTGCAGAGAGGTAGGAGGGGGGAGGGACACCCACAACCAGCACAGGGCTGCATAGAGGTAGGAAGGGGATGTAGGGACATTCAGAACTAGCCCAGTGCTGCAGAGAAGTAGAAGGGAGGAGAGAGGGACACCTGGAACCAGCCCACGGCTGCAGAGAGGTAGGAGGGGGGAGGGACACCCAGAACCAGCACAGGGCTGCATAGAGGTAGGAAGGGGATGTAGGGACATTCGGAACCATCCCAGTGCTGCAGAGAGGTAGAAGGGAGGAGAGAGGGACACATGGAACCAGCCCACGGCTGCACAGAGCTAAGAGGGGGGAGGGACACCCGGAACCAGCCCAGTGCTGCAGAGAGGTAGGAGGGGGGTTGCAGGGACTCCCAGGACCAGCAGAGAAGGGGGAAGGGAGAGACCGCCAGAACCAGCCCAGGGCTGCAGAGAGGTAGGAGGGGGAGGGACACCCGGAACCAGCCCAGGGCTGCAGAGAGGTAGGAGGGGGAGGGACACCCGGAACCAGCCCAGGGCAGCAGAGAGGTAGGAGGGCGTTTGAGGGGACTCCCAGGACCAGCAGAGAAGGGGGAGGGAGGTACCCCCGGAACCAGCCCAGGGCTGCAGAGAGGTAGGAGGGGGGGTTGCAGGGACCCCCGGAACCAGCCCAGGGCTGCAGAGAGGTAGGAGAGGTTTGTGGGGACTCCCAGGAGCAGCCGAGAAGGGGGAGAGAGGGACGGGGTCAACCAGAGGCAGAGCTACTCAGGCGACTTCCCACAGCTGGGATTCGGTTTGGGCCTCCTTTCAATCACCTGCTGGTGGTGTTGATGGTGTCATAGGAATGTTGCATACATGTAAAATATACATGTGGCCCAGACAGTGGGGGTCAGAGCCATCCAGTGGGCAGGATCGATCCAGGTTTGCTATTATTACTATCATCTGCGAATAATGGGACACTGTATGTCATGGGGTAATGAATTCATAGCGAGAATTGAAAGATTCATGAAGTAGATATTAGGACTAATTATAAACAATTGGAATTGTATATCTCAGTTCATGCCAGACTCCACCCTAGCAATGTGGCAATGTGGCATCAAACCCATGCTGCTCTACAGTGTCTTGTTTCCAAGAGGAACCATTGCCCCCTCCTGGGAAAGATTTCCATTTATGTATAATTTTCCCTCCAGTTGTGAACCCTCCAACGTTTTCCCGTTGTCTGACAAGCCTACCCCGACTTTTGCCAGTGGAGCACATCCTTCTGCTGCACTCTGCTGGGTTTTCGTTCACTTTGTTATGGGGAAACTGACATGCCCTTAAGACAGTCAGTACTGGACGACTTTGTTTCCCTTAGTCTTTCACTTTGTTGCAAGTTCTTTGCAACATCTTTACCAGTGCACAAAGTACCTTACAGTACAGTGCGCCTGGGTCTTCCTGTTAAACGGGATATCATATCGTGCCTCCTTTATTGTACATATTGGCCTAAGCCCAGTCGCTCTGCGAAGAAAACCGTGTAGCAAAGTTCTGATCTTAGATCGACTTAGCCGCCATTTTTGGTATGTCAGCCATTTTGATTTCCACTCCAAATTAGTTCTGTGTTCTAAAATGGTGGACAGTGTTTCCCGCTTGTAACTGAGCCGTCCTGACCTTTTTACATAAATTAATGTCTAAACTGTCCGTTGGCCAAATGTTTGGGTTGAGTAAAGAGACCTTGTCCCATGCCTGACTTGAAGACAGAGGATTACCTGCGCCAACAAGTCCGATCTGTGGACATACATCAACTACAATGCTGTCTAAATACTGAACATGGACACTTGTTGAACTACATTGTATAGAGCGTGTGTTAAGACTTACTGTTCAATCCGAGAATACATTTTTGCCATTGTGACTTGTTGTTGTACAAACTGAAGATAATCCACATGCATATAGTTGGACAAACTAGAAGTGAACTCGACACGAACCCTAGACTGAGTATCATTAATCTGTAGGGAGGCTGGACATTACGATCAGAAATGTATGAAATGTGTAAATGTTTAGAGGTCCAGCACCTCTCACTTCTCACACCGAAAGGGCTGGTATTCGCTGTGATGTACTGAGTGCCAGATAGCTATCTGAACTTTGTTTCTTTGTAAACTGTACAGTTATGGAATAAAGATCTGTGAATCTTTATAAGCCTGTGTTTGGTGTATTTCCTTTTGTGGTACTCAGTCTCTTTATTTCTGTTTGCTTTTACAGATGGCGCCCGAATAGGGACCCTCAAGATTGGTGCCATCTCGTTGAAGGTTGACGCGGCTATCGGACCGGGATAGGATGGTGTAAAAGGGGACTCCTCAGCAGCGCTGCTCAACCCGATCCCTGGACAGTCAGCCCGCGGTTCGAGTTGGCCTCTTGACAAGGGTCCATATATTGAGGCGGGCAGATTTGCCGAAATCACCAACCACGTGGGACCTTAGTTAGCTCTTTAAATTCCAATCGGACCTCCTTAGGATTTGATCATGTGAATCGTGACCCGATTCTTAAGTATCCTGGCAATTTGTTTTTGAGCATTGCACTCGCGAGTACAATTATTTACCAGGTAACACCAGTATTCTGATTTGCCTGGGAAATTGTCTGCCTGCTTCAGGGCATTATTCCACAGTGACAGACAATCTTTGGAATTTGGCCGACAGGCACCAATGGAGGGGTCGCCGGCGTGTATTATGTACTGTAAGCACGGCATTGGTAGTATAGTATTTAATGATATTTGGCACATACAAACTAGACATGCTTCCGAACTTCAGTGGCCAATCAATGGTAGTTTTGAAATTCCTCGTATTGAATATTTAGAATCAATATTATTAAAGAAAAATGCTAGACCTGCAGCATTCGATGTATTACAGAATTGGAAGAAAGAAGCTATGCAGCAGCTTAAGAGTAGAGAAAAGCATGCGCGCCGTCATATGACGAACGCCGAAAAAGCGTTGTTATATGATCAGAATAAGCAGTCTGAGTCAGTTAGGAATATGGATAGGGCTTTTTCACTTTATGTCCAGAAAATGTATCCTTCTAAAGACTTTCATGTATCTGATGAGCTGATCGAAAAACTTTTAAATGAACGAAGGCCTGGTGCCACTGCGCCACCTCCGTATGTTCCTCTTCCTGCTGTTATTCCTCCTCCCGTAGCTCCTCCTGCTCCTCCTATTGCTCCTCTTAATGTTCCTCTTCCTCTGGCTGTTGTTCCTCCTCTTGTCGTCGCTCCCCCACCTGCTCCTTCACCTTTGCCTATTGTTTCGGGTCCGGTGGGTTTGCCTGCTGCACCAGTGATAGCACCTTTCTTTCCTAATGTACAAAATGTGCCTACTCTCCCTCTTCCAAGTGGTTCTACACCACTTGTAGTTGATCGGGGAGCGGGATCAAGGGTTGTAACTCGTAATACTGTGTCTTCAGAGAGAAAGCATGAATTGACTGCATGGGCCAGACATTGTATGGAGAGAGATGAACAAGCTGATGTTTTTGCCACACTTTCAAACTTAGACAATTTTCCTGAGAAAAACATTTTATTGAAGGTTTAGGAATTCATTTATGTATAATGTGGAACAGGCTAAATGATATAGACCTCCCACAAAGGTTATGGAATCTGAATACTTTAGCATTTTCTAGGGATACTGCGGAGAGAGTACATGAGCATGTCAAGAGGGTTTTTGAGTATAGAAGGGAGTTGGAAAGGTTACGGAATGAAGATGTAGATGGTAATGGTTTGGATGCTATGTTAGTACAGACACGGTTTTTTCTTGTCGCAAATCGATAAATGGGGAAACACGAATTTGTACGAAAGATGCAGTTCGGTGGATTTCAGACACATCGATAACTCCCGTTGAAGTATATGACACGTATAGTTAGTATACGCCAGAAATGCAGAGGAAAGTGATACAGGTGATGGTAGAGTACCTGCAGGATGAATGTATAAAGAAAAAAGATTTTTTGTCCCGCAGAGTTACTAAATATTTATAAGAGGGCTTTTTCGTTTGACACTTCTTCAGCTGCTTTAGCGCTCGATCTAGCTCTATTGCTTAGTAAGCATTCCAAGTCGCCTACGTCTCAGTTGCCTATGAGAGAGGTTCCTCCGACATTTGTCCCAAAAGTTGAGATTCCCGCTAATCCTGCAACAGGTGCATCTACTCAAGAGATTCCTGCACATTATGTGTCGCAGTTTGTTCACGTCCCATTTTCGAGACAGGAAGTGAACACCATAAAACAATCTATTCCCGATATTAGCAAAAATCCAACAGGATTCAATAAGGAAATAGAGTCTGTTTTGCAATCATCAGTATTTACCTTAAGCGATATTGATTTGTTATTTCCCCTGCTCCTGCCTATTGACTTGTGGAAACAGATTAGGATTGTAGATGATGTACCAGAGTTAGGAGATACACGGGATAACATGGTTAGACTCGATAGAGAAAGGCCAGCTGGTAAGAGACCACCACAGGTAATACTAACTTTGCCTGATAGAATAGTTACGAAATTAAAAACTATAATTCCAGAACGAAGGATTATTTGGGACAAACTTACTGCCTGTGTCCAAGTAAAGTCTGAGGGTGCTACCCAGTTCTTTAATCGGTTCGAACAGGTATTCTTTAGATTTCAGTGGGCAAGACTTAAGCACAGAGTCTGGGAAACGACTATTCGTGGACAAATTTGTGCGTGGATTGCTGCCTGACATCCAGTTGCAAATTATGTCCTCAGAGAGCACTTGGCAAACAAAGTCTCAGTTAGAAGTATTGCATATGGCTCAGTACTATGAGAATCGTGTCAATAACGAAAAAGAAAGAGTTGAAAAGAGAAAAGGAGACTTAAAAATAAAAGTTCTATTACAGCAAATTGTTAGAGGCCCTAGAGGAGGTAATTTGCAATTTAGGGTTCAGTATGTTCCACAGGGAAATGTGCCATTGGGTCCTGTAAACATAAACCAGTTTGCTTATTGTAGACAAGGGGGTCATTGGCGTGCACAATGCCCGATCCTCCAGCAGAGGTCGAATAACGCATTTGGGAATATGGGTAGACGATCCAGAGGCCGCCCTGGGGCAGGGGTCCTGGTAGAAGTCAGTTTTCACAAGATTCACAGCAACCTTTTTTACAGGACAATCAGGCACCAAGTGCGGATAATAGAAACATTTTTGATCATCCTTCTGCTGCTTACCTTTCTGAAGAACTTCCTTTCGACGACATTCTGTTTCGCTAGGATTGCCCGAAGCAGGGTTTGGAACCAACACCTATTCCCGTTAATAAGAAAGGTCCCTACGTTGAGATGATAGTGGGAAATAGGAAGCATCTATTTTTGATAGATACAGGTGCACAGAAGTGTTCCATTGACCATTCACGGGTTCCAAACATTCCACTGTCAGGGCAAACCAATGTTTCTGTAGGGTTTTCTGGCACACCAGTTGTCCGGTTTCTTCGCCGGTACCTATTACTTTGGGTCAGTTTATGGACCATTGTCCATTCCTTTTGACTACGAATTGTGTAGAGAATATGTTGGGGTTGAATCTGTTGAAGGAATTAAATGCAGTAATTCATTGTTCTTCAGATGGAGTGCGTTTGACGATTTCACCACAGCAACTTTCTGTCTCTCAATTCTTGACCAGACCTTTGCCGCCGGAATTCAGTGATGTTCCAGAGTGTTTATGAGCAATTGACGATAATGATGTCGGTCTTTTGAAAATTGAGCCCGTTAAGATTATTTTGAAACATGGAGTGAAGTTGCCACGTATTCCCCTGTATAAGATCTCGGTCGATGGTGAGCAAGCTTTGAAATGTATAGTCTCCGATTTTGTGCATCGAGGGGTGATTGAGGAAATTGCAGGCAATTTGTGCAATAGTCCGATTTTGCCCTTGTACAAAAAAGGTGATAATGCAATTCCCTTCTGTTTCATTATTGATTTACGTGCCATTAATAAGATTGTTGCTCCACAATTTCCCATTGTGCCTGATGTGACGACAATATTGACCATGATTCCAGCTTCAGCTACTCACTTTAGCGTGGTGGATCTAAAAAGCTCCTTCTTTAGTATCCCTATACATAAAGACAGTAGATACTTGTTCGCGTTCACCTTAGGGGGGTGCATGTTTACCTTCACCCGTGCACCGCAAGGTTACACAGAGAGTCCTAGCATTTACAGTAGGGCTTTGAAAGAGCAGCTCGACACACTGGAGATTCCTACCACTTGTACACTGCTTCAGTATGTAGACAATCTACTTTTAGCTGCTGACTCAGAGAGTGCCTGTAAGGAGGGTACTGTGTTGTTGCTTATCCACTTAGCACGACATGGACACAAAGCTCCACTTAAAAAGTTTCAATATTGTCAACAGGAGGTCGCCTATTTAGGCTATCTCCTGTCAAAGGAGGGAAGAAGGTTGATGCCTGAACAGATAAAAATCATTTCTAGCATGTCTGTCCCAAATACACAGAAGGAAGTTAGAGCCTTGATAGGAATGGCTTCTTACTGTAGACAGTGGATCCCATACTTCTCCTTAGTGATTAAACCAATGTTTGCTTTGACGAAAAAGGGCATTTCCTCGCCATTGCCATGGAACTTGGAACACCAGCAAGCATTTGTTCTGCTCAAGACTGCATTGTGCTTGGCACCTGTTTTGGACACACCAAACTATGATAAGGCCTTCGTGTTGTATGTGCATGAATGTGATGGATGTGCTTTGGCTGTATTAAGGCAGGAACATGGAGGGAAGAATAGGCCGTGCGGCTACTTTTCTTCCGCCCTTGATCCTGTTGCATACGCTTTGCCAAGATGTTTGAGAGCTGTCTCTGCTGCTGCTGCGTCCGTAAAACAGAGCGAGGGAATGGTCCTAGGCCATGCTTTAACCCTGATGGTACCTCACTCTGTAGATGTTCTATTAAACAGAACACAAATGCACACCTCACCTCCACACGGTTAACGAGATACGAATTGATCTTGTTTGCACCGCACATCCAAATAAAGAGGTGTTGTGTCCTTAATCCGGGTGAACTTTTGCCTTACCCGTAAGGTACTGCATGCAGTGACGAAGAGTCACATGACTGGCTTTACACTACAGAACAAGAGATTAAAGGCAGAATCGATCTAATCGACACTCCTTTGAACAATCCACGAGGGGAGCTGTTTTGTGATTGCTCCTGCTTCAAACTCCCGGATGGTACATCCACAGCTGCTTATACATTCACCACATTGAGCACGGAAGTGGAGACCAAAAGAATCACGCATAACTCCACGCAGGCCGCAGAGATTATAGTATTGACTCGAGCTTGTGAACTTTCCGAAGGGCTTACCGTGAACATATACACTGACAGTCAGTATTCCTTTGCGGTGGTTCACAACTTCGGCAGACTTTGGGCAGAAAGAGGTTTCTTGACCTCACATGGCACTAAAATCCAGCATGGCTCCTTGATAGTACGGTTGCTCTCAGCGCTTGCACTCCCTACTCAGCTAGCAATTATGAAATGTGCAGCACATCAGAAGATTATAGATAATGTAGGAAAAGGGAACGCTTTCGCTGACCAGATAGCCAAACAGACTGCCACTGATCTCTCTTCAGAAATGTATACTTTAAGGGAAGCCACAAATACCTGTACTTTGGATGAGGGTATTGAATCTGTAAGAAACATTCAAGCCGATGCCACATTAGAGGAATCTAAGAAATGGGCAGAGGGTTTAGCAAAATCGTATGATGATGGGTGTTGGGTGGACAAAGTTGAAGGGAAATGGTTACTGCCTGATGAGTATATTATGATGATGGTTGTTATGGCTCATGGTCCCACCCATATTTGTGCTCGTAAAGTCACCAAAATGTTGCAAGATGTGTGGGTAAACGATAAAATACCTAAAGTAGCTGAACGCTTCATTCAAGGGTGTATGATTTGTTTGCAGCATAATGTGGGAAAGGGCACATCGACTCCTAGGGGCAGTTTTGGTCCACCTTCTGTCCCCTTTGAGGTAATACATTTTGATATGTACTAGTTGTTATCTGTGCCTTTAGCAAATGGGTCGAAGCTTTTCCGTCAAAGACCCCACCGCTATGACCATAGCGAAGACCATGCTGAAGGAATATTTTCATAGATTTGGTCTGCCAAGAGTCATCTGGTCGGACATTGGTCCACATTTTATCGCTGCGTAATTCTGCAGATATGCGCGGGATTACAGATCGATAAACGGTTCCATTCGGCCAGACATGCACAGAGTGCTGGATTAGTAGAAAGACACAACGGCATCATCAAGAACAAGCTCGCTAAGACGTGTGCCTGCACCAAACTAAAATGGCCTGACGCCTTACCGATCATGTTATTGTCTATGAGAACGACCCCTCAAACTAAGACTGGGCTCTCTCCCTTTGAGGTGGTCATGGGTAGGCCAGCTAACATCTGAAACATACCGTAGCCCCGTTCTTTACGTGAAGTCGAAAATGTACTTCTCTCTGATTACTGTGGCCAGTTAACTAAAAATCTGTATTTGATTTATCACCTGGTGCGAGAGGCTTTACCTGTTAAGTACGAGGCCCCGTCACAGCATACGGCCGGGAGACTGGGTCCTCACAAAGTCGTTTGAATGATCTTCTTGCCTCGCACCTCGTTGGCGGGGCCCCCATCAGGTCCTTCTGGTCACATAGACTGCCGTGCGAGTAGAGGGAAGGCGGCATTGGTTCCACGCGTCTCACATCAAGAGGATTCCCTACCCTGTGCCACACACTACAGAAGACACAGAACCCCTCACCAATGCTGTAACCAACGATCACGAAGCAGCAACCAGCATCGAGAGTGAGTCGGAGACTCTCCCTGAGCCTGTGGGGCCTGGGGAAACTGCCACTTCATCTCCACATTCTCCAACAGTTCCATTTTCAAGAATTGCTCCGAATCTTGTGTCCAATCTCGCTTTGCATTCGTTGCTTCCATCAGGGAGTGACGACACGTTTTTCACAGATCATTCAGTACCAGGGATGACAAGGTACGATCTGCGTCTGAGGAAGTAGACTTACTGCACGGTTCGGCTGTGCCATCAAGGAAAATCATCGAAGGGCTTGTCTCTTTGGCCCGATCTTTTTGTAAATAAGGGGATTCTGTTGGCTAGGGTTTGTGAAAGGACTAAGAAGATGCGCGGTCTGGAGATCACCAGCAAATAACTTTGGTGTAGTTGTTTGAAGAAACAATGCCTGCAGCCGCTCCCACTCGAACAGAACAGATAAGAGACTGTGTGACCAGTAACGAAAATAAACTGTATGGGCCCCAAAAACGTATTGTTGTCTCATGATAATGTTAACTGGTTTTACAATAGTCATTGCCTTAGGTTTCTGGTATCTGGAAGAAGTACATCCGCTTGAAAATGTGTTACCTACTGAAAATGTACCCACTGTTTCTACTCCTTTCGTGCTTCTGCACACTCTGTCTCCTAGAGACTCTCAGCACAGACAGAGTTACCACAACAACACTCTATTACTCATTATGAATGCTACACATGCCATTTTCAATAACTCCAATAGTTGGGTCTGTTTGCATTTACTGCAACAAGGGGATAAGGGGCTGGGTTGGTATATTCATCCTTTACCTTTGACAACTGCATGCTTTGCTTCTTTAAGGGCACTATTCTTTGGCCGATGGAACGATAGCATCTCGGGGAGCTTTGATGGAACTAACTTGAACGATTTTGAGAAGCGAGTTCTAACTCCCCTGGGATGCTCACTCTTTGCGAATAGGAGCAGGCCTAATGTTGTTTCTATTAGGCCTTCTGATAGACTGTCCCGTCCTTTCCAATCTTTGATCTCTTTCAAGGTGGCTGCTATAGGCAATAGGGATGCCATACCACTTTCTTATACTGTTAACCACAGCCCCGATTCAGTTTCTTTCTGCATACATAGGAATGGTACTCAGTCAATGGGTGATTTCAAGGGTTGCGCCAACGTTGAAAATTTGACTAGTGAGGACAGACCTTTGTATGTAGGCGAACCTGTCTACTTTGTTTGCGATAATGTAGCGTTTCCATGGTTACCTAGGGATTGGCAGAGAACCTGTTATTTAGGGATTCTGTTACCCGGGGTATTCATTGCTAGCACTATAGAAGTTTCAAAGGCTTGTCCACGATGGGACGAGAATGTGGATACTTCAGCGCAAATTCTGGGCGATGTAGCTAAATCCGTTGTGCCATTTTGGGGACAAATGCTGAACTCTGAAGATATCAGGAGACTAGCGAGAGTACTGGAGAGGACCATCAACCGAATCACTGACATACTCTATAATATGACTTTAGAACAGAAAGCAATAAGGTTAGTGGCACTTCAAAATCAGATGGCATTAGATGTCATCCTGGCTGAGTGTGGTGGGGTATGTAAATTAGTGGGGTCCGCTTGCTGTGTTTTCGAGCCAGATTCCTCACCAACGATTCTCAGAGCAATACAAAATCTGCACATCCTTAGTTCAGAAGTGCATGTTTCCTGAGGGAAACTGGGATCTTAGCGCTTGGTTCTGGGACTTCTTGCGATCTTGGGGATGGAAGCTACTTTTGGTCTTGCTGATTATTTTAGGTATTCTGTTGTTTCTTTGTTGTTGTATACAATGTCTTCCTGGTATGTGTTCGATGTTAGGAGGATGTTGTGCACTAGCAATGAATACATTAGGACACAAGGTTTACGCCCCAGAGAAAAAATCCAATGAATTCCTGCTGAAAGAAATCTCAGTATCTGACCTCATGGCAATTGATATCTCCGATAGTGATTCAGGATGTATGGACATTGAGAGGTGGAGTGATTCGTAAAGTGACTAGAAGTAGTTTAGCACTTGGCTTAGGCCAAAAGGAGGGTTTGTTAAACGGGATATCATATCGTGCCTCCTTTAATGTATATATTGGCCTAAGCCCAGTCGCTCTGCGAAGAAAACCGCATAGCAAAGTTCTGATCTTAGATCGACTTAGCTGCAATTTTAGGTCCGTCCGCCATTTTCATTTCCACTCCAAAGTAGTTCTGTGTTCTAAATGGTGGACAGTGTTTCCGCTTGTAACTGAGCCGTCCTGACCTTTTTACATAAATTAATGTCTAAACTGTCCGTTGGCCGAATGTTTGGGTTGAGTAAAGAGACCTTGTCCCATGCCTGACTTGTAGACAGAGGATTACCTGCGCCAACAAGTCCGATCCACGGACATACATCAACTACAATGCTGTCTAAATACTGAACATGGACACTTGTTGAACTATATTGTATAGGACGTGTGTCAAGACTTACTGTTAAATCCGATAATACACTGTTGCCATTGTGACTTATTGTTGTACAAACTGAAGATAATCCACATGCATATAGTTGGACAAACTAGAAGTAAACTCGGCACGAACCCTAGACTGAGCATCATTAACCTGTAGGGGGGCTGGACATTATGATCAGAAATGTATAAAAAGTGTAAATGTTTAGACATCCAGTACCTCTCACTTCTCACACCGAAAAGGCTGTGATGTACTGAGGGCCAGATAGCTATCTGATACTTTGTTTCTTTGTATACTGTACAGTTATAGAATAAAGATCTGTGAATCTTTATAAGCCCGTGTTTGGTGTATTTCCTTTTGGGGTACTCAGCCTCGATATTTCCATTTGCTTTTACATTCCTTTGATTTTTAAGGCCCTAAACACGCTCAAAGGATTTTTCGGTCGAAGTACAGATGCGCCTTGGACAGAGCTGGTGGCAACTGTTGATTCTCACATATTTTTAACCCTTTTGGTCCATATCATGTTTACCCCGTTTGGCCCTGGACAGTGGCTTGGCCCCAAAATGGCCATTCCACAAGGCCCTTTGTTCTGTCCTTTGGCCATATTGTCTCTTTGCCTTCCCCAGTACGAGCAGGCCTGGGTCAGTCCTTATTTGGTCATGCATTCTCCTGGGAAACGCCACACTTTCATGGGCTTCTGCATGCCTTGTGTGTGTTTGTGCCTCCAGGATGTGGACTGGACTGTCTATTTCCAATCCACATCCTGGGTGCCAGAGAGTCTGGTGTGCTGGGAACGACTGGGACCACCGTGGTCAGTGATTGGTCCACGTCTGGCATGCTGTATGTGAGCAGGTCTCTCATTGGGTCCTCTTCATTTTGGCGCGAATGAGATTCTGTATAAGAGAAGGTTCCAAACACCCACACCAGGTTGATCTCTTGAGTTCTCACTAAACGAAGGATAGAATCCAAGTATCCTGGAACTAAGAAGCCGAGTCGAGGAACCGCTGGTGACACGCTGGAAGGTTTGGCACCCTGAGCCCGCTATCATCCTGCTGAACCCCTCTGCATCTGATCGAACTAGAAGGTCTGCAAACATGCTTCTACCCAATTGAATAGTGGGAACAACTATTCATGGCACCTCCACTTTGTCTTGTGGCTAATGCTGGATTTGGCTTTTCTGGACTTCATTGATTCACGGTGCGTCATCCTTTCTCAGCTGTCATGCTGGACTTCCTTTGCATCTTGTACTCATGGTGGTCTTGAATCATGCTGTTTCCATCTTCATCTTGTATCCTGGCTTGCAACAGGAGGTGTTACTACCGACTTCTGCCATTGTATTCATGCTTCTCCACTCTTTATGACTGCTTACTCTCTGTTCTCTCCTCCTCTCCCTTTCTCCCTTTGCCTATCTCCTTCCCTCCTCCCCTTACTTTCTTCTATGCACTTAGTCTATCAGAATTGTCCCTGGACTTAGTATGATAGCTACCTCGTCTGTCTCCTCCTCCCTCCCCTTACTTGTTTTTTTTTACTCTAGCACTATCCGAAATGTCGTCAGGCCTAGTACAATAGTCGTTTGTTTTGTTCCTCCCCTCCCTTTCTGCACCCTTCTCCCTCACCTTTAGTTTTTCTCCGGCTCTACCAGAAATGTCGTCAGGCCTAGTACGGTAGTTGCTTGTCTGTTTCCATTTCCTTCCCACTCTACCCCTCCCTTCCTTATCTATGTCTTAGCTCTGGCACTATCTGAAATGTCGTCAGGCTGAGTATAATAGCTAATTTCACATCTTTACTGTTCATGGCCTGTAAGAATGTCATTGTATTTTCCCTTGTTCCCTCCCTCTCCTTGAAGCGCTTTGAAACACATTGTGTAAAGGCACTATAGTATCATATATCATATAATATCACCTTAACCTGCTAGTGAACCTTTTCGGAAGTGCTCCTGGGCCAACCAGTGAACTGACCAGCTTGCGCAGGACCTTTGTCCTGGAACCGCCACCGTCTCGAGTTAACTCTTGCGACTTTGGAGATCGTAAGTACTGGGTCCAAGGCACTCTCCTGCCGAGTTTCGTACACTTAGGCGCCCTAGGTCTGGAATTAGGAGAGTACGTCTGAACCCGAGTACACGTGGTTCTGTGTTGCCCAGAAGTGGTGTCAAACGTTGTGGTAGCACTGCTGTTGTGCCCCCCTCTGCCCTGAGACGAGCTGCAGTGAAATTGAGTTGATCCCTTCACCATGGAGTGAAGCAATCACCACTGTTTGCCACTGTTCCGCCATGTTATCATCCCTGGAACTCACCCTCTGAAAGCCTCAGAGCCGCACTTTCGCAGGTGGCCCCTGGCGCATCCATCCTTTTCTACGCACAAGTGTCCCCTGAGGGCCACTCACCATTATCAAGGTAGCCTGTGCTGCAGAGCTATTCCCAACTCTTGGAGTCTGTTATGCCATCTTGGGGAGACCCTTCTCGAATAGTGGGAACTTATTCTTCACTGCCTCCTGAGTCGCCACAGTCTGTTGGGAAGGAGCCTAGTGCATTCCTTCATTTCCAAACTTTACAAGCGATTTAGAATATGGTAAAACTTCTGTTCATTTTTTTGGGCAAGATTCTGTTACTATTTCTATGCACCACAAAAGACCAGGGGGGAGGAGGGCATTAATAGAAGGCAGTTATTTAAATATTAGGTGCATTAGCTGAATGAATTTGTAAATGTTAAAGCTAATGCAGTTCTTAGTACATGACTCAAAAATACTCCCCCTCCCTTCCCGGAAAAAATGCAGCCTGTACCAAAAACAGACTATAAGCCATTACGTGAGGCCCGGCGAACTCTAACAGAGGTAACTCAGCAGCTGTTCCTGTCCATTACAAGCCAATGGAGACTAAAAAAGATTCAAGGCATGACAGAATGCTATGGTAAAACAGGGTTTATTGTAGAAATTACTGGACCAGATCAAATATAAGTATATTGAGTGAAGTGTTTAAGAGTATGGCGTGAAGATGTGTTTATATATGGATGTTTATAACATAGCAAATTATGCTAAACAAGAGCAACAATGTATTCCTGCAGAGGCAGCAGTATGTTACATAGGTTTGTCTAAATGTAAAACTGGTCATGCAACACTGGAGACTACAGCATCCCTTGTATGGCAAGAAGAACAGTTTTGGATGAGCTCTGTCCGTATCCAGTAACCAAGTAAAGAGTATTTAAGCTCCTGGTCCAGCACCAGTCTTCGGGACCTGGGAGCCAGCCACAGACGACAGAATGCTGGTCGGAAATGGCAGAGTCCACTGCCATTCCCCCAATCCTCATGATCTGTAAAGAATAAAATGTGTTATCTCTTGCAAGATAGACTCATGGCTTTAATTCCCGAGAGGGGTGCATTTACTCTGGTCTGAGCGTGATCAGGGGGTACCCCAAAATATTTAAGGGGTGCTCCTGTAAGGTGGGGTTCACTTTCAAGGTGAAAACCCGACGTATTACTTAGTGTCTTCCCCCGTACTCTGCAAAGCTTCAGGCGGGTCAGCCACGCCCATCTGTAGTGATCAGACTCCTAAATCAAAAAGCCCATGTATCCTGAGCGACTTTAGTAGAAGCCATTTTTAAAGAAATCCTTTCAGCTCACTAGAGCAGAGCGTGGCTCCAGAACTACAGGTCAGCATGGGACTTCGGAACAGAGGGAAACTCAATTGAAGCACGGCCAGGTGATGATACTCTTGCAAGTGATAACATAATGGGAACAGGTATGTATGATATTATGGTGATGTGAATGGTATTATGGTGCTGTAAATGGTATTATGGTGATGTGAAAGATATTATGGTGATGTGAAAGATATTATGGTGATGTGGATGTTGTACGAGGTCAGTGGAATAGATGGAATAGGACTTTTGGTAATGTAGTATTGGTGATACAGTATACAATAGGACTGTTGGTGATAAGGAATGAGATTGTATAGGATAGATTGGATTTCAGGTGATGTGTAAAGGAGTAGATTGGATAAGAAGTGGGTCATGTATTGAAATTGTCACGTATTTCTGTTTTTCTACTTTTTATAATGGAAGGGAAGGAAAGGGATCCCCAGCTTATAAGGACTAGGAGGTAAGGGTACCACACATTATTCTTCTTATGATGATAAAAGGTATAAGTGGTATTACAAAAGTGGTGGCTCGGTATAAGGAATGAGCCTGGATTTTTGTCCATTTTTTATATTTTCTCTTGCTGTCTTTTGTGGTAAAAAAGGAAGGAAGGTGGATGAGTCGCAGTGTGTGTGTGTGGGTGAAATCAAAGTGAGAAAAAGAAAGAGCACGTGCAGCATAGCAGTAGGGTTTAAGTGAAGCATTAGGGACGCACGCAACATTATGGAGGAAGAAACTCCAATAAAACACATGCATAGGGTTCTGCCACTGTATTGTGACAGAATAAATAAACAATTGATAGTAGAAACAAAGGAAGTGGGGATGTCCTGCTCCTGGCCAGAGCAGGGCTCTCATAACAGAAACATGCTCGAAAAAATGTCAATCTTTGTAGCAGCAAAATATGAAGGGAACAAGTCCCAAAAAAGAAATGAGATTCTAGATCTCTGGCAATTAGTTAAGGATATGGAAGATCAGGAAGGTGAAAAAGAGATCCAATGTAAGGGGATATATCCCGTAGCGCCTAAACCTGCAGTAGGGTGTACAAACCCAGTCTATGAGCCTCCAGTGGTAGAGAGAGTGTCAACAGGATTAGCAACTGGGGTAGGGGGACGCAAGAGCTTTTGCACCTCCATATAACCCATCCAGAAGCTCTAATATACACATAGCATTAGTGTACCCAGAGGGTCCACAAGTAGACATTGACAATGAGTTAAGAGCATTGCAGGAAAGGTTGGTAAGGTTGCAAGTGCCTGAAGAAGTATCACCAGAAATAAGGGTACTGATGCAGAAAACAGAGGATTGGAAGTCAGGAGATTTTTTGTTTAGATTCAATCCTGGGGCAACAAGAAATGTTTGTGTTGAAAAAGATGATGGGCAGAGGGTATGGACGGTCCTGGGACAAGAAGTAGAACAAGCAAGGGAAAATGGAGGGGAAGATCAAGGTGGTAGAAATAATGAAGAGGCAGGGAAAGAAGATCAAGGAGAGGAGGTAGTGAGAAACCCGTCCCTGCCACAAGAGGCAGTGAGGAGGGACAGACCAAGATATAGACCAGATTTAATCATGGTAGTTCAAGATCAGAAGAATACTAAAGGGGTAGAAAACAAAATGGATATGCAGATGCCTCTAATACATAAAGGAGTAGGGATACCGCAGTATGTGCCATGGCCTCAAAATGACAAAAATAATTTGACTAAAGCTCTCCCCCGCTTATAGACGGAGCTAGTAAATGGATCTATGAATTTGAAAAACAAACAGCAAGGGTAGCCGTGGCACTAGGAGACTTTAAGAGTTTACTGGTTGTCATATCTGAGGACCAGGCAGGGGACATATGGGCAAGGGCGGGGGTAAGTGTCGCAGATTATGAACATGATGGAGCAGCCTTTGATGAGGTAAGGGAAGGGTATGGGCTGCCCTACAACAGATGTATCAGAAAAAAGGGGGGTTGATTGGAGCCAACTTGTAACACTCCGCAACCTTTATCCACAATATTAGATAGCAATGTCTGTACCTGTGTCGCACTAGCTGGAGAGATAGAGGTCCAAGACCCCGCCTCTATGAAAAAAGTAAGTTGACAGACCCTCCTGAATATAAATGCGCCACACTTTGAGTTCAATAGTTTCAGAATTGCAGTTTTATTAGCACACCCAATTCTAGAATATTTCTGACAGATTGCCTTCTATGGTAACATGTGTTTCGTCATCTAAACAGTGCCTTTCTCAAACCAGGGCTGTGCATTGTAAAAACAAGTTTAGATCAATATTGTATATCAACCACAATATAGAAAAACAAAAATTATATTGTCAAATACAACAAGATAATATGTTCCATGAATGTAATTGTAACATGTGTTGGTGTGAGACAGAGATGAAGGATGGGTAAAGCGGAAGGATGATGCGGTAAAAGAAAGGTCAATGGGGAAAGAAACAAAACTTAGATTAGAATTATATGTATATAGCACCTAATTATTGTCACTGCTATGTAATTTTAGGAAACAATAATGAAATGATGATACAGATTTGATCAAAATATGTGCATACTGTTGGTCCACTTAGTTGCGTTTGGGCACCCACATACGCCTGTATTCCCTCCATTGCAAACATTCAATCTAGTATTGTACAACAAAGACTTGAATCATTAGTTTACCTGTATTGAGTGTCAACCGTGACTGTGTAATGCAGTCTGCTGAGGTAGTAATAACTGGGTTAAATCCCTGAATGAAACATAATTTGGGTTAGCTGATGCCACTCTTTGATGTCGCACTAAATTTGCTATTGCCCCTATGCTAACTTATGTGCAAAAAGAAAAAAGGGGGGTGTACATGAATGTACTGGTCCAACTCATTATGTCCTATGTTGTTTAAATCATAGGACATTTGTGAAAAGCGATAAGAACTAAAAATTAATGCAATCCGCGGCCCAAATTTTGATAAGTGAAAATGCAAAATGTCTGTACTATAGCGCTTCTGGACTGCTACATACAAAGACCCAACAATGGGTTGCGTGCGCGATTGTACTTTTAAATCTAGTGCATGCCGAGTATTGAAACATGTGCGTACTCTAGCGCTACTAGATTGTTAAACACAGAGACCCAAAAACTTAATACATGCACGATTGTGCATTGTGTTGAGTCGGATAACTCTTATTCGTAGTGGGCTACTCGGTATGGTTAAGAAAACATTTCCCGTAATGCGAGCGCTCACAGATAAGTATCTCACTTGTAACAATAATTGTTTACCTATTATGCACACTAATGTGCCTTTACCGTATGAACGCAGCTCTTCTGCCGCGACTACTGGGCTGCTTCACGAGCCAAAAGAAGCCATTTCGTAAGTGAAGTTGTGTTGACTGGTGGCGCCATGGCAACCCATTAGTCCTTTCTTGGTTGCCATGAACCTGTCGGCCATGTTTTGGGACAAACCCAATGTTAACCAGGCCAAAGACGTAACAGAGTCAGGACAATATGAATTAGTGCTGTGGTATCTTTGCCTGGGCCAAGTGGAATAGAAAAAATCGGGCCAAAAATACGAGCACACTGGTGCCAAATCTTCATCTAGTGTTTAAACGCCCTATTGTTAAATATGCCTACCTGTGCAGCGTGAGGATGGAATGATGTAACAAAATAAATTACGGTATCTTGGAACCAGCGATCAAACATTATACATTGATTTGATTACATCTAAGCTCAAACTGTATATCACATATGCATATGTACGGAACTGCTGCTTTTTACCTGCTCGTGAATGCATCTGATAGTATACAATAGTATGTTTATGATTTGCAAATGTACATTGAAACTTGGAGGACATTAATTACTGAATGTGGCTCCTTACCAAGTGTGTCATTTTTAAATTGTACCTCACCCATATTGTATGCAAATTGTGATATCTCAATGAGTCAAAATGAATGTTAAATCAACTGATTCATAAAAAAACAATACATTTCACTGTCTGTGTTGAGACCATACTTGAGAGTTCTGAATTGGCAAATTAACCGAGCTTCTGACTGCCGTAATGAAAGTTCAAGATTTCCGCCTCTTCGGCCAGGACTCACGTGTTTTAATCCAATTAATCTAATGTCTTTCTTGTTACCCAATTGGTGCTCCTGCTGCCAATGTGTGGCTAATGGCAAAGTACGATTTGGGCTGCCAATCCCGGACAGCTGTTCACGAATACGTGTTCGGAGCTGGCGAATGGGACTTCCAATATACATTTTGTGACAAATACAGATTATAGCATACACCGCATATTTCGTTTTGCAATTAATGTTCTGTCTGATCATTGTTTGGTTTCCATAGTTGTCTCAAAAATTAGTTGACTTCTCGTGCGCATATTGACACATGGAGCAAGTGCCACACCTCCTAAAACCAAAAATGTCTTGAGTCAGCCAATTTGTAGATTGCTTCTCGGTAACGAGCGGAAGAAGTGAAGGACTTAAATGGTTCCTTAATGTTGGTGCTCTTGTGAAAATGATTTGAGGTCCATGCTGTGTCCATTTGGTAAGATGTGGGTCAAGCTGTAAAAGATGCCAGTTTTGTTTTAAAATGCATCTGGTCTTGCAATGGTCATGGGAATATGTTGTGACGAATCACACTTTTTCAGATTGGTGATCAATTTTAGCTTGTTTTTGTACCTCAGTTTCTGATTGAGTCATGGATGATGCCTCCTGCGATGCCTTTCAAATGTATTTGGTTTGATAGCCTCTCTGTTTAAATCGGGATGAAAGTAGCCCACATTCCGTTAGATACTGGGATTGATCTTCACAATTACGTCTTGCACATATGAATTCTCCTACCGGAATATTGTTCTTGACTCTTTGTAAATGACAACTTGTCGCAAACAATGTTGAGTTAACCTCTGTGGGTTTGCGGAATGTTCTAGTGTATAAGGTGTTGTGTTTGACATAGATGGTGAGGTCCAATAAGTCAATAGTTGCTGAACTCATGTGTGACGTGAAGTGAATCCCATATTTGTTCTGATTCAATCGACAGATGAATTGTTCAAGTTGATCCATGTCACCTTTCTAGAGCAAGAGAATGCCGTCTATAAAGTGGACCCACAAAATCACATGCTCATTGTATTGGCTATCTGTGTAAACTATGTCATCTTCTAACATCCCCATGAATAAATTGGAGAGTGCTGGGCCATATTTAATACTCATTGCCATTCCTTGGCGTTGGTGATAATAGTTGCCATCAAACATGAAGACGTTGTAATCCAGTGTTGCTTTTAGCATTTCTTTTAACTGGTGAAAATGTGAAGAGCTTGTATCCTTGAACACGTAGTCAATGGTATGAATGGCTTGTTGATGTTTGATTGCTGTATATAAGGCACACACATCAAGAGATGCAAGAATTTTTTTTTGCCTAAGGTGCATAAGGCATATCAACACATACCAGAAGTAAGAACAAATGCCTGTCGAGGTACCAACAGCCACTCTAGTACCTAAAGAGGCAGAAAGAAGCTTGCAGATCACATAAGAATTTGGTATGCTGCCAGAAAAAGGATAATTTCAATAGTGGGGAAGAAAGAAGAGATCAAACTGTCTCAAAAGACTATTCCACACTACTCTTTTTAGCTCAGCAGAGACTTTCTTTTTCATCTTTTCTGGCTCCTCGGGTACAAGCAGCTGATGCACTTTCATACCCCTGGAGTGTAGAGGAGGTCTCATGACCCCAATCATGCTATTTTTCACCTTGTCCATTCTGTCAGGCCCCCTGGACAGTCTGGGGCCATTTGTTGCCCCCTGGTACCCTCTCAGAAGCTTTCTGGGCCTCTCTTGCACTCTTTGGAGCTCTCTGACATTTCATCAAAGGCGACCAGACAGCATGCAAGGAGACAGAGTCAAGTTCATCAAGTTTTATTTCATGCCAAGCAGACACAGAGCACAAAACAGCATTGTTGCCAAGTACACAAACTCCTCTCCCTAGCTAAAAACAGAGCTCCCTTTATATCTTGTCAGAGAAAGAGAGGATTCAGCCCCCACCTTTTCAAAACATGTCCAGGCAAACTCTTTGTTGAGCATTCGCGCACTGGGCAATTATTTGTTATCCATTTAAACCTTCAAAAATGAAATACATTCTGGCACACATCCTGGCTTTTTCCTGGTGCTCTGCCCCAAATATGGTTATGCAGCTGGTTCCTTTAGATAAGTTTCCAGAAACAGCACAATTAACTGTCTGGTTTCAGCGCATTTGTCTGATTTCTGAAGACACATTAGCCTTGAATGTTTCAACTTCAGGATTACCTCATGTTAATACACTCTGCAGCATTTCTTCATTTCACTCATTTTAGCAGCGTTGTCAGTTAAAGGCATTGCCATAGTTCTTTTCTTTCTGTGTATAGGAAAAAACTATACAATGCATTATGTACCTTGCCTACTTACTAAACCATGATAAATGCATTTTTGACTTTATAAACATGACACCCTTTAGAACACTAATATCCCTTAACACTATGAATACTATTTCCACATAATTACAATACTAAATCAGTCTATACACATTTCTCTGCTTAGCTTTAAGTGGGGGGGGCTACCCCTACTGCATTCAGTTGTTGGTACCTTAAATTCATCTCAGCACCTCCAATACAGGAGGATGATGAAAATGGGTCACTATCCCACGTCATCAAGGCAGTGCACAATCTAGGTGTTCAAATGAAGAAAGAAGGTGGAGTTCAGAACACAGATTGGCTGTCGCTTGCCTTTGATTGGGTCCTGTCATGGCTGGAGGTAGCAGTAAAAATACTGGTTCCTGTGATCGTGTTCTTCTTGTTTCTCTTCTGCACATGTCAATGGGGTCTCCGATGATGTGTAACGAAAAGGGGGAATGTTGGGAAGGAGCCTAGTGCTTTTCTTCATTTCCAAACTTTCCAACCGCTTTAGAATTAGGCAAGACTTCTGTTAATAGTTTTTTGGGCAAGATTCTGTTACTATTTCTAGGGACCACAAAAGACCAGGGGGCAGGGGGCCATTAATAGAGGGCAGTTATTTAAATATAAGGTGCATTAGCTGAATGAATTTGTAAATGTTAAAACTTATGCAGTTCTTAGCACCCGACTCAAAAATACTCCCCCTCCCTTCCCGGAAAGAATGCATCCTGTACTAAAAATAGACTATAAACTGTATACCATTGCGTGGGGCCCGGCGAGCACTTACAGAGAGCACGAGGTAACTCAGCAGTTATTCCTGTCCAAGCCAATGGACAAGCCAATGGAGACCAAGAAAGATTCAAGGCACAACAGAATACCATGGGAAAACAGGGCTTTTTGTAGAAATTACTGGACCAGATCAAATATACGTTTATTGAGTGTAGTGTTGAGAGTATGGTGTGAAGATGTGTTTATGTATGAATGTTTATAACCTAGCAAATTATGCTAAACAAGAGCAACAATGTATTCCTGCAGAGGCAGCAGTATGTTACATAGGTTTGTCTAAATGTAAAACTGGTCATGCAACACTGGAGACTACAGCATCCCTTGTATGGCAAGAAGAACAGTTTTGGATGAGCTCTGCCGGTATCCAGTAACCAAGTCAAGAGCATTAAAGCTCCAGGCCCAGCACCAGTTTCCGCAACCTGGGAGCCAGCCACGGACGACAGAATGCTAGTCAGAAATGGCAGAGTCCACTGCCATTCCCCCAATCCTCATGATCTGTAAAAATGTGTTATCTCTTGCAAGATAGACTGATGGCCTTAATTCCCGAGAGGGGTGCATTTACTCTGGTTTGAGCGTGATCAAGGGGTACCCCAAAATATTTAAGGGGTGCTCCTGTCAGGTGGGGTTCACTTTCAAGCCCCTTGAAGCAACCCCATTTTTACCCAACTGCACAATTGCGTGCTTCTGCATTTGAAAGTACATTTGAGGATAAGGCTCCACTCTTCGTAGGGACTGGACTGACTTTCAGGTAGGGTTGATAAACTAAAGGACTGCCTAAAGTATAATTGCACTGTATGCCCCTTTCCCTTACAGGCTCCGGACCCTTACTGTGTGCCATTCCTTTAGGCCATTGGTTCTGTATATATGTTTATAGTAGGGTTGTGTTGGTTTAAGTATACCTTCTGCTCTTTGTTTGTGTTTGATTTAAAAGGCCTTTAATAAATGTATATGTATTTTTGATATACACCTGACTGGGGGTGATTTGTAGTGTCCTTTAATGTGTGTGCTCATTGTGGGGTTTCAATCACCCTCTCCCCTCCTGAGACCTAGTCTTGACCGCGGCCATAGCTACCTTGATTGCTCTAGCTTGTCCAGAGGGGTACCCTGTTCCAAGAAACTAGGCTGCCCTTCTGAACCCTTGCTCACCAGGTCAGAGTTCAGAAATCCATCTTAACAACCCCTTAGCTATCTTCCCTGTTGTTGGAAGGACCAGGTCTTCACGTCTTTCCTAACCTGAACCCCCTGAGCTATCTTCCCCAGGTCTTCAGTTCTTTCCTAACCTGAGGAGGACTTGTAGCTGTTCAGATTGCTAATGAATTGAGTCCCGGTGGACCAGTGCACGCTTTTTCAAAAGACAATTGCAACAATCCGATTTGGTTTGACCTTTTAATCACTTGCAGCATTTTAGGGGGACCTGGGTTGAATCACTAATCACAAGGAAAGCATATTTCTAGCCGAAAATCACCCAGTTTGCATTTGGGTGAATTAAATTCAACCACCTCAAGTGCCGATGCTGTTGATGCTTATTTTGTGATCAGCACTTGTTTGTCCCGTGGATGTGGAAATCCTCCCAGCCGTTGGATACTGTGGAAAAAACCACATTAAATCAGAAGCCTGGGAGTGGGGGCGCGAGGGGCTCATGAAAGGTAGCGTTTCCACACTTTTGCAATAAGCAGGCATTGTAAAAGGTCTTGGACTATGCGTATACATAACGCAATAGTCAAAAACGGAACTTGCACATGTTTTAACCGTTAACACGCATTTACAAGGCGTATAGAATTGAGCACTCTTTGACAAATTACAGTGGGTTTTGAGAGGGTGACCTGTAATTTGGCAAAGGGCACTTAAGTCAAGTGCACACACCTGGTAAATACGTTTTAAAGGTACAAAACGTGTGCAGGATACATTTTCACTATGCATTAAACATAGACATAGTAAGGAGTGGATGGACTGAAGTATTTCTATTATGTCTACCCTTAGAGCCTGATTCACAGAAGCCTTTTATAATGTGCCCTCCCATAGGAAAACGCTCTGTGAATCAGGCCCTTATTGTTTGTATGCAATGTAACTTACATACTCGTAGAGGGGCAAATTCTCCCATTTTGGGGCAGAGTGATCCCTTGTATGATCTTACAGGGGCAGTTGCTAGCATGTTCGGGCAAAGCAGTCAAACCTATTTCCTTAAAGGAGCCAAGGCCAGGCTGTTAGGGCAGTGACCTCACAGCTGTGCCCTTAAAGGAGGACAATGCTGGTATTTTGAGGCAAAGCGCTCACAGTCATTCTTGGGCAGAGCTATTAGGTCTTTAAAGGGGCAAAATCTTTCACAATGGTACAAGGCCGTCACAGAGGTGCATCGTTACTGGGGCAAATTGTGCGATTCTTGGCAAAATCCATCACAGGTGTGTCCTTACAGGTGCACATATTGGCAGTTTGTGGCAAAGCCATTGCATGTCTTTAAAGGGGCAATATTTTCAGTTTAGGGCAAGAGCGTCACAGGTCTGTGTCCTTACAACAGGAAGTACTGGAATTGTTGTACCAAGCCAACATAGATGTGTTTTTGCTGGTCCGATAGCACAGCGAGTAGAGCACTCGCTTTGACATCTGTGCAAAGCCTGCTGAGGCAGGTTTGAATCCCGGCGGGGCCAAACTCAGCCTTTCATCCTTCCGAGGTTGGTAAATGAGCACCACACAACGTGGGTAATAATAAGCAGTGCTCAGATACCTGAGGGTTCGTAGCGCTATATAAATGCTAAATTATTATTACTATTAAAGGGGCAAAGGCTGGCCTTTGGGGGCAAATCCATCAATGATGTGTTCTTACAGGGGCTTATGCTGGCATGTTTGGGCAAAGCCATTGCAGGTTAGTCCTTAAATGGAGAAAATTCTGGCTGGCATTTTGGGGCAAACCCATCACATAAATTTAAAGGGGCAAATTGTGTGATTTTTCTGCAAAGCCATCACAGGTGTGTCTTTAAAGGAGCAAATGCTGACATTAGGGGGCAAAGCAATTACAGGTGTGTCCTTAAAGGGACAAATGCTGGCATGTTTGGGATGAGCCATAACAAGTCGAAATGTGGGCATGTTGGGGCAAAAGAATTACGTAACTTTAAAATGGCAATGGTGTAAATTTGTGGCAAAACCATCACAGGTCACAGTAAATGCTGGCATGTTGGGGCAAAGCCATTACGGGAAAATGCTTACAGGGGCAAACGCTGCTGGCACTCTGTTGCAACTGAGCATTGCTGGTCAACAGGAACTCTGTGCCATCAAAGTTTTGGTATTCTGCTATTCCATACATATGTTATGTTATGTTACTTGGCATCTATATGACCTCAAAGCGCTTGTTGGTTGAACGCCCTCGCGAACCATAGCTCACGTCACTAGAGAGAGAGAATGTGGTACGGTGTGTGGGCGCACCGGATATGTGTGCAGCTGGAATTTATTATATCAAGGGCCATTATTATGATCACAAGAGATCATTTGATCGAGGAACGTGGTATATGTGAGCATTGCCCCCCGCCTGATCTCCCCATGTAGACAGATTCGGAGCTGCAGGGAGAGCTGTGATCACAGATTCAGGGAAGAATCCCTGCGCCTTTCTCCAGGCCCCTGAACCTCCCCAGGTAGACAGATTCGGTGCAGCAGCGAGAGCTGTGATCATAGATTCAGGGAAATATCCCTGCGCCTTTCTCCAGGCACCTGAATCTCCCCAGGTAGACAGATTTGGTGCAGCAGCGAGAGCTGCGATCACAGATTCAGGGAAAAATCCCCGCGCCTTTCTCCAGGCCCCTGAATCTCCCTAGGTAGACAAATTCGGAGCTGCAGTGAGAGCTGTGATCACAGATTCAGGGAAGAATCCCTGCGCCTTTCTCCAGGCCCCTGAATCTCCCCAGGTAGACAGATTCGGTGCTGCAGCGAGAGCTGTGATCACAGATTCAGGGAATAAGCCCTGCACCTTTCTCCAGGCACCTGAATCTCCCCAGGTAGACAGATTTGGTGCTGTAGGGAGAGCTGCGATCACAGATTCAGGGAATAATCCCCGCGCCTTTCTCCAGGCCCCTGAATCTCCCCAGGTAGACAAATTCGGAGCTGCAGTGAGAGCTGTGATCACAGATTCAGGGAAGAATCCCTGCGCCTTTCTCCAGGCCCGTGAATCTCCCCAGGTAGACAGATTCGGTGCTGCAGCGAGAGCTACGATCACAGATTCAGGGAAGAATCCCCACGCCTTTCTCCAGGCCCCTGAACCTCCCCAGGCAGACAGATTCGGTCGTGCAGCGATAGCTATGATCACAGATTCAGGGAAGAATCCCTGCCCCTTTCTCCAGGCACCTGAATCTCCCCAGGTAGACAGATTTGGTGCTGCGGCGAGAGCTGTGATCACAGATTCAGGGAAGAATCCTCGTGCCTTTTTCCAGGCCCCTGAACTTCCCCAGGTAGACAGATTGGGTGCTGCGCCGAGAGCTGTGATCACAGATTCAGGTAAGAATCCCTGCTACTTTCTCCAGGCACCTGAATCTCCCCAGGTAGACAGATTCGGTGCTGCAGCGAGAGCTGTGATCAGAGATTCAGGTAAGAGTCCCCAAGCCTTTCTCCAGGCACCTGAATCTCCCCAGGTAGACAGATTCGGTGCTGCAGCGAGAGCTGTGATCATAGATTCAGGGAAGAATCCCTGCACCTTTCTCCAGGCCCCTGAATCTCCCAGGTAGACAGATTCGGTGATGTGGCGAGAGCTCTGATCACAGATTCAGGGAAGAATTCTCGTGCCTTTCTCCAGGCCCCTGAACCTCCCCAGGCAGACAGATTCAGTGCTGCAGGGAGAGCTGCGATCACAGATTCAGTGAAGAATCCCCGCGCCTTTCTCCAGGTACCTGAATCTCCCCCGGTAGACAGATTCGGAGCTGCAGCGAGAGCTGTGATCACATATTCAGGGAAGAATTCTCGTGCCTTTCTCCAGGCACCTGAATCTTTCCAGGTAGACAGAATCGGTGCTGCAGCGAGAGCCATGATCACAGATTCAGGGAAGAATCCCTGCGCCTTTCTCCAGGCCCCTGAACCTCACCAGGCAGACAGATTCGGTGCTGCGGCGAGAGCTGTGATCACAGATTCAGGGAAGAATCCCCGCCCCTTTCTCCAGGCACCTGAATCTCCACAGGTAGACAGATTCGGTGGTGCAGCGAGAGCTGCGATCTCAGATTCAGGGAAGAATACCCGCGCTTTTCTCCAGCCACCTGAATCTCCCGAGGTAGACAGATTCGGTGGTGCGGCGAGAGCTGTGATCACAGATTCAGGGAAGAATCCCCGTGCCTTTCTCCAGGCACCTGAATCTCCCCAGGTAGACAGATTTGGTGCTGCAGCGAGAGCTGTGATCATAGATTCAGGGAAGAATCCCTGCACCTTTCTCCAGGCACCTGAATCTCCCCAGGCAGACAGATTCGGAGCTGCAGTGAGAGCTATGATCACAGATTCAGGGAGGAATCCCCACGCCTTTCTCCAGGCCCCTGAACCTCCCCAGGCAGACAGATTCTGTGGTGCAGCGAGAGCTGTGATTACAGATTCAGGGAAGAATCCCCGCGCCTTTCTCCAGGCACCTGAATCTCCCCAGGTAGACAGATTCTGTGGTGCAGCGAGAGCTGTGATTACAGATTCAGGGAAGAATCCCCGCGCCTTTCTCAAGGCACCTGAACCTCCCCAGGTAGACAGATTCGGTGCTGCAGGGAGAGCTGTGATCACAGATTCAGGGAATAATCCCCGCGCCTTTCTCCAGGCACCTGAACCTCCCCAGGTAGACAGATTCTGTGGTGCAGCGAGAGCTGGGATCACAGATTCAGGGAAGAATCCCTGCACCTTTCTCCAGGCACCTGACTCTCCACAGGTAGACAGATTCGGTGGTGCAGGGAGACCTGCGATTACAGATTCAGGGAAGAATCCCCGTGCCTTTCTCCAGGCACCTGAATCTTCCCAGGTAGACAGATTCGGTGCTGCAGCGAGAGCTGCGATCAAAGATTCAGGTAAGAGTCCCCGTGGCTTTCTCCAGGCACCTGAATCTCCCCAGGTAGACAGATTCGGTGCTGCAGCGAGAGCTATGATCACAGATTCAGGGAAGAATTCCTGCGCCTTTCTCCAGGCACCTGAATCTCCCCAGGTAGACAGATTCGGTAATGCAGGGAGAGCTGCGATTACAGATTCAGGTAAGAATCCCTGCGACTTTTTTCCAGGCACCTGAATCTCCCCAAGTAGACAGATTCGGTGCTGCAGCGAGAGCCGTGATCACAGATTCAGGGAAGAATCCCTGCGCCTTTCTCCAGGCCCCTGAACCTCACCAGGCAGACAGATTCTGTGCTGCGGCGAGAGCTGTGATCACAGATTCAGGGAAGAATCCCCGCCCCTTTCTCCAGGCACCTGAATCTCCCCAGGTAGACAGATTCGGTGGTGCAGCGAGAGCTGCGATCTCAGATTCAGGGAAGAATCCCCACGCTTTTCTCCAGCCACCTGAATCTCCCGAGGTAGACAGATTCGGTGGTGCGGCGAGAGCTGTGATCACAGATTCAGGGAAGAATCCCCGCGCCTTTCTCCAGGCACCTGAATCTCCCCAGGTAGACAGATTCGGTGCTGCAGCGAGAGCTGTGATCATAGATTCAGGGAAGAATCCCTGCACCTTTCTCCAGGCACCTGAATCTCCCCAGGTAGACAGATTCGGTGCTACAGCGAGAGCTGTGATCATAGATTCAGGGAAGAATCCCTGCACCTTTCTCCAGGCACCTGAATCTCCCCAGGCAGACAGATTCGGAGCTGCAGTGAGAGCTGTGATCACAGATTCAGGGAGGAATCCCCACGCCTTTCTCCAGGCCCCTGAACCTCCCCAGGCAGACAGATTCTGTGGTGCAGCGAGAGCTGTGATTACAGATTCAGGGAAGAATCCCCGCGCCTTTCTCCAGGCACCTGAACCTCCCCAGGTAGACAGATTCGGTGCTGCAGCGAGAGCTGTGATCACCGATTCAGGGAAGAATCCCCGTGCCTTTCTCCAGGCACCTGAATCTCCCCAGGTAGACAGATTTGGTGCTGCAGGGAGAGCTGTGATCACAGATTCAGGGAATAATCCCCGCGCCTTTCTCCAGGCACCTGTACCTCCCCAGGTAGACAGATTCGGTGGTGCAGCGAGAGCTGTGATCACAGATTCAGGGAAGAATCCCCGCACCTTTCTCCAGGCACCTGACTCTCCACAGGTAGACAGATTCGGTGGTGCAGGGAGACCTGCGATTACAGATTCAGGGAAGAATCCCTGTGCCTTTCTCCAGGCACCTGAATCTCCCCAGGTAGACAGATTCGGTGCTGCGGCGAGAGCTGCGATCACAGATTAAGGTAAGAGTCCCCGTGGCTTTCTCCAGGCACCTGAATCTCCCCAGGTAGACAGATTCGGTGCTGCAGTGAGAGCTATGATCACAGAGTCAGGGAATAATTCCTGCGCCTTTCTCCAGGCACCCGAATCTCCCCAGGTAGACAGATTCGGTAATGCAGGGAGAGCTGCGATTACAGATTCAGGTAAGAATCCCTGCGACTTTTTTCCAGGCACCTGAATCTCCCCAAGTAGACAGATTCGGTGCTGCAGCGAGAGCTGTGATCACAGATTCAGGGAAGAGTCCCCGCGCCTTTCTCAAGGCTCCTGAATCTCCCCAGGTAGACAGATTTGGTGCTGCAGGGAGAGCTGTGATCACAGATTCAGGTAAGAGCCCCCGCCTTTCTCCAGGCACCTGAATCTCCCCAGGGAGACAGATTCAGTGCTGCAGTGAGAGGTGTGATCACAGATTCAGGTAAGATTCCCTGTGCCATTCTCCAGGCACCTGAATCTCCCCAGGTAGACAGATTCGGTGCTGCGCCGAGAGCTGTGATCACAGATTCAGGGAAGAATCCTTGTGCCTTTCTCCAGGCCCCTGAATCTCCCCAGGTAGACAGATTCGGTTCTGCAGCCTGAGATGTGATTACAGATTCAGGGAAGAATCCCAGCGCCTTTCTCCAGGCACCTGAATGTCCCCAGGTAGACAGATTTGGTGCTGCGCCGAGAGCTGTGATCACAGATTCAGGGAAGAATCCCTGCACCTTTGTCCAGGCCCCTGAATCTCCACAGGTAGACAGATTCGGTGCTGCGCCGAGAGCTGTGATCACAGATTCAGGGAAGAATCCCTGCACCTTTGTCCAGGCCCCTGAATCTCCCCAGGTAGACAGATTTGGTGCTGCGCCGAGAGCTGTGATCACAGATTCAGGGAAGAATCCCTGCACCTTTGTCCAGGCCCCTGAATCTCCCCAGGTAGACAGATTCGGTGCTGCAGCGAGAGCTGTGATCATAGATTCAGGGAAGAATCCCTGCGCCTTTCTCCAGGCACCTGAATCATCCCAGGTAGACAGATTCGGTGCTACGCCGAGAGCTGTGATCACAGATTCAGGGAAGAATCCCTGCGCCTTTCTCCAGGCACCTGAATCTCCCCAGGCAGACAGATTCGGTGCTGCGCCGAGAGCTGTGATCACAGATTCAGGGAAGAATCCTTGTGCCTTTCTCCAGGCACCTGAATCTCCCCAGGTAGACAGATTCGGTGGTGCAGCAAGAGCTGTGATCACAGATTCAGGTAAGAAATCCCTGTGACTTTTTTCCAGGCACCTGAATCACCCCAGGTAGACAGATTCGGTGCTGCAGCGAGAGCTGTGATCACAGATTCAGGGAAGAATCCTTGTGCCTTTCTCCAGGCACCTGAATCTCCCCAGGCAGACAGATTCGGAGCTGCAGTGGGAGCTGTGATCACAGATTCAGGGAGGAATCCCCACGCCTTTCTCCAGGCCCCTGAACCTACCCAGGCAGACAGATTCTGTAGTGCAGCGAGAGCTGTGATTACAGATTCAGGGAAGAATCCCCGCGCCTTTCTCCAGGCACCTGAACCTCCCCAGGTAGACAGATTCGGTGCTGCAGCGAGAGCTGTGATCACCGATTCAGGGAAGAATCCCCGTGCCTTTCTCCAGGCACCTGAATCTCCCTAGGTAGACAGATTCGGTGCTGCAGGTAGAGCTGTGATCACAGATTCAGGGAATAATCCCCACGCCTTTCTCCAGGCACCTGAACCTCCCAGGTAGACAGATTCGGTGGTGCAGCGAGAGCTGTGATCACAGATTCAGGGAAGAATCCCTGCACCTTTCTCCAGGCACCTGACTCTCCACAGGTAGACAGATTCGGTGGTGCAGGGAGACCTGCGATTACAGATTCAGGGAAGAATCCCCGTGCCTTTCTCCAGGCACCTGAATCTCCCCAGGTAGACAGATTCGGTGCTGCGGCGAGAGCTGCGAACACAGATTCAGGTAAGAGTCCCCGTGGCTTTCTCCAGGCACCTGAATCTCCCCAGGTAGACAGATTCGGTGCTGCAGCGAGAGCTATGATCACAGATTCAGGGAAGAATTCCTGCGCCTTTCTCCAGACACCCGAATCTCCACAGGTAGACAGATTCGGTAATGCAGGGAGAGCTGCGATTACAGATTCAGGTAAGAATCCCTGCGACTTTTTTCCAGGCACCTGAATCTCCCCAAGTAGACAGATTCGGTGCTGCAGTGAGAGCTGTGATCACAGATTCAGGGAAGAGTTCCCGCGCCTTTCTCCAGGCTCCTGAATCTCCCCAGGTAGACAGATTTGGTGCTGCAGGGAGAGCTGTGATCACAGATTCAGGTAAGAGCCCCCGCCTTTCTCCAGGCACCTGAATCTCCCCAGGGAGACAGATTCAGTGCTGCAGTGAGAGCTGTGATCACAGATTCAGGTAAGATTCCCTGTGCCATTCTCCAGGCACCTGAATCTCCCCAGGTAGACAGATTCGGTGCTGCGCCGAGAGCTGTGATCACAGATTCAGGGAAGAATCCTTGTGCCTTTCTCCAGGCCCCTGATTCTCCCCAGGTAGACAGATTCGGTTCTGCAGCCTGAGATGTGATTACAGATTCAGGGAAGAATCCCAGCGCCTTTCTCCAGGCACCTGAATGTCCCCAGGTAGACAGATTCTGTGTTGCGCCGAGAGCTGTGATCACAGATTCAGGGAAGAATCCCTGCACCTTTGTCCAGGCCCCTGAATCTCCCCAGGTAGACAGATTCGGTGCTGCAGCGAGAGCTGTGATCATAGATTCAGGGAAGAATCCCTGCGCCTTTCTCCAGGCACCTGAATCATCCCAGGTAGACAGATTTGGTGCTGCGCCGAGAGCTGTGATCATAGATTCAGGGAAGAATCCCTGCGCCTTTCTCCAGGCACCTGAATCATCCCAGGTAGACAGATTCGGTGCTGCGCCGAGAGCTGTGATCACAGATTCAGGGAAGAATCCCTGCGCCTTTGTCCAGGCCCCTGAATCTCCCCAGGTAGACAGATTCGGTGCTGCAGCGAGAGCTGTGATCATAGATTCAGGGAAGAATCCCTGCGCCTTTCTCCAGGCACCTGAATCATCCCAGGTAGACAGATTCGGTGCTGCGCCGAGAGCTGTGATGACAGATTCAGGGAAAAATCCTTGTGCCTTTCTCCAGGCACCTGAATCTCCCCAGGTAGACAGATTCGGTGGTGCAGCGAGAGCTGTGATCACAGATTCAGCGAAGAATCCCTGCGCCTTTCTCCAGGCACCCGAATCTCCCCAGGTAGACAGATTCGGTGCTGCGCCGAGAGCTGTGATCACAGATTCAGGGAAGAATCCCTGCACCTTTGTCCAGGCCCCTGAATCTCCCCAGGTAGAGAGATTCGGTGCTGCGGCGAGAGCTGTGATCACAGATTCAGGTAAGAATCCCTGTGACTTTTTTCCAGGCACCTGAATCACCCCAGGTAGACAGATTCGGTGCTGCAGCGAGAGCTGTGATCACAGATTCAGGGAAGAATCCTTGTGCCTTTCTCCAGGCACCTGAATCTCCCCAGGTAGACAGATTCGGTGGTGCAGCGAGAGCTGTGATCACAGATTCAGGGAAGAATCCTTGTGCCTTTCTCCAGGCACCTGAATCTCCCCAGGTAGACAGATTCGGTGGTGCGCCGAGAGCTGTGATCACAGATTCAGGGAAGAATCCCAGCGCCTTTCTCCAGGCAACCGAATCACCCCAGATAGACAGATTCGGTGCTGCAGGGAGAGCTCTGATCACAGATTCAGGGAAGAATCCTTGTGCCTTTCTCCAGGCACCTGAATCTCCCCAGGTAGACAGATTCGGTGGTGCAGCGAGAGCTGTGATCACAGATTCAGGGAAGAATCCTTGCACCTGAATCTCCCCAGGTAGACAGATTCGGTGCTGCGCTGAGAGCAGTGATCACAGATTCAGGGAAGAATCCCAGCACCTTTCTCCAGGCACCTGAATCACCCCAGGTAGACAGATTCGGTGCTGCGCCGAGAGCTGTGATCACAGATTCAGGGAAGAGTCCCCGCGCCTTTCTCCAGGCACCTGAATCTCCCCAGGTAGACAGATTCGGTGCTGCGGCGAGAGCTGTGATCACAGATTCAGGGAAGAATCCCTGCGCCTTTCTCCAGGCACCTGAATCTCCCCAGGTAGACAGATTCGGTGCTGCAGGGAGAGCTGTGATCACAGATTCAGGGAAGAATCCCCGCGCCTTTCTCCAGGCACCTGAATCTCCCCAGGTAGACAGATTCGGTGCTGCGGCGAGAGCTGTGATCACAGATTCAGGGAAGAGTCCCTGTGCCTTTCTCCAGGCCCCATCACTGTGTTCACATCTCCCCCAGAAAGCCTCGGTCGCCGTGGAGACGCCGCTGCTGCGCCAATCGGCAGCTCGGGCCGCGGTCACGTGACCCACGCCGGCCTGCCTCGGAGATGGATGGGAGCTGGCAGCCTCATAATTGGAAAAAGGGAAACAATTCGAGCTGAAAAGCTGCAGCGGATTTAACAAAAGGCCCCGGCTCTGAGGTTCAAAGGCAAGCAGTGATGTGTGACCCCTCCCTCCCAGCTGGGCCCCCGGGGAGCTGACAGTGCCGGCCTGGAGCCCAGAGGCGGCCCTTTGATCCTCACACAACCTTCCAAGTGAACGTGACTCTGGAGACCATAAAGCACGTGATCTTCCAAGGATGAGGCCTATTCCAGGGCAATACGTATTTATCTTTGTGTGCCTCTCAGGGCCTATTTTCATTTATTTATTTATTTATTTCATTTTGTTGTACGCCCAAACCCTCGGGTATCACGGCGTCTATGTATCTTTTTTATTTAGTACTATACAGCATCTAGGCCTTATAAACATTACAACATTGCAATACCAGAACAATAGTGTGACATATTAATATCGCAGATCATTAGACGCCAGGCTGTTTACAGTCAGCATCACATTAATCCAAAGGCAGTGTTCCACAATTAATTATGGGGCAATCTCCCAGAGCCCTTTGATAGACAATAACCCCTTTATGGGAGGGCAGAAGTCGCATTCGCATCTTGGGAGGGGCACCCAAAGTGCTGGCTGATGCAACACGTGTAAGGTGCCTCTCCCGAGTTTGTTTGACGTCTATATGTGTATGAGTGGACTGCAACCTGTGGGAGACCTGAGCAAAGGAGTCTGACACCTCACTGCACACATGTGCATTCCAGGAGTACCCAGGGGGAAATGTGGATTGACCCTGGTGAGGACCAAGGGGAGGCCCACACATATGGGAGACAGATACACCAGTGGCCCTAGTTAAATAAAGAGGCACAGTCGGGCTTCTTGTAACAAGCGAGAACCGGATCATTTATATATTTGTGTCAGTCCCACCAATCCTTGGTACACATGAGCCATATTACATTACTGAGCGCCCTCAGCCAATACAGGAAAGGAACAATGTTCAACAGTTTTACATTTCATCAATCTTCGTATCATTAATTACACATGTTCTGCCTTAGGTGTTTCTCAGTGGGTCCTGTGGGGCCCTTGGGACCCAATTCATTCCCATTTGTTGAATAACTATTCATATGTTTAAGTGCTGGCACCTGGGAATTTGTGCATGTACCTTTGTTCAATTAATCTTCACATTCCTCAGAGAGATTCCCTGAGAAAGTGCCCTTTCACCTTTAGTAGATAAATATTCAACTATATTGTGTGGGTCACAGGAGAACGTGCACGTTCACATTGGTTAACTAAATATTCGTATACCCTAGAGTGGTCACCTGGGAGGTACCACACTCGCACCACATTACCTCAAGCTCCCCAGCCAAGCTACAGGGCCGTAACCCATCCTCAGCATAGCGTTCGGGAAGGCCCCCTCAGAAAAAGCATCCCAGAGGGAATTGTCACATTCTGTCCCCAGAGCGGGTGAAGTGTACAAACTACGGGTGTGTCATATCACTGTACCCCACAGGGCTAATATGTCACCAGAAACCCAGATCAATCCCCACCATACCAGCATACCATACCAGCATGGGTCTAAGACTGGCCACATGAGCAATGAGAGGGATCCTTCAAGTATCAGGGTGGACCAACCCCCTCGGCGCACCACAGCACCTTCTTCACAGCGTCTCCAAAAGTCGGCCAAAACCCCTTTCTTCGGAGTGTAGGTTAACGTAATTGCCTTTCAGCGTCCCTCTGGAACAGGAGAGGAGAACATTATCATACGTCCGGACACTTCCCGGCCCATGTGTTAGCCACGAGGCGGCTCAGGCAGGGCTATGGAGCCTGTTCTTAGTGTTTCCCTTTCCTACCTGACTCAATATTCTTAAAGCTCACACCGCCCACTCCCTCTCTCTCTCTGAGTAGCGGAGGCTTGCCGTTTGAAATACCCGCCAAGTGCGCCCTTAACTACAGCCCGAGGGCACATAACCCTCGACTCCGGGTGGGGGAGAGAAACTGGCTTCCGCTAGGCGGGCGGCCTAATGGGAGGGACCGTCACTGGACACCAGAGGGCCAGGATGCCCTCAATGGCAGACTCAAGCTCATGTCTACATTCGCCTCTCCCCTGCTCTACCTCTACTGATCCTCTCCGGCCAATTATCATCCGCAGGCGCTATCCAGCGGTATCCGCAGGGGCTATCCTGCTGTATCCGCAGGGGCTATCCAGCTGTATCCGCCAGCAGGGGGGCCTGCGACTGTCCTGAAAATAAATCACCTCACAGACAACACTGCTCCCCGGCTGGGAGAGCCTATCATCAACGTTCTAAACCTTCTCTGCGCACCAAAAAAAAAACCTGCGCATGAACGTGCAATGACACGAGAGCATAAACAAACATGACAGCCATAACAACGTGACACATGTCCCCTGCTCACAGAAAACCCACAGGAAATGCGGGTTTACACAACGTCATCTGTGCCCATTTTTACACAACAGTAAAACATTTTTGAAGCATGTGCTGGGCATTTGGAAAAGATAAGGTAGAACTGGCAAATAGTTAAGATCTGTGGGCTGCAACACCCTAACAAGGCTTCAGCTCTATTGCACATGCACAATTGGGTTACATTCTGAAGGCAAATTATACAGGATGTTGATTCTGTTTCATAATTTGTATTGAGTATATGAATTAGTTATTGAGAATGCAATATATAGATTACAACCAATTTTAAGAGTTATCAAATATTTAACATGAGATTAGCATGTTTGCAATCCATAGAGTGATGCGTGCGGAATTGATTGAACTAATAGTAGATGGACAGACACAGTGGACAACCAGGACATGAAACAAGAGGAGAGAACGGGGAGCAAAGGAGTATTACGAGAGAAATATACAGTACTAATGCAACCAGTAGTTTCTTTTTATATTGAATAAACATGTTCAATTCCTTATCAAATCTATGTAAAGGTGAAGTAGAGATAACATGCCACTTTTCTATTCGATGAGTAGAACAAGTGTAATTCACCACATAGAATATACATGTTTGGTCCAGTCTTTCCAATTGGAGGTAATACTATGAAATGCAATACTGATAAACAGGTTAAATAAACTTGGAGAATCAATCATTTGTGGGTAGGGATTAAGAATAGTAGCAATCACGAGGTTAGAGAGTGATAGTGGTTCGTGGAAAAGGACATTTTTTTGAAGATTTGTCAGGGAATCAGGCTAAAATGTATGTACATATCTACAATCATAAATCTGATGAACAAACACAGCATTCGGTGAATGGCATGACGGACCGTTAGTGGATGCATTATTGCAAATGTTCGCAATTCTTGAAAGGGTAAGATATGCACAGTGCAGAATGAAGTACAATGTTTGGGTAAGGATGGCTGCAAATGAAGAGGGGTAAAATGATTTCCAATGCCAGAGTATGAATCTGGAACAGGGTGAAAGTTCCCGTCTAGTTCCCACAGTGTAATGATAATAGAGTTCGGTGAGTTGATGCTGTAATTGACATTTTAAAAGGAGTATCATTTAGCGGCTTTAGTGGAAGGACTAGGTAATAAGTAAGTCAGAAGGGCCAAGAAGATTTTGGGGTTACATTAGGTAAGGATTTGGTAAGAGTGTTGATAAGTGATCTGTGAACGTGTGTATATTCATTTGTGGGTTATTGTATTGATGGCATAGTTGTACAAAAGGAATGTCTATATTATCTTGGAATAGATGTTGAATTAATTTGATACCGGAAGAATACCATCTATTGAACATGTTAAAGTTGGATTTTTTAGGCAAGCTTTTGCAATACCAAAAGGAAATATCTTTTGTTTCGCTTTGGGAATAAGAAATAATTGGGAACTTATTCCAAATGTATTGTAAAAAGTGAAGAGAGGGGTAAGAAGAGATGATGGGCAGTGAAGGTGTTAAGAGAAAGCTAGTGACAGAAAGTGGACAGATAATATTGTATTCAAAGTTGATCCATCGAGTGATGTCCTTCTCTAGTCTTTCCCTGTCTGGGATGGGGGCGCTGTGTAGTGTTGTTGACTGCAAGTATTTGCGTTGAAGTGTATGATCGGGGCGGGGGGTCTGACATATAAAGAGTCGAATAGAATCGGTGAAATTGTTTGGCGATCTGTTCCGGTGTCGTCACCCTTTCATCCATTCGATTTTCAATCCCCAGGATTGTTTCTGCTGCATTATTTTGTTTAAGTTGTCTGGCTAATGGTTTTTTGGCTTTATTAGCTTTGATGTAGTATTTCTGCCTTAAGTAGAGTAAACTCTTTTTGGCTTCTTTGGTATGGAGGAGGTCTAATTTGCCCTTTACGCATCTGAATTGTCATTGGAGTTCCGGGCCAGTGTCCTTCTCCATCCACTGTATGATATTTTTAACATCAGCTTGGAGATCTAATTCTATTATTTTCCTGAGATTCCTCCTATGTGATTCTGATGCAATAGACCTCACCCCCCCCCCGAAGCATTGCTTTGAATGCATTGCAGATCAAGCCCATCTTTGTTTCACCATTTCAAAGAATTTCACCATTATGTGTTCAAAGTCATCGCAGATGACTTGGTCCCTTAATAGTGTGCTCAGGAATGACCAATTCCATAGTCTAGACTATGGGCTGAGAAGATTGAGAGCCAGGGTTATCAGGGCATGGTCAGAGATCGTTATGGTGTGGGTGTCTCTTTGTGTGATTGTCCCTATCAACGTGGCCGAGGCCCAGACGTATTCTATCCTGGAGTATGATTTATGGACATGTGAGTAGTGAGTGTATGCAATTTCGTGGCTCCGTAGGGACGTCCAGACATCCCTGAGTGTAAGCTGAGCGAGTCTTGTAGTGAGGATACGCGCAGCTGCTGGTTGGGTATACTTTCTTTTAGAGCTCCTGTCCCTAGAGGGATCCCATGCATTATTTAAGTCTCCCAACAAAATGATGTTGCCTACGCTAAAATGCTCCAATTTCGAAATTCCCATTTTCAAGAACCCCTCTTGGCATGAGTTTGGGGCATAGACAGATGCCACGGTAAGAACAAACGAGCCTAGCTGAAGGAGAAGGAAAATGCAACAACCCCCCTTATCTGCCTCCGTCTTCAAAATCGTCGCCTGCGTGCCAGCTTTAAATGTAAGAAGTACTGTTGCCTGTTTCTCCTTAGCTTTGGCTTGCACTATCGTAGGGTATTGTCTGAGTTTTAATCTGTGTCTATCTTGTATCCTGTTGTGAGTCTCCTGAAGTGCGATCAAGTCAGGTTGGTATGTGGACAGAAGGTGATCTAATGTTCTCATTTTGGTGGGGTTATTTTGGCCCTGAATGTTAAGTGTCAGGCACTGGAAGGTATGTTGACTTTATAATATGCATTCTAAGGCATATCCTGGACAGGAGCAATCTCACTAGTACCTTGAAAATGTCCCACGGGTGCTCCCCACCCCCCAACATTTGTAACATCCCAGTCCTCCAACCACCCCGCCCCTCCTACTTCCACCCTTCTTAAACTTTAACTTTGCCCCTCCTCCCACCCTGGCGTAGGCCACCTTTGCTCATCCACCCTCGGTCTTGGTCCTTGGAGATAGCAGAACAACCAGGGACAAATGCGGGGTATCCTAAAACCCCTATGATGACTATAGGTAGATTCCAAGACGAGCACCAATCGTACACCTGTTACATTATGCAGTAAATATAGAGCTCGGTTAGATTGGTCGATGCCTACAGGGTCATGTCGTTGCAGGATTGTCTTTGGCAGACTGAGTTTGCAGCGGTAGATGGACCGGGGAGCCTCTCCTGCTTCTCTTGCTTCTCCCGCGAGTCCGTTCCTTGGTTGTCCATTCCCAAGAGTGAGGGCCTCTGGGGGCATAGGCGGGAGGCATAGTTGTGTCGGAGCAGTCATCAAGTTAGATCCGAGCCTCCTCCTCTTTTGTTGTCATCTTGTGTTGTTGCCCTCCCAGGGTAGCATTAGTCCGAAAGGAAAGGTCCACCTATATGGTATCTTTTTGCTCCAGTAGCCCACGCATGTCCCTACGCTTCTGTAATGTCAGGTGGGACAGGTCCTGGAAGAGCTGAATTCCGCAGCCGTTGAAGGAGGTCGGTGTGGCCTTCCTTGTAGCCACAGGAAGAACACTGGATGAAACACTCACTTAAGTAGTCACTCTCATGCTGTGCCCCTATCAGGGTTAATATAGTCTTTGAATGCTAGGAGCAAACTCAGCCAATGTATTGTTCTAATGCTCTTAGGCTGAGATTCATGTTGTAAGTAAACAAAAATATTCCACTGTACTTAATCAAATGTGTAATTTAATTCCTCAACAGAAGGAGAGGACCGCTGTAGCATAAATTAATGTGCGTGCTCTAACGCCAATGCATTTAAGAGTGCTGGACTCCTTCATCAGGGCTGTGCCCTCTGTTTTACAGTGAATCGTGTCGTTAGATCAATAACGATGAAGCCACAGACACAGGTATAAAGCAGACAACGTAAAATATATCAATAATGTGCAACAAAAAAGCCTCACCGAAAGCAACAAGTACATACCGCAATGTGTATCCAGTGTCGTGGCGTTGGGAGGGTAGAAACTGAGCTGCACTACGAGACCATTAAATGGATAACGGAAAAAGTACCTGTATCTTGCAGCCGCTGTCCATGAAGATGAAAAATAGGGTTTACTGCTGGTGTAACCGTGCCATAGCATAAATCCTATGTTACGGTTTCCTAAATTGTACAAATCCGTGTCAGTCTTACTACAAACGTTTCTAAATCAATGCCTGGTTCTAAATATAAAGTCAATGTGCTTACTCACAGAGTCTGTGTGCGTCTTTGTGTCTGAGTATTGTATGTCTCCGGTTCGAGGCTCGCGAGCATGTATACAAAATGTGTAATGAAGTATCACAGACTGTGGTCGTTGAGAGACGTTGTGCCTCATTAGGACCCGACAGTAGTTGTGCCGGTAAAAATGGCAGGCTGCCGCCGGAGTCGTGTTTTTTCCGGCAATGGGGAATCACCAGGGGATTACAGCACTAGGCGCCGGAAAAAGTAACTCCCCATTCCCATTCGTGTCCCATAGAACTCAATGGGAATGGGGAGGATGGATGCACCGGCAACAGTGCCGGTGCATCCGTCAAAGTCTGCGGGCGGGGTGCCGCCCGCACGCAGAACTCGGAGTGTGCGGCTCCGGTAACAATGGTGGCGGGCACTTACCGGCACCGTTGTTACTGCGACTGCACACTCCTAATGAGGCCCATTGAAAGCCTACTGCTGTGAATGTAGGACTCGCAGCTTACCTCTGGTGAATGTGGTTTTTCATTCAGGAGTGGAGAGCGCATGCGGTGCACAAACAGATGTCTAAATACTGTTGCCATGGTGCATGAGGAGACGCCTGGTAACGGTACACCGAGGGGTGTGTCCCTTCCTTGAAGCCCTCATAATCAGTTCTTTTTGTGGATAGCACCCCAGTGCAGCCAGGGTGTCTCTGGGGCGTGCGCCTGGTTCTTTGCGCAAGGGACCAACCCTGTAGATCCTATCCATCGGAATATCCTCCTCGGCGTGCGCATTGAGAAGGTCTCTAAGATATTTAGCACTTCACCTTTCAGGCCAGCGTTGTGTACTGTTTCAGGAATGATTCTGATGCAGATGTTAGACCTTGGCGATCGATTTTCTAGGTCCTCACACTGCAGTTCAATGTTATGCGTTGTTCTGGCTATGTGCTACATGCTCCATCAAGTCGAGGGTCACGTCTTGTAGTGCCTTTTCATTATATCAACCCTTTTCCCCAAGCGAGGATACATTTTTCCTCATCACTGCCAGTTCCAGCTTGAATTCGCTGGTAAATGAGTTGAATTGCGTTTGCAGAGAGGTTGAGAGTTTCAACTGGAAATCCTGGAAGCATCGTTCCATATCCTCCTTGGAGGCGGCCATATCCTGGTGCAGCGTACCAGAGGGTTCCCTGCTGCATCCAGGGTGGTGTCCGGACGGAGGTGGGCCCCTTATGTTTTTGGCCAGCACTCTTGCAAGGGGTTCTCCTAGGCGTTGGCTGCTGCAGGGGTTCCACAGTGTTTTCCTCCCCCTTGCTCCTGGCATTGAGTGTTTTGCGATGAAGGGTCGCATCTCCCCCCTTGCTGAGGAAGACCACCCGTTCCAGCTGGGCACGATGCCATGTTTGGGCCCCTTCAACCTCTTGCGTGTTGCGTTCTTTGGTCTGGGCACCAGTGACCCCCAGAGGCACTATTGAAGTCCACCATGTTTCCCCCTACTCCAACTATTTATATATCTTGCACACGATAGGAAGGGTTACTGCTGCACCTGGGCCCAATCCCACTTAACTTGTGGCGTTAGGGCCAATGACGGTGCCAAACAAGTCGGTGCGCCCTTCAGGGCTGGAGCTGCTTTAGAGCCCAAAAATTGCTAGCAGGATCGGCCAGCGTCTACCTGCGTTGGTTCTTCCCCCAAAATATGTTGGCCTGCAGTTATGTTATGTTATGTTATCTATATTTGTAGAGCGCACGGTCGCCCAAGGGCGTCATGGCACTAGAGAGGAGAGCTGCTCACAGGAGGGAGAGCCAAAAGAGTGGAAAGTTAAAACAGAATGGTCTTAAGGGCTCTTCTGAAACCAAGGTGGGTGGGAACACTTCTTAGTACCAGTGGAAGATTGTTCCAGAGTTTAGCAGCTGTGATGGGAAAAGCACTACCACCAACCCTTTCACGATTGAACCTTGCAACAAGAAGAAGATTAGTGGTGGAGGAACGTAAGTCCGTTCAGGGATATAACGGGAGAATTTTGTCTGCAGAAACTCAGCTCCTTGGCCATACACCGCCCGGTGGACAATACACAGCGAATTGAAATGGACACACTGGCTTACCGGAAACCAGTGAAGTCAGCGGAGCACTGGAGAAATATGAGCTCCATAGGGACTGCCAGTGGCTAGCCTGGCTGCCAAGTTCTGCATGCGCTGAAGCCGCTGTATTAGGCCAATCGGCTGCGACAGATATAGAGAATTGCAGTAGTCCAAACGTGAAAGAACTAACGCAGCCACCACGGGAGGGTGAACGGCTTCCGGTATCAAGGGTAAAACCCTCTTAAGAAGCCTGATCTGATGGTGGGCGGCTTGGCACACAGCAGGCACTTGCTTGGCCATAGAGAGGGAGGCAGAGAGAATGACACCCACGTTTTTCACTTTACTAACTGGACTAGGAAGAGGACCTAGAGAGGTGGGCATAATGAAGAATCCAGAGGGCAACCCACCACCAGTACCTCAGTTTTGTCACCATTGAGTTTAAGCCAGTTCTGATCCATCCAGTCACCGACGGCTCTCAAACAGTCATGAAGACATGACGACGCCTCAGCCTGAGCATGATCTAGGCGCATCAGGATTTGAGTGCCGTCAGCATAGGAATCACACTTGAGTCCGTAAGAACGGATGAGGCAGACCAATGCCCAGATATAGATATTGAACAGAATCAGGGAAAGTGAGGATCTCTGTGGGACACCGCAGGTGAGGGAGCAGGAAGAAGAAAGAAAAGGGGGCATAGCAAGAGTTTGTGTGTGTTCTGAGAGAAAGGAGGTAAACCACGCAAGGACTGAGCCTGATATCCCGATCTGGGCCAGGCGTGACAGCAGGATGGGGTGATCAACCGTGTCAAACGCGGCTGACAGGTCTAACAAAATCAAAGCACCATCTCCGCCCGAGTCAACTAGCCTGGACATGTCATCCTGCACGGAAACCAGCACACTTTCAGTACCTCTCCTTGGCCTAAAACCTGCCTGAGCAGGATTGAAGATTTTAGAAGATTCCAGGAAAGAAGATAGAAGGGGAGTAATAAGAGATTCCAAATGTTTGGACAGGAAGGGAAGCAAAGAGATATGGCGGAAGTTGGCGGGAACCATGGGGTCAAGTGAGGGCTTCTTAAGAAGGGGGATAACCCTTGCAGATTTCAGCTCCAAAGGAACCAGTCCTGACTTGCAGGAGTCATTGATAGCCAAAGTAATATCTGCTAGTGAGTCTGGGGCGATCTTCTTCATAATGGTGGCGGGATAGCATCCTCGGAGGAGGATGATTTAATTCTCGATATAGCCCCTAGCACCTCTGCCTCAGTAAAAAGTGGGAAAGTAGACCAATTGGCTGAGGGATCCATGGGGGGTGCAGGTACTGACATGATGGCATCCGGAGTCATTATCGCAGGAGATTTCGTAATGTTTGAGCAGATCACTTCATTTTAATTAACAGAAAATGAGGCAAAGTCATCACACAGCTCTTGAGAGGGCTTAACCTTGGAAAAAAGGGCCTCAGAGGAGGCTAATGAGTGTACAATAGAAAACAAGGTTTTAGCCTGGCATAAGGCATTTTCAATTTTCTGAGAGAAAAAAGTGACTTTAGCCATTTTAACACTGGCCAGATAAGTAGAGAGACCAAGTTTGTAAGAATCTCTGAGCGCAGGATTGTAGCTTTTTTGGCCATTTGCGCTCTGTTTGTCTAAGTTTCAGGGGAGCAGATTTAAGCTGATCCGTGAGCCAGGGTTGAGAGGGTAGCCTGCGAACTTGAATCAATTTTAATGGGGCGCAAAAATCTGCAGCGACCACGAGAGATTGAGAAAGTGATTTTAGAGATAGTGGCCTCAGAGGGGCGCAGTTGGTAGCTATTTGGGCACTAAGTGCCTTAGTATCGACCGAGCGGCAGGAGCGTAGCAGGGTTTTAGGAGGGAGGAGTTTACAGGGCGGATTTGCTAGTATAAATGTGCAGGATACCAGATGGTAGTCGGACCATACCACTGGTTCAATGGGGCCAGAACATAACAAGGAGTTCTTGGAGAATACTAGGTCAAGCGTGTTCCCATGAGAATGAGTGGGAGCTTGGATCAGTTGACGTAGGTGCAGATCAGATAGACTATCAAAGAAGGAGTTCATCTCATTAGATCTAGGCAGATTAAAGTGAAGATTAAGGTCACCTAATATCACTAGATTGGTATATTGTAGACTCAAGTCAGCTACGAGGTCTACTAGACCTTTCCTGAAAGACCCTAAGGGCCCCGGAGGACGATATATGAGCAAAAAGTGAATAATACAGGAAAGTGCAGTGACACATCTAAAAAGTAAGGCTTACATATTAAGTGTGTGGGAGCATACTGATAGTATACTTGCCCCTGAAAATGACAGCAACCCCTCCCCCCCGCTTGGGGTGTGGGCGGTCGTGGTGAATGATAAGGTAAGCAGAGGGAATAGCTTGGACCAAAACAGGTGCCGAACTTGGTGTCAGCCAGGTTTCTGTCAGGCAGAGAACAGCCGGTTGCCTACTAGATAGTAGGTTCCAAATTTCACCAGTGTGAGCTGGGAGAGACCTAGTATTCAATAAAAATAAGGTAGGAGTTTCCATAATGGGCTCCATGCTACTGATGATAGTGGCGGGAATGGAAGTCATAGTAGGAAGATGCTGACTCCAGCCAGCTGGCCAGATAGTATCTGATGCGGCAAGGGAGAGCAGAAGGCTCCGGTCAAGCAGTCCCTCCCGTCCCCTCCAGGCACGGATGGGCACCGACGGGCTTGCCTTAAGCGCGCCTTCTGCGGGCGGTCGATGCTGCACATACGTGCAAGGATCGGGCCGAGACTGAGGCAGAGGGCTGGAGCAAAGGGCCTAGAAAGAGGACTAAGGATTAGTCCTAGCCCAATGTGCACACCCCTAAACTGCTGTGATCGTGTTGCCAAATGGTCACTTTACAATAGCAAAAGCAGAAAGACTTTTCTTCATTCACTCCGCTACATCCATACACAAAGTAAACTGTCAATTAAGTTCTTGTTAAATTGAATCTTAAAACAAGTAAAATACACTTCAGTGCAGGCAATTTAAATGGCTGTCTGCTAACGGAGCAGCTTACCCTTACCTCTAACTGCGGTTGGGTGGTGGGAGGTCCAGCCGTGCAGCAGCTTCTTTGCCTGATAGTAGCAGCCGGCACTGGGGTCACCTTCTTCACCTGACCGGGTATAGAGCGGGCCGAATTCGAACCTCCCGGTCCCCCGTAGCTGCAGGAGCTGGGTGCGCGGATATGCTGCCAGCCGCCACCAAGCTCGCCGTGTGCAGTGCCCACTAGGGAGAAAGTGTCCTGAGTGCACCCAGCGGCTCGTCAATCCGCAGCATACTCAGGACCTGGCAATCAAATGCCCTAAGGTGTAGTTCTCCTTTTCCGGGCTGGCGTGTGCTTTTCCTAACCCAGCGGAGATTGCAGTGGCGTGATGTTACTTGTATGCGGCCATCTTGGTATCGTCGGGGTTAATCTTGACCATTATGCATTTCAGAGTTCATTCACTTTGCGGCTTCACTTCAGGAGTCAAAGTTAATACCACAGGCTTGGGCATGCCTCCCCAACTCTGTCGCTCAGCCGGGGAGGGTCGCTGGCATCCTTGAAACACAATGCAGTCTTCTTGTGTGGGATTTGTCTCTCTCCCGGTTTTTCAGAGGCAACAATCTCCTGCAGGGAACTTCAGGGTTTCCTAACCCTTCGCTTGTCCCTCGATCGGTTGTTCTGCTCCAGTGGGTACGCCTTTGGCCTAGAGGTTCTGCTCCTTCTTGTGTTCCACCACGCTCCATTTCTCATGGCCTCAGTTGGCCTTGGTCACCTCCATTCCTCTCTATCTGTACTCGAATGCAATAGTTTTGACTTTATAGGTGTTGCAAGCGAACCCTAATAGCCCAAAGTAAAAATTAATATAACTAATACTACTGGAGCATCCATGTAAAGAAAGACAGAAAGCTGAATGTGTAGACAGGGTTTGCTCAGGCAAAGATTTCAGCAGCAAAATGTTATGATTTGTTAAAGGTACTTCTATAGCGCACCGTCCCCAATGGAATTGATCCCAAGGCGCTCTGGCGGATCTGTAAACAAAAAGGAGGGCGGTTAGGGTTAGTCGGTTGGCGGGGAGTAGGCGAGTGGGAGAAGTGGTGTGCTGTTGGTGGCTTCAGCTCGGTGTACGCCGGGTGCTGAACTTTGGTGCGAGTATCGTAGCGGACGAGACCTTGTGTGCTGTAGGTGCTGTTTATGTGTTGTTTGTTTGTTGTTGATGCAGTGTGGTAAAGTGCGTGTGGATTGCTGGGTGAGAGATGGCTGTGCGAGTTTTGGGTGGGTTGTTGAAGGTTGTAAAGATGCCTGCATTAAGGTAGAAATAGGGACTGAAAAGTCACTAAGGGCCGTTGAAGAAGACCAGGTGGCCAGGGTTACTTTAAATATATTTAGTTCTTGTCTTTCAGGGCTCAACAGCACTGAGCTAGGATATTCTGCTTCTAACTGGAAGCCTAGGAGCATTTGGTACCAGGCCGGGGCCGACTCAGTGAGCGGCAGTGCTGAACGACTCGGCAGCCTCTGGTGAGGAGAAGGACCCACAGGATGACAGCGAGCCGGTTGGAGCAGACATAAGTTGGGAGTTACCCACCCCACAAAACGTAAACCGTTGAAAGGAGCGGGGTTATCTTGCCTGATTAGTAACTTCTAAGAAAGAAAGTGTAGAAGCCGCGTCTGGATAGTACATTTGTATCTCAGCGTTTACACCACTATGGCTATTACTTTAGGAAACTAACAGAGCAGATGTAATCAAGGTCAAGGGAGTACAGAACAAATAAAACGGGGGTGTAGTACCAGGGCTTGCAAATCAAGGCACATGCACCAAGCTGTAACTGCACGATGCAGCCCTGACAGAAGGGTAAGTCTACTCACACTGACAAAGAACCACCTCCTTTTCAGACTGACGCGTTTCTGAACATGATGCAGAAAAACAGCTTTCTCCAGGGTCTGAGATGGTCTGCACATCCTCGTGCTTTAGCTCATATAATTTTGCATTCCTTTACAAAATGTGCAGTTTTATTTCATGCTAGAAAGGCAGGACTATCTGTAAAAGTGTGCAAACGGAGGAAAGCCTCAATCCATCACTGGCTAAATAACTCCCACCTGACCTCGGACATCATGAACTTTCCTTTGGTTTAATTGTACACCCTCTAATGCTTAACCCGTAATGAGCCCTTCTGATCAATATATCTTCTTCTTATTGGTCATTGAGATCGGCTTGTAGCATGTTGATGATGTGATTAAAATGTTCAAATCAATGTCATAATATGGGAATTGACTCTGCACCTTTATGCTATTTAAAGAAAAGGAGATTACTTAGCTATTCAGTGTCATTCTTGATCTGGACCAGCTAAGAGTGGGGTAAGGTAACTGGGGCTCCGTTGTCTGTTGGCATTCACATGGACAGAGTAGCACCCAAAAACTAAAGTCAAACATTGAAAAACATTTGAAGGAAAAATCCTACTAGGAGGCAAGCTTGCCTACCACCAGCAGAGACGTATTTCCAGGTGCATGATCAAGATACAATCCCTCAGAATGCCAATTTTTCAAATTTCAGTGGGGGGACCTTTAACCGAGGATTTTGGGGGGGGAGCTACTGACCCTAGGCAATCCTTCAAAAAAAGCTAACAAAAAGAAATTAGAATGCGAGCGCCAAATCAACTTAGACACAAATCAAGAAAATGTCTCTGCAATTTGCCTAATCTAGATGAAGTTGAAACTGGCGTGGATTCTATGTACTCCAGTTCTAGAAAGTTAAAGAGAGTATCAACAGAGCAGCCACCTCTGCTACAATCAGACATGGCTTGTGTGCCGCGTCCAAGCGCCAAAACAATGTCGTGAAGAACGTCCCGTCACCTGTGATGTTCTCTTTGACTGACGAAATCCCTGAGGAAAAACAATCTTGCACAAGAGCCATACAAACTGTGTATCATAAAAAACAAATGGAAGAGCGGTCTTCAAGTGAGGATCTACATTTCAGTAAGGTCATTCATAGCCATCATTCAGTATATGTTGCTATGGCTGGTCTCGAGAATACTAATGATACCCCAAATTCTGCCAATGATTCTAGCGAAATAATTGGACTAATTGCTAATAATAATTGCTAATGTCAATTGTCATGGGAGAGTTCCCACCTAATGTTACATAGCCCTTTTCAAATCTATGTTCCATATATGTACCTCTCTGCAGGTTAAGTACACCAATTTCAGTGATCTTAATATGTTGTGGGCATCATTTAAAATGAATTCCATTACATGGCCTGTGGTAGCGGCCATGTAATTATGGTTAACTTGCTGTTTCCATAGGAAGAGCACTTTTTGGGCGGCTTATAACTTCGCCTACCCTGCACGAATCCTCACCATGGGGATGACCATTTGTGATGTCATCTTTGATGTCCTGGGTGTTAGTCTTAGCAATGCACGGTGGTGGCACGAGTTATGGTTGCTTAGCTTACCATAACTGGCAAATATCGGGGTTTTTTGGTTTTACTTGGAACCATAACGTCCCTTTAACAAAGGTTTTTTACTGAATTTCATAGGTTTTTAGTAGCGCAACTTAACCATAACGTCCCTTTAACAAAGTTTTTTTACTGAATCATATATATATCTCACACTTATAGGAACTTGACAGTCTCTTGTGCAGGTAATTGGATTACACATTTTGAAAAGGCGGTTGCATTTTGACGAAAGAAATTGAAGAATTCGTTAAGTATGCTTCAGTGAGTGAGCTGAGTACAGATTGGTCCAGGAAGAATTTTAAGAATTATTTGTGGGAGAAAGAAATGCCTAAATACTCACAGCCAGTCAGGCCTAGTTACAATGATAGGTTTGATATGGCTGTGTGGGCAAGGACAAAGATTTATCGCCAGCATCTCCGACAACTTTCTTTAAACTGCTTGGATGCTGAGGATTATACAAAAAAGAAACGTGACATTTCAAGAAGGTATACAAATGGGATTTGAACCCACACATCTATGATGGTGCAAACAAATGGGGAGTTAAGGCTTAATACACTATGCCAAAATAATATGCACAACTATTGGTCCATACTTAATAATTTATGTAATCTCCAAATTGAGTTGTAGGGTAGAAGGGTAAGCGAAACAGACTTGTATTCCCATTGGCTTAAAATGAATTGTGAAATTAACATCTGTAAAGACGCTTCTGTATTGGTGGCTTGGGGTTTAACCTTTGATAAAGATGATATAGAACGGGTCATCGCCAAAGCCATGGGGACCATTAGATTAACCAACACAACATTGAAATTAAAAAAAGAATTGTGGGCTTCTTTAGTCGCTATGCTTTTTAAGGATATCTTAGAACAGTGGTCGATGCCAGAAATGTGGAAGGAATCAATTGCAATACCTATCTTTAAGAAAAGGAATCGTGCAGATCCAACAAATTATAGTCCAATCGCCCTTTTGGACTATGATAGTAAAGTCTTTGCTTCTCTTGTTCTTGAAAAATTAGAGGCATGGGATTTGGGTACTGGCATTCTATCGAAGTTCCAGACAGGCTTTAGAAGGGTTTTGTCATTTCAGTTATGAGAGATAAGGTGCGGTCATCTAAAGAGTTTCCTTGTCCATCACTTTATGCATCTATGGTTAACTTTTCAAAAGCCTTTGATGCAGTCAATCGACGTCTTTTGTGGCAGAAGCTGCGGACATGGAAACCCCCCCCCTCTTCTTTATTATTCGTTCTGGATTTTATCCACGAAGACACTAGGTTTAAAATCAGCCTGGATGTTGTGGGTAATCTAACAGATTCTATAGCCACTAACAGGGGTTTGCATCAGGATTGCATTTTGGCCCCATGTCTTTTTAATATTTATGTAGCAGATCTTCGAGAAGCTTTGCAAGATGCGTCATCGGTTAGTCCAAGGATCGGAGGTCTGTGTACACATTGGTTGACATACGCAGAAGATGTGGCCCTCTTACATATATACATACGCAGAAGATGTGGCCCTCTTACATATATACATACGCAGAGGATGTGGCCCTCTTACATATATACATACGCAGAGGATGTGGCCCTCTTAGATATATACATACGCAGAAGATGTGGCCCTCTTACATATATACATACGCAGAGGATGTGGCCCTCTTAGATATATACATACGCAGAAGATGTGGCCCTCTTAGATATATACATACGCAGAAGATGTGGCCCTCTTACATATATACATACGCAGAAGATGTGGCCCTCTTACATATATACATACGCAGAAGATGTGGCCCTCTTACATATATACATACGCAGAAGATGTGGCCCTCTTACATATATACATACGCAGAAGATGTGGCCCTCTTACATATATACATACGCAGAGGATGTGGCCCTCTTACATATATACATACGCAGAAGATGTGGCCCTCTTACATAGATACATACGCAGAAGATGTGGCCCTCTTACATATATACATACGCAGAAGATGTGGCCCTCTTACATATGACACTGATTGGGTGTCAATGAATATTAGTGGCTATGAGCATATATGCAAAGAATAAGGAATTTATCATCAATTATAAAAAGTGCTGTATAATCCATTTTAACAATCATGGCAGAAAGAAATGTAAACTTAAATGGCTCATAGGGGGCATGGGTATAGACATTATGAGTGAGGTCATTTATCTAGGCTTCTGCTTTTTAGGAAACTCCAATAAGGAAGCAATAATTAAGAGGATAGAAAATAAAATAGATCAATTGACTCAGCAAATTAGGAGAATCTACTGTAACTTCTATACATTTTCTATCAAACCTTTAATAAGACTTATATTGGTAAAGTGATCCCCACGATTTTATATGCCATGGGAGAGACTTGAGGATAGGATATGGAAGAAAGTCATGTGTTTGCCTCCCTCAATACCCATTTCATCATTAAAATACAAATTGGGTATTTCTGCACTACAAGCCTGGTTCCAATGGCGCCTTGTTTCATTAATGAGTAAGCTGTATTCGCCCATTGTGACTTTGCTATTTGAGTCCCTCCAATTGGAATTGAATAATAATCTTCTAATCTTCTGAACATCTAGGATTCTAAAACTATTGATATTTTAGATCAAATGGGAGGTCAAAAATTGATTTGATTGAAAATCCACCTTGGGTGAAAAAACATTAAGACCATGGAATGGATTGATACGATATCAAAAGTATGTAGTTATGAAATATATCCTACCTTCTTATATCTGGATAAACCCTTGGGATTCCTTCCTAAATGTCAGGAGGCAGAGTGTCAGACAGTCAAACGTGGTAGGGAGCACACAGGCTGACAAGAGTGGCAGGGATGCATGCATGAGTTGCAAGGTGGAATGTGTAAGTGAGCCTAAAAAGCACCTCATTCATAGCAGATGCCATATATGCCCTCTGTGTAGGTGCTTAGTGATGGGCCAGGGCAGGAAGGCAGCCAACCACCAGAACAAACGGGGGCAAAGAACAACAGGCGCCCCAGGCAACAGCAACAAGAGAGATGGGGATAAAGACTACATCTCCCAGCAGCCTTCGCACGGCTCGAACAGCACCAGGTGACTACCTGAGCCACGCCCGCATCAGCACAGCCAAGTCGTCCATGCTAAAGACTCCCGGCTAAGCAGACCCACTTCTTAGGGGCTCTGGTCCACCTAAGCCTAATCGTCTCGTGGGGCAGCACCCTGTCTGATCCTCCACCCAGGCCCTGTGCATCTAGCGATAAGTCCTATTTCTCTTTGGGGATACTAACCTAACAACACATGGGGAACACTGCAAAAACTGACTTGGGAATATTATACTTACCCATAAGGACCTACTTGCACTACGGGATGACTGTTTACCTTACACAGCCAAACGAATGATCGCTCTGTCGCAAAGAGTGATTGCAAAGCCTAATTGTGTTATTTCTGAGCCCTATAGACGCTGGCTCTGTGCCTGCAGCAGAAACAGCACAACTCAGGACTCGCCCACAGAACGGATACTAAAACAGAGCTACAAAGCTACGTGCATTTATATTTATGCCTGGCATGTCTTCTGCATTGTTCATGTGACTTGCACTTTAGAGGATACGGAACTGTTTTACACCCAGTCATGTAACTGGGATTTTAGAGTGTCGGGTGCAGCAACTGGGTTATAGTGATATAATATGATATGATAGTTTATTTATATAGCGCCTATACACAATGTGTTTCAAAGCGCTTCAAGGCAAGGGAGGCAACAAGGGAACATACAATGACATTCTTACAGAACATGAACATTAAGGATGTGAAATTAACTATCGTACTCGGCCTCATGACATTTCAGATAGTGCAAGAGCTAAGACATAGATAAGGAAGGGAGGGGGAGAGTGGGAAGGAAATGGAAACAGACAGGCGACGACCGTACTAGGCCTGACGACATTTCTGGTAGAGCCGGAGAAAAACAAAAGGTGAGGGAGAGGGGTGCAGAAAGGGGGGGGAACCAAAGCAAGCGACTATCGTACTAGGCCAGACGACATTTCAAATAGTGCTGGGGGGGGACAAGTAAGGGGAGGGGGAAAGAGACAGACGAGGTTGCTATCATACTAGGTCCAGGGACAATTCTGATAGAGTAAGTGCATAGAAGAAAGTAAGGGGAGGAGGCAAGGAGATAGAAAAAATGAGAAAGGGAGAGGAGAAGAGACAAAGAGTAAGCAGTCAGAGTAGAGAAGCAAGAGGGGAGAGCGAATACAATTGCAGAAGTCAGTAGTAACACACAATGTTGCAAGCCTGGATACAAGATGAAGATGGGAACAGCATGATTCAGGGCCACCATGAGAATCAACGAAGTTAATAAAAGTCAAATCCAGCATTGCCCACAAGACGGTGATGGTGAAACCAGCATGTATCAGGACAGACTTCTGCAGAAGTAGGCTGGAGGGGGGGGGCAGGTTAGAAGAAGAGCCAAGCAAAACAGGCAACACCTGTGTGCGAGAAGGGGCGGCACATGGGAACTTCACGGGGGGACCAGAGGGGTGGGGATGGCCTGTGTGGACAGAGGGAGTAAACACATCTTGGTGCATGCTTACCTGCTGTCTGAGCAGGGGTTCAGGCCCTGGATCCTACTGGTCCGAACAGGTCCAAACAGGAATTGCCCTTTCCTTTGTCTGCTCTTCGCTTCGGACGCCCAGGCAAGAAAAGCCCTTCATTTAAGAGTTAAGAGCAGGAAGGAAGAGGCAGGGCTAAGAAGGTGGGTGGTGCTTAGACCAGGTGACCTAGATCCACTTGCACCTGCTCCCCATGTGCAAAGGAAAAGAGGCTTGAGGGCTCCTGAAGTAGGGAAAAAGAGCGGAAACCTGGAAGGCACCAGGTGTGCGGTTCTTTGGCCAGGTGACCTAGATCCACTTGCACCTGCTCCCCATGTGCAAAGGAAAATAGGCTTGCGGGCTCCCGAAGTAGGGAACAAGAGTGGCAACCAGGAAGGCACCAGGTGGGCTGGCCTTGCTAAGTGGAGAAAAAGAGCGGCAACCAGGAAGGCACCAGGTGGGCGGGGCTTAGATCAGGTGACCAAGATCCACTTGCACCTGCTCCCCATGTGCAAAGGAAAAGAGGCTTTAGGGCTCCCGAAGTAGGGAACAAGAGTGGCAACCAGGAAGGCACCAGGGGGGACGGGGCTTGCTAAGTGGGGAAAAAGAGCGGCAACCAGGAATGCACCAGGTGGATGGGGCTCAGGCCAGGTGACCAAGATCCACTTGCACCTGCTCTCCATCTGCAAAGGAAAAGAGGATGGAGTGCTCCTTAAGAAGTTCGGAGAAGTAACCGGGCTACAGTGGTCACCAGTGCAGCAACTAGGCTCCGGCGTTACTGGTGTCATATGAGTGGGTGTGCTCAGAGGGCACACTGGATACAGTGGGGGCAGCAATTGGGTTCACAATTGCACATGTATTTGTGACTGTATGAATGTGTGAGTGCCATCATCGCAACGTGCCGAACCTTGGCTCAAGAAGAACCTTTCCCTATATTCACCTTACCCATCCACAACCTCTCCGTTATCCTCTACCCGGTGACCCTGCATCCCACTACCCATCCAATCTGTGGACCCGAACCCTCTCTTCCCACAGGGTTTATGGTCACTCTGTGTAATCACTGACGCAGACGCCAAGAGTCCCCTGGGGGGAGGCAGGAGTGTGTGCTACCTCTGCGTGCTGCTGGGACCTGACACTAGGTACCCTGAGCATTAGAACTCTACATTCTTCATGTTAGGTTGAATCTTCTGCCCACTGCGGAAATTGTATATGTTCGCTCTAAGGATCGTGACTCTAGCATTAGAAATTGTACTTATTGTAAATATTCATTAGCTACTCAAACTCTTAAACATATTTGCTGATTGCCCTACGTTGAAAGAGATTAGAACAAAATAACTAGGTCGTTTTTTGGAATTTAGTAATGATAATTCCACTGAGGACTTGTGGAATGGGCTAAATGCTGGTAATGAAATATTTTTCATTTGTGAACTAGGGAGGATGCTTCAAGAACTGGGAATAGTAACAAAGTGTTCAAGCAAAATATATGTATCTTCGTTTTTAAACATATATAGTGTAAATAAAATTAATAATCATTAATGGTTGATAATTGTGAGTAGTATTTTATAATTCTAAAACGAAGTTAATCTGTAGTTTTAGAATCTACAATGTAGGATACATTGTATAGTGTTTAAAAAATGTTTAAAAAATGTTCGGATTATATCATTTCTCTTTTTTAATGTCTAAGAAGAACAGGGCATGATAACCTGCTCTGTGTTTTCTACCCACTGTGAGAGTCCGCAGATTACAGTGAGCTAAAAGTGATGGCTGCTGACTCTCAAAGAGGCAAAAAACCACAGAACAGGTTATCATGCTGTGTTCATGTTTATGTTTATTCATTTATATTGCGCGCCAGACCCGTAGGTATGCGGGCGCAGGAGCAGTGAGGTTATTCTCAGCTTAGTTACAGTGCTGTACAGTAATTTACAGTGTGTACATATGTTAATACAGTTACAGTGGATACAGTGATACAGTGAAATACAATTTATGGTTATACATATTTACAAAATGTACAAAGGCGAAGTTATTGGTCGTTGTTCTTTAGCTACTGAATGTAATTACGTCTAAAGTGAGGGTAGGTTTGAGGTATCCTTAAGGAGGGTGGTAAGGAGTTCCAATGTTGGGCTGTTTTCACCTGGAAGCTGTTGCCGCCCATTTTTGTTCGTTTGAACCTGGGAACTGTGAGCAGGTTAGCATTGCTAGTCCTAGTGGGCCTATTGGGGGTGTATCTTATTATTCTGTCGGCTAGGTAGCGGGGGCTGCGTTATTGGGGCATTTGTGTGTTGAGGAGGCTACTTTGAGCAGGATTTTATCGGTGGTAGTGAGCCAGTTATGGGTTCTCCTGATGTTAGAGATGTGTTCTCTCTTAGGGAAGCTAAGCGCTGCTCTGAGAGCCTTATATTGTAGGGTCTGGATTTTATTGATAACCTGTTTGTTGGCTCCTACATAAAGAGCATTACAATAATCCAGTTTAGACAGTACAAGGGCTCCGGCTAGAGTAATGCAGTTCTGAGTGGACATGTTCTATAAAGAGAGGGGTGCCTGCGACCTTTCTTGTGATTTGTAAAAGGCCAAGGTTTTGGCCATAAAACAATAATAAAAAAACAACAAAAAAAACAAATATGTGGGCCCAATTCAGCTGCAGCCCACGGTGTCCCTGACTTCCTGGTGTCCCTGGGCAGACCCCCTGGTGTCCCTGACTTCCTGGTGTCCCTGGGCAGACCTCCTGGTGTTACTGGGCAGACCTCCTGGTGTCCCTGGGCAGACCCCCTGGTGTCACTGGGCAAACCTCCTGGTGTCCCTGGGCAGACCCCCTGGTGTCCCTGGGCAGACCTCCTGGTGTCACTGGGCAGACCCCCTGATGTCACTGGGCAGACCTCCTGGTGTCCCTGGGCAGACCTCCTGGTGTCACTGGGCAGACCTCCTGGTGTCCCTGGGCAGACCCCCTGGTGTCCCTAGGCAGACCTCCTGGTGTCACTGGGCAGACCCCCTGGTGTCACTGGGCAGACCTCCTGGTGTCCCTGAGCAGACCTCCTGGTGTCACTGGGCAGACGTCCTGGTGTGCCTGGGCAGACCTTCTGGTGTCACTGGGCAGACCTCCTGGTGTCCCTGGGAAGACCCCCTGGTGTCAATGGGCAGACCCCCTGGTGTCACTGGGCAGACCTCCTGGTGTCCCTGGGCAGACCTCCTCTTTATTTTCCTGGTTTTTGTAGTGGAATAATTCAATGAGGTTTGTGATGATATGGATTAGATGTTTGATAGAAATTAAATGACATAAGGCCTAAAATTATCCTTTCTTTCTAAGACATTTCTGCCTGAAAATGACCTTTCATTTCTGAGACGTTGTCCATGTTTTTCCAAACCTGCAAACACATCTAGCTGTGGTCCCTGTTGGTGGTGGACAGAGCAGCGTAAACAGAAAGTCATATATTGACTGCAGCCGCAGGTCAGGTAGACGTTTCTTCCTTGGAAGTGGATGGTATTTAGGGCACGATGTGAGAAGGTGGTGAAGATGGATGAGCCTTTGCATAACCCAGTTCCATAGCGGGCAGTATTTCCTCTAGCCATTGTGGAGCGCCTCCACTCTTGAAGATGTGTCAATGTGCGTGGGTAAGTTGTGCTTTAGACACAATGCTAAATAAGTCCTTCCGACTTTTGGTGGAGGCTGTCTCTCCACAAGTGTTCAATTTCTGCCTCTTCTACTTGATTGCAATCGTCTTTCGGGTTCCTTCGTAATATCCAAAGTATGCATCCGGGACTCACATGGGTCAGGAACACTCAGGCCGCAGGTATGTTGAAAAGGGTTCTGCTTTATTAAGTTACAGGGATAAGTGCAGTAGTTAGGCAGGAGAGTATAGATGATATATCTTCGCAGCTCAAGCTCCTATCTGAACTCTTGCCCAATGGACTGCTCTGGAATCTGGGGCCTTCCAATGCACCCACTGAGTAATCTATATGTAGTAAGGGTACTGCCTCCTTCCATCTTGCATGTTTAGAAGGGGCATTTACTTCTAGCCCTTTCTTAGGGGCCGTCTTTGTATTTGTATTTGTTTATTTATAACGCGCAGACCATCAGGCCCGGGGGCATCAGGGCGCAATTTGTACAGGGTTGCAAGAAAAGAACATACAGGCAGATAGGTTACAATAAAAGTATACCAATACAGCATAATAACAATCTTAATAATTACATATATTACACATGGGACAGTGTCCCTAGGCTCCGCAGAGGAAGTATCCCTGAGGTAGTTGGGAAGGTAGCAGACCGGCAATCGTGCAGGGGAACAGGCGGGCTGAGTAAGTAGGACAGATGTCTAACACAACTATTGCTGGTCAAAGAGCCAAGATGTGGTTTTATTCTTGAAGGTGTTGAAGGAGTCTTCAGCTCTGATGGCAGCGGGGAGGGTGTTCCAAAGTTTGGAGGCTAGGACAGGGAAGCTAGTGCCTCCTGCTTTTTGGAGCTTAAACCTAGGGATAGTCAGGCAGTGAGTCTGAGCAGTTCTTAGTGGACGGGCAGTGGAGTGGCGCGAAAGCCAACTGCAGAGATAGATCGGAGCCTTGTTGGCTAGGCATTTGTGCGTGAGGGCAAGCGTTTTTAGGGAAATTCTCTGCTTCACGGGTAACCACTTTAGGCTAGTTCTGGCTTCTGAGATGTGGTGGTTACAAGGGATGTTCAGGGCCGCTCGAATTGCATTGTCCTGGGTGGTATGGAGTTTGGACAGGTTTTCTTGGCTGGCGCCTAAGTATAGAGCACTGCAGTAACCTATTTTTGCCATGATAAGTGGTCTCGCTAGTGTGACGCTATTGTGGGTGGTGAGGAAAGGTCTGCAGGCTGAAATGAGTTTGCACATGTAGGCAGAGGTGGACCTGACTGCATTAGTTTGTCTTGACAAGGATAAGGTGGAATCCAGGTAAAAGCCTAGTGTTTTAGTGTCTTTCGAGACTTGTATGGAGTTGCCGTCTATGATGAATGTCTGATAGGATGGCTCAAGTTTGCTCAGGCGTTGTGATGTACCCAGGATAAGTAGCTCCGTTTTATCGTCGTTCAGACAAAAGCTGGTGCTGGGCCATCCAGGCTTGGATGACCAAGTAGACGTCATTGAGGGCCTTGGTGTCAGCAAGATAATCACCAGAGATGGGAATGAGTATCTGGGTGTCGTCCACATAGTTGGTGTAGGAGACACCCAGATAATCAAGCACATCAAAGAGTGGTTTTGTAAAGATATTGTAAAGAGTAGGTGACACGCAAGAACCCTGAGGAACACCGGAATGAATAGGGGAGGGATCTGCAGCAGCGGAAGGTGCAAAGACCCTCATAGATCTGTTGCTCAGGAAGGATTTGATCCAGGCCGCTGCGGAGGGAGAGAAGTTGGCAGCAGAGTGGAGGTGCCTGCAAAGGATCTGGTGGTTAACCAAATCAAATGCGGCGGAAAGGTCGAGGAGTAATAGCATTGCTAATTTGCCCTTGTCCTTCAGGACTTCGATCTGGGTTTTTAGGTCTAATAGAGCCGTTTCGGTCCCATGTCTGGGCCGAAATCTGGATTGTCGTAGACCTAACAAATTGTTTGATTCAAGGTAGTTTTGGATCTGCAGGTAAGCTGCACGGTCCAGTATCTTCAGCAGAAATGGTTCTGTAGTAATAGGTCGGATGTTCGTGGGTATGCTTGGGTCAAGGGAAGGTTTTTTTAGTAGCGGGATCACCCAGGTGTCTTTAAGGTTGTCCGGGACAATACCTGTTTCAAAGGATGAGTTAATGAAGGCTGTAATGAATGGGGCTAAGTCATGGGCGGAGTCCTTAATGATGGGAGCTGGGCACGGGTCACCTTGGCAGTTGGATGGTTTCATCCTGAGGATGATGTTTTCTACTTCGGTGGCAGTGAGCGGTGCGAAGGTGAAAGGTTTGATGTTGGCAGAGTTGGAGAGGGTGGGCCTAGTAGGGGAGAGTGAGCGGTTGTCACGCCTCAGGCAGTACTGCTTTTCTTTTATTTTAGATTGGAGCATAGAGATTTTGTTTAGGAGGGCTGCTTGAATGTTAGCACACCATTTGCTGTCTTTCGTGCAAGTGTCTGGCGGGGAGACTGGGGTTTCGAGCTCTTTTAGGACTCTAAAGAGTTCCTTGGAATTAGAGTCGGCTTGCATGATACGATTATTAAGCGATTCTTTTTTAGCAATGATGATGGCGTCTTTATAAGTGAGGGAGGCGAGGAGGAAGCCGTCTTTATGCTCATCAGATGGGTGGCTTTTCCAATGGTTTTCCGCGCAGCGTTTGGCTTTGCGGAGGATTCTTAGCTGTGGAGTGAACCATGAGTTGAGATGTGCTCGTGGTTTAGCCTTCCTAGGTTTGATTGGTGCTATAGTGTCAATAGCCGTGAGCATCGTTTGGTTGTAGATGTCTGCTAGGGAGGTGGGATCAGAGCAGGCGTTGGTCGCCGCATTAAGAGAGGGGAGTAACAGTGGGAGGAGTTGTTCTCTTGTTATATTTCTTTTTATTGCGGGTGGGGAGGGCTGGGGCTATGGGTGTTGGGGCTCGCGGGGTAGCTTCAATGTTAAATGTTATGATGTGATGGTCAGACCATAAGCATGGGGAGTTATTGAGGACCTGGATGTTGCAATTAGAACCGGCTAACCAATCGATGGTCCTGCCTTTGATATGGGTCGGTCTTGTATGTCCGGATCTTCCAGATTTTGGATATATTTCTCGCCTCTTCGTGGTCATGCCAAGCCGTTTCCATGAGAGAGTTGGCGCTGGGTGCCATTCCTTTCGCTCCATATCTCAGCGGGCCTTCTCTTGCTCTTCCCTCGATGGACTTGGAGCCACAGACAAAGGTTAGTAGGCCCATTGGTAAACAGGGGGGAAGTTGGAATACCTTCTTGTGAAACTTGCACTTAGAAATGTAGACAATGTGATGAGCTTCCTTCTGCATGAGCCGAGATTTCTGGAAGGGACCTCAGAAGTGCCAATAGGGGCTAGAGAGTATTGCCCAATCTTCCAGATGCCTCTGTGAGTGATGCAAAGGCCCTGGAGAACAAATAGTTGTCTACTTGTAACTAGCGTAAAGGTTTCTGCACTGGTGAGATGTCTTTCTGTTTCGGAGTGTCCATTATCATCTCGACTGCTCTATTGTGAATATGTTGGAGTTCCCTGATAGGGTTTTTGGCTGCACCTGGACATATGTTATCTAACTTCTCAAAATGGCATAAACTGAAGGGCCTGCCCGCGTCTAACCCATACTGGGGATCCAAACATTGGAAGAAGCTTCTAAACATATGCATTGGGAAATCTGCCCTCGACACAACAGAGAGGTTTGAATTGCAGACCTCATGTAGGTTGTGTGCTTTGTTGGATGGTGCGACGTGAGACCCAAGGAGGATGGCCATGAGAAGGGAAGAATGCTTATGTTCAGTGTGATGAGTGGTATGACTTCTGATCTCCTATCTTCTGCAGGCTTCACCCCAATGGAATCCTGCGTGTCCTGTCCTTAGGGGCTTTTAAGCTTAGCACACTCACCTCCCTAGTCTCAAAGTGGGTAGCTACCCCTTGAGGAGAGGGGATGGATTCCCCGAATTTCTCACACAGTATACCACTTCCATCGTGGCTGCCCTGGAAGTGAGATTTACAAAATTCTTGTGACTGGAAGAATCCCATGCATTCTTCGGCTGCCGTATAATCCACTGATTATTTTCAACTCTAAAACGCACCATATTACTGACTACAGTTATTACAAGTAATTGGCTATTTGTTGCTGATTTGTCGAATTTCTTTTTATTTATTTGTATTTGTCTTTTACTTTTTCAAACTGTATCCCGGGGGATGGATCGATGGTGGGTCAATAAAGGATGTCTCAAACATGCTCTAGTGATCCCCAGTTTCCACACACACCCGCACACACACCCACACACACACACACACACCACACACACAAACACCCGCGCGCAGGCATCCCATTTAACCCACCTCTCACATGCCTACATACTGCATTGAACACACAGGCTTGCACCCACCCACCCAGAACATTCACACACACAATCACATTCATACCCATTCACCCACCAGTCACTCACCCATAAAGCTCTCACATACACTGACCCTGGCACCCACCCACCCAGAACATTTACATACACACACACACACACACACACACTCACATTCCTACTCAATCACCATTCACTCACCCATAAACCTCTCACACCACTTGCACTGCATTCCCCACACCACTCAGTGACCCAAGCACCTTCTCTCGTGTCCACTCACACTGCATTCTCCATGCAGACACGCACCCATCCAGAACATTGTGTTCGTGTTTTTATTAGTATTGATAAAGTTAATATGTAAATATGTATTTTTGCTTTTATGGGATCAAAGTTTCCGAATCGATTGATTGATAATTACATATAGTCACCTACATTATTATTAAATCTGCTTAATATTAATTTTTTATCATGTGGTATTTTTCGTAAATTACTATCGTTTCTTTAATCACTTCATTTTTTTTCTGATGAATATTGTTTTTTGTTCCTGTGGTATTTGTCATGACTTACTACCATTTTGTATTCCACCTGGCTATTATTATTATTATATCAATGTATAGTTGCCATCAGTGAAGCTATTGAGACTTATTGTGATTTGTCCTGTGGATGAAGAAAGCTACCAACCATTGAAGTCAATGGTAAAATCATAGCTCCCATTGACGTGTACGGGCAGACGGATCTCGCTTGTGAGGGGGCAAGAGATGGCACAGGAGCCGCAGGATGCCTGCGCTTGCAGATAGGGGCTAGGGTTATGCGCCTCCTAGACATCTCGTCACTGCCCATGCGCGGTAGCGACGAGATATGGCGATGCGTGTAAATTAGTGTTTACACATTATTAGATCCAGCAGACATCTAAACGATACTCCCATTCATCGCTGTGAACTATGTCTACGGTTATTGTAATACTGTGCACACCCTCATGTACACACCCATTTTAGTATTCAAAGGTATTTACTGTGTGTATTAACATTGGTTAGGAGGTGCAACCTGCCTGGAACTTTGATGGACTAGGAATTAGAGGAGTCAGGGACCCCATGAGGCTGCAATGCCAGGGCAGAGGGAGGTGGTGCAAACTCCTGGAACTTTGATGGCCTAGGAATTAGAGGAGTCAGGAACCCCGTGAGGCTGCAATGCCAGGGCAGAGGGAGGTGGTGCAACCTCCTGGAACTTTGATGGACTAGGAATTAGAGGAGTCAGGAACCCCGTGAGGCTGCAATGCCAGGGCAGAGGGAGATTGGTGCAAACTCCTGGAACTTTGATGGAATAGGAATTAGAGGAGTCAGGAACCCCGTGAGGATGCAATGCCAGGGCAGAGGGAGGTGGTGCAAACTCCTGGAACTTTGATGGAATAGGAATTAGAGGAGTCAGGAACCCCGTGAAGATGCAATGCCAGGGCAGAGGGAGGTGGTGCAAACTCCTGGAACTTTGATGGAATAGGAATTAGAGGAGTCAGGAACCCCGTGAAGATGCAATTCCAGGGCAGAGGGAGGTGGTGCAAACTCCTGGAACTTTGATGGACTACGAATTAGAGGAGTCAGGAACCCCGTGAGGCTGCAATGCCAGGGCAGAGGGAGGTGGTGCAAACTCCTGGAACTTTGATGGACTACGAATTAGAGGAGTCAGGAACCCCGTGAGGCTGCAATGCCAGGGCAGAGGGAGGTGGTGCAAACTCCTGGAACTTTGATGGACTACGAATTAGAGGAGTCAGGAACCCCATGAGGCTGCAATGCCAGGGCAGAGGGAGGTGGTGCAAACTCCTGGAACTTTGATGGAATAGGAATTAGAGGAGTCGGGAACCCCATTAGGTTTCAATGCCAGGCCAGAGGGAGGTGGTGCAACCTCCTGAGTGCTCTAAGGACTCAGACATTGAAGCAAGGGGCCTGGAGCCTGCAGTCAGTGGGAAGGACGCTTACAGGAAGAAGCCATCAAGACTGTTTTTGTTGTTCTTATAAGGTATTCCTTTGCTTGGTAAATTACCAATTGGCTTCCAGTTACCCCTCTGTAGATGCACTTTAAGAAACCTATGAACGAATTGGGTACACATGGACGTCCTTCTTGATCCACTCTGCCCGCTACATGAGACCACTACATCCATGACAAATCAGAACCACAGCACACACATAGCACACTTTCAACAGAAACAACCACAACGACTTCTGACACAACACCCACTGTGACTACCAATAATACGCCCACTGTTATATGTACAGACCTCCACTGAAAAGGTGCCCCAAACTCACCCCTAACTCTAAACCTCACTCTGACAGCCCCAAAGCTGATATACCCAGTACCACTGCACCATGCATGCCAACAAGTGTCATCTGGTCTGTCTCTACGGGGACTGCAACATACATGCCAACAAGTGCCACCCGGTCTGTCTCTGCGGGGAATCTAAACAAGTGGTAGTGGACTTATTTCAAGGTCCCATGCAGCCCAAGTGTAAACACATTCCAACAGACGTGTGTTTCCCATCTTTGACTGTGAGACAGAGAGGTCAAGGCACCAATGTTCTGGGTGACAAGATGCGTTATCCTGGACAACACCTGGTTCCTCTTTATCAGGCAGATGTTAGGCCACTTCGCCCGTCCTCCTTCTTCTGGGCAAAGGTCCTGGCAGGGGAAGGACCTCTCTCTTCTCTGACGTTTCTCCTCTTAATTCTCCCGGAATCCCTGCACCCCCTCCATAGAGGGGTCTTCTCTTGATCCCATTGCGGGGCTGGCGCAAATGCAGGGACGCAAAGACACAATATTTAACACCACAAATGGCAACATCATATAAATGCAACCATTATTTCTCCCGAACTGTGTTGACTGTATGATACAAATGACCTACCCAACCCCACCTGTATTTAACTTTCCAAGCTCCCCGTCTACACATGTACTGTACCACTGCTCACCTGCGTAGCCATATTTTGTTTCTTGCCATCTTTCTTACATTTCTTGATTATTCACCTTATCATTCCTTTTGTGCTCACCCCGAAAGGGCATCTTCCCACTGCATTCCTTTCCATTGCTCAATGTTCTCTCCTTTTCTCACAACAGCCCTAAGTGACTCTCTCCATTTTAAAATGCGGTCCAGCATTTTCTCTGTCCCTTTCCCCGTGAAGTGGAACGCGCAGCATAGACGGCAGTGCTATTTTATACATAGCTGAACACATAAGTTAAAGTAGCACTGCCCTCTAAGACAAAGACTATTTCCTGGAGAAAAGCTTTGCATTTGGGCTAAGTTGTATACCCGCAATGCCTTGCTATTGTGACTCAGATCTGGAAGTGAATTTAAAGCAATATCTACTAGGTGACATTGTGGAATGTGTGACTTTGCTCAAATGGACTATCATACTTTCTGATTTCAGGTGAAACAGTTCTTTCTATACCCTTTTAAACCCACCATAACTTTCTTGGTGTTCTGAATATATATAAAAAAACATTATTAAAGGGACGTTATCGTTAAGTTGCATCAATGACATTTGTGATGTCATCTTTGATATCCTGGTAGTTAGTGTTAGTGCACGGTGGTGACACAAGTTGTGGTTGTTTAGCTTACTAAGTGAATTTCATAGCTTTATATTAGTGCAACTTAACCATAACGTCCATTTAGCAACGTTTTTTCAGTGAATTTCATGGATTTTCACCAGTGCATGCTATTTTCATACAACTTACTAACATCATACTTACCCCAATATAGCAATATTTCTTTCCAATTTAAAAAGTTTCACCTTAAAACTCTGCCATTTCCCACCGTTTACCGTAATTTGTAACTCTTCTATACACTTTTTGCAACTTTTTCCACTGTTTTTGCATCTGTCGACGTCTGAGAATGTCTGACGTCATCGCATACTTTCCAGACATCCTCACATGACCTTGCACCCGCTCGCAGCATGTTGATGTGTCCGCGAACGGATCGTCACTTCACGATTGGGTCCATGCTTCACGGACAGTTCAGAACTGTACTTTCTGCTGTTCTAGCAATTTCCAAGCTCAAAATGCACCCTTGCACAGTTCCTACACTTATTCTCACTCATTATCCATTAACAATCTAGCACACAGCACATACTTGGAAAAATATTATCAAAACTGCTATTTATCTTAAAAATGGCAGTAGCTATTGGCATCCCTCCTCCCCAAGAGCCACCACCAGCAGCTGGAGGACCTTCACAACAATAAAAGTGCAGTCCTTCCAAAGACAATGAAGAGGACCAAGAAGATGAGGTAGAGGAAGTACCTACCTCTAGCACCCACTGAAAATGAAGGGTGTGGTAGTTCTTTACCACTGTTGGGAATGTACCAACGGCTAAAGCTACCAAAGTGAAATGCACTGAGTGCAATGTTGTACTCGGTGGCAGACTACCTGGACATTACTCCTAAGAGTCTCACCTCCATGCGCCGCCACGCCAAATCCAACAACCGCAATGCTCTCAGAAAGATTGTTCCTTTCTTAGCAAGTAGTAGGCTGCCTTCCTCCACATAATCTTTCTCTACCAATACTGCAACCACTCAGCCTCCTTCTGTGGGACACAAAATCCCACAAGTTACCTTGTAATCAATAAAAGAGGCTGTTCATCCCTATCTTTCGAAAACAGCAGTCCTCTGTATATAATGCTGCACACAAATCTGCAGGGGGAAGCAATTTTGAAGTGCTTTGGAAGCTGTAATCAAGGAACATGAGAACCTCTGCCCCTACCATAGAAGTAACACACGCACAACATCTGCTCCTGTCCACCTGCCCCTCCACATTAGTGCTTGGTGCCTCTTCCCTCATTTCCCTCCCCACTGTACGTTCTAGCCTCTTTAGGAACCACCTTTCACAGTTAAAAAATAGAACTAAAAAAAATAATCTTATAGACTCCATCTACTTTACATTTCTATGTAAATTACATAGACTCAATAAGATTCTCCAACATTCCCATTAGCATTTTGCGTAATGCTAATAGGAATAATATGGCCTCATCCCCTGTTCCAGGGACTGGAATGGGGAATAACGCCACAGCATCCCAAGTTATTGGCCCAAGCAAAGCCGTTCCAGACCCTGCCACGGTGGATGAAGGTAATTTGCACCCCCGGTTTGCCAAATCGGTAACCCAAGGTGCTAAAAAAAAGGATTTTTCTTCCTACACTGGGATGCGTGCAGCATCCCGCTGTAGGAGGGAAATTCCTTTTCTTTCTAAGATGGCTACCATGGAAAGGGAAGGCAGACTCTATACAGAGCCCCTCCTCCCTTTCCATGTCGGCCTGCGAGAAGGCAAAGAGAGAACTCTATGATCATATTAAGCTTCCACACACAAACTACCACTTAACCCTTTACAAACATTTTCAATCTACATTTCCCTTACTTATCCCAAGGAATTGTACACAATGCCCCTATGAATGCAAATTATGCAATGAGAGAAGTGCATAAATAGAAGGGAAAGTATGGATGGGCAACTGCTCATGAGAACCCAGGAGGGAAATGCCAAGGTATGCCAAGGTGGGACGCCACTGGGTAACTACCGGAGCAGAGGAGTCCCAGGGGTGGCATGCATCTTAACCATACCATCCCTTTAACAAAGTTTTTTTTTCTGTCAATTTAATAGATTTTTATAAGGGAAAATGTTTCATGGTGTTACATCACTGTATATAAGTTATTAATAATTACTATTTTCACATATATGAAAGTACTATAAAGCTCGTTTAACAAACATATTTTTGCAACACATACTTATGTCTGTTGTTAGCAGCAGTGCATGCTGGGATGCAAATCATCGTTCAATTTCCTACTGTATAAGGCTCAACCATGACCCCAACCCCACCAAACAACTCCTACTATTCACTGCACCTACCCTGCATCCTAGCCTAGTGTCCACAGTGCCCATGGCTTGCAGCCATGGCCAGTCTCCAAATCCATGGAGCATAGACTTCGGCCATGCTGCATTCTTCAATACGCAAATCAGAGTACACATTTGCATTTGCCGAGGGCCAGACACCAAATGTATATTACTAATTTTTCTACTTAAATTCTTACACTTTGGAAAAATAAAACACAAGACATATTTCCAAAATCATGCCTGCAGGTCCTGCTAATGCTCGTCGCGCATGTTTGTAGTAATCTACTCCACCACTTCAGGCTGTAACCGCAAGCACAATATTCTTTCCCATTCAGACCTACCGCTTCAGCCATGCCGCATGCCGCAATAAGCAAATTACAGTACACGTTTCTCCTTGCTGACGGCAAGGCACATTTTCCCTTTCCCTTTCCCATGCACTTCCAGGATCTCAATTTCACTGGGCCTAGTAAGATCATTGTTTTGTTCTGCCCTGTTCCCCTCCCTTGCCCTGTCGCGCTCTGAAACACTTGTGTATGTGCGCGATACAAATAAAATATCATATCATATCATATCAAGGCACGCTTTCGGGACCAAGCTGCCGCTCCTGCTGAATATTTGGTGAAAATCCGTCCATGGCCTCTAAGGGAAAACTACACATTTTGGGACCCGCTATAACTTTGCCCCCCACCCTTAACAAAACCTCACCTGACGGGGCCATACACTTTATTTGCAAAGTATTGTGAGGATTCGTCCAGAGGGGGTGAAGTCAAGCCGCCCAAAAAGTGTTCTTCCTATGGGTTGAGCAATTTAACCATAACAACAGGGCTGCTACCGCAGGCCCTTCTAATGTTGCTTCATACAAATGGGCGGTCGTTGTTGCACTGTATTTGATGAATTTAGCATGGCTGTAAATTCCTTGTGTGACTTGAGGCCCTCAGGTTACAGGTTGTATCTTGCTGGGTGAATGACTGTATGATAATTTACATTTCGTTTTAATTTATTGAATTCAATTTAGAATTTAATTTCACTTCATGAATTCATTATGTACGAGAAGCACACCATCTTATTAAAAGGCATGGCAGTCTGGCCTTCTGATTCTCTCATCTCCCTTCCATGCTCCCCTCCCCCTCCTTCTCTCCTCCACTCTAATTCTCATCCTGGCTTTCACTAATCTCCCACCCACCCTTCCTCTTTTGGGGTGTCCTGTCATTTTTTTTCGAACGTAAAAGTTTCGAATGGCAAACTTTCAAATTTGTTTTCTTTTAAATGCCATTCTTTCGAATGACAATTTCTTTGAAAACAATTTGAAAGTGCCATCGACATGGGTTAGGGTTAGGGTTGGTGCTTGGGTTAGGGTTTGGCGTGGGGGTTGGGAGGGCTGGGGGGATACCCCCCCAATATACACTAAAACCTTGAAACGTTACATGGAGCTGTCCAGTGCTGAAATTACAGATCTGGACAGCTCCATGTAACATTTCAAAGATTTTGTGTATATTGGCATTTACATTTTTTTTTTTTGTAACTTTGAAACGTTACATAGAGCTGCCCAGTGCTGTAATTTCAGGTCTGGACAGATGCGTCTAACGTTGCAAGTTACAACAAAGAAAAGCATTGAAATGCTACTTTTAACATGTAAATGTGCATTTCAATTGAAACCAGTCCATGACTATTGTCGACAGATTGGTTTCAAAAGAAATGCACTTTGCATGTTAAATATAAGCTGTCACAGCTTTGTTTTTCGAAACTTTTTTTTCGAAATGATCACTATGAACCCTCTTTTGGTTATCACTTTTTTGTCCATCACCCTATCCTATTCCCTTTTGTTTCTTCTTTCCGCTACCTCGCACTTCTTCTGTCTATTTCTCCTTGCAAGCTCCCACTGTCCCTTTGCTCTCTCAGACTTTCTCCTGCTCTTAGTCATGGACCTTCAGGAGATGGACCGCTGGTATTGTGGAGAGTTTCAGGATGCCATGGATGACTGGTCCGATTAATCTAGAAGAGTCCAAGACAAAATGTGTACCCTGTGCCACAAAGTGTAGGCCACATATCTGGTATGACACATAAAGGATTGATCCTTTCATTTAGTCATTCGTTAATTGGTATCAATGAAGCAATTGACATTTGCAACAGCTGCACATAAAGTATCTTTTCAAATGAAATAATTGCAGTAATAGGCACAGTGCACATGAATCTTCCTCTTTTGCCGCCCCTTTCCCCTACTTAAGCCCTCCTCCCGCCTCTTTTCTTTTGCAGGTAGTGAGCAGGTGCAAGTGGATCTAGGGCACCTGGCCCAAGCCCCACCCACATGTCAATCGCCTTAAACTATTGACGCCTTCCTTGTTTACTGCCCCTTTCCCCTACTTAAGCAGTCCTCCCGCCTCTTTTCCTTTGTAGTTGGTGAGCAGGTGCAAGTGGATCTATATCACCCACTCAACTTCTCCTGCCTCTTCCTTTCTGCTCATAACTCTTAGATCAAGGGTGTGTCTTGCCCGGGCATCCGAAGTGAAGGGCAGACAAAGAAATGAGCATTTTCCAGTTTTGACCTTTTGAACCGGGAGGACCCAGGGACGAATCGCTGCTCAGACAACAGGTAACCATTCACCGACATGTATTTTCTACCTCAGTCCCCACAGGCCATCCCGACCATCATTAGACAACGCTAATGTCATTGACCTTGCCCCTCCTCTAAGGCATGGACTCCGCAATGCAGCAACCTCTCCCACCTCAGCCACAGCCCATCAGTATGCCCTCACCATCCACAATACGGAAGTTGATGCTCGCCAACATCCGCTCATCAATCACCCATGCAGCAAATATTACAGACCTCATCACTACGCACAACCTTGATGCCATCTTCATCACCAAGACCTGGCTGACCCCCACCTCGACCCACATCCTAGACGTCTTTGTTCCCAATGGCTACAGAATCCAACACAGAGACTAGCCGAACAAGACAGTCGGAGGCCTCTCAGTCATACGCAAGACTTTGTGCCCCTGTACCAGACCTGAAGTTGACAACATTGACTCCTTCGAAATCCTCTCCTGCCACTTCCCACTCTCCCTGACAGATACAGTCACCTTCCATCTCATCTCTCCAGCCCTAAAATCTCTCCACTGGCTCCCGGTGACTGCAAGGATCAAATTCAAGACCCTTTGTGTCATCCACAAGGCTGTCTGGTGCCTGGGACCTCTGTACATCCAGCTTTCTCTCCCCAACTACCGCCCGCTAGAGTTCTTCGGTCCTCTAGCTCCAACTCTCCGCAGGTCAGACGCTTCTCCAAGCAGAGAGTGTGGGGTAGATCCATTTCCTCAGCAGGAGCCTCCCTCTGGAATGGCATCCCTGCCCCCCTCAGACTTGAGCCGGATATTCTTAAGTTCCGGAAATGCCCCAAGACTTTCCTTTTCTCCTCCTCTTTCCTTCTCTCACTCCTGTGCTAATATTCCCCTGCTGTGACTGGTTCCTGGTCCCTTATGAGTATTCAGTGGCCATGCCCCCTTGACCTGTCCCCCCCCCAGCATTCCTACCAGCACTTGACTTCAGGCCCCCTTCCCGGACTAGCCTGATTCTGGTCCACCGTGTCTATCGCACTTTTCCCTTCCCCTGTTCCCCTGCACTTTGCCTGTCGTGGCTCCCCCTAGCACTTGCTGATCCCCCATCTAGCCCCCACTACTGCACTTCTTCCACTCACTTCAAACCCACTCCCTCCTCCCCAGCCCTGCACCCTATTTCCATCCTCCCTTACACTTTTTGTCCCTGCACTTGCACAGCAAGCATGTCACAAGGCCTAGTATGACCATTACTGTTTGTTTTTTATCCTATGTCCCCCCCATCCTTTTTGTCATGTTGTCGAACGGGAAATTATATCGTGCCTCCTATTATGATGAATATATGTATATTGGCCTACGCCAAGCTGCTTGTAAGCCACTTCCGAAGAAATCCGCGTTGCAAGGTCCCGACCTTAGAATCAATGTAAACCGCCATTTTAGGTCTATCCGCCATTTTAGGTTCTCTCTGCAAAGTCACCCTGTGAGCTAAAATGGTGGTCGGTGTCATTCCGAATGTAACATGGCCGTCTTGACCTCTGGGTACAAACTAATGTGTAACTTGCCTGCAGGCCACATGTTAGGGTCATGAACTGAGACCTTGTCCTTCGTTGACCTGTGTGTAGAGGATTACTTGTGCCAATGAAGCTAAGCCACAAGCATATGTTAAGAACAATGTATCCAAATACTGAACTTGTTTAAACTACATTGTATAGATGTTTGAGAAGGTCTTTATAAGAAATCCTAAAAGTACACTGTTGCCATTAAGGCCTGTTGGCAAATGTATTAAAGGCAAACCCTAGGTGTACAGATGCGTGAACTCGGCACGAACCCTAGATCCGTAATGTATTAACCAATATTAACTCACAGCAGAGTTGAACATCATGTTCTCAAAGGTATATAAAGTGTGACTATTCTAATGTACAGCCCCACTCACTGAGCACACCGAACCACGCTGGAGTTCGTTGTGTTGTACTGACGGCCAATAGCTATCTGTTGTTTTGTCCTTTGAAACTGTTCAGTATAAAATAAAGATCTTTGTATGTTCCTTTGTAACCCGTGTTTGGTGTATTTCCTTTTGGGGTACTCAGCCTTGATATTTTCTCTTTTGTTTTCACAATGTGGCACCTTGAAACGTGTGTATAGGTGCCATAGAAATGACCAATAAATAAAATCTAACAACCACAAAAACTCAACACTGCCTTCATCTAATGCTTCACCGACCTGGTCACCCTGTCTCTCACGCACGCAAACATCTTCCTAGGCAACTTCAACCTCCCAGACAACAAGGCCACCAAACCGATGAAGTAGGTCTCCTCAGCACTCTCGACACCTTCTGCCTCACACAGCGAATGAAAAACCCAACACACGAGAAAGGTAACATCCTCGACTGCACTACTCTACCCTCCACTACAGCTCTCCTCTCCTACTTTACTGGTTTGACCCCCTAGCCTTGCCTTTTAACATCCTGCACACCACTGCAGTCAAGCAAACCCAGCAGAAATCCAGCAGAGAAACCTTCAGGTCCTTTAAGAACTTCCCAGTGGAAGCCCTCGCAGAAGACCTTCACCAACCTACACCTTACATGGACCGAACACCCCCAACTGAACTGCAACTCTCTACTGGAAGCACTCAACTCCACCCACTCAGCCTCCATCAACCAACACGCACCTCGGAAACTCCACACCTGCAAACCAAAACCGTCAGCACACTGGTACACGCAAGAACTCAACCTCAGCAACAGAGTCATCAGGAAACAAGAAAAAACCTGGCACAGCTCCAGGTCCGCATTCAAACTGGCGCTCCTCAAGGATCTATGACTCTGAGCAACCGGCTGACAACAAATCAACATAGCCAAGGCCTCTTACTATCAGAATACCATAGCGGAATCCAACACCAAAAGCAGAGCCCTCTTCAAAGCGGTCAAGCACTGCATCAACCCGCTACCCGACCCTGCCATACAACACTCCATTGAAAAATCCACCGCCATCAACACCTTCTTCATCGACAAAATCAGCAAGATTAATCTGCACATAGACTCCAGCTCTGCAATCACAGACCCACCTGACATCCCCCCTCACAAACTCTCTACACCCTGGACAACAATCAAGACACTCTCAACATAGGAACATGAGGAAGCCTGGCTGCCTCAAAGCCACATCGTATACAGATGACATCCTCCCAGCATCCATCCTCAAGACCCTCCCCACATAAGGTCTCCTTCCCTACCTAGAGATGAGATCTTCACCAGCTCCTTGACTCAAGGCACCTTCCCACCGACCCTAAAAACAGGACAAATCCACCCTCTACTAAGGAAACCCACTCTGGATCCGGACAACCTAGGTAACTATTGCCCCATCACCCATCTTCCCTTTCTAGGTAAGAACATTGACAATGCATTAGCCAAGCAAATGCAGTAACACATCGACACCAACAATCTCTTCCAAACCTACCAATCCGGATTCAGAGCCAGATGCAGCACAGAGACAGCAACCATACAGGTGGTCAACAACACTCTCAACATCCTTGACAACGGCCACCCATGCCTCCTAGTTCTACTCAACATCTCGGCCGCTTTCGACACAGTAGACGACAAGGCGCTTAAAGACACCCTACATCGGCGCATGGGGATAAGCAACCTTGTCCTATGCTGGTTAAAGTCCTACCTTGCCAGCCGCAAGCAGTTTGTTTTGATGGACTCCTCTAGATCACCAATGCTACCCATCACCCGAGGAGTCCTGCAGGGTTCCATTCTCTCCCCAGTGATCTTCAATCTGGACATGGAGAAGCTGGGAGCCCTCCTAGCCACACAAAACATCCACATCCACCAATACGATGATGACACACAGCTATACCTCCAGATCGACTCCATCAAGGACATTCATAGGCTCAAGACTGGCCTCTCGCTGATCCAGTCTTGGATGTCCAGTCTATACTTGAAGCTCAACCTCTCCAAGACCGAATTCCTACTCCTCACCAACACCGAACACCCAGACATACAGACCTGGCTATAAACCATGAACTCTGATGGCTTCACACCTGAGCTCACCTCCTGCGCCAAGTCCCTCGGTTTCCACATTGACAAACACCTCTCCTTCAAGACACACATGAATAAGAAAACTCAGATACCTTGGTATCAGCTCCCCCTCCTGCGAAAGCTCAAGCCCTTCCTCCCTCCAGACAGCTTTAGATCCACCGTTCAAGCACTGGTCCTATCCTACCCGGATAGGGACAATGCACTCCACAAATGCCTCCCTTCATCCTCCCTTGTGCCGCTTTCAAGTGTCCTACATGCAGCCACAAGCCTCATATAGGGTCTCCGCAGAAACAAACACATAATCCTGGCCCCCATCGATCTTCATTGGCTCCCACTGCATGCACAAATCACCTTTAAGTCTTGCTGCATCATCTGTAAGGCATTCTCCCTCATGTCACCCAGCTACTTTGCAGAGAAACTCAGCATCTCCGGCTGACGGTCCACCACCAGAAGCTGGGACATGTGCAGACTTGAAATCCACCACTGCAAAAAGGAAAGGACCAGAAAATAAGCCATCTCTGTCTATGCCCCAAGACTATGGAACCACCTCCCCGTCGGCATCAGACTCACCCCCACACACCCACAATTCAGCAAAGAACTCAAGACCCACCTCTTCAAGGAGTCTCCTTAACAGCTAGGCCATCATGTCGCTCCTCGCACCACCTGCCATGCTAGAGGCTGCCTGCCCCTCTCCTCCCTGCCACCCGGTACAGCTGTAACCCTCCCCTGTGCCCCTCTGTATCCTACCTCCTGATGTATATCTGTTCTGTCGTTACCTCTGAAAATCCCTCTGTTATGCATCTGTAATGTTGTATACCTCTGTAAAGTGGTCCGTTATGTATCTGTGTTGGTGTATACTGTGGTCAATTCTCTTCCTCACCCCTCAACCCCTCACTAACAGACGATCATACATCAACCCTCACCCCCCTGTCCTTCTGGGACCCTCTCCCACTGCTCAGACTTTCTTTCCAGGGAGACCATGACTAGCGAGACCAGCCAATCACATTAGACCACGAGAAACAACATTGAAGATGAACTCCATCCAAGTTTATGGTATGTATACTTTGTACCACGTGTTTGAACACAGGCCGCTGGCACGGCAACCCATCCATTCACCCTAGAATGAAGCCATGGCTATGCCTTTCCAGTCTAGCAGCTCACACTGAAACCCCTGACGTACCTCAACACCTCTGCCATTAGTATACAGCGACAACCTATGAAATATTTTGATCTAACTGGTCGCACATAGAATCTCTGGCACAACCACTCTATCCTAAACCACTAACATCACCGGCCCATGTGCCCGACCTGTGGGCTGCTTACTGGAGCCTAGCCAGCCCACGCACGTCCTAACCTGGCAAATTGCACACACACATCTTTAATTTGACTCTTAGAAACTCCCACACATGGACTGCGGTCACCGAGGGTGTTCCAACCACAAAGCGCAGTGAGGCCGTAGAAATGGGGAAAGTGCGCTATATAAATGACAAATACAATAAAACTCTGTAAAGCGCTCTTGTGCTTCTCGCTGCTAGGTCCACATTCAATAAATGTCATAACAATATTAATAATAATAATAATCTTGTCATTCATTTTCATGGGAGCAAATACACCAAATATTTGACAGACAGTGGTCGCATATTGAAGGAGTGAGATTGAAACTGAAAACATTTTGCACACTGTTATGGAAGCAATGTTCTAATAGGTTGTGTTCCCAACACCGCCCAATCCCACTCCATCACTAACCCCCTACTCAAACCTCTTCATCTCCCGCTAATCCTCCCCCCCTCCCCCTCCACTCTAATCTTGACCTGCTGGTCCCAAATCTGGAACTCATCTCACCGTTAGGTCCAATACTTCTAGTCGCTCTCTCTTCTGGAGGGATTTGGGAGAAGTGGCAATCGTTCGGCTAAATACACTGACCGCACACACCGTCAGCTCTCAGAAGTTTATTGTCCTATCTGCTTTTATCAGTGCAGACTGCAAACAAAAATGTGCAAGGGCTGGAAAAAGTACATTTACATTACATTACAGCGTCCCTTTCTATATATGCAAATAAGGGCAAAGGCACATGTTCATTTCAACATTTGCATGCCTGAAAACACCTTCAAAGTTGGAGATAAATAAGTCAATGTGTACGAGTTGTTATGTGAGAGACTCCTGGATGGCCTTGGTTCCCACAGCGTTGTCACAAACCATAACCATTTACACAGGGAAGCTTCCCATCCTTAACTTGTGTGCTGGCAAACAAGGTCTGGCGGTAGTCCAAAAGCGACCCTGACTGATTCCATTGCCCAATGTTTGCCATGTGCCATTGTGCACGTCTGTCTTCAGCTTAAACCCTCTTCCCTAATGTAAGTATATTTCTCCGCTAAGAAGCAAGTAGCTACATAAAATGGCGCAGTATAATCAAAATGGCCCCCTCACATCACCTTTCTTTTCTTTGCTCCTTGTACCTGCTGGTCCGCAATGCCAGCCTGTCTAAGACCCTTTTGCCATTCAACTCACATAAGCCCTAGTTGATGACCTTCCTGTATTGACTCTTCACAAATAAACAACAAGGCTGCAGCTGCAGCCCGTCGTAAAAGCCACTATTAACATGAGCATCCCCTGTTTAAGTGCTATCCCCATTTTCCTCCAGTGATATATTGTTCATCCGGCCAACTACAAAGGGGTGAGGTGGTGAGTCACGCATATCGTTGGACATCATCTCGCAGTTTGCCAATCTTGAAGGAGGCATTGCAGTATGCAGGAAATACATTCTTCACACCAGTTATGTAAACACCAGCCTCACTGGTAGGCAGAGAATATTTTGCTCACAGAGTGTCTCCGAGGACTTCCTTTGTAGACTAGACCCTGTCGGTAAAACACTGCAAGGGGAAGGCTGCAGCAGCCAATAAGTAAGTAGCTTATTGGCTGCAGCGGCCAATAAGGAAGTAGCTTATTGGCTGCAGCGGCCAATAAGGAAGTAGCTTATTGGCTGCAGCGGCCAATAAGGAAGTAGCTTATTGGCTGCAGCGGCCAATAAGGAAGTAGTTTATTGGCTGCAGCGGCCAATAAGGAAGTAGCTTATTGGCTGCTGCAGCCTTCACCTGGCATTATTTGTTCACAGAGCGTCTCCAAAGGTAGTCCTTGAAGAATCTCTGTGAGCAAAATACATTCTGTGCACCAGAGATGGCGGCTTTATGTAAATGCCAGCCTCGCTGGTGTGCAGAGTGTATTTTGCTGACAAAGAGTCTCCAAGGATTTCCTCTGCAGACAATAGGTGAGCAAAACCCTATCAGCAAAATACTGCCTGGGGATGTCTGCAGTAGCCAATAAGCAAGTAGAAAGTAGCTTGTTGGCTACTGCAGACTTACCCCGGCAGTTCAGAGAGAAAAGCTGATCATTGAACGTGGACTTTGGCTTCGAGTGAGTGTTCCAGGAAGTATTCGGCTAAAGTCGAATAGCTGGGTTTCAGCCGAACATCGGCTGAATATTCACTGGAAGCCGAAGTTTGCTACACCCCTCCATTGGATAAATGAGTTACAACAGGAAATATGAATGAAATTTGAAATTAGTCTGAGTGTCCAGCAGCCCGGTCACGTGATGTGGGACCAGTATTTTGCATCATGTGACATGTGGACAGGGGAAATGTGAAGAGGTTGGATGTGCTGACTGTGAACGGGGTCCCAGGATGGATGAGGTCGAAGATAGGAAAAGCAACATGTATTAATTAAATAATAGATACATTATGGCGAGTGAGGCCACTGGCTGAGTGCCCAGGATAGGGGACTATGACGCTAGTCTTTCTAGAATCTAACACAAGGAGGGAATTTTTAAGTGTTTTCCTCTACTGCTTCCCAGACTGATGCTACAGATCACACCCATTGAAATGCCACTGACCGGGTAACGATAGGCTATGCATACAATGAACGATAGGAAATATGTCAGACAGAGCGGCATGAGGGAGCACCTCCCACCGTTCGCAGAAAGAACGTCATATCTGTATTTTAGGGCTGGAGTAGAGATGTCCACCAGCCTTGTTTCCTGTTCACATATCCGTTTAGTTATAAAGCTGTTTGCTACATTCTGGTGGTGTCTGGCTCCCCGTTCTGGTGACAAGCTTCTGGTCTGGGGCTGAGAGTGAGAGCGGAGGCTCGTTCTGTGCCTGATATGGCACGTGGCACAGAAAGAGGGTACCCAGCACCCAAGATGGGTAGAAGACATGTGGGCTACCCAGACTTGGGGATTGGCATCCTGGAGAGGCAAGGCCTGACTACCTCTGCTGAACGCAGGCAGCGTGGCGTGACCACATCCCATAGGGATTTCTCAGAACCTTTACTGGACCGGCCTACTCACCACTTTCTGCTGGGCCTCCGGTGTCATTACATTACCCCAACCAACCACATGAGTAATCATCCATGTCTTGCCCGGAGTCACTCTCCACATCCTTCTCAGCTTCCTGCCCTTCGCTCTCACCCTTTCTCCTCAACACGCCTTTCTCCTCAGTCATTTGAGGCTTTGCTTATATCGTCTAGTCTAGTGAGGTCCCTTTCCACCTGAGGGATGATTTCTCCTGACTCATATTCTGGTTAAGGGCCCAACCTCCCACCTGTGCCACGCTGCACCGAGCCTTGCCACTGCTAGATTAGGGGCCTCAGGTGCTGCTAACACGCCATGCCACACCTTTCTCGGGCGGCCATCTTGGTGCCCCTGCCGATCACATACTTTCGCTTACACTTCCAGTGTCTGCGCCACTTTCTCCCCCATGGCACACTTCCTGTTCCCCCATGCCCCAAAACACCCTCCTTTCACCACCTCTGGAGCAGCCAGCAAGTCTGCAAAGCCTAACATGAGCACATGAGCTTCCTCGTGCCAAGATGCTTCTCCGTTGCTTCTCGAAGCTTGGTCCGTGCTCCATAAATACAATAATAATGGGCACGGGTGTGACACCAAATGCACAACCCCGCACAGTCATGGAGAAGAAACTCCTGTTTGGGGACCCCATATTACTGTGCCAATCCTAATGATCTTGGGGCAGGAGGAGTCAGTGGCGTGGCACCCTTTAGCTGTCCTACAATGCCCCCGGTGGTGCGTTGCACTTAGAACGTTTTGTACATGCAACGCAATAGACCCTGCAGTCAACTTTTACGAAGAACACTTTGCAATTTATAGGTGATGGATGTTGTGACGTAGAACGCCACCCATGTGCCACTTGGCTGTTGGGATCATTCATGGCTGTGAGTGTACAGGCACCCCACCTAGTTCACTGATGGGGCTGCAACTCACCCAGACAGTCCTCACACAGGGCCCTCGCAGAAATGATGGACTACCTTCCAGGCGTAGTAGGGCACTCTCCACACCCACACAGACGGTACAGCAGGCTCCTGTTCAATTCACCGCCACACAGTCCAGGAAAACAAACACTGGGGCCATAGACAAAGAAGCCAGTCCGAAGTCCAGGCAGAGTAGGATGTATTGCCACAGTGATTCCAAAAATGGAGCTGGTTGGGCTCAGGGGACCAACAAAAAAAAACAACAGGACTCCCCCTAGCTCTTCACCTCAACGCGACAAATTTCTGCACTGCAAAAACAGCAAAAGACTCCAGATGTGCAGCACGAGCAGTGACAGTTGACGCTGCTAATGTGTCCAAAAATTAAGGCTGGATGGCGCACAGGCACCCTTTTACAGTGCCACAACCATCCCATGCCGACTCACCAAAATGACCGCCGAGCCACGTGGTCCGTCCCATGTCTGTGGCATGAAACAATGAAATATTAGCCCAAAAGAGGAAAAATATTAACTGCCTTATCACTGCCATGCCCGGGTGTTAATCAGACCTCGTCGCCACTGTTACAGGTCTGCAGTGGTCATTGGTACTTCAATGAGACCCCTAACGCCCACAGACACAGTCGGACACTGGTGCGTTCGGTTCGGGCTCCCCGTTCGCTCTGTTGTGTCTGGGAATGCCCCTTTTATTTATAGTGCACACGGCAGAGTGCAACGTCACTCCGCCGCACTCTGAGCCCTTAAAGGGGCAGCACCACAATGGTGTGAATAAAAGCAGTAGCAGACCATGCCCAGGCACAGGGGGAGTCTGATAAAAAAGCACTTCCAAGCGTGTGACTCTTAATTGGGGGCCTCCTGTCAAGCCGGAGACAGCCGATAGCAAGGACCACCACAGAACACCAACAACACTTTTTATTAGTGATACCACTCCTACAGCGCCCATATCGTAGGCAATCCAGCCTTGTGTCCGTTGGAACGCCAGTCACAGTTTTGCGGCTGAGATTTTGTGTATGTTTAGGGACATTGACATTAGCATTTTCTTAAGTGATTTGACACTCTTTTTTTTTAACAGTTTGAACAGTGATCACTTGCTACTAATCGATAATAACACTAGTACGCATATAAGTGATGCCGAGCCTTGTCGCCATTGAAACTGTGCTCGCATGTGCTCCACTCTGGGACATTTGAAGAACAGGGCTGCATGCCATGACAGGCAAGCCTGTCTGCAGGACATGTCTAGTATCCAGATCTCGCGAGAGCCGCTGCTCCGAGGGCAATTCTCGCGGGATCAGTGAACGGCATGCATGCAGTGAGTAGGTGAGAAGAGCAGAAGACCAGACCCCAATAGAGTCAACTAAGCCTTGCGACTCCTCCCCACAGCGCTAATTTGACATCGGACAATGTTATGTATGCGCCACGTCACCGCGTAATGTGTGACGTGGCAGAGGAATAAAGAGCCAGGGTGGGAACTTCCTGTCAGGTCCGCGCTAACCAGGAAAGGGGCATGGCGCGTCCCGTTTGTTCTGACTGGCCCCCGGGGCCTCTAATCAGGCTGCAGGGTTCCCCTCACTCATGGGGAGCTAACAGAAACACAACACTGACGACGAGGGCGCAGAACGAACCACAGTCAGCTGATAACATTCCCCTGATGCGGGTAACCTGAACTAAACATTGCCCCACGCAGCAACCTGCAGCAACCTGCAGCACTCTGCAGCACTGCCACCCCCAGGCCTGAAATGCAGTGACAAAGCAGAAGGGACTCACACCAGTACCCCCAGAGGGGGCCAGGCATGCAAAGAAGGGACATCTACCCAACATCCGCTGCAGCAAGCAGCTGTTCTCCTGGTGAGAGGGACCACCCTACCTTGTACTATAGAGGGAGGACTGCGCCAGGATAGGCATGGCAGAGGGTACATTTACACCCAGGCCAGGCACCCCATCAAGAATGGCGCTGTTGCTCACCACACCTTTGACACCACGAGGACAGGGCAGCACCACTGCAGCACTGGGCCCTTTGACCCATATACGGACCCCTCATCGGTGGGGCCCAGGAGCACCATCTGGATACAAAAGTTTGAGATGGCAGTCGACTGCAAAGATGTCACAACCATACGGGATGGCACTGATGCATACAATGACAGATAAAAGAACATGCAATCAGGCCCACAGAGCAGCTCCCATGTTGCTGTGGCCAGGCGTGCCATGACAGATAAAAGAACATGCAATCAGCCCACAGAGCAGCTCCCATGTTGCTGTGGCCAGGCGTGCCATGACAAAGAACATGCAATCAGGCCCACAGAGCAGCTCCCATGTTGCTGTGGCCAGGCGTGCCATGACAGATAAAAGAACATGCAATCAGCCCACAGAGCAGCTCCCATGTTGCTGTGGCCAGGCGTGCCATGACAAAGAACATGCAATCAGGCCCACAGAGCAGCTCCCATGTTGCTGTGGCCAGGCGTGCCATGACGAATAAAAGAACATGCAATCAGGCCCACAGAGCAGCTCCCATGTTGCTGTGGCCAGGCGTGCCATGATAGATAAAAGAACATGCAATCAGACCCACAGAACAGCTCCCATGTTGCTGTGGCCAGGCGTGCCATGATAGATAAAAGAACATGCAATCAGGCCCACAGAGCAGCTCCCATGTTGCTGTGGCCAGGCGTGCCATGACAGATAAAAGAACATGCAATCAGGCCCACAGAGCAGCTCCCATGAAGCTGTGGCCAGGCGTGCCATGACGAATAAAAGAACATGCAATCAGGCCCACAGAGCAGCTGCCATGACAGATAAAAGAACATGCAATCAGGCCCACAGAGCAACGCCCATGTTGCTGTGGCCAGGCGTGAGAATTCCATTCTGTCTTGTATTCCTCTTTGGATGGTGGGTAGTTTTTTCTTTCCCATTTGGAATTTAGGAAAACTACAAGTCCCAGAATTCCAAGCAAAAATATGACTGATGACCTTCTCACGCATAGCCACGGAAGCTTAAGAGCACTGGCCACGGGAGGAAGCCCGAGTCCACTTGCCACGCATTTCCTCGACACGCTGCTTGCAAACTACCGTCAGATCTTCTGGACAAGTGAGACGAATATGGCATGTATGATTGAGCGCCCATAGTGCTGAGCTCATGTAACCAGTGGAGGGCGTATGGGGGCATGTGTAATAAGCCAGACATCGTGTGCGGGTCAGACACAGTATGGCCGTCACGCGCTAATCCTCCCTGCCTTGGGGGCTGCGGGCCATCCATGGCTATGAATGGTGCACCTTTCACGTTTACTGTTTTAGGGTAAATGTCTAAGGCAATGGAAAGCAAATGGAAATGAAATGTAAATTGGTAACTTTGAAGCAACCCTCTATTGTTATTTCATTTGTCTCGGGTTAAGCAGGAACGGCACTTACTTTCTCCCCTCTCTTACCCCGCCCATTCCCCTTCCACTCCCCTTCGAACCCCACACGTGGGCTGCGAAATGACACGCTGAGCTCTTGTTGGCTAGCTCGCCGTCGCTTTACCTGGAGCTCATTGATGGTCAACCATCCCATATGATGGTGTCCATGGCCAAGGTTCCTAGTGTAGTCGTGCCGGCGGCTTGCAATGAGCTCTGGTTGGCTAGCTCGGCGACGCTTTACCTGGGCTCAATGATGGTCTACCTCCCATATGATGGTGTCCTTGGCCAATGTTTCTAATGTGGTCATGCCGGCGGCTTGCGATGAGCTCTGGTTGGTTAGCTCGGCGACGCTTTACCTGGGCTCAATGATGGTCTACCTCCCATATGATGGTGTCCTTGGCCAATGTTCCTAATGTGGTCATGCCGGTGGCCCACGCTGAGCTCTTGTTGGCTAGCTTGCCGTCGCTTTACCAGGGCTCAACGATGGTCTACCTCCCATATGATGGTGTCCATGGCCAAGGTTCCTAGTGTGGTCATGCCGGTGGCCTGCGCTAAGCTCTTGTTGGCTAGCTTGTCATCGCTTTACCTGGGCTCAGTGATGGTCTACCTCCCATATGATGGTGTCCATGGCCAAGGTTCCTAGTGTGGTCATGCCGGCGGCTTGCGATGAGCTCTGGTTGGCTAGCTCAGCGACGCTTTACCTGGTCTCAATGATGGTCTACCTCCCATATGATGGTGTCCATGGCCAAGGTTCCTAGTGTGGCCATGCCAGCGGCTTGCGATGAGCTCTGGTTGGCTAGCTCGGCGACGCTTTACCTGGTCTCAATGATGGTCTACCTCCCATATGATGGTGTCCATGGCCAAGGTTCCTAGTGTGGTCATGCCGGTGGCCCACGCTGAGCTCTTGTTGGCTAGCTCGTTGTCGCTTTAGCTGGGCTCAATGATGGTCTACCTCCCATATGATGGTGTCCATGGCCAAGGTTCCTAGTGTGGTCATGCCGGCGGCTTGCGATGAGCTCTGGTTGGCTAGCTTGGCGACGCTTTACCTGGTTTCAATGATGGTCTACCTCCCATATGATGGTGTCCATGGCCAAGGTTCCTAGTGTGGTCATGCCGGTGGCCCACGCTGAGCTCTTGTTGGCTAGCTCGTCGTCGCTTTACCTGGGCTCAATGATGGTCTACCTCCCATATGATGGTGCCCTTGGTCAAGGTTCCTAGTGTGGTTATGCCGGTGGCCCACGCTAAGCTCTTGTTGGCTAGCTCGGTGACGCTTTATGTGGTCTCAATTATGGTCTACCTCCCATATGATGGTGTCCTTGGCCAAGGTTCCTAATGTGGTCATGCTGGTGGCCCACGCTGAGCTCTTGTTGGCTACCTTGCCGTTGATTTACCTGGGCTCAATGATGGTCTACCTCCCATATGATGGTGTCCATGGCCAAGGTTCCTAGTGTGGTCATGCCGCTGGCCCGTGCTAAGCTCTTGTTGGCTAGCTCGGCGACGCTTTATGTGGTCTCAATGATGGTCTACCTCCCATATGATGGTGTGCATGGCCAAGGTTCCTAGTGTGGCCATTCCGGTGGCCCACGCTGAGCTCTTGTTGGCTAGCTCGTCGTCGCTTTACCTGGGCTCAATGATGGTCTACCTCCCATATGGTGGTGTCCATGGCCAAGGTTCCTAGTGTGGTCATGCCGGTGGCCTGCGCTAAGCTCTTGTCGGCTAGCTTGTCATCACTTTACCTGGGCTCAGTGATGGTCTACCTCCCATATGATGGTGTCCATGGCCAAGGTTCCTAGTGTAGTCATGCCGGCGGCTTGCGATGAGCTCTGGTTGGCTAGCTCGGCAACGTTTTACCTGGTCTCAATGATGGTCTCCCTCCCATATGATGGTGTCCATGGCCAAGGTTCCTAGTGTGGCCATGCCGGCGGCTTGCGATGAGCTCTGGTTGGCTAGCTCGGCGACGCTTTACCTGGTCTCAATGATGGTCTACCTCCCATATGATGGTGTCCATGACCAAGGTTCCTAGTGTGGTCATGCCGGTGGCCCACGCTGAGCTCTTGTTGGCTAGCTCGTTGTCGCTTTACCTGGGCTCAATGATGGTCTACCTCCCATATGATGGTGTCCATGGCCAAGGTTCCTAGTGTGGTCATGCCGCTGGCCTGCGCTGAGCTCTTGTTGGCTAGCTCGGCAACGCTTTACCTGGGCTCAATGATGGTCTACCTCCCATATGATGGTGTCCTTGGCCAAGGTTCCTAGTGTGGTCATGCCGGTGGCCCGCGCTAAGCTCTTGTTGGCTAGCTTGTCATCGCTTTACCTGGGCTCAGTGATGGTCTACCTCCCATATGATGGTGTCCATGGCCAAGGTTCCTAGTGTGGTCATGCCGGTGGCCAACGCTGAGCTCTTGTTGGCTAGCTCGTCGTCGCTTTACATGGGATTCCAAATATTGCAACGGGTGTGATGTCAATATACTGTCATGACACAGAGAAGGGAGTAAATCAAGGACTGCATGAGATTCCACACATTGCATCTGGTGTGATGTCACTCTACTGTCATGACGCAGGAAAGGGAGCAAATCAAGGACTACGTGAGGATTCCAAATATTGCGACGGGTGTGATGTCACTCTCATGTCATGACACAAGGAAGGGAGTAAATCAAGGACTGCATGAGATTGCACACATTACGATTGGTGTGATGTTACTCTCATGTCATGACGCAGGGAAACGAGTTAATCGAGGACTACACGAGGATTCCACATATTACGACGGGTGTGATGTCACTCTCATGTCATGACGCAGGGAAGGGAGTAATTCAAGGACTATGTGAGGATTCCACACATTGTGACGGGTGTGATGTCACTCTTATGTCATGACACAGGGGAGTAAATCAAAGACTACATGAGGATTCCAAATATTGCAACGGGTGTGATTTCACCCTCATGTCATGACACAGGGAAGGGAGTAAATCAAGGGCTACACGAGGATTCCACACATTGCGATGGATGTGATGTCACTCTCATGTCATGACACAGGGTAGTAAATCAAAGACTACGTGAGGATTCCAAATATTGCAATGGGTGTGATGTCACTCTCCTGTCATGACACTGGGAAGGGAGTAAATCAAGGACTATGTGAGGATTACACATATTACGACGGGTGTGATTTCACCCTCATGTCATGACACAGGGAAGGGAGTAAATCAAGGGCTACACGAGGATTCCACACATTGCGATGGATGTGATGTCACTCTCATGTCATGACACAGGGTAGTAAATCAAAGACTACGTGAGGATTCCAAATATTGCAATGGGTGTGATGTCACTCTCCTGTCATGACACAGAGAAGGGAGTAAATGAAGGACTGTATGGGATTCCACACATTGCGATGGGTGTGATGTCACTCTCATGATGCAGGGAAGGGAGTAAATCAAGGACTACATGAGGATTCCAAATATTGTGACGGATGTGATGTCACTCTCATGTCATGACGCAGGGAAGGGAGTAATTCAAGGACTATGTGAGGATTTCACATCTTGCGACGGATGTGATGTCACTCTCATGTCATGACGCAGGAAAGGGAGTAAATCAAGGACTACGTGAGGATTCCAAATATTGCAATGGGTGTGATGTCACTCCCATGTCATGACACAAGGAAGGGAGTAAATCAAGGACTGCATGAGATTGCACACATTACGATGGGTGTGATGTTACTCTCATGTCATGACGCAGGGAAACGAGTTAATCGAGGACTACACGAGGATTCCACATATTACGACGGATGTGATGTCAATCTCATGTCATGACACAGGGAAGGGGAGTAAATCAAGGGCTACACGAGGATGCCACAGATTGCGACTGGTGTCATGTCACTCTCATGTCTTGACACAGGGGAGTAAATCAAAGACTACATGAGGATTCCAAATATTGCAACGGGTGTGATGTCACTATACTGTCATGACACAGAGAAGGGAGTAAATCAAGGACTTTATGAGATTGCACACATTACGATGAGTGTGATGTTACTCTCATGTCATGACACAGGGGAGTAAATCAAAGACTACATGAGGATTCCAAATATTGCAACGGGTGTGATGTCATTATACTGTCATGACACAGAGAAGGGAGTAAATCAAGGACTGCATGAGATTCCACCCATTACAACGGGTGTGATGTCACTCTCATGTTATGATGCTGGGAAGGGAGTAAATCAAGGACTACACGAGGATTTCACACAGTGCGATGGGTGTGATGTCACTCTCGTGTCATGATGCAGGGAAGGGAGTAAATCAAGGACTACGTGAGGATTACACATATTACAACGGGTATGATGTCACTCTCATGTCATGGTGCAGGGAAGGGAATAATTTAAGGACTACGTGAGGATTCCACATATTGCGACGTGATTGCTGTCACTCTCATGTCATGACACAAGGAAGGGAGTAAATCAAGGACTGCATGAGATTCCACATATTGCGACAGGTGTGGTGTCACTCTCATGTCATGACACAGGGAAGGGAGTAAATCAAGGACTACGTGAGGATTACACATGTTACGATGGGTGTGATGTCACTCATGTCATAACACAAGGATGGGAGTAAATCGAGGAATACATAAGGATTCCACATCTTGCGACGGGTGCGATGTCACTCTCATGTCATGACACAGGGAAGGAAGTAAATCAAGGACTACACGAGGATTCAACACATTGCGACGTGTGTGATGTCACTCTCATGTCATGACGCAGGTAAGGTAGTAAATCAAGGACTATGTGAGGTTTCCACATATTGCGACGGGTGTGTTGTCACTCTCACGTCATGACGCATGGAAGGGAGTAGATCAAGGACTAGGTGAGGATTCCACATATTGCGACGGGTGTGATGTCACTCTCATGCCATGACGCATGGAAGGGAGTAGATCAAGGACTAGGTGAGGATTCCACATATTGCGACGGGTGTGATGTCACTCTCACGTCATGACGCATGGAAGGGAGTAGATCAAGGACTAGGTGAGGATTCCACATATTGCGACGGGTGTGATGTCACTCTCATGTCATGACGCAGGGAAGGGAGTAGATCAAGACATCACCAGGCACACCGCCTCTGCAATACTGATTCAAATGAATGTCATCCTTTTATATCCTTTAGTTTAATTATTCATTTTAAAACATACTGATGGTTCTCGGATTGTAAAATACAATAATGTTAGCTGTCCTGGACCATGATTCGCTCATGTCTCTCTCTATCTCACTATATGTCTCTGTGTCTCTCTCTGTAAGCAAGAGTGACGTTGCCAGGCGCTCTCTCGCTGTCTGTTCTCGCTGTCAGAGTGGTCTAATATGCCCTCACTGTCTCTCTGCTGACGCGGTTTTGCTCTCTTTCTCGGCCAATCCAGTCTGGTTCCCTCTCTCCAGCTTTCCCTTGCAGGCTTTGTTCTCTCTGCCTCTCTTTGTCTTACAGGACAGTCTAAGCCACATGCACTCTCTCTGTCAGAATGGTCTGAATTTACTGCACTCTATTCCAGTCTCTCACTCCCTATATCTCTCTCCATTTTCCATTTCCTTTGCTCTCTCTTTCTCACTGTTTCCCTCTGTCTCTCACTCTCCTTCTATCTCTCTTGTTCTAGCCGTGTCCCCTCTCACTCTCTCTCTCTCCCTCGCTCTCCCTCATTAAAGCATTATTGCTTTGAATTGAATTTAAAACGCGCCAGGGCACGCTTCCTCCCCCCTGTTATTCGGGGTGGGTGGGCAGGCAGAGAGCCAGAAATACAAGGGTTGCAGGTGGGTGAGGGGTCGTTTCTGCAGACCTCCTGCACCCTGCCCTCTCCATCATCCCCTCTACCCTTGGCGGATTGCTTTCTCCCTATGTGCTGCACCCAGCCCAGCCGTTGATGACAGCAGTGGAACCAGAGAAAAAACACAGATATCTAGAAGGGAGGGTGGGGGAAGGGGGTCGAGGAAGGAGGGACGGTCACTTGGTGAAGGGGGGCTCTTTTTATGATGTAGAAGGAATGAATGGGTGTAGTAGTGACTGAGGTGTCCCCGAGATGGGGGCTGGCACGGCATTGTCATTGCATTTGTCCTGGAATAATGCGGCTTCAAGATCCTTGTCAGTGAGGGGGAGTGTAGGGCAGGCGTGGATAGGCACTGCAGTGTAGGGGGTGCTGGGGTTCTGACAGACCTGGTAATTGACCAGAGGGCTGGACTCCAGGGTGCATATCTGCATTTTTGTTTTGTTATTTCAGTAGCAAATTGCATTGCTGTTCACTGAACAAAAAAAGAAAAACATGTTTTAATCTGAGCACAACCATTTCAAGAAGGGAGGACAAAATAGTGTGCATTCTCTGCAAAAAGAAGGTATTCAGAAGAAAAGGAAATAATGCAATTGTACTAATGTTGTAAAAGGACCCTTTCTAACACGTGGCAATCAATGTTCATTCCGAGGTACGCATGCTGATTGTTGTAGTCCTAATATAAATGTTACACTTGTCCTATGTGCAAAGAACATTGCAAAAAACTAGAATAACCACATCAAATATTTTCGAGGGTACTCTTTGAAGATACCCCCATCAGAAAGGTGAAGGAGGTAAATAGCACCAAAGAGGAATCCTGACTGCTTTGCATAAAAGGAAATACTGTTTTGGGTAACAAGAATGACAAATGATCTTTATATTTAACAAATATGTCTGAGATGGTGTTGTAGGTTTGAATCACTCAGGTCTTGTCGCTCACTTTATTTTTCACTGCACACACACTAACATTAAAGTGTTTGTAACACTGAACTACATTTAGGGCCATTTTAAATCAGGTGGGGAATCAAATGGAGGTGTAAAAGCAAGGTGTAATGCTTTTACACCTGCCTTTTATGAATCAACAAACTTGCAAGTGCAGGCTAGATAGAAGTACATTATTAATAATGAAGGCTTCTCACTTTCTTTAAACTAGCAATTTTGATTAATACATTGAGCAACAGATAGATAAAGGTGTTTCGAAGGGCACACAGACGCATTGCCCCCGATGCATTTGGGCACTGCACAATGGCCAGTGAGCTGCCACTGGAGACAAGAATGCCGCCCAGGCTATGAAAAGGCGCAATGGCTTTGGTTCGGGAACACTAGTCAGTTGATGCTGAACGTGGTGCGCGACCCTTCACCGGCCCAGGTGACATATGGGCTTGTCATAGGGGCCTAGTAATAGGGGGATCATGGGGAGCAGAGCAGTGTTGGAGAGGTGTAAAGGGTGGATAAAGGGCCAGCAGGTGAGGGGAGCAGAAATATTACATAAACAAGAAACAAGCAAATGGTGGGAAGTAACATTCCTACACCATTACATAGACATACGTAGAATTCGAAGAGGTCTGAGGATTTTGACTATTCCATCATATGAGAACCCCAACCCAGAAATGTTAACAGAATGGGCAGAAACCACCAATGTCTGCTCTTTTAAATTTGTGGAAATGCTAGTAAGATATGCCAAAAAGGATCAGGAGAAAATATTACATCAGATAAAAGATATAGAAGAAACCGTCTACACAGGGGAACTAGGAAAAGGAACACAGAAGCTTAAAGCACAGATGGAAACATACCTATAGACAAATAAAAAGGAAATCAAAGAATGTATGCAAAGAAAATTTCTATGTGACAAACAAAATTCTGCATTGGGTAGAAATTACAGGTTCACCAAACAGTATGACCAAGCACGTAAAATGAACACAGGAATCAAGCAAAACAAAGCGACATTAGAAGAACCAATTTTGGAAGACCCATCAAGTTCATCGGGAGTCACATCAGATATGTCTACACTTTTTAGACGAGATGAGACCTCTAAACCTTCAGGGCAAAAAAACACCAGCCCGTGGACCCTTCCCAAAAGCTGGAAATCGAGGAACAAAACAAGGAAAACAAGGCAAAGCAGGAACAAAGGAACAACAACCGAGGGACAAAACACCACAAGGACGACAAGCCCGCTATGGGAGAAAGAGGGGTAACTGGAATTAATGGAAGAACTACAAATAATCAATTTATCAAAGAGACCTTTGAGTACTCAAGAAAAGGCAGTCCTGTCAAAAGGTTTGAGCTACTGCCCAAATTCTGGTTTAAATGATGCACAAACACACATTGATGTATACAAATTTGTGCGTAAACTGAGGTTGATAAAACATCATGCAACCCACAACAAAATCATTGAATAGGATATTAGAAATGAAGACCAACATTATTGATCAAAGACGTTCCAGTCCTAAAAACATTGCAGGATTTAGCAACTTCAGAGATAGCAGAATAAAACCTAAAAGACATAGAAGACATGTGGGACGATGCTGATTTAACATCTTGTGGAATCAATACACATCTTGCAAAGGACAGTGGGTTTAAACCACAGTCCAGATTCAACCCAATGACCACCAATAGTGCCAGTATAGAGATTTGTAATGACCTAGTGGTTGATGATCTAAAACGATTGGCAAAATTGACTCCACCACTGATACATAATGAAAGACACATTGAGCCATCATTGATTCTACAAAATCTCAGAAATGACTTGAACATTATAATAAAGGGGGCAACATTGTTGTAATGAATCTAGAAGACTATACTCAAGAGGCGAGACATTAATTGCATGATACCACACACTATTTGAAATTTACAGAAGATCCCACAAGAGACTACAAGAACAATTTGATGAAAAACTTAAAGGATGGCATGAATTGGGGCTCCTGGAATGGGAGGAGAAACAATACCTCACAGTAAAACATCCAGTAACCCGCACAATATACTTTGTGCCTAAAGTACATAAAAGACTAACTAAACCCTGTGCAGAACCATTGTGGCCTGCATAGGATCACCTTTGGAAAACTGTTTCATCGACAAATTCCTGTTTCCGTTTGTGCAAACCTTGCCATCATATGTGCAAGACACAACAGATTTCCTGAGCAACGTGGCTAATATCCTTTGAGAAGAAACTTTCCTACTTTACACTCTAGATGTCATTTCGCTGTATACCAGCATAGAACACAAGGTGGGAATTCAAGTGGTTCTATATCATTTCATCGACGGGTGTAATTTTGATGGGTTTTTCAATGAGTATTTTTTACTGAAAAAAACTCATTACTTTCTGGGGGTCCCTCACCAAGCCCCCACATATACTATTGTTTTTTACCTTTTCCTGACCCCGACCCCTTATATACACTTTTCCAACCCCCTCCTATATATTTCAATTCATTTTTTCAGTAAAATGTACTTGTAAAAAAAACATTGAAATTACACCTGTTGATGAAAGAACACTATACCATTCAAGCCATTAAGTCATATCTATCCACCAGGTCTGCAAGCTATAGAGACCACCCTAGAATCTTATTAGAAATGCTGATGTTCTGTCTTGAGCATGATATATTTTTGTTTCATGGAATGTTTTTTCTGTAAATTTGCGGGACGGCAATGGGCACGACATTTGCCCATATGTACGCAAATCTAAAAAATCTAACAATGGGAATGTGGGAACAAGAAAAATTGCACAATGAAGCATTTGAGGAGCACACTAACCAAATAGTTTCCTGGAATTTATTTATTTATTTATTTAATTTTGTACATTTGTATAGCACGCAGGCAGCCCAAGGGCATTGTGGTGCTGTTACTTGCAGACAACTTAGTTACATTATGCATAAGTTACAGATTGGGTACATAGACGTAACATATAATATGCATAGAGGCGTACACAGGTCAGGTATACATATGGCGGGTGTACATGAGAGACGGTAGAGAATCAAGCAAACAGGGTGGTTTTCAAGGTTTTGCGGAAGGTGGTCAGAGTAGGTTCAGCTCGCAGGGCAGTGGGGAGGGCATTCCAGTGTAGGGCCACAAGGCAGGGGAAGCTGGCACCCCCTGCTCTTGCTTTTTTTACCCTGGGTACAGTGAGTAGGTTGGTGTAGGGGGTCCTGGTTGGTCTTGAGGACATGGCCGGGTGGATCCTTTGTGCCAGGTAGGCTGGTGCTGCAGAGTGGATGCATTTGTGGGTGAGGGTCAAGGTTTTGAAGACGATCCTCTCTTTTATAGGTAGCCAGTGGGAGGCTCTTCTGGCAGTAGATATATGCTCTCTTTTGGAGATGCCTTGTGCTGCGCGGAGGGCGTTTTTTGAGTGACTTGCAGTTTCTCAAGGTTTTTTGTGGAGGTGCCTAGGAAGAGGACATTGCAGTAGTCCAGCCGTGATCCCGTGATAATTGCTACATAGATGACCTATTTATATTCTGAAATGGAAATGCACGCAAATGGCTGACTTTTGGTGAAGCAAAAAATCACTGTGAAATTAGTGACAATTAATTAAATCTATTACAATGAGCAACATGGCATTATTCATGCACCCATGATTATGTGACGAATTTGACACATAGAAATACACAAGAGTAAAATTAATGGAATAGATGGGACACATAGGCAGCCAAAAGACTAGACATTTGTGATGTCATCTTTGATGTCATGTGTGTTAGTCTTAGCAGTGCATAGTGGTGGCACGAGTTATGGATGCTTAGCTTACCATAATTGGTGAATCTCCGGGGGTTTTCGGTTTTATTTGTAACCATAGTATGGATAGGTTGTTGGTAGTACAAAGTTACTATAATGTCCCTTTCAAATGGTTGTTGCACTGAATTTCACAGGTTTCTGTTAGGGCAACTGAACCATAACATCCCTTTAACAATGTTTTTTGTCAGTGAATTTCATAGGTTTTTAGTAGAGCACTTTAAGCATAACATTCCTTTATCATAGTTTTTTCGGTAAAGGTGATAGGGTTCTAGTAGCACAACTTAACCATAATGTCCCTTTAACAACGGTTTTTGCTCTGAATTCCATAGGGTTTTACCAGGATACTCTTAATTTTTATAGATGTAATATAGAGCATAGTGAAACTGGTGGCTCCATATTATTGGCCACAGTGGATGCAAACTGTCCATCAGTTGGCGGACATCGGGTGTCATCCAATGTGCTGAGAAGGGCAGTGGTGCTCGTACATAGTGGTTGCATCCAGCAAAGAGAAGGCACGTGTACAAAGAGCACCATGTATGTGCATTGCAAGTAGAAATGGAGTAGGTCTGCAAACTTTGTACTTGTGAAAAACAGAGCAAAAGCATAGAGTATACACCATAATAGAATGCACCAACAGGCGAAGTGAGGTCTGCGTCCAATAATATTACAGCACTCCTGGTGCACTCCTGGTTTGCATAGAAATGAAGAACGAAATGGTAGAGTGAGGACTGCAAAGTATTGAGAGCAGAACGTCACTACAATGCGGTAAGTACACTGAAGCTTCTCATATAATTGCACAACTTGTGCAGTGTGCAACAGTGAACAAGCATGATTGTTTTTTTTGTACGCAGCAATGCAAAGCACCCAAAAATGGCTGGAAGAGAATTTCCTCTTCACGAAATGAGTACGATAGTAACGCCATTGGTACGTAGCACAGTCTGAAAAGTAAGACAGTTAATATGTATTCCTTCATGTACACTTAAGAGATATTTTTATCTTTAACAGGACATACTGGAAATGAAAGCAATGCATCACATGTGGCACCTCTTGCAGAACAGCATATGGCCACAGGAAATGAAGGAAACGCTTTAAAAGGCAACCTATGCAGCCTGGATGGTAAAGTAAAACAATTGCAAACAATTTAGCGGCCTTAAAAGATGTTGTACAAGGACATATTATTGGAAAAATGAAATACCACTGCCCTACCTTCACATATACCCCTTCCCCATTTCCCAGCGCACCATCCCCAAAAACATCCCTGTGAGCAGAGACATTACGATGAGACCTCAATCCTTGGCTCCCCTCATGACAAACTTGTTGAAATGCCAAATTCCCCTGTGTATATATCCATTTGTGCTACCCCTTCCCTTTGCTAGTAGGGTGTATGTATTGCGCACATTAAACATGTACATGTAAAGTGTTGGTGAGTGTGCAAGTAGCTTTTCCTTTTGTGTTGAAATTGCATGGTGAGTCTGTGGCACAGAATAGTGTGCGAGATGGGAGCAGGTAAGCAAAATGGAGGTTTTCTATGGACACTGCACCTGCCCGAGATATGTTCAATCACAATGCAGGTATCCGTAGGACTCCAGTACTGGCTGCATGTCCGCATTTGCTAATGCACTACTAATTAGTTGTGGGAGCGCTAGTATGTCCATTCCACAGCTATGCAGAGACGTATTTCATCCTCTGTGTACTGGTATCACCGCCCCTGTCACCAAACCTACCAAATCATGCTGTAGGCTACCGCATTTAAAGCAGTCATTCCGCCTATGTATTTTGCTGTCCAAACCTACCAAATTATGGCTGCGGGCGTGTTAAATGGCCCATTATTTTGATTAATGTGCTGCTAGAACTTCCATGACCCGTGAAACAGACACAGCGTCTCCGCACTGAGCACCGTCAGGTAAAGTGTCAATTTTTCGTCTGTGGTTTGTAGTGTTAGAGAACGGATGTCACTGCAAGTGTGACAGTCTGTATTCAGTCTGCAAAGGTGCATTGCTGTTCCTGCTTGGTTACTTCCATAAAACTAAATGCACCGAAAGAACCTTCGGATCTCAAACAATATGAGTGTTGCTTTGAAAAGAACTGTGGCTGCGTGGTGCTGCCTGAATAATTATGTTCTTGCTCAACGTAATGAAGCTGCGTTTGTTGTTGTTGAAAGCATTCTTGTATTTCACAATCTCTGTCAATGCTGGTGCTACAGCTAATGGTGTACCATCAAGTGACCATATTGCATGAGACGACACCTCAAATCGAAATACAAGGCAGCAGTGTGCAGTATACTGCCTTCCAACAGTGCAGTAGGTTACTTTCCTGTACACTACTCTCCGCATCTGCTCCTGCCAACACCAGCGACACTCCTGTCGGGCAGCGGAGCCCTAAAGCACTGTTGCAGACCATATGCTGAGCAGCACACCATTACTTATCAAAGGTCATTGTATTGTGCATGTACGGCGACGCAGTACTGTGCAGGAGGAGCAACTTCGAAGTGCTTGCAAATGATCGAGCATGACAATGACTGCCGCCTACTTAAGTGAGGCCACGCAACATCTTCCTCTCTCTGCACTGGCCCTATGTTTTCCTTGTTGGTGGTGGTCCTTCCCTACCCTCCTTTTCCTTCCTTTACTTCTATGTCGTATGTTAGAAGACCAAGAAACATGCAAAATAACGGAAAAAGGAAAATATGAAAGAAAAAGCTCCTTTCAGAGGTAAAAATTGGATTTGCCAATGAAAGGATGCAGGCCGCCGTGCTTTTTATACGCTCCACAAATTGTGCGGCAAATAAAGGGAGGCGTGGCTCTGTGGAAAACATTGCAAGAGCTGCCTGTAAAAAGAGAGTTCTTCTTGTGTTTGTTTGCATTGCAAAGGGTTGAAGTGTGCAAGACCTACTAGAGAAATGCACTTCCAAAAAGGGCAGCAATGGATTTTGTATACGTAGCAGAAAAACCTGAATGCCAGGATCAGGGAGATAAACACCATTGGTGGGAAAAATGTTCATGCTATGAAACATAATATTTCCATTGTGGTAGTAGGACGTTGTCACATGTCGGAAAAAGGCACAAATAGCTTTCTTGGAAATGTGCCTTCGCTTTCTCCATTTCTGTGCCAAATCAAGAAGAACGCAGCCACATCCGTGCCTGCGTAATGGTTTAAAAAATTATGCAGTACTTTGGAGACATACGCATGACCTGCCCAAGTGCATCCTTCATCGCAAACGGCAGATACATTCTGGTAACATGTCCTAAACATTTACCTCCACAATGAAAAATTGTATTGTGTTGATGATCATGCGTCACCAAAATACCACAAAGAGGAACCACACTCAGCCACTTTATTGCAGGTACTCCATACCAGTGCGCATCCACATGATAGAATCCAAAATGAACATCCACTGCACAGTGATTTGCATTCACTTTCAACCAATGTATGTAGGACTCCTGCAAAATACATACAGTCTGACTCCTGCAACACACAGCCACAACCGTATGCTTCTGCCTCCCTCTCTACAAATATACCTTCTACCACAGTCTGTGCATACACACCATACCCATAAACCTTCCCGAGCAATCCCTTAGCCTCCACAGTCCCATTTGCATGCCGCCATCCTCAAAAGCCCCATTTCTGGCACATGTAATCCTAGACCTATTGCAATGTCTGCTGACTTTTCCTGCTGTGTGCGTGCGGGAGTGGATGAATACATTTAAACCAGGGTAGGGGATTTCGTTTGTAGTGGTGGCTCTGAGAAGAGCCTTTTTTTGGTGCTTTCAACAAAGCCCCCTTTTTTATTTGTTTCTTTATACAGGTTTTTGTTTTCTTCTCCTCCTCACAGTCTTACAATAGCGTCTTCAAAGCAGCCTGTAGATTGTAAAACAAAGTAACAGTGCCATTGATGGACAAAGAAATACCATTTGCATTGAAAAGGTGCACATTTCGAGGACCAAAGATGTCATTGTCACAGGAAAACATCCCTGCAGCACTCATAATATCACACGTGCTTCAGCTGATAAGACACCTTCTGAGCTCTGTCTGGCAACAAAATACATTTGAATAGTCCTATACTTTTCTTGTTGGGATGCATGAGAAAATCACCTTTGCAGTGTGAAAAATGCGCTTCACTGCTTTCATTAACTTCTTCAATTGACGGAACACACCTACACAAGTCATGAAACCCAAATGGAACGATCCATAGTGCACCACGACTATGTCAACAGTCGTGAAAGTGGCCACTTCTCTACAATGTGCAAGCACATCGCCGAAACTGCACACATCAACCCGGCCCACAAAGCCTCCACTCCCTCCAAATCAAAATTGCAATGAAAGCCTCGCTGTACGGCATACTTGTGCAGATTTAGCACAAATGCATCACTGACGAACAACACTGTGCGCCTCTCCATGTCTGCCAGACTCACTACGCGGAGCAATAAATAAAATGTTACTGCCCCTTCCTGTGAAGCACACACGCAGCACCTGATTGGATAATCCCCACAGTCCTATTCCCAGCATGCTGGGAAGGGCAGGATGTGGCATATGCGCTTCTCCAACTACCGCGAGGGTCAGGCCCCAGTAAAGCAGGACCAGTCCTTCTTCCCTTTCCACTCTTTTCTGTCCAAAACTACCTCATTGGGTACTGTTAAATAGTCACACACGCAACCACCAATCACATCGAAGACTTCAGCATGTAATACTGTCATTTCTGTACAACACTTCATATGTACCGTTACACATTCAGAATGCAAGTGGCGTGTGATTCGAAAGCACCTCCAGTAGGAATTTCTGTAAATCTATCCAATATTTCTGCATCCACATTCATCCACATTGCCACCCATCACCACAAAGTACAGGTGGAAATATTTTCTGGACACTATTTTTACAACTCTGTTTTAAGTGCCTCTGAGCAGGCTTTCTGCCACTGAACGTCCACAACGTACTTACAAGACGTACTGTTCTTTCTCACATCACCTACCATCTAGTGCCACTGCAATGGAATATGCTTTCAAAATTTTCATTTACCCATATTAGCCATTCTAATATCCAAACAGTAACTGTCTTCTTTCCTCCGACAATGCTATAAATTTTGTTCCGCACTTACCCATCTCCTACAAAATTCGTAAAAATATAGCACAAAAGGAGCATTCAATGTTTCTTAGCAACATACAACAAGTAGATGCAGTGCATGCATACACACAGAATGCCATCCCCTTACCTTGCACACTTCAACCATAGCCTTCTGCAGTTCTCTTTACAAACAGACCTTCTGCCACTTTTTTTGCATACACACCACAACCAGAAACCTTATTGAGCAATGTGTTAGCCTCCACAGTCCCATTTCCATGCCTGCCATCCTGAAAAGGTCAGGATGTGGCACGTGTAATCCTGAAACTACTACCGAATCCGCTGAGTTATCGTGCTAGGAAGGGCAGGGGTGGGGAAGAAATTTGAAACAGGTTAGGGAATTGGGTCTGTAGTGGTGGCTCTGAAAAGTTTTTTTGTGTTTCGTGTTTTGTTTCCTGCTTGTAAACCACAGTTTTTTAATCCTCTTTATATACATTTCTGATTGCTTCTTCTCCTTACATTTTTACCAAATTCTAGCCAACGCTTCTTGCACAGTATAAAAGAAAATGGCATTGCCAATGGCAGTCAAATAAATGGCATTTTCATGGAACCACTGCATATTTTGCGACCTCATCATCTCATAGTGGGTGTTGAACATCCCAGCAGTGTGCATACATTCATACATGCTTCTGTTTATAAGACACCTTCTGATCTCTGGCTGGGGACAAATTACACCGGCATGGTCCCATACTCCTCTTGGTGTTATTTATGCATGAGAAAACGACCTTGGCAGTGGGAAAAACCCAAATCACTGCATTCAGCAACTTCTTCAGGTGACGGAGCAAAGGTCCACATGACATGTAACCCAAATATAGACTTCCATAATGCACCACGACAATAGTGAAGGTAGCTACAGAGGCCACATATCTGCAAAGGTGAACCATCCCGCGGAAACTGCACTCATAGAGACTGCCCCACAAAGCATCCACTCCTTCCAACCCGAAATTAGCAGCAACGCTCCTTTACATGTGCAGATGTTGCACAAAGGTATCTCCCACGATCAGCACTGTGCGTCTCTCCATCTATACCAACCTCACTACACAGAGTATTGGGAATAAACAGAACCACCCCTTCCTGTCAACCACACCCTGAACACCTGATTGGTTAATCCCCACGGTTCCATTTCCATGCCCACCATGCTCAGAATGGCAGGTTGTGGCACATGCGCTTTCCCAGCTACAGTGAGGGCCGCGCACCTGTAAAGCAGAGACAGTACTTCTTCCCTTTCCACTGTTCCCTTTCCACTGTTCTTTTTCCAGCACTCCCTCATTGGGTACTGTGAAATATTCACACACGCATGCACCAATGACATCCAACACCTCTACATCAAACACTATCATTTGTGTACAGCACTCCATATTTACCGTTAAACACTTTGAGTCCCCTTCAAGTGTGCTTCCAAAGCACCTCCAGTAGAAAGTTCTGCAAAAGAATCCACGATTTCAGCATCCAAAATCATCCAGAGCGACACCCATCATGAGTTTGGCTATGCACACAAGAGTCTACGCCTTGCCCACACCCAGCACAACATAATGGAACCATGCATGCGAACATGTGGTCAGATACCACAATCCACAAATGTAACATAGCCAGCAACACTTCTAACCAACCCCAACACCATAACACAGCGATGCATGGAAACATGTAACAGTTAGCAGAATCCACAAACATAACACAGCCTCCAGCACCCCTACCCATTTCCATTCACTAAGTATTGTGTCACTGCCAACCAAACCACAAAATCTTCACAACATTGGCCCTACTCCTACCAATCTGCACATAGCACAGTTTCCAAGCACATAGTAGATCCACTTCAACCCTACCCTTTTCTATACTGACAGTATTCCAACACGGCACCCAGTGGCCACACTGCAAGACTTGTTACTGCACCATCTCCAGTCATATGCCGAAAATATTAGGATATTCTAACAATGGCCACACCCATGGAACCAACAATGTATGCTGGTCAGCTCACTTCTGGTGCCCTATCAAGTCTTGCTCCACAACCCTTCTTTACAGGTCACCAACCTCTAACTAATGAAGAGTTCAAACTGCATTGCTACGGTGGGTGTGGTCAAGACATTGGCTCTTGGGTGCCTGGCCTACGGCCTTCAGCCTTTGGCCATGCACCCAATAGTCTAGGCCTTGGACACACCCACGACAACGTAATGCAAGCGTGCATGCCAACATGTGACCAAGTACCTCAATCCACAAATGTACCACAGCCACTGTCACTCCTACCATACCTCTGCACCATGATACAGCTATACATGGAAACATGCAACAGTTAGCAGAATCTACAAACAGAACACAGCCTCCGGCACCCCTACTCACTTTCATTCATATACTATGTTGTTACTGCCAACCGAACCAAAACATTTTCCACAACAGTGGCCCTGCTTCCAACACTCTATTCAGTGCACAAAACCAATACTTCACAGTGCAGTACAGTAGTCAGCACTCCGCGCAATGGACACCACCCAAGCCCATAAAATATCCAGTTCAACCCTATCCACTTCTATGCACACACTATTAGAACATTGCACCCAGTTGACACACTGCATATAAGATGCACTTGAACCCTACCTGCTTTTATACTGACAGTATTCCAACACTGCACCGAGTGGTCACACTGCAGGACTTGTTACTGCACCATCTCCAGCCATACACTGATAATTGTAGGATGTTCTAACAATGACCACACCCATGGAACCAACAATATGCGCATGTCAGCTCGCTTCTGGTGCTCCCATCGCACCAGCAATGTATGCAATGCTGACAAACCACATACACAAGGCAACAATGTCAAACCTACTTGCAACCAGGGCACATAGTGGTCAGTGCAAGGCCTCCAGCCATTCATGGAATGGGCTACGGGCTTACCACACAAAACACAACACAGCACACGCTATGTTACTATGTTTATGTCATGTACAAGGCACTCCCCTTCTGCAATTGAGCTGCCACCAGTCACCATGGTAAGAGGTTGCGGCACGAGCTACCATGCCATAACTAGACTGCCTGGATTCCCCACACCTAGTAGTCATCTGTGGAGGGACCCGCGAGTTGGCGCAGTACGCACACAGCATGTGAATCTAAGAAGATACAAGCGTCAGAAATACTAATGTATCCCATATATATATATATTACAGGGCCTATGGTAGCCGCCCTGTAGTTATGGTTAAGTTGCTCAACTCATAGAAAGAACACTTTTTGGCAGCTTAGAACTTTCCCCCCCTCCTGGACGAACCCTCACTAAACTTTACAAAACAAGTATATGCCCCCCTCAGAATGGTCACACAAAGTTTGATGCAGTTTCGTCCAGGGAGGGCAAAGTTATAGGGGGTTCCCAAATTTTGGCCAAAAATTAGGTAAAAGAATTTGTGATATCTGGGTCCGGTCCGTGGACTCACTTTCCTATTTGGCCCACGGACAGCCCCCTGTACCAATCAGGGTCTGGCGAGATGTCTGCAGACATCAGACATGCCCACTGATTGGCCAATTAAAAACGTGAGGTGCAATATCTGAAATGGAGGCCATGGTGGATTCGCAACCAGTGCCCGTAGTCTACGGACATCACGGTAGAAACATATTAAAAAACACAACATTGCACTTGTCAAACAAATTAAACATCTCAAGGGCCATGAGTGGTGATGAGGATGGGATGTGATATGGCCATAAAATGCTGTGAACATCTCAGATATTCGGGAACTTCTATGCCTATTTCTGGATTACAGGGTTGGTGAAAAGCACGTTTTGGATGGCTTATACCTTTGGCACCACTCATGAATCTGCAGGAAAATGTGCAAAATCATTTTAGAGCTGACCCTGAATGGTAATGCAAAGCTTGTTACGCTTTTGCCAAGAGGGAGCAAAATTAGAGGGTGTCCCAAAATATTTGAAAAGGTTTATCATTTTGGTGGCGTTTGACAAATCTACACAAAAGTTTAGAAAAAGATTTTAGACTCAGATTTGAATGGTTTTGCAATGTTAGGTGGGTTTTTGCCAAGAGGGGGCAAAATAGAAGGGGGTCTCAACATTTTTAGATGGTTTATAAATTGGCTGCCTCTTGACGAATCCACACAAATGTTTTCTGAAAGATTTTATAGACACAACTTTGAATGTCTGTGAAAAGTCTGACTGGATTTTGTCAAGTGGGGGCAAAGTTATAAGACTATTTTTTGTACATACATTTTGACACCTAAAAATAAATATATGGACGGACTTGCAGCAAACTTATGCAAGGAGAATTGGCAAGGACCCGAAAGCAAGGTTTTGCAAATGTGTCTGTTTTATTTTTTGAAAAGTGTCATAATGTAGGTACACAAAATAGTGATATACCTTTGGTGACTGAGGTGTAGCCTGTGGCCATGGGCAATGGCCAGATTGTCCGGGTCATGGCCAAAGGCCATGACCCGAACATTCTGGCTTCTGCCCATGACCATGAGGGATGGGCAATCTGGTGAAAGTGGGCATGGCTACTGGGGATCGGCTATGTGTTAAAGTTTTTCAAAATCGGGATATGTTTGAATCGGAAACCAAATTCTGTTCGTGGCTACAGCCCCGAAGTGCTGGACAGGATTGCAGCAAACATTTGTGTGGAGCATTAGGAAGGACCTCAAAGCATGGTTTTGCAAATCTGTCATGTGTTTTATTTTTTCTAAAGTGTCAAAATGTAAGTACAAATAATTGGGATATAACTTTGGTGTCTGGGCAATGGATCTGGCGCTGAGCAAGCACAAATCTGCACTGTGATTTGCTTATTGGGGTCACGGCATGGCCGAAGCCCTAGGTTTGAATGGGAAACTATATTCTGCTTGCGGCTACATCCTGAAGTGCTGTACTGGATAGCAGAATACCTCTGCAAGGAGCATCAGCAAGGACCTGAAAGCATGCTTTTGCAATCTGTCTTGTGTTTTTTTGTCCAAAGTGTGAAAATGTAAGTACAAAAAATAGTGATATAACTTTGGTGCATGAACAGTGGGTCTGGCCCTCTGCGAAGACAAATGCCTACTCTGATTTTCTTATTGGGGAATGTGGCATGGCTGATCCCTAGGTTTAAATGGGGAAAAGAATTCTGCTTGTGGCAGAAGCCCAAAGTGCTGGCCGGGATTGCAGCAAACCTGCGCGAGTAGTATCAGCAAGGACCTGAAAGCATGCTTTTGCAAATTTGTCCCGTGTTTTACTTTTTTTGAAAGTGTGAAAATGTAAGTACAAACATTGCTGCCTGGGCAGTGGGTCTGGCCCTCAGCAAAGACAAAGGTCTACTCTGATTTGCCAATTGGGGAATGCGGCATGGCTGAAGCTCATGCCCCACGGATTGTGGAGACTAGCCATGGCTGCACGCCATGAGCACTGGCTATTGGTCACATTATCAGGGTATAGTGGACAGTGAACTTGGAAGTAGAGTAGGTGCAGTGGATAACGGGGGTGGTTTGGTGGGGCTGGGCTATGGTCGAGTCTCATACCATAGGCAATTCAATGATGATTTTCATCCCCACCATGCGCTGCTGATAACAACACACATATGCAAAAAATATGTTTGTTATAGGAGGTTTATAGTTTTTTCATATATGTTAAAAGAGGAATTAGTAATAACTTATATACAGTGATGTAACACCATGATAAATGTTCACTTATAAAAACGTATTACATCGACAGAAATAGCTTTGCTTAAGGGATGTTATGGTTAGGATGCATCCCACCCTTGGGACTCCTCTGCTCCAGTAGCTACTCGGTGGCATCCGACCTTGGCATCCCTTGGCATTTCCATCCTTGGTTCACATGAGCACGTGCCCATCCATACTTTCCCTTCTATTTATGCACCTCTCTCTCACTGCAAAGGCATATGTGCATTCATAGATGCGTTGTGTACAATTATTTTGTATAAGTAACGGAAATGTAGATGCAAAATATGTGTAGAAGATTGATCAGTGGCAGTTGGTGTGTGGATGCTAAATATGGTCCCTGGGTTATACGTAGAGTTTTTGGAAGTGATTGGTGGATGGATGTGTGACTGTTCGAATGCAGGCAATGATGGAGTGTTACAAATATAAAAGTAAAAAGGGTAGAAGGGATGTCCGGTGCAATGGTGTGCATGTGCCATCCAGGTCTTTTAATGATGCATGATCTGGAAAGTGGACTGCAGAGACCATGGATAGTTATATAGGTGCCTGGATTTGCGTCCTTGTTGTATGCCAGCGAAAAGTATTTGGGACAGACATTTTTTTCTGTCCTTTTATGTTTTTCTCTAGTATACAACTGTCCATTAGCAACCAGGGTGGGAGAGCCAACCAATTACAAGCCTGCGTTCCAAGCCGCCTGACAGCTGGTTCTCACTGCTGCCATCTCCCTCCCCACCCTCCGCCCCATTGTTTGCCCCCTAAACCCCATTCTTACCTTATTTCGACAGCAGGGAGTGCCACTGTCTCATCCACTCCTTGTCTTCGCTTCTCACAGGCTGCCATGGAAAGGGACGAAGGGCTCCGTACGGGCTTTCTTCTGCAATGCACTATTGACTTAATATCTTCATGCTCATCGCACATTTTGATAACTAACCCCACACACGTGGATTTTGCTGCACTGATTTGTGTCTGTTCTCCAAAAATGTGTTTTAAGATTCTGTGTATTGTTGTTGGGATATAAATAACGTTTTTAAAGTTTTGAGTAAACCTCTATGTTCAAGTATTTGTAAAGTGTGAACTCAGGAAGAAGTCCACATGAAGTGGTACTTTCTGGAAATTGTGCTACAGTGCCTGTATAGGACGCGGTCACCTACTTTCTTTGAGTAGAGTTTTGCCAGGTGGTGCCAGGAGAGGTAGGGTCCTGAGAGGGGAAAGGGGGTGGCTGGGCTGGGAGTAAAATACGGTGTTGGGTGGGGGAAGCTGGAGGAGTGGGGAGAAGAAGCCGGAAGGGGAAGATGCTGTGGAGTCGAGAGGTGGGCAAAGATGGCGAGAGTAGTGGCAGGGTCAAATGGCACAGGGTGTGAATTAGGAATGGGGAATGAAAGAAGGGGGTTTGGGGAATTTGAAAAAGGGGTGGCAAGACTGAAGAAGAGTATGATTGACAGGGTTGGGAAGAGGGGTGAAAAGGTTGCTGAGAATGGATGTGGAGTGTACAAGCACAATTTTACAACCTAAGTGTGGATCGCTTGAGTGGAGAGCTTTCATGTGGCCTACAGTTCCAGGCAACACAATTGTCGGGACAGGACAAATTGTTAAGGTACAAATGTAATTAAACTCTCAGTGAGAAATGGCGGCAGTGTAAGAAAAGGGAGTGGTCAATAATAAAACAAATATTGGCAGAGTCGCAGGAGTTTACATGGATCAGTGTTTGTGGTTGGGGGGGCGTGCCAGATGGATGAAAGAACACATTCTAAGCCTATAGGAGTAGGTCAGAGCGGTGGCATATTTATGCATTTTTCTCTTGAACGGGTTGGGGTGTGCCCATGCCGACCTTGTAACTGTCCAAAGGGGGGGGACATATATTGATATATTGAAGATATTGTTGTGGATATGCAACGGTAGCAGGAGTTTACATGGGTGGGTATGTTAGACTGTGGCATGTCCAGTCTCTTTTAACTGGGGTGGCCCAAGTGGGGCACTGGCTAATGCAGGGGTGGCATGAAGAACGAGCTCAGTGAAATTATGATCATAGCTTAGGATAATGGGGTGGCATCTGGGGTGGGTAATCAGATTCCAGGGGTTGCACGTGCCACCCCATGCCACGCCCTGGACACACCTATGCATGGTTTAATTTATTTTGGATGTATTGGTTATTTGTACTGTGCCTATACAGCCAATGGTGTTTCAAGGCGCATCAAGACAAGGGGGAGGAGAGAGAAAGGGAGAAACAAAATACAAACAATCCTACTAGCGCTATAACATGAATGCAAAGCAGGGGGAGGGGCAGAGAGGGAAGGGAGGAAATGACACAGAGGAAGGGGAGAGGACAAGAAAACAAACCAAAGAAAAGACAACAAACGATCCTACTAGGCCTTGCAGCGATTCGGAACGGGCAAGAGCTGAACATGCAGTGAAGGGGTGGGGGGAGGGAAAATATATGAGGGAGAGGAGAGAAGGGACAATAATGCAGGAGAACAAGTTCAATACAGAGCAAGGATGGAAATGAGGAGACAGTGGGGTGGGCAAGAGTTGGGGTGCCTGATCACATGGTGAGGGGGCAACAACAGGTATGGATTGACAAGCTTATGCCTAGCTTTCCATTAGCGGGACCCAAAATCTGGAACTTCCTCCCCTTTCTCACAAGAAACAAGCCATTCCATCAGCACTTTAAGAAATCGATCAAAACCTGGCTTTTCAATAAATTCTAATCACTCCCCTGACCATGAAGCTCCACTCCACATAACGTCATTTACCCGCCACAGGATCTCACCCATCCTCTGAACCTGAGCCCTGAAAACTGTATAGACTGTAATTCTCTGTACAGTGTTGGTAATGTAACCTACTGCAACACTGTAACCAGGGAATTAGGTTTCTTTGTATATATTGTACTATTCTGTATTGCATCGGTAATGTAAAATTTGTTCTCCCCTGTAACCAGATAATTAAGCCTTATGTAACCTACTCCGTGATACCTCCAGGTCTGAGCGTGTAATAAATGTAATAAATAAAGAAATAAGCAAGAAGACAACAGCGAACTAAAGGAGCGCAGTTGGAGAGCACAACACTAGCTGAGGGGGGGCAACATCAAAATAAGCGCCGGAAGGTAGGCAAACAGCTGCAATGGAATGGCAGGGTAAGAGTGAAAGTCACATCACATAATGCACAGATTAAGATCAGCAAAGCTTGGTCATGGAAGAAAAGAGTGAGGTCTAGCAGATTAACCAGGATCAAAGTAGGCGGGAAAACACATGGCAGGCATCTCAGCAAACGCCGGCAGAGTTACGTAGGCAGCGTCAGGCCAAGCCAGGAGAAGCAGAAGTCAATGATCAGTCAGGCAGGCCGCTGCAGCCAAGAGTAACCGGGTCAGAGAACCGGATTGCAACAGTAGCGGTAGGCTGATCTAGTCACCACAGGGAGATGTTACCAGAAAAGTAGCTGCTTTAGAAATATGCAGGAAAGAAGTACGTCGACACGTGGAACAAGAAGACCACCAGGCTCACGTCAGAGTGAATGGCGTGAGGACACGAGAGGAGAGGGATCAGGAGGCAAGGCGAGAAGCAGCAACCGACACAGCAGTAATATAGGGGAAACAAGTCTATAGGTGGGGGTCTCATGGTGGTGTCTAGTGAGCGGCTGGGTCGGAGGATGGAGTCAGAAAGCGGGGTGAGCAGCCAGGCGAGTAAATGGATGCAACGCTTACCTTATGCTCGAAGAAGTTGGAGCTGCTGTGGTCAATACGATTGAAGGAGGATTTGATCAAAATCCGAGCAGTAGAGGGGAAAAGGATGAGTGAAAAGAGGTTGGTCTTGGTTGAGGGACATTTGTGCAAAGTTCACCCAAAGGTGTAGGTGCCGTGTACAGGAAGAGCTGGGGCATTAGCCCAAAAGGGAATAGCATAGGAAGAGCGGTAACAGGAGGAAAGAGTGAATGAGGGATCAAGTTACGGATGAAAGGACATGTTGACAGGGAGAGACCCAGCCTTGGTAATTTGGTAATGATTGGATTGGGGGACAAGCATATAAATGGAGTATCCATTAGAGGATAAGGATGGTCAACTAAACGGTTTTGCAAAGGGGCAAGACTATGGTATGAGAAACAGTGATGGAGGCGGGTGGACAACATGTTAAGGAGGGGAGCTCTGGCATTGGTAATAACTGGATTGGGCAAGTAATTAAATGGAGTAACCAAGGAGGGTAAGGATGGACATCGGATGGGCTGGGAAAGGGGGCAGTAAGGTATGACACAAGGAAGATTGATTTAGAGGAGTGCCAATTTGCAATGGGTGAACAGGAGCGCACCTAGGTATCGGGGGCATCAGTTGAGGGCTGAGGGATCATTAACAAAGGGTAGTATTGGAGTGGTGTGCAGATGGGTGTGGATGGTAGAAGGTGTGTGGGACGGCACCTCTGCATTTCGCGGCCATGAGCTATGGCATCCTGGTTGGATAACAAGGGACGTTTAGGAGGAGTTGAAAGTGGGGGGTAAGTTGCACAGGAAAGCACCAAGAAGGAAGTGTTGGAAGTATGTGGGTTATCCGGGAGTGCAACTGAGGCAGAGGGTCAGAGGATACCAGAAGAAGTGTTGGGCAAAGTGGGAGGAGGTAAGCTGTCTGGAGGAGGGCCTAGACGTCCTGGCAAAGAGGGCACAGGCACATCAGTGAAGAAAAGGTGTGGGGTTGCTGGAAAAAAGAGAGGGGGCACATTGTGGCTGGTTAGGAATGGAGAAGAGGCAAGGAACATTGAGGGCTGTGTCGGGATCGGACGTCAAGTAGGAGGGTGGAGGGAACTTGACAGCGGGACAGGTTCTGGGGGAGTTACGGAAAAGGTGGGCTCGATTGGGTGGAAGACAGGACAGCTTTTGGTGCACATTGCCTTAGCATACGAGCTTCATTGGAGGGGAAGAGAGTAAGGATGTTGGAGTAGGACATTTAGGAATGTGGTGATGGAAGTAGGAGAGCTACATGGGTTATATCAGGGAGCTTAAGTTGTCGAGATGAATTGAATGAGGAAGGACTGAACGGCGAACGAGGTGGTTTATATGGTTCCTTATGATGGGGATGGAGAGCAGGAGGTGGAATGGAAATGGGGATTGCTTCGAGGTGATTGGACAACAGGTGTGGTGGAAAAAGTGGTGGAACATTTTAAGTAGAAAGGATAGGGAGGAGGCAGGAAGAACACCTCTGCGGAGGGTTATTCTGCATGCAGGCACATGGTTGGTTGAAGCTGAAGGGTATTATCATGTTAAAGAGGGAGGGTAGTGGTGTTGGACGGTCAGGCTAGCCCGGGGTTACAAGAAAGGGGAAAAGGTAGGGAAGAAGAACAGGCGGCAGCTCTGGGAGAGGATTTGGTTAAAGTTGGGAAAGATGTTGGGGATTTGAAGGGGGGGAAATTGGGCACAGGGGAGAAAGGGGGTTACCTATATATGTTAATGGTTTGGTACTCTATAGGGCCGAGGAGCCAGGTAAGCAATGTTTTGTAAGCTGCAGCCTGTCACATTAAAGCAAGCTTTTCCACTTAAGGCGAGTCTGGGTGTTTTTGTGCAGTTTAGCCCAAAGTCATTTGCAGAGAATCAAAGAAATGAATTGAACATGGAGGTAAGGAAGCATGACTCTGTCTTCTGATATTCAGTTCTGTGTGCTGCAGGTCGCACACAGTAATATTCAGCAGGCGCACCAACTCAGCAGGCTATCTAACGGACTAAGTATCATTGAGAAGAAGCTGGAATCTCAATGAGAGAAATGCCTTCCACCACATTGAGAAGCGACATAAACTTCTCCTATGTATCTCCAGAACCTGAACAGCAGGTAGCACCTATATTGTTGACGTCATTTGCAGAAGCAGCCATTATGCAGCACTCGCAAACTACCAGGCATGTCGCCACAGTAAAAGGGGCGCAGAGCCGAGTTTGCAAACCTTTCTTGCTTTCCTTCTTTGTCGTGTGTGTGCACTTTGTTTTATGTCTGCATGAGATATTCGTGCTCGTGCAGAACCAATAGGTTCCTATGGAACCCACCTCCATCTATCGCCTGCTAAAGAGCAGGCACTACATTGATGTGTTCAGAATTAAGTGCCAGCTGCCCTGTTCGCACTTTCCCTTCCCCTCTCCCATGCACTTCTCACTCTCGCTTTCCCTTGCACTTCTCGTTGTCGCACTTGCACAATCCGAACAACACAAGGCCTAGTAGGATCATTTGTTTTGTCTTCGCTCCCTTGTCTTGTGGCGCCTAGAAAGACTTGTGTACGGGCACCATATATATGTCATATCATATGATATCAAGTGAGCAGGCAGGTGCTGGGAGCATGAACGTCTCTTCAATGTCTGGGTCACGGTGAACACTGACTCCACATAACAGTCCGGTGTATGACGCCTCCTCTATGGGTTTTAACGTTGCATAAGTGGGGGGGTAAACTAGGGCAAGGTGGGAGGGGGCGCCGCCTGGATGAAGCATGGAGGATGCACATCAGTATTCCAGAACTCAAAGAATGGGTTAATAGGTGTCACCACAACCCTAGAGCTGAAGAATGTTTGCAGAGGGATTAATTCCGGCCTGTGTGGCATTCCTGATGTGCAGGAGAGAGATTAGTGGCATTAAACACTGCTCACTGCACTGCGGGAAATCAAGGCTTTATGGATGATCAAGCATTTAATCTTCAGCTCTGACATTTCTCGTTCCTGTTTTGAGAAAATCTGTACATTCGGGTGTTTGCTGTTCTTTGAAGGTTGCATGGAGAAGCCAGGAAGCTCGGTCTGGAGCACCTAGTTATCCCTTGCTGATGAACCGCAGAATGACCTCAGATACCTAGATAACCCCAGAATAATGATGAATTCCTGGAGCCGGGAGCTTTCAAGCAATACATGTCTGTGAATCTCTCAACATCATACATTATTAACAATGTCAGGGTTATTATATAGTGCTTCGCGCCAGATTCCTCCCACTTCCAGGTGCTGCAATAGTCGGTCTTCTTCTTACCCAATATAATGCTGCTCAATTCCTGAACCTTGAAAGGCTGCAGTTCTGAGGCGGATCCAGCAGGCCTGGAACCGGTGCTTTGCAGGGCAATCACTAACGTCTGAGGCAAACCTTTAACTCACCGAGCAACCCGACACAATCAAAATAAATACAGACAAATCCAACATCATGCTTGCGGGTACTTAAACTAATAAAAACAAAGTGGAAACTTTGGCAAAACACGTCAATGCTATATTATGAGAAACAGTCATTTCTTCTGAATTAACTCACCATCAAGGAGCAGCAGTTGAGTTGGTAAACCATGACATGCATCGCTGCGTGACCTTTGGAAAGCTCACCAAGTTAGGCAAACAATAGCGAGCAATCATGACTTCACCCAGGTACTCTCCAACCAATAGGCCATGTATTCACATATGGCGTAGACAGCTCGTGCTTCTGCTCGCTCGAGGATCTATCCCAATGTGAGGGATAGAGCTTGATTGTGCCTCAATTGGGATGATCCACGTCAGAACCACCAGGCCCACAGTGCAAGGAGCATGCAATTGCGTTATGGGGGTTCGAGGTAGTGGGTCGGCAGACCTGCACTATGCTACTTCTCACCCCCCTTGAGAGTGGGAAGCGCTGGGCCAGGTTGGGTCAGGCTGTAATGGAGTTTGTGCAAGGGCTGGACGGGGACCTTCATCTCTGTGCGCATACGCTTTTTTTGTTGCAATGTACTTTTGGGGCAGCTGTGTTTAACTCAGGTCTGTCCCCTTGTTCTCATACATGGCTGCCATTGTGGGCTCTGAAACACAGCCACACAGCAAGTGTCCATTGACTATCCTTGGCTTGTGTGACCCATCGCCACACCTTTTACTTACACTCTATTGTGGACCCCAATCATCACACAGAGCCCTGGGTTTGGGATTATGGCTTTATTATGCCAACCAAATGCAACACGCCGCAGTTACTGCACTGTGAGTCAATAAGGCACATACATGTATATGATGGTGTCCGCTCATTTGGTCGAAAAAAAAAGATCGAATGACCATTTGGTCGAAACCAAATGGTCGGAAAAAAAATGGTCGAAAATTTGTTTTTATTTATTTATATATATTTTTTTGTTTTGTTTGGTTTAAAAAAAAAATTCAGATATAAAAAGGGGGGTTGGGGGGGAACCCCCCCCAAAACCAAAATGTAAAAAAATTAAATAAAAAAAATTCGACCATTTGGATTTCGACCAAATGACTGGTAGCCGTATATGATAAAGGCTGGAAGTGCTGGTGAAGAGGGAAAATGTTCAGGAGCAAGATGGTGAGCTCTCAGGATGAGCGCAGTGGCAGCGGTGTCTCCCACCCTCAGAGTGCCTCCTGCAGATCCTGCATTGCCCGCTCCTCAAGTCTCGCGAGAGGTCGGGCTCTCCACTTCTCACGATGCTCAGTCTCTACATACCTCATGTTGTTGTGTAGCACAATTGGCAAATCGTACTGGTCTTTTCCTTTCTCTTTGGGGGTGGATTCCTCTGGACTCCCCGCTGCTCTGCAGGTTTTCTGCCTCCTTAGACGACTCAGTTTGCTGCTCGTGTCCTGTCCGCCGGGTCTCTTCTTGCTTTTTGGGGTTCTCTGACATCTCGCTTCCTGGGAGTTGCTGCTCCTCGCTGATTGACTCGTTGACCACTGTCTCCTTTTCCTTGTGCACTTGTTCGTGTCTCACTGGGTCATGCGATTCTTTGGCCCCCTTCCAAACACTGCCACTCGTTCCAAGTTCCATCTTGCCCCATCCTGAGTGCACACATGGTTGTTCCCTCTTTGACACACTCTGAGAGCTCTGCTGAACTTGGACCCTGTCACGGGGTCTTTATGGAACAGCTTTATTTTAACCAGGTCACCTTCCTGTACTTCATTGTTCTGGGGGCTATCCTTTTGTCATTCCAGAGTTTCATGCGTGTCTTGCCTTTCCTCATCCTCCAGACAAATTCATCCATGTCTATGGTGCCATCCCTCCTTACCCTTTACAACCAGAGTGGAACCAGGGTGAATGCTGCTCTGCGCACTCTCAACAGGCAAAACAGGGAAATATTGAAGTCCCATTGGGGTGTCAGGCAATGGGCTGCAACTGCCTCCTTGAGGGTGCTGTATGGGTCCATGCCGGACACCGTGGCCATTTGCATTGCCCCTTTGATGAATCTATTCATCCGTTCTACCGGCACATTGTCCTGGGGATGATACAATGCAGCCTTTATTGGATGGATATTATTGTCCTTTAAAAACTTTCCCATCTCTCTGGAGACAAGTTGGACTCCATTGTCTGTGACAAGTTGCTTGGGCAATCCTTCTCTTCGGAAGATTTCTTTCAAAATACCAATAGCTGTGGACGTTCTGATGTCGGCACTAACTCTACATCTTCCCACTTCAATGGATAATTGACTACCCCAATTCCGTGCTTGTGTTCCGGCCGCACTAACTCCAAGAGACATATAAAATCCAGTCCCAGTGTTTAGCACACACCTTCCGGGATCTTTGTGGGGTTCAACAGAGCTTGTCTCGCCTTCAGCCTTTTATCACTGTTGAGGCACTCATGACACCTTTCCGTCATTAGTCTTATATCCTGGTCCATGCCGGGCCACCAATAGGACTCTCTCACTTGTGTCCTTGCCATGTAACTCCCCAAATGTCCTGCATGGGCCCTGCACATGATGGTCTTCCTCAATGCAACGGGTGGGTTGGCTTGATCGCTGCCACTTTCCAGTAAGGACGCGGGTCTTCAGGGATTGCTCTCTCGTACGGCCATCCATTCCTTACCCATTCTGCGCATCATTCACAGATTCTTCTTTCTACTGATTTTTACTCATTTTTGAGGAATTCCTTTCTTCTACGCACTCGTCTTTGAGGAAGTTGTTCGCTGTATCTCTTCACTCCGGCAACCTGGACAAGCAGACAGCCTGGCCATTTTTGCACCCCGCAATGTGCGCAATTTCGTAGGTATATTCTTGCAACTTCGCTAAAATGTGGGCGAGGCGAGGCATGGATGTTCTCGTGCCTTCTGGAATGAGCATACATACCAATGTTTTAAGGTCTGTCACCAATTGAAGTTTTGCGCCCCTCACGCATGTTCGGAAATAGTCCGCTGCCCATGTACCCACCAGCATTTCCTTCTCCACTGTAGAGTAGTTATTTTCTGCCTGGGAAAGCGCATTGGATGTAAATGCCACTATGTGCTCCACGCCGTCCTTCTTCTGGGTCAGCTTTCGCGCTAGTCCCTATGAGCAGCGTCAGTAGTTATTACAGTTTTCCACTGAGCATTACATGGCTGCAAACAGGGAGCCTTTGGGATACTCTCCTTAACTTTCTCAGATGCTTTAAGCTGCTCTTCTCCCCACTGGCATTCAGCACCTTTTTCTAGTAACTCCCTCATGGGGACGGTGGAGTCGGAGGATTTTAGCACACATTTTGCATAATATTCAGCCTCAGTTCTTCTTTGCTGGATGGTGCTGGTACCTTCACGGTGGCCTGCAGCAAGTTCCTTTTCGGGCTGATTCCTGTCCTGGAGATCTTGTAGCCCAGGTATTCCACCTCCTCTGCCTTGATCACACACTTGTTGAAGAGCAACCTGACTCCTGCTTCTTGTAGTTTTGCTCACACTTTCCGAAGCACCCTGTCATGAGTCTCCAGGTCCTCTGTGTATATCAAGATATCGTCCTCAAAGTAAAATACATTGCCTATGTTTTGTAAATGAGAGTCCATCATGTGCTGAAACGCCGATGCTGCGGAAGACAGGCCGAACGGCATGCGAGTGAACTGGTAGTTGCCAAACCGGGTTATGAACACTGTCAAAGGTCTGGGCTCTCATTGCAAGCTGATTGGATGATAGGCGTCTCTCATATGATGCTTTGAGAACACTTGGGCCTCTTTCATTAATAGGATCAGCTCATTTATGCTGGGTAGTGGGTTGCTGTCTGCCACTACTTCGAGATTCAAGCTGCCCAAGTCATTGCAAATTTGTAGATCATCTGTGTGTTGTTTTTTTATTAGGACTACTAGGCTCAGCCATTCGGATGACTGAACGGTTTCTATCATCCCATCCTTTAGCATTTTTTCCAGTGTGCTTGCAACGCACCCCTTGCTGTCGGCCGGCACAGATCTCACCTTGTGTTTCACTGGTACTACTCCTTGCTTCAGCTTTATTTTCTGCAAATAGTTCTTTCTTTTTCTTGGTTTATGAGAGAATAAGTCTGGAAATTCTTCTCTGGACACTGAGGCTCCTCTTGTGGTATGATACGATATGATATTTTATGTATATTGTGCTCGTACACAGGTGTTTCAGAGCGCGACCAGGCAAAGGGAGGGAACAGGGGAGAAAAACAAAAACAATGATCTTACTAGGCTCAGTGACATTGAGAACGTGCAAGTGCATGGGGAAGGGAGAAGGGGGAAAGTGCATGGGAGGCGGGGGGAGAAATTGTAAAGTGCAGAGCATAGGAGAGAACAAGATAAATAGTAAGTACATAAATATTTAAATAGAGTGTTAGCAGTGGTAGTGCAGCCTGTGAGTGGCAAAGTGAAGGTTAGTCAGATAGGGAGTATCTGATAAGTCCAGAAGAAAAGTGGGGGGGCTGTATGGGTACAGATACAGGCCCCAGTGCAAGGGCTGGCCAGGAGGAAGTGCAGGAGGGTGGCAGGGTGAGCAGGTCCCTCGGCCCAAAGGACAGAGGGTGGCCAGGTGCAACAGTGCCGATAGAGAAAGCAGATCAGCAGGGGAGAAGAGGGGCAAAGGCAGAAGCAAAGAGGGAGGTCTTGAGGAGCTTCCGGAACCGTAAATGGTTCTCTTCAAGTTTCAAGGTCGCAGGCAGGCAGTTCCAAACGGAGGACCCAGCCGAAGACAGAGATCTACCCCCAGCTTGTTTCTTTAAAAAACGGCTGACCCTGAGGGAGTTAGAGGTAGAGGAGCAAAGGGCTCGAGAGGGGAGGTATTTACGGAGGGATACTTGAAGGTATTTAGGAACTAGCCCCAGAAAGCCTTGTGGACAATGCAAACGGTTTTAAATTTAATCCTTGCATCCACTGGGAGCCAATTGTCACGTCTCGGCTAAATTGGAAACTGCCTTGGCGATTGTCTGAGCGCTATCCGGCACGTAAAACTCCTTGAAACTACAACTCCCACAACTCTTGCTATTATAGCCACGTGACGTACACGCATGACGTTGTTGTGTTTTCATTTGTTGGGAACTACATTTAACTCCCATCTATCCGGAGATCGAGTGCTCCTAAACTGCTGTTAGTTACGAGCTCTGTTCCCGGATACCCGTTTGAATCCTTGACTACCCGGCGCTTGAATCAAGCTATTGTCTTTGCCTTGTCCTTGTCTGCCTCCCGACACTTGCCTCCCTCGATTGTTCCCCTTGGATTATGTGAACCCGGCTTACCCATTATTGACCTCCCACTTCTAAATCCTTAAGTTTTGGTGACCCGATAACCCGAACATTTCCGTAAGGGAAATAGCGTGAGGTGAACGCTCGCTTCCCTGATCATTTCATTTCTTTCCTTGTCCACTCCTGTTGCTTTGAACCTTTTTGGGACGCTCTGCTGTTTACACTTTGGATTGCTTTGAACCTTTTTTGGGACGCTCTGCTGTTTACACTTTGGATTGCTTTGAACCTTTTTTGGGACGCTCTGCTGTTTACACTTACACTTTGGATTGCTTCGAACCTTTTGTGGGACGCTCTGCTGTTTTCACTTTGGATTGCTTTGAACCTAATTGGGACGCTCTGCTCCATTGACACTGGATTACTTTGAACATTTTTGGAACGCCCTGCTGCTTTCACCGTGGTGTTCCGAGGATACTGGCACACCTTCCCTTCACCCTTCATCCTCCTTGTTTTCTGCACTTCGATACTAGTAGGTTACTGGTATATAGTTCCTAAGGAGCAGGTAAGAGTGGGTAATTGTGGGCGGTGTTGGCTGTTTATTCTCCGGCACAACTTGGCTGCATTTCCTGAACAACTGTATTGTTCTTTGTCCCTCTAGCTCTGACGATTCTGCTCCGGCCTTTTCGCTCAAGCCCCCGGCCTGCCAGGTGTATTGATCCCTGTAGGCTGAGCTCTTGGGAGGGAAGTCTTTGGCACATCACCATAAAGACCCAAGGTTCCTTGAGTGAAAGGAACTTCTCTAGGGGAAGGATTATCTGCAACGACCAGAAAACCACCTCTGAGTTGTGACAGATTTAGGAGCCTTACTATAACGCCTATTGGTTATGGAGGCTGCATCAGACCCGATGGCAGCTCTCATGCAGGCTTTTTCTGCCTTGCGTACCGATATGGCATCCGCCCATGTGACCTTACATCAACGCATGGATGTATTACAGAGCTTCGTGCAGCCATTACCCCATGATGAGGAATTCGGTGATGCCGCTGCAGCAACACCTCCTCCTGTATCCCCCCCCAGCTCCAGCTCTGGTTGTCCTTCCTGGGCCCTTTCCTTTGGCCCCACCTGAACGCTTTTTGGGGGATCCCAAAGCGTATCGGACTTTCGTGAATCAATGTCGCCTTCACTTTCTTTGTCGTCCCTTGGCATTCCCAGACGCTACCACTAAGGCGGCCTTCGTTCTCTCCTATCTAGGTGGCACTGCCGCAGCATGGGCTAATCCTTTGCTGGAAGCTAATGATCCGGCTCTTTATGATTTCAATATGCTAATTCAATCCATGAACAGCGTTTTTGATATGCGATATAAAGCACAAACCTCAGATTTGGAATTTTTGGCTATTAATCAAGGCAAGACGGATCTCTTGACCTACCTGGCTCGTTTCAACCAGTTGGCGGCTGAGACTACGTGGCCAGAACAGAAGAAAGCGGCTGTTTTCTACAAAGGTTTGTCGGATGATCTAAAAGATGCCTTATCAATGGTGCCCGCCCTTCCACCTGGTTTTCCTGAGTTACTCGACCTGGTTCTTCAAGTTGATGCTCGGATTCGGCAAAGACGGGGCGAACGTCAGTATCCTGATATTCGTACCTCTTCCCGATCAGATGGCACTACTCCTGTTTCTCAAGGCGAAGCCGAACCCATGCAAATTGGGGCCGTCAGGGGTCCATTGTCCAAGGCTGAATGAGAGAAACGGGTACTGAATAACCTATGTTTCTATTGTGGCCAGTCAGGACACTATATTCGGTTATGTCCTAAAAGACCCGCCAAACCGGCGGGAAACGCCAGGACTCCTCCGTAAACCGGGCCTTTAGGATGAGTCAAATGTACCCGGGCTCGGATGAGTGTTTTCCGTCTTCACATGTGTATCTTACTATGTGTTTCAAGGCCCCTGGCATCAAATCTTTTTCCAAGCCTGTAATGATAGACTCAGGGGCTAGTGGGAATTATATGGATTCTAGGTTGGCCGAACATTACGGACTACCCATAATTCCCAAAATACGACCTGAGGACATACATGCTGTAGATGGTTCCCGTTTGATATCCGGACAAGTTACGGAGCAAACGACTTCACTACAAATGTCCACCTTACAAGGTCATTCAGAATCTATCACATTTGACCTTATTACGGCCCCCCAGTTCGGTATGATTCTGGGTCTATGCTGCAAACCCATAATCCTGTAATCGATTGGGTTGAACAAACCGTGCGGTTCTCTTCCTCTTTTTGCATACAGAAATGCCTTGGGTCTCACGAGGCAGCAGTCTTCTCTCCTTGCCTGGCCCTGCTGACTAGTGTTCCTTCCATCAGTGCCTTATCCTCTATCCCGGTCCCTGTACTTCCATTGGAATACCGAGAGTACTCGGATGTGTTCGATAAAGGCTTGTCAGAAAAACTGCCTCCACACAGAGACTATGACTGCCCCATTGATCTCATACCTGGGGCAGTCATTCCACACGGTCGTATCTACTCACTTACTCAAAAGGAAGAAGAACACCTGCGAGACTATGTGGACAATGCTTTGCGTTTGGGACACATACGTCCATCCCGTTCACCAGCGGCCTCCCCGATATTCTTCGTACCTAAGAAGGAAGGGGATTTACGCCCATGTGTGGATTATCGTGCCCTCAATAATGTCACGATAAAAAACCAGTATCCACTGCCACTTATCACAGAGCTCCTTGATAAAATGACCTCCTCTACCGTCTTCACCAAGTTGGACTTACGGGAAGCATACAACTTGGTGAGGATACGTAAGGGGGATGAATGGAAAACCGCATTCAAGACGAAATTCGGGCTTTATGAATATTGTGTAATGCCCTTCGGGCTTTGCAATGCCCCAGCGACGTTCCAACACTTTGTTAATGATATTTTCAGGGACTTGTTGGATTGTTACGCCATAATATATTTGGACGACATCCTGATATATTCAGAATCCTTAACTCAGCACATACAACATGTACGCTCTGTCCTACTCTGTCTAAGAGAGCACTCCCTCTTTGCAAAACTGGAGAAGTGTGTGTTCCATGCATCGTCTGTAGAGTTCCTGGGATTTCAAATATCTCAAAAGGGAGTGCTTATGTGCACCTCCAAGGTCCGGGCAGTACTGGATTGGCCTGTCCCGACTTCAGTAAAAGCCCTCCAATCATTCTTGGGTTTTTCTAACTTCTACAGACGTTTCATCGCTTCCTTTTCCGAAATAGTTGCGCCACTAACTCGGTTGACTAGTCTGAACGTCCCTTTCCTTTGGGATGAACAAGCGCAATCTGCATTTCACAAATTGAAGGAGGCTTTTACCGCCGCTCCCGTCTTGCAGCACCCTAATCCGGCCCTTCCATTTATCGTGGAAGCCGATGCCTCTGCAATTGCCGTGGGGGCCATCCTGTCGCAAATTTGTCCAGCTACCCATCGACTACATCCGGTGGCTTTCCATTCTCGGAAACTTACGCCAGCCGAACGTAATTATACGATCATGGAGAGAGAATTACTGGCGATTAAGGTGGCATTTAATGAGTGGAGACATCATCTATTAGGTGCTAAGCATCCCATTACTGTGTATACGGATCATCGGAATCTCCAAGCATTGTCCCATGTGAAATGCACCAATGCTAGGCAAATACGGTGGCATTTGTTTTTTACCATGTTTGATTTCACGGTGACATATCGCCCCGGTCCGTTACATGGAAAGGCGGACGCATTGTCACGTATTGGTACAGATATGGAAACTATGAAACAGTCAACCCCAGTATTACCCTCAGGGACTGTAGTGTGTGTTTGTTTGGTTTCTCCGTCCATCCTAGATGGGTTAAGAAGATGGGCTAAGGATCATGCACCTATTCTTAAGGAGTTGGACGCCGAACTCATCACCGGTCTTCCATATGTTAAAGGCCTACTATACCTGCCTGATAATCAAACTCGGCGAAAAGCTCTCGAATGGTCCCATGATCTCCCGTTGGCAGCTCACCCTGGTCGGGCTAAAACTTATGATCTTCTCCACCGATGGTGCTGGTGGCCTGGTATGAAGAAGGACACCGAACAATATGTCTCCAAGTGTGCCATATGTACACAGTGCAAAAGACAACCGGGCAAACCCGTAGGTCTTCTAATGAGCATGCCATTACCCCCGTATCCGTGGCATACGGTCACCCTTGATTTTGTGGTGGAACTCCCTTGTATCGGGGGCATGTCCACCATTCTTGTGGTTGTGGATGTTTTCACCAAAATGGCACGATTTATTATGCTCGGGAATACCTACTGCTTCTATGTTAGCGAGTCTGTTTTTTGACCATGTGGTACGTTTTTTTGGACTTCCTACGGTTCTGATTTCTGACCGGGGGTCTCAATTTACCTCGCGCTTTTGGCGCTCCCTTACTTCCTCTTTGGGTATCGATGCCCGCTTGTCCTCGGCCTACCATCCTCAGACGGATGGCCAGACTGAACGTACCAATGGCACTATGGAACAGTTTCTTCGCTGTCTGTGTCTGCAACATCAGTCTAACTGGTTCTCGCTACTAGGTGCAGCAGAATTTGCCTATAACAATTCTATACATTCATCAATTGGCTGCTCTCCATTTTATGCTTTATATGGTCTGCACCCAAGGACTCTGCCGCCTGTCTTGCCTTCTTTAAAGCAGTTTCCCGCAGCTAATGCCGTGAAGGATTCCTTGCTTGCCATCCGTAAATCAGTGTTATCCCATTTACAAACTGCGCAACGTCGTACCAAAATGCAGGCTGACAAGCGACGCGCACCGGCTCCTTCGTATTCTTGTGGTGACCGTGTATGGCTCTCTTCAAAACATCTGGCCATTAAGGGTAAAAGGAAACTGTTGCCATGTTACCTGGGTCCTTATACGATTCTACGGTGCCTTAACCCTGTCACTGTTTGTCTAGAGATTCCATCTCATTGGCGGGTGCACCCGGTATTCCATGTCTCCTTGCTTCGCCCTTTTGTACCTGGCACACGGTTACCTGCTGTCCCCTCCCCAGTTAACGTCCATGGGGAGGGCGAGTATGAGGTGCGTGCCATCATGGACACTCGCCTGTGTCGTGGGGTTCGGTCTTACCTGATTGATTGGAAGGGGTATGGTCCAGAGGACAGGTCCTGGGAACCGGCCTCTAATTTGAACGCACCCCGCTTGTTACGTGCCTTTTGGTCTCAACGCTTGCGAAGACTCAGGAGAGAGCGCTCTTTGTGGAGGGGTACTGTCACGTCTTGGCTAAATTGGAAACTGCCTTGGCGATTGTCTGAGCGCTATCCGGCACGTAAAACTCCTTGAAACTACAACTCCCACAACTCTTGCTATTATAGCCACGTGACGTACACGCATGACGTTGCTGTGTTTTCATTTGTTGGGAACTACATTTAACTCCCATCTATCCGGAGATCGAGTGCTCCTAAACTGCTGTTAGTTACGAGCTCTGTTCCCGGATACCCGTTTGAATCCTTGACTACCCGGCGCTTGAATCAAGTTATTGTCTTTGCCTTGTCCTTGTCTGCCTCCCGACACCTGCCTCCCTCGATTGTTCCCCTTGGATTATATGAACCCGGCTTACCCATTATTGACCTCTCACTTCTAAATCCTTAAGTTTTGGTGACCCGATAACCCAACCATTTCCGTAAGGGAAATAGCGTGAGGTGAACGCTCGCTTCCCTGATCATTTCATTTCTTTCCTTGTCCACTCCTGTTGCTTTGAACCTTTTTGGGTCGCTCTGCTGTTTATACTTTGGATTGCTTTGAACCTTTTTTGGGACGCTCTGCTGTTTACACTTTGGATTGCTTTGAACCTTTTTTGGGACGCTCTGCTGTTTACACTTACACTTTGGATTGCTTCGAACCTTTTTTGGGACGCTCTGCTGTTTTCACTTTGGATTGCTTTGAACCTAATTGGGACGCTCTGCTCCATTGACACTGGATTACTTTGAACATTTTTGGAACGCCCTGCTGCTTTCACCGTGGTGTTCCGAGGATACTGGCACACCTTCCCTTCACCCTTCATCCTCCTTATTTTCTGCACTTCGATACTAGTAGGTTACTGGTATATAGTTCCTACGGAGCAGGTAAGAGTGGGTAATTGTGGGCGGTGTTGGCTGTTTATTCTCCGGCACAACTTGGCTGCATTTCCTGAACAACTGTATTGTTCTTTGTCCCTCTAGCTCTGACGATTCTGCTCCGGCCTTTTTGCTCAAGCCCCCGGCCTGCCAGGTGTATTGATCCCTGTAGGCTGAGCTCTTCGGAGGGAAGTCTTTGGCACATCACCATAAAGACCCAAGGTTCCTTGAGTGAAAGGAACTTCCCTAGGGGAAGGATTATCTGCAACGACCAGAAAACCCCCTCTGAGTTGTGACACCAATGAAGGGATTTCAGAGCTGGAGAAATATGATCCCAGGGCTTGAGGCCAAGGACAAGTATTGCAGTCCTGTTCTGGATTAGTTGTACAAGGCGGAGAGTGGAGGCAGGTAGATTTAGAAAGAGGCTGTTACAGTAGTCCAACCTAGAGAGAATCAGAGCTTGGGAGACAGTGAGCTTCTGAGGGAAGGAGAGGAAAGGAAGAGTACCTCTAAGGAGGTGCAGTAAGAAATTTGACTTTTTAGAGATGTCAGAGATGTGGGCGGAGAAGGAAAGTGTGGAGTCAAAGATGACCCTGAGGTTCTTAGCTTCGCAGGTAGTGGCAGGAGGAGGGCCAAGGTAAGCCGACCATAGAGAGGGGAAAGGATGGAGAGGGTGTACCAATGAGGAGGATCTCAGTCTTGTTGGTATTTAAACAAAGATTGTTGGCGGCACACCAATTTTGAATGGCGTTTAGACAGTCAGAGATGAGGGAAGGAGAGGAGGTGGCTGAAGGAAGCCTGAAAATGAGTTGGGTGTCGTCAGCATAGCACTGGAAATTTGAGCAGAAAATGGAAATGCAGTGGGCGAGAGTTGCCAAGTATTGGTTGAAAAGCCAGGGCGAGAGGTTAGACCCATGGGGAACACCACAGGTAGAGAGGAAGATAGATGATAGGAAGGACCCAAGTTGTACCTGGAAGGGTTGATCGGAGAGAAAAGAGGTCAGCTAGGCCAGAGCCTGATCGGTGATACCCAGATTGTCATGGAGACGATTGAGCAGGGTAGTATGGTTGACCGTGTCGAAAGCAGAGGAGAGATCAAGAAGGATGAGGGCAGAGGAAATGTTAGAGTCAAGTTTTGGTGAGGGATAACACTTGTCCCTCTACGCTGGGATACAGTCTGATTTGTAAATTGACTTGGTTGTCCCAGCCTACAAGAGCTTGGCCTTTTTCCGATATGTAGACTTTGGTCTTCGCTACTCTTCCCTCAACTGTGCTCAGAATGTAGCCCAAAAGGTTCACAGTGCACCCTCCAAACACCTTGGGGTTGTGTTTCGTCGTGCGGACTTCCACACGATTCTTCCAGACCATGTCTTTGTACGTGTCAAGGGATAAAATAATAAGGTCTTGTGTTTCATTCCTGTCAATCTTGATGAAACAGTGCAATTATTCGCTTCGAGCCGTAACCCTGTTAACCATGATGATGGTAGGACACCCCTCTTCTTCTGACGATGCCTCATTCTTGACTTCATCACTCTTCAATGAAGCCGCCACATTCTCTCCTCTCCACGTGCAAGCTGTGGCAATATGTTCAAACCTCCTGCACTTTGAAGAGTCCTTGTTCCTTGCTCGACCTCCTCTACTATTTGCCAGGTGACTGGTGCTGGTGCGTCTGTGACGCTTGAGTGATCCCATCTTCCTGCTCTTTCATCTTTAGAATCATGCTGCCACTTGTCTCGCCTCCCCCTGAACTGCTCCACCTGCACTTTCGGCCCTAGGAGGCTCCCTGTCAATTCTAGGTTTCGAGGTTTCTTCTACTGCCCTAGCTATTTGAATAGCCTTATCCAGTTGCAGCTGCTTTTCTAGAATGAACTTGTCTTGTATTTATTTGCTGTTAGTGTGCACGATCAGCTTGTCACATATCCTGTCTTCCGATGCCTCTCCGTACACACGCAGCGCCTCCATTTCCCTCAGCTTGACGACATAATCGCCCACTGGTTTGGTTGGCTCCTGCTTTCTGCTCTAAAACTTGATCCTGTGTAAGATGATGTTTTCCTTGGACGAAAACTTCTTTATCATCCTCCTAATTGCTTCTTTGTACACATCATCGTCATCCAATTCCACCACCTTGGGCTTCAACCATGCAGACATTATTTGGCCTTCTACACCCAGTGCGTTGAGCTGCATGGCTCTTTTCCTCATCGCGGCATAGCCTGCTCCGCTCACCGCCTCTAAGAATGTCTCAAACAGCAGTTCCCACTGAGGCCTTCCCGGGGACTGTAGGAACGCCAGTGGTGGTGTGGCACCTTGCATCATTGTTGTGGTGGGCTGCTTTCCAAATTCTTGTCGCCAATTATGTTGTGGCCCCCAATGATCACACAGAGCCCTGGGTTTGGGATTATGGCTTTATTAGGCCAACCAAATACAACACGCCGCAGTTACTGCACTGTGGGATAATAAGGCACATACATGTATCTAATAAGAGATGGGGGCGCTTGAGGAGGGTGAAACCGTTCAGGAGTCAGATGGTGGGCTCTCAGGAGGAGCACCGGAGCCGTGGTGACTCCCATGCTCAGCCGCCACTCAGAATGCCTCCTGCAGAGCCAGCGTCGCTCCAGTCCTCAAGTCTCGCAAGAGGTTCGCTCCCGACTTCTCAGATGTTCAGACTCTACACGCTCCTCCTGACCGCAGTGGTTCTTTGCCCTTGTCACTGCCCATGGTATGGTCCATGAAGGAGGCTGGAAGGGCTATGGTGGGACTCATGCGAATCAGTAAAGACAAAGGGATTGATTTAGAGAGAGAGGCGTAAAACACAGATCTGCCAAGAACCTGCTGTAAACCTGGCAGAGGTGAATCTTCAGTCCAGCCACTCACTATGAGTAGATGAAAGTGGTGTACACCACATTGTGGGCAAGAACGTTAGCCTGCCAATGAAAGAACTGGCACAAACCCATTGGTTTCAGCGGCGAGTGTAATCTTCACCATTGATCGGCAAGTTTAAATTGTGCCGGAAAGCACTGCCACAGTGAATTCAGCATAAAAGGCTCAAAAACAAATGGACAAATCACAGTTCAACAACCAAAGAAATATGGCATCAGCAGGGGCACAGCTGGCACTACTAGCCATGCACCAGCTGGGTAGTTAGCTAGAGAGAGTGGCAGCACCAGAGGCAGAGGAGCCATTGGAAGGAGAGCCAGCTGCAGGCGGCCAGGTTGCACCACACGTGGCGTGAGCTGGTGCAATGTAGATGCGGAACCGTGAGGAACCGCGTACCCGCAGGGCTGGATTGGACCCTCGGCCTTTCAGCCCGTGGCTGGGCCGAAATCGTCCCTGGAGAGGGGGCGGTTTCTGCCCATACCTGGGCTAGTTTTGAAGAAAAGAAAAATGTGAAGAAAAAAAAAACATTTGAAAACATAATTTCGTTTAAAAAAAAAGATTAGACCTGCAACTGCATAACTCATCAAAGCAGGGTCACACATGTGACCTTGCTTTGATGACTGATTTGCATGCATGATGGGTGCATTATAAATTATGATGCATGCATCATTCACATGCTGCTGCAGCATGCAAGGTTGAGGGGCCGCGGCCATCGCCGGGCTGGCGGCTATCACCACGCCGCCACTCCAGGGAGCACGGTGCCCCCCCTGCAGTGGCTGTGCTATTGTATCAGTGATCAATACGTACTGGTGATATTAGTGATAAACGACCAATTTTAGAGTAGATTAAGCATCCATTTCGGACGATGTATTTTGCCTTTTGCAAGTTGCAGTTATAGCATGTTCTCTTCTGCCGTTGTCTCTGTTACGATCATCACAAGACATTCCATCTCGGGGTCCTCGGTCACTTGACAAAAGCCTTGTGCTTAAAGCTTGTGCAGAGTGTAGAAATATTTGACCATAGCACATCAAGTGGCCATTGACTTCATTGGGCCACAATGAATGCTTTGTTGCAATGTGTCTATCTTTCCCATCTCCATGGAATGCTGTTCAGGATGTTAGTTTGTATGTATGAGGTAACGAGTGCTCAGACTATGGGATGTCCTGTGAGTGCGCTGCTTTCCCTATTTTGCCAACCTCTGGAGCCTGAAAGTAGATGCATGCAGGCTGGACATGCGGCCAACCGTGCACCAGACCTGCAGATGAACTTAACTGGTCTGCTGTTAAATCTCAGTTACCAGTTTATTGGTATCCACTACAGAATAATTGCTCATTTTACTATAGCCGATATGATAGCTCAGTGGGTTGAGCGTTCACTGCTGGGATGTGTGTGTGATCTGCAGGTCCGAATCCCAGCAAGGCCATCTCAGCCTTTCATCCTTCTTAGGTCGATAAATGAGTACCAACACAGGCTGGGTGATATTGTATGCATATTTGTTCTACAAAAAGAGCTAAGGCGTAAGTGCTATACAATAACATATCATTTGGCCTTGGACGTCTGCTTGCATTTACAGTAATTTGACAATATGGATCTATACACACAGATATTGATACATATGGTGATCCATTTTTGTATGAAATGTATATCACATTAGTGAAATCATAACCATATTTTTCATAGTGTATGTAGGAACAATGCTATTTGATGCCACTACCTGTTTTGTCAAGGGGTGAAAGGTCATGTTTCATCACTTCCTGGGATGTCACTTTGGGGTAGGGTCAAATGACATCACTTCCGGTGATGTCATCAGAGGTCAAGGGTTGTGAGGCGAGAGGTGGGCCACGTTTTTTTGGGTGTCCGGGCCTATTTCTTGTCCCATTCCGACCCTGTGTACCAGTCATGTGGGTAGCAGGGATAGGAATAAGGGCATGTTGTGTACATCATAGCAGGGCGACAGCAGAACATCACACCCAACACTCCCATCCAATGTAGTGAACCAGGGCAATGGGCGCCATATGCTAAATTACATTCCTATAGCGTGCTCCACAGCTGTAGAGGCAGTACCTATATTTACACACGTGCCACTTGCCTGGCACATGAAAGACTCACATAAGATGTCACAGAAGACATGTCAGACCCCCCACATACTGACCAACAGATGGATGCATGTGATGACATCAGAGCGCACACTCCGCATGTCCGTCTCGACACACAGACAATCCTGTACTTGACACATGCCTTATCATTTGAGACCGAGGCGCAGATCAACATCGTGGCATCCATGCCACTGGTACTAAAAGTGATTTGAGGTTCTTTCCAGACCACACTGGGGGTACAGGAGCGGGTCTACATCATATGTGGGGACACACTACTGGGTTCTGCTGTGATCAAAGAGATGAGGTCAGGTAGTTTAAGTTTCTGATGCTCCAGATAAGTGTCCCTGGCTAAAGGGATACCGGTAATAGACACATAGGTTATTTCAACAAAAGGAATCGAGGAAATACCCGAGCAATCCTGTGGGACAATCCCAATAAAATTCAAGGAAACACCTCAATGTCAGGTAGGATCATGATATTCATTTTACATGAATACATATTATTATAATACATAAGAAATCAAGTTCTAATCACTATCACTTATAGTCGAAGCAACATTTGAATATTTGCATTGTACATTCAGCTCTGCTCTGCTGAGACCACTTTTCATTTATACAAAATGTGAACAACTTAAATTAGCCCATTGGGTGTGTGTTAATATCAATGTTCTATTCATTGAACAATAAACTGTAACAGTTTATTGAGAGGCCACCCCCAACACAGGAAGGTGAGAAGAGTCTCTCAGGGAGCCAGGACAGCCAATGTTAATTGCACAATGTCAAGGGGAGCTGAAGATCTTCTTTGCATCTAGATAAAAAGTCTTGCACAATGTTTGCAGAAATGTTTGTAGAAAATAGAACACTTGAAGGGCCACAAGCTGGGAGGCTTGTGAAGGGCAAAGTTTTAGCAACTCTACAAGGTAACCAAGACAAGTCTCAACTGAGAGCCAGCAAGGCTGCACAACAAGAGGTACGTTCTCTTAGACTGTACAGTACCTCTGGTTAGAAGAACTGGTTCCAGCTGCCTTCTGTTCCTGTACAGCTCTGCAGATCCTGTTTTTCCTGAGCCTCAGTCGTGGGGACAAGAGCGAGGACGTCTGGGGACTCCTGTTCTGCAAAGGGATAGTCAGCTGCAGCAATGGGCAAACTTCAATTCATCAGTCCTTCTGTGTTTCAGCTCCTCGTGTCTGACAGCAAATAGCAACACTGCGGTTCTCGGATACCACTTCAGACTTTCCTTGCTTCTGGGATCCAGCACTCTGTTGAAGTGGCTCAGGCTTGGTCAGTCCTGCATCAGGGAATTCTGGAGGATCTTCCTGACACACGGTTCCGACTTAAAAACAACGCACACAATCTGGTGTTTCTCTCCCTGGCTCTTCAGTTCCAACAGAAGCAGCAGTGGAAATGCAACCAGCTTCGAGAGGATGTCCAGGTGGCTTACTTTGGAGTTGATTGGTCCCACTAACTCTAAGGGAGAAGTCGTCTTTGCAGGGCTTCTATAGTCGAGGCAAATTCGGAGCTTCAGCACAGCAGCAGGGCTTCACCAGGCAAACCAACGGTTCAGGAGTTGCAGCAGGCGTCTATTCCAAGTTCTCCTTCGGATTCCTTCATCCAGTATTCGACTCTGCCTTCCAAGCCAAAAAGCCTTGCCTTTTATGCAGGTTTCTCTCATTCATTCCAGCCTAGCTGTCAATCACACAGCAGGGTGTCCTTGACGGACAACCAGCCGGCCAATCGATTTTGGGTGCATTCCTGTAACCAAGGGGATTAAGCACCAGGAGTTTCATTGAAATAGGACGGACAGGCTGGATTCCTAATTCTTGGAATGTTAGCCACATTCTTACTATATCCAAAAAAGAGCTTGGGATGATTCCGGGAATTTCAGAATGCTGGGTATGCTTGATGTGCCATCTAAGATATTCCCAAGAGTCCTCCTTTTGGAACTTAATAAATGGATAAGTGCCAATTCTATTTTGCCCCTGAACCAAATAGGCTTTAGAAAAAAGGCAAGCACTGTGCATAATTTGGTTTTATTGACTTCAGGGATTGAATATGCCTGGAAACGGAGCGAGTCGAGCGTCTACTATGCCTTCATCGATTTCTACGGCGTTCGACTCAGTCCTGAGAAACCGCTATGGAAAAGGTTAAGTGAATGGAAAATCCTGCAGGGTCTTTTAAAGATGTTAATGTTACTGTATTCCGAAACCTCAGTACGCATCAGACTAGATGCAAAATGGAAACTGTCAGGTTTGATTCCAACCTGTTGCGGTGCAAAACAGGGTTGCATGGTGGCAGCACCCTTTTTAATTGATATTTAGCCGATATGCATCAAGCCTTCTCATTGCTGGCAACTTACCCCATTAAAGTTGGGAGTGCTTTTGTAGGCTGGTTAGATAACCATAGAGTGATGGAGGGGTTACCTAGTATCCCCTTTGTCTAGTTTCTCAGGTAACATTTTTTATGCTACCCTTTCTACAATTAATGGCATGTGGCAGTGGTTTTCTTTTTACTGCCATTGTGTGTTTTTACCCCATATCAGTTAGAGAACCTATAAATATATTTGTATTTTTCCTAAGAAAATCCTCCCCTTACAACATTAATTTGTCATCACGTGTTATCCTGACCTTCACTGCTCAGTTTGCAAAAAATAAAATGCAGGAGAGATGAAGCCTGCAACCTTTTGATATGGGCTGGCTAGGGGAGTGCTTTTCTCAACAAGAACATGGCCGAACTCTGGACTCCTATTTTATACCTACAACCTCTACCTATCTGCATACAATAATATACATGTGTTCACCATCATGTGTTGTAAATGACAATATAAAACCTCCAAGCAACAATTATGGTCCACCAATAAATACTAATAGGAAGGAAAGTTGATAGGAACGGCTCTTTTGACACTTACACCATGAGTGTGCATCAGTGCGCTATATAGATAGAAACAGGAGGGAAGCATATAGATATAGTTATATGCCTACTACATATAACGTCTGTGTCCTTGGGCCCAAATCTCTCTGCGCAGCGCCCTACTCGCTGACGTGTGACACCCTATGTGTCGTGACATCACTCTGCACGTACCTCTTATGTCACTGCATCACTTACATAGCTGGTACGCGCACTCCCCTCTTGTGGAAACGGGATATACGTCTCTTCACGCCACTTTCTCCTGGTTCTGCACGTACTTCTCTTCTATCCATCTTCCTGCACTGAACAACCACACCCACCTTTCTTTCAGAGCCACGTGATCTTCTGGAGACCATGCAAATGGCAGCAGTGCGTGGTATGAATCATCATACCATAACATAACATAACATAACATAACATGAATGCTCAATGGACTGCACCTGGTTAACCAAAAGTGAAAGCAATACAAAGATACTGTTTCAGATCTGCCAATTAGTCCAGATGACGTCAAACTTACCGTTTCCCAATTTTTTTTTTTTTTTTTTTTTTTTTATTTGTATATAATCTTTCTAGATTTTTTAACAAAAGTTGAGAGGAAAGAGTTGTTCGAGAGAAACGGAAGAAACGGTGGAACTTTTCATTCAGTCTGTGTTGGAAGAAGCACGTTAAGGATGTGTTTCATGATGTTTATAGTTGCCAACTGCCATGCCTGTTTGTCTCCGTCCAACAGTTTGTTCCAGCACGTTTCTTCGCTTTGAAGAGTAAAATTTGTAAAAATGTCTGTCAGGTATCTGTCACGAATTTCTATCGTCGCCGGACAGTTCAGGAGGAGGTGGCGTATGGTTTCCTTGTCCGTGGTGGACTTGCAGAGACGGCAGAAGCTGGATAAGGATTGATGTCTAATCGCCAGTATTTCATTGGTTTCTAGAAGGTTCAATCTTATTTTTAAAAAATAATTTCGGGCCGCTCTATTTGGGAATAGTTTCAGAAAAGGTTGGATAGCGTCAAGTTTCTTAGAGAAAGGAGGAAGGTGACTGGAAAGTTTGTATTTTGAGGCAGAGTCATTGGTGTTGATCCAGTCAAGTTCTTTGATTTTCTTGACAACTCGAACGGGGTTGGCGATGAGATCTTCTGTGTTGCAGGCAACTGAGTCTAGGATGTTCAAGACTTTACTTTCCCATCGAGTGAGCATATGGCAAGTACCCAGTCGGATTTCTTCACTTATCAGTTGGTATGCGTAAAGCGTTTCTTTCTGTCTACATTTTCGATAAAGCATGACGCTATTGCAATCCACAATTGATTTTAGCGAGGAGAGAGTTAGTTCTCGTCTAATTACTGATATCGGAGTTGTTTTCGGCAGGCCCAAAATTGGGCGCCAGAAGTTTGCTTCTAATTTTGGCCATAAGTCGTGGGGAAGGTTCGGCATTGCTTCGGCGCCATATATCAAGGATGGGATAACTTTCATTTTGTAGAAATCTCTTACAGGTCTAATTGAGAATCTACCATATTTAATGTCAATCGCCTTTCCTTGTGTGGCTAGCTTGGTAGTTTTGGCGCGTAGGGACTCTTGCATTGCTTTTTCTTTGTATGAGCTATCTAGGGTGACTCCCAAATATTTAAAAGTTGTGACTTTTTCAATGGTAGTAGTGCCAAGTTTCAAATTCGGTGCCGATTTCTTTTTAGAGAATTTCTCTATTATCATCATTTTTGTTTTGGATTCATTTATTTCCAAATTGTTTGACGTCATGTAGAGTTGAAGATTTGTTAATTGACGTTGAAGGCCAATGGGGGTATTATCCAGCAAAATCAGGTCGTCGGCGTAGAGTAGGCGACTGATTTGTTCTCCTCCGAGTTTAGGCGGAAAAACTCTAATCTTTGTTTCCGTTTCCTGGAAGTCGCCTAAATAGGACAAAAACAGAGCCGGTGCTAGTGGACATCCCTGTTTAACGCCTCTGTTTGTTGTTATTGCTTGTGTTAGAGTGCCTTGCTTGTTCAGGCGGACCCTCATGGTAGTATTTGAGTAGAGGGCTTTAATTGGGTTGAGTACGTCTAATGGACATCTCCATAGGGTAAGCTTTCTCCACAGTCTTTCTCGATCGACTTTGTCAAAAGCTTGTGTGAGATCGACGAAGATGATATATAGACGTGGGCGACCCTCCCAGATTTTGCTTTTGAGGGCACTCAATATCAAAATGTTGGCGTTAGTCCCCAGGTTCTTTTTAAAGCCAGTTTGGAGCTTGTCGTGGCACGGGGAGTCTTTGGCCCAAGTAATGAAATGTTTTAGCAGCAAGGACCCAAACATTTTGCCTATTGGGTCAAGGAGGGCGATAGGGCGATAATTCGCTGGGTCTAATCTATCCCCTTTTTTGTAGATAGGGACGACGTTTGCACAAGTCCATGAAGATGGAATTGATTTTGTGGTTGTGCAGCGTTTAAATATTTGGCTCAAAAGGGGAGCCCAAGTCTCTGGATGGGATTTCAAATCGAGGTTCGTGATGCCATCCGGTCCAGGCGCACGTGATGGTTTTAACTTTTTAATTAAGGCAATGATGTCCTCAATGTTGTCCACACTGATCCAGGGGGTTTCGTTTGGTTCCATCAAAGGGGTTTTGATAGTTGGACTCTTAAAAAGGGTTTGAAAGTGGTGTTCCCAGGTCAGTTGACCAATTCCATTTATTTGGCATGGTCGATCTCCTGGTGCAGTTGAATGAAGTAAGGTCCAAAAGTCTCTGGCGTTGTTTCTGGTGATGGCCATGAGAATATTTTCCGCGTCTTGTTGGTACAACTTATGGCGGTAGCATTTTAACCATGATTTGTAGTCTTTAACGGCCAATTTAATGGTCTCGAGTGCTGATGAGGGCTCCAACCCTTTTGCTTGTCTTTTTATTCTCCTCAGTTCTCTTTTTTTTCCGTGACTAATGTGTCATAGGTATGGTTTCGGTCTGGTGGTGGAGTCTTCTTTTTTTTTTGAGGAGCTTTAAAGATGGTCAATAGGGGCAGGTAGTCCACGTCTGTCCTAGGGGGTTGATTACTGTAGTCTTTGTATTGCGCTGTGATAGTAGTTATTGCTTTTTCCGTTAATCTGAGTCTTGTTCCTTGCGTGGAAAGTTCAATATCTGAGGTCATGGTGTGGTTAATCGGAGAGGAGGTAGACCAAATTGTTTCTAGTAGATTATGGTCACTTTCCTTTGTTTTAATCACTTTAAAGGAGATTATGTGGGGTAGTAGAGAACGAGATACAAAGATGTAGTCAATTGTGGAGGATGAATTTGCTCTTTCCCAAGTTGGAAGTCTATTAGAGTCGGGAAATGTTAGATCTAAGTTGTCAAAAGATCTAGACTTCATTAAGTTTTGCCATTTTGTCGGCCTCTGGTCTGCTGCTAATTTTTTCGATCTATGTCCCTTTGAATTTGCCAAGGGTTGACTGTTTATGTTGAGGTCCCCACATAAGATTACGTGGTCAGGCTTATGTGTAACTTGCACCCAGTCCAGTTCTTGTTCTATTGTGTTAATAAATCTTGAACTTTCAATAGTGGCTGGGTTCCAGTAGATGGTCACAATTATAAGTGTCTTTAGCAAGGTTTTAGACGATTCTCTTTTTTTGGTAATCCAATTTAACTTTACCATCAGCATGAAGTGGTTTTCTTTTAGCTTTTGCGAATTTACGAGACCTCGTCCGCTATGGATTGCTATCAGGAGACCAGCCGTTGGACGGCCTAAAGAGCCTTTCTTGGCTAGCACTGTGTGGGTTTCATAGCCATCAAGTACTGGAGAGTGTATAAGCCATGTCTCTTGTAAGCAGACAATATCATAGTTTGTTAAGTTTGAAGGTCCTGATGTTAAATGAAGGAAACCTCTGGTGTTCCACGAGCACAATTTTATTTGGTTTTGGACGTTTGCGTTTAAACGATCTGTTGTGTTGATGTTGATCGTGTTCTCGAATGGCTACTTTTGTTTGTTTAACTTTAGGGCCTTTGGTAACCATGACCAGAGAGAAAGTAGAGGTGGGTTTGAAGATGGATTTGTTGTCACTGGATGGGGTTCATTCTGAACTGTTCTTTGAAGATTTTGACCTTCTTTTGGGAACGTCAGTCTACCAGCCCGCTCTCTATGCTCTGGGTTTAGGTTTTCCGGGTCTTTAGATGGCTCCTTAGATTTTGGTTTATTGGTGCTTTCAGACTGTTTAGGATTTTGATCCAGGGTTGGGCCGTTGGTCGTTTTTTTTGATGATTGGTGGTGTTTTTGACGTAAAGACTGGGAATATTCTGTTATTTTTGTAGATGCCAAGTAATCTTTATTAACTTGGTAGTTGCAAGTTTTAATTTCTCTTGAAGATTCGGTGAGGTCGTAGCCCATTATTAAAAGTTCTTCTAGGGCGGATTCCAGGGCATTTTTTGTTGCGTATGACGCTATGTATAAGTGTGAAATTGCCCTGGATCCTTGGTGGCTCGGGTCGACGATTTGGAGATCATCAGACTTCACTACTCGTAGTTTCGGAATGTAGCTGAATAGATCCATAACCGATCTTCTATTTAGAGTTACCTCATCGTGATTTCCCGGGATCTGTTCTAATTTCAATATCCATCGTATTAGAGGTTTTGTGTGGTGTTTTGTGATTTTTGATTTGTAAATTGGTCGCTGGGCTTCCTTGCTGGGGGCTCTTGTTGAAAATTTCTTTGGTTGTGCTTTTGGCCACGAACGTTGGGAATTGTTATGCGATCTGTGGGATCGTCTTGCCGACTGTTTACTCGAAAAAGATTTTTCCCGTCTTTCAATTTCATGTTTTGGATCGTTCGTTTTAGGGGCTATCAAGGACTTTTCAAGTACAGGATCTTTAAATTTGTGGTTGGTCGTGGCCAGTCGCGTTCTTCGTTCCTCTAGAGTTAGAAATGGAGATTCTCTAGTCTTTGTTTCTTTGTTGGAGTTTCCTACCTGCAGTGTAGGGATTGTAGGTGGATCGAAAATTTCTTCCGAGTTTCGTGTCGAAGTGGTTGATTGGTCACTGATATGTTGCGAGATGTTCATCATTTCTTCGTCATTTAGAAATGCTTCTATTCCTCTAGGAGATACATTTTGTGTTTCTTTTTCGACTCTGCTTATCACCTCAGTTTTCTTTGATTTATCCTTTATTTTTGATGAAATAAAGAGGTCTCTTTGAGCGTCTATTGCTTTTGAATTTATTGAATTCTCTTGTTGGATTAAGGGTGTTATTGGTATTGATCCTTGTTGGTGAGAATTTGTTTTTTCTACCCTTTTTATCAACTTGGTTTTTCCTGTCAAGAAAGTGGGTGGGACAGTTAGATCGATAAATGAAGAAATTTGGGTATTTTCTGAGTTTGTTTGTGAGATGACCTGGGAGGTATAGCACGCAATTGGAGCCACTTTTTGAGGTGGATCGGTACTCTGATCTTGATTCAGTTTGATCGTAGATGCGGAGATCTTTGATTCTTGTGCCATAATATAGCCCTCTAAAAAAGTTATTTTGTTCAGCATTGAAGTTTGAATCGCTGTGTGGTCTTTCAACGAGTCCGCTATTGTTTCGTATAGTTTAATGAAAGGGTTGAGGGCTATCGATAGTGCTGACATTAAAGTACAAGTGTCAAGCTTTTTTGGATGTGGGTCAGTTGCATTGGTGTCACGATGAACAGCTGATTTAATTGTCCCAGGAGTTGATGGTCGTGTGGGGGGTACAATGATGTTTGATGATCTTCTAGGGGGGAAGTGATAAGAATGTCTTCTTTGGTTACTATAATTGTCTAGGCTTGAGTAGAAAGAATCTAAAGTTTTCTCAAACTGTAACTTGTTTCTAGATTTGACAGAATACTGACTTCCACCATCTTTGTCTTGAGTTTGTGGGATTAATCTTGAGGGCTCGCTTAGTTGTTGAGGTGAGGTCGACAGAACCTGATCTTTGTGCTCGGTGCTGTCGTTTGGTTGATGTAGTATATTGTTGGTCGTTTGTTGGTCTTGTATCAGAAATTGAGTGGGGTTTATGATCATGGAACCAGTTTGCTTTGGTGGTGCCGAGATGGTTTGGAGAGGAACAGAGCTCTCTCCTTCGACTTGCTCTTGCGTGAAAGTCTGGGTGCGACTCTGCACTTCTTGATCACTGGTGAAGGTTTCCGCAGAAGTAGTGCTTTCTGGGACTGGTGTTTGATTAGTTGTAGATAGTTGTGCCAAGTTTCGGACCTGCGAAGTCCCCAACTCTTCCTGGATAATTTGTGGTATTTTTGAGGACACTTGGCCTGAGAAGTGCCATTTTGTTGGATCGATGTCCGGAGCTGGCCAGGTGTCATCGTTTGTTTGAGGGATAGGGGATCTTCGTTTTGCTTGTAACAATCTACGATGCTTACTAGGTGGTGTAATTGCATCAGCTGCCTCAAGGATTTCTGCGTCGGTCAGCTCTTTACATTTTTCTTGGATGGCTATGGAGTGTCTATTGAAAAAGTCTGACAGTAACTTAAAAGGGCGTTGTGGTTTTTTACTGCCCTTTCTTATTGTTTTAGAGCCGACACGAGGAGCTTTAGTAGGGTGTGTTTGTTTAGGTGGCGGTTTAACCAATCTTGTGGGTTCCGCTAGGTTGTTTGACAATTCTAGGGTTGAGTTTTTCTTGATAGAGACGTCTCTAGGTCGTGATCTCTTTTTTTTTGTTGTGATATTAAGCTCCTGCGATGGCGACTTTGTTTCTTGGGATACAATTGAGCTTGTTGAAGCCGTGGCGATGTTTTCTGGATTTGGTATATTTGCTGGTAAGTTGATGTGAGTTTCCCTATGTATCATTGCTGATATCTTAAAACCAGCTATAGGTGGCGCTGTGACCATTTCTCTTTCCTTCACCAAGATTGATGAGCCGTACTTGACTCTCAAGCCACTCGGGCACTCCTGCCCTATTGCCGATGGGCGGCGGATCTCAGAAGCTCCAACTGGCTGTGTCTCTCCTTCTCCCGACTGGTTGGCGTGCCGGGCATCTTCATTGGGGTCCCCCCCTGACCCCGCCGTGTAAACCTCGATAACCGTCGAGACCCGCGCTGCCTGCCCGCTCAACGCCGCCTCCCCTTCGAGGGGCCGCGGAGCCGCGGCTGCAGTGGCGGGGACGATCGGAGCATTCGACCCTATCAGCGCCCTCGGGGGCTCCGACTCCGGGCTCAAGGCGGACCCCCCTCCGGGGGGCCTCCGAGTCCTCGACGAGGCAGCGATCGATGAGGGCGCCGACGCGGGCGGTGCCGACTCTCTCTCGGGGCCAAGCAAAACCCCCGAGAGTGCCGGCCCGGGCCGCGGGCTGTCAGCGGCCGGCTTCAACACAGCGGTCTGGGGGGAACCCGCGGCGTCTACTCCCCGAGCTACAAGCTCCTCCTCGGGTAAGGCGGCTTCGCTGCAGGATGGTAAATGTTTGCTGCTACAAGCAGCAGAGCCTTTCTCAATGGTTTTATGATGGAGAAATTGAGCGTTGGCAACACAAATTCTGTTTCCCATTTTTGTTTTAGTATTAAAGCTTGGACTCGTGAGAATGTCACGGTCGTCTGTTGTTTCCGTTACAGTCAAGGGGGGACTAGTTTGGAGTTGATGTTGTGTGGGTGATGTAGTTGCGTTTTTGGTTAGCGACTTGATTTTACTTCTAAGAAGGCGGCCTGAAGAGTCTTCTGGGTCCAACCATTGTGGTTTTGAGGGTGATGAGGCAGCCAGGCCCGTCTTGCCTGGCATGACTGCAAGACTGCCACTCACCGCCACTCCGCGTCCGCTCCGCGGTGTCAATGAGTTTTTGTAGGGAAGGGTGTAGCAGGAAACACACCTCTTGAAAAATAGAGCTGGAAGAAACACTGGCAGCTGCAAGACTGCCACTCACCGCCACTCCGCCAAAGAATGACAGGAGCACCCAACCGAATTACAAGAGCTTTCCCCCTCAGGCATCGGATGATAAGCTATCGTGGGGCCAGTACCTGCATGCCAGACACAATGTCATCTCCTCTGAGGAATGCCCCTGACATGCTGAGTCATTAGACGAGTGGCTCATCGATAGGGGCTACTCTGGCATATCGAGGCGCTGGTGGGCTATGGGGGCTCAATAATGCACGTTGCTGGCCTCTAGAGACTTCCCTTGCCTCCCCTTTCCCTAGCAGTAGAAATGTGCTCAGGTCACCACCAGGTTGAAGTCATACATTTAGTTTATGAGTGGGAAGGTTGTGTTTAGTACCACTTTGCTGTGTATTCCGCCCTACCACTATACAACTCAAGCACGTCTGTAATCTATACGTGATTTATGTGCAACCCTTTCCAAAAGAGCATATATATTTTTCTGTAAATCTGTTTTAGCTCATGGGTTGTCCTTTAGAACCCTAAGCATCCAGCAGCCCCCCCCTTCCCTCCCTGGACTGAAACCTGACTTCTCTGCCATTGACACCATTTAGAGAGTCTGCTCTGGCTTTTAGATGGAATCACAAAAAATCCTTGGAATAGATGGTTCCCTGGCCCTCACCAGAGGCCTGTGCAAAGTAACTCCTCAACGGCATCTCCAGTCCAACACTTCCTCGCACAGGACCATTATGAAGATGTCATCCCATGGAGGGTCCTGTAAGAAGTACTCAGTCATTCCTGGCTCAGGAACTTGAATCAAGACCCAACAAGATAGTGCTGGATACAGCGTCCACAGAGGCACACAAGCGGCTTCAATGACCGACGACCAGGGGAGAGATATAAGGGTTGCTGCTGTGACTGTACACGTGTATTTGGTACGACGTCCTTTCATCACGGGATGTTTTTTTCGTGGTTTATTTTACCGCTAATTTTTTTTCAGAAAAACCCATCACATTTTTTAGCAAATGGAGGGATTGGGGGAAGAACCACCCCACCACCCAAAAAATAATGAAAATAAAATTTGATGGGTTTTTTCATAAAAAGAATTGCGGTAAAAAACCCAGCGAAAAAACATCCCACGATGGAATGACATGGAACCGTCTATTCATCCCCTAGAAGACGATGCAGAGCATGAAATTCATACATTATAAATAGCTCTGTAGCTAAATTGCGCAACACAATCATTCTTTCTGTGGACTGTGTCCTTTGGATCTTGTAAGGGCGGTTTCAACATAAAGGTCTCAATCTAAGCGTGTATTGTGGGGTTTAATGACCGCCAGAATGTCATAACGGAAAGGTCGGGTTAGGCCTCTGATTTGTAGGACATTGTTCTAATGTCAACAGACACACTGACATATACATGCCAGCCCAAACCTTAACACAGCGAAAGGGCCTTGTGAGTGAACTTATGTGTCTTTTTGCTAGAAGATGACACAAGGAACAGTGGACTAAGGAAAGAGTGTGCCTTTCTGCAGTTGAAACACAGAGTGTGCTGAAAGGTATAATCAGATTACAGATCGGAAAGGCACATCACATTGTTGGCTGAGAGATAAACGCAGCATTTTCATTGAAACTGCCATGCCTCAAAATGCTGTGTACTATGGCAACTCACTGCACAAAGTGGGCCTCGCTTGCGAAATACAAAACTATGTGAATATCGTTCCTTTCAGGTGATTAAGATCCACTTTTTAGCACAAAAACTGACATTATGTAATAAAAAATGCATTTGTGAGTGATCAAAATGAACAGCCGCCCTTTTACTTTTAGGTTGCCACATTGATCAAAGGTGGCTGCAGGAAAGAAGCAATGAACATATTAGTAAAACAGCATTGAGCCATCACAGAACGATGCAAACTGCTTAAATAAGGAAGATGGAGCACTGAGACAAGAAGGCCACCATTGAAAAGGCTGTTTTGTTTCAGATCCAACAAGTGAATCTCCTTAAACACAGACAAATGCTGCTTGTTGTTGGGCAGATTCTCAAGTGCCTGTCTGGCCCCTTATCTGGAAGGGAAATCTCTGTGAAGTTGGGGCACACCAAGTAAATAATTGTTAAAATTGGTTATTTAGAAAACACTTAATACCCAGAGGTTTCTACGCGCGGATTCAGTGCTGTTCAGCATCGTCTTGCTTCCATGGCGAGCACGTTGCCCCTGTGCTTTCCCCCCAAGACCAAAGAATTTACGATGGACCATCATAACGCAGACCCGGCCGGGGTGGGTAAAAATGCTTGAAAATACAAAGTCTTAGATCAGAATTATGGTGAAGTTAAGATTACTGGGACGAAAAGGGAGATTCTAGCATTGCCTCCTGATGTCAGAGACCATCTGGTGCATGATAAGAATCTCTTCAGCCCATCAACCCTCAATAGAAGAAAGGATCATGGGTGTATTGCAGGCTGAACCAACAATGAGGATGCAATGCTTTGCCATTTCAAGAGAAGTGAAACCTACATGGAAAAATGGGAGTTGAGTTTTGCATTACATGTTGCATTAGTCCATTAGTTTAAAGAGACTATCATAACTGTGATATTCTCAGCTACGTGAACGTGGTGCCAAGTTAATTCTGGTGTCATTTTAAAGCTAATTTCAAGGGATTGGTATTGATATAATTGTCATTCATGTTACGATTTCGGGGATTTCAGTTACCAGCTGAAATATATTTTCAGCTTCTCCCAAAAATTGGTGAGCTGATGGCTTGTCAAATTAGTTATCTGGAATTTTCATATTATACTTTTTGTGTAAAGGGCGATAGACCATAGCACGCCTGTGCTATAACTTGCTAAAATAAAAATAACCTCTACTGGTCCATTATGAGGAAGGGAATATTAATATCTGTATATCATGGCATTTATTGGTAAATTACAAAATGTTGCTGTGATGCTGGAAATACCTTTTGGATGAGCAGGGCATCCTGTCCCTGCCCTACCACTTCTCTGTGTGTGTTATCCTTATTTTTCTGACACTGAGGGCCCATCTTGACCTTTGGCAGTGGAGCTCTTCATGTTTTCCTTTTAGTAAATAATACCCATGGGATACCCTTAGGGCACCAATGGATGGGGGTACTGCCCTGTACCCCTTATGTGTCTTTTGGGGCACCTGTGTGTGGCCCACAGAGCAGGGTATGGGCTGGTGGCAGCTACATGCTGACTTGACATGTGCACTGAGTATCCTCCATTTTTGGGACACCCAGGTCCTTCCATAGGAATCCATGGATTTCTGATAGAGGGAAAAATGCCCCCTGTGGCCTCTTGGTTTCTATTGCCTTTTACCTTGTTTCCCAAAGTCCTGGGAAGCCCTGACTCTGTCCTTTCCTCCTGAATGGATGTTGGGTGGAAACACCATATATGACTCTGTTGTTCCCTTTCCCCCGGACTGGCTGTTGGGTGGAATTACCATATATAGCTCAGGGGCTGTCTCCTGTCTGACTGACTGGAGCCTTCCCAGGGCTGTGTGTTGTGGGTACACCCTAGGGGTGGGACCTGTGTAAATGGAGTCTTTAACAAACTCACATTCTCTGTTATGGGTGTGTAGTTTCTGCGTGTATGACACAATGAATGAGGAGGCCCTGCTTGAAACTGACATTAATGCAGTGTGGTGTGCTGAAGGGCTGGGTACTTGCCCCAATCCACATCTTTTGTTATGGGTGTCTGGGTAGAGTGAATGGCCTGAACGCATGTGAGCCTGATTGCCTGCCTGCCTGCTGAATGCCCTACTGTGTGATAGGCTGACTGTGCTTGGCTCAGCCAGAGTGAATGAGGGATGGATCTGTATATCTGGGGACCTCTCACTTACCAATTTGTTCAGTAGCTGAAGTCGAAGCTTAGCAAGAAGAAAAGCTGCTCCTTGAAGGCCAGCTGAAGGAGAAGTCTGTTGGTGCATTTCTTCACCAATCTGAGAGCTGTTGTGTTTCCCAAGGACTGAACCAGAGAGGACCTGCAAAGGAGACCTCTCCCCGAGCTACGAGGGAACATTGTGCAAAACTGCTACTCTTCATCAAAGTATCCTGGAAGCCAGTCCTGTGTGACTGCTATCCGGAGAAGGGGTCTGACATCTTGACCCTGAGAAGTCCATTGGTGTTGCCCATGGTCCCGAGGTGCATTTCGTGACCGCTGGAAGACATTGTTGTCTACCGCCCAGAAGAGGGGTTATCCTGGCATAGTGCTGCTGGACACCCAGAGCTGCAAAAGTAGTTCCAGACTGCCTAGGAACATTTGAAAGGACAACCTTGCAGTCACCACTGACCACTTTTTCCCACTGGAGAGAGCCCAGATCCGTGGAGTGCCATGGAAGGTCCGCCGGTGGGTTTCCCGCCCCAGAAGCGAACAAAGTCGTCCAGAGGGTCCAGAATTGATGAGGGTCCGGGATCCACTCCAATGGTCGAGTCCAGGTCACCAGAAGCTGTCCAGAGGTCTGTGTTGCAGCACCAAAGAATCAAAAGTCAAAGAACCGCGATATTCTGAAACCCGACACCAAAAGTGTCCCATGCACCCGTTGCAGCTAGAAGTCATTAAAGGGCCCCAGGGGTCTGTTCTTCATCCATCAAGCCTTTAAGGGGAGCACTGCAAGTTTCTTCTTCACAGGACTTCTACAGTCGGTAAAATTATCAACCAAAGGAGAGCACCGCGAAGAGCCAAACTGCTGCCATTCTAAAAGACTTTGGTTCCTTTTTATTCTTGGACTCAGCATCCCAGTGGCTCCTTCTTACAAAGGGGGTACATCCTCTGAGAGAATCGTCGAGTAAAGACAAGAAACTCTGCCGCTTCGCCTTCCAAGGCACCAAAAGTACTGTGGCTGTAAAAGACAACATAAACTGCTCCCTAACTTTTCCATTACAGGTTGCCTAGGTGGGGGGATCCTCACTCAGAATTATGTGTCTAGTCTAAAAATAAACTGTTGCCACTGTTCATAACTAACCTGCCTTTCGTTCTTATTCTATGCTGGTTACTCCTTATTTAAGAATTCACCTGCCATTTAAAACTGTCCACAGTTAGTGCAGTTCTTACTGAATTTAAGTAGTGTGTGGTACCACATCGAGTGTATATTTTTACCATTCTCTGAATAAGTATTCCATGTACAAAGTGTTAGTATTTGTATGTATATTTGGTAGCGCAGTAGCAAACCTTATTTTATTTAAAGAAGCTGTGTTATCACCTAACATAGTGTGTGGCCATTCCTTCATGGGGGCTGTGGGGAAACACTATACTTAAGAACCTGCCTGCACCACCTCCAGAATGCATAAGCCTGGCTGCTTACCACGTTCTACCAAATTAAGAGCCTTCATGGAGTTGTTCCGTGTCTTTACCCTACCATATAGGGGGCAGAAGTACAGATACACCCTCCAGTCTTTACAGTTGCCATGTAGGGACATTTTGGGTACAAAGCTGCCAGCTAAAAGACATTTTAAATGACAAAGGGGTGTACCTCTCCTCTCTACTTCACTTCCAGCATAGAACTCCCCTAGCCTATCCGCAGGGAGGGGGGGCTCTTGAGAGGAGGAGGAGAGAATGATCCTCCAATGGGAAATTAGCTTTAATAAACTGGCACCTCCAATTCTAAAAACTGGAGGTGGGGCTTATGCATTATAAAGAAAGAGGGGGTCAGGACAGCAGGATCAGACAAGGAGATAAGCACCCTAAAACCCAACAGAAGACAGGAGCTCAATCTTCCAGGGACACTTGCTAAAAGCACCTGGGGAAAAGTTGAATGGAGATTTAACCCTTACCCGGAGGACTGCTATTGGGGAAGCCTAAAGCTGAGGGGAGCTGAAGAGGGGGAAGCTAGTGCCTACCTTTGACCGAAGTATCCGGCCCAGATCCCTGAGTTCCCACAAGAGAGGGTCCTGGAACCTGGCAGACTTTCTTGTGCTTCAAACCCTGAGAAATCCCATGTGAGTAACGGACCACAAACAAAATTGAGTGTGGGGTATCTGCTTGCCTTAATATTCTTCCCTTAATAGTGGGTGGGGGGGAAATTGTGTAGTCCTCTAGCATATTTGACTGTACATTAATTTAATCAACTCCAAAATAGATTGACACAGGGGGGCAGCTTGGAAGAGTTTGAAACTTCCACTCTCTCTCCTAGCAGGAATAATGTTATAGTCACATAAAGTAATTGGGGGCCTTGCCACAAAAGTAAATTGATAATTGACATCCTGCCTGTACCTTGCCTATGAAATAGAAAGTTGCTGGTTGCAAAAAGACATTCCCAACTGATTCCACTTCCCAAACCCCTGCCTTTCCATGAAAGGTGTCCTTGCCACAAACATGAAATTGATCATTGCCAGCATTCCCAAAACATTTAAAACAAAAAGCTGTGTGTTCCCTACCAAGCCTTGCCTTTAAAACCAAAAGGTGTTTTGTCACAACACGAAATTCCCAATTGTCACCACTCCTTAGACCTGGCTTTTAAACACAGGGGTGCTGCATATCACTGAGGCATGGGTTTTTGGTCCTAAGGGGGAGAATTGATTAGCAAAAGTGAGACCTCATGTATCCAACTACTGTGTGATGTGTAACGTGTGATGTGTAACGTGTGATGTGTAAAAACTTGTTAAAAAATTAAACCTGTGTTTACTTTCAAGCTGAATTGTGCCCAAGTCATATTTGCCTGTGCATTCCAAAAAGAAAGCCATTGTGTGTTGAAGTTTTGTTTTGTGCCACAAAGAAGGTGGCACATTTAACCTAAACAAAACCTCATTGAACCTAAACTATAAATAAATATATATTTTGTCTATTTCTGGCCTGGTTCTTGGCTCATTGTTAGCGCAGGCCGAGGCAGCTGCACGGCTCTGTATGAGTCCTAGATAGAGTGTGTTGAATCCCAATTAATGGTATAATGTGGTCTTGTTTAATTGGGGGGAGGAACTCCTGTGTTCAGTGGGGTCTCCCGATATATCGCTATAATATGGGTCCATAATTCACAGTGTGAAACATGCTAAAGGACATACCCAAAGAACTGTGTGTGTCAAATGGTATGCAGTGTTAATAACGACAAACCTTTTCAGTGACACCTGAATTACAACAAAATGTTGAATTCTTTAGTAAAAATATATATGAGGGTGGGGTAAGGAATTAAAAGTGCTAGGGGTTCTTGAGGGGCAAAAGAGCCGTATAAACAGAGGGTTGGGGGGGTAAATAAAAAGGAGAAGAAAAAAAATCGTTATTTGGGTGTCACTGAAAAAGTTGTCGTTTTTGTTGTCGTTATAAACACATGGAACCGTGTGAAATGACCAGCACAGTGATATCACATCACATACTAACAGAATAATGTGGTATATCTTTACTAGTCATTGCACGTGAAACTGCTCAAGTTAAATACTCGCTTGCTGTGTGTAAAATGTAATGCACAATGAGTTCCTGACTCTGCAGCATACCTGCTGAAACCTCTGCAACCCAGCATGGATTATGCGCTACATTTTAAACACACATATTGTAATGAATGACTCGTCATGATGCTCAGTTCGCCACTGGACTCTGCCGTATATTTGATGTCAATGCTGTAATCATCATCCCGGCCAGAGCTCGGTTCTGTATCGGTCTTAAGTGCACTAATGACCTTGTAATGCACAGTTCATTTTGCAATGCAATATATTTTTAACAGAACTGCTGTAATGACATTTAATGCACTGTTCGGTCTCAGACTCTTCAGTACATGTTGCAGGAGGGGCTGTAATCGCTTTATAATGTGCAATTCCTGCCTGAGCTCTGTTGCATATCGATCTTAAATGCTCTAATAAACGTAAGGCATAGTTCCAGCACGGACTAAGTAGTGCTGTAAAGGCCTTGCAGTGGGTCTTTTCTCTAAACAGAAGCCCTGTGGATCTGCATTTCTAATGGCCCAAAGTGGGAGCTCATTGGACCCGAGGAGGACTACCGCTAGCGGTATTTTGCTCTCAGCCTAGCATGTAAATGAGCACTCGCTCTCTCGACACATCATTGTGTCTCTGCAAAGCTTCTCTATTAGGAAGGCGGCACAAAGGTTAAAGCCACAGGGCGTAGAAAGTAGGGTGTGGGAGGGGTGGCGTCGAGGGGACATTGCCAGCCGATTCCAGCAGTTACATTAAATAACCAGCAGACTCTAGGCATGACCCGTGCATTACATGATGACTGCATGACTTGTGGCAGCTATGCAGCGGGGGCCAGGCGGACACTGTGCATTGCAAGCCGATTGCAGCAGTTACATTAAATAACCAGCAGACTCTAGGCATGACTCGTGCATTGCATGATGATTACTGCACTCGTAGCAGCTATGCAGCGGGGCCAGGCGGACACTGTGCATTGCAAGCCGATTCCAGCAGTTACATTAAATAACCAGAAGACTCTAGGCATGACTCGTGCATTGCATGATGACTGCATGACTCGCGGCAGCTATGCAGCGGGGGCCAGGCGGACACTGTGCACTGCAAGCCGATTGCAGCAGTTACATTAAATAACCAGCAGACTCTAGGCATGACTCGTGCATTGCATGATGACTGCATGACTCGCGGCAGCTATGCAGCGGGGCCAGGCGGACTCTGTGCATTGCAAGCCGATTGCAGCAGTTACATTAAATAACCAGAAGACTCTAGGCATGACTCGTGCATTGCATGATGACTGCATGACTCGCGGCAGCTATGCAGCGGGGCCAGGCGGACTCTGTGCATTGCAAGCCGATTGCAGCAGTTACATTAAATGACCAGCAGACTCTAGGCATGACTCGTGCATTACATGATGACTGCAGCAGTCACGGCAGCTATGCAGCGGGGCCAGGCGGACATTGGCCATTCAAGCCGATTCCAGCAGTTACATTAAATAACCAGCAGACTCTAGGCATGACTCGTGCATTATATAATGACTGCAGCACTCCTGGCAGCGATGCAGTGGGGCCAGGCTGACAGTGTGCATTGCAAGCCGATTCCAGCAGTTACATTAATAACCAGCAGATTCTAGGCATGACCCATGCATTATATGATGACTGCATGACTCGCGGCAGCTATGCAGCGGGGCCAGGCGGACACTGTGCATTGCAAGCCGATTGCAGCAGTTACATTAAATAACCAGCAGACTCTAGGCATGACCCATGCATTATATGATGACTGCATGACTCGCGGCAGCTATGCAGCGGGGCCAGGCAGACACTGTGCATTGCAAGCCGATTCCAGCAGTTACATTAAATAACCAGCAGACTCTAGGCATGACTCGTGCATTACATGATGACTGCATGACTCGCGGCAGCTATGCAGCGGGGCCAGGCGGACACTGTGCATTGCAAGCTGATTCCAGCAGTTACATTAAATAACCAGCAGACTCTAGGCATGACTCGTGCATTATATGATGACTGCATGACTCGCGGCAGCTATGCAGCGGGGCCAGGCGGACAGTGTGCATTGCAAGCCGATACCAGCAGTTACATTAAATAACCAGCAGACTCTAGGCATGACTCGTGCATTACATGATGACTGCATGACTCGCGGCAGCTATGCAGCGGGGCCAGGCGGACACTGTGCATTGCAAGCCAATTCCAGCAGTTACATTAAATAACCAGCAGACTCTAGGCATGACTCGTGCATTATATGATGACTGCAGCACTCCTGGCAGCTATGCAGCGGGGCCAGGCTGACAGTGTGCATTGCAAGCCGATTCCAGCAGTTACATTAAATAACCAGCAGACTCTAGGCATGACTCATGCATTATATGATGACTGCAGCACTCCTGGCAGCTATGCAGCGGAGGCCAGGTGGACACTGTGCATTGCAAACCGATTGCAGCAGTTACATTAAATAACCAGCAAACTCTAGGCATGACTCGTGCATTATATGATGACTGCAACACTCCTGGCAGCTATGCAGCGGGGCCAGGCTGACAGTGTGCATTGCAAGCTGATTCCAGCAGTTACATTAAATAACCAGCAGACTCTAGGCATGACTCGTGCATTATATGATGACTGCATGACTCGCGGCAGCTATGCAGCGGGGCCAGGCGGACAGTGTGCATTGCAAGCCGATTCCAGCAGTTACATTAAATAACCAGCAGACTCTAGGCATGACTCGTGCATTATATGATGACTGCATGACTCGCAGCAGCTATGCAGCGGGGCCAGGCGGACAGTGTGCATTGCAAGCCGATTCCAGCAGTTACATTAAATAACCAGCAGACTCTAGGCATGACTCGTGCATTACATGATGACTGCATGACTCGCGGCAGCTATGCAGCGGGGCCAGGCGGACACTGTGCATTGCAAGCCGATTCCAGCAGTTACATTAAATAACCAGCAGACTCTAGGCATGACTCGTGCATTATATGATGACTGCAGCACTCCTGGCAGCTATGCAGTGGAGGCCAGGTGGACGCTGTGCATTGCAAGCCGATTGCAGCAGTTACATTAAATAACCAGCAGACTCTAGGCATGACTCGTGCATTATATGATGACTGCAGCACTCCTGGCAGCTATGCAGCGGGGCCAGGCGGACAGTGTGCATTGCAAGCTGATTCCAGCAGTTACATTAAATAACCGGCAGACTCTGGGCATGACTCGTGCATTACATGATGACTGCATGACTTGCGGCAGCTATGCAGCGGGGCCAGGCAGACAGTGTGCATTGCAAGCCGATTCCAGCAGTTACATTAAATAACCAGCAGACTCTAGGCATGACTCGTGCATTACATGATGACTGCATGACTCACATCAGCTATGCAGCAGAGGCCAGGCTGACAGTGTGCATTGCAAGCTGATTCCAGCAGTTACATTAAATAACCGGCAGACTCTGGGCATGACTCGTGCATTACATGATGACTGCATGACTTGCGGCAGCTATGCAGCGGGGCCAGGCGGACACTGTGCATTGCAAGCCAATTCCGGCAGTTACATTAAATAACCAGCAGACTCTAGGCATGACTCGTGCATTGCATGATGACTGCATGACACGCAGCAGCTATGCAGCAGAGGCCAGGCGGACACTGTGCATTGCAAGCCGATTCCAGCAGTTACATTAAATAACCAGCAGACTCTAGGCATGACTCGTGCATTGCATGATGACTGCATGACTCGCATCAGCTATGCAGCAGAGGCCAGGTGGACACTGTGCATTGCAATCCGATTCCAGCAGTTACATTAAATAACCAGCAGACTCTAGGCATGACTCGTGCATTACATGATGACTGCATGACTCGCGGCAGCTATGCAGCAGGGCCAGGCGGACACTGTGCATTGCAAGCTGATTCCAGCAGTTACATTAAATAACCAGCAGACTCTAGGCATGACTCGTGCATTATATGATGACTGCATGACTCACGGCAGCTATGCAGCGGGGCCAGGCGGACAGTGTGCATTGCAAGCCGATACCAGCAGTTACATTAAATAACCAGCAGACTCTAGGCATGACTCGTGCATTACATGATGACTGCATGACTCGCGGCAGCTATGCAGCAGGGCCAGGCGGACACTGTGCATTGCAAGCCAATTCCAGCAGTTACATTAAATAACCAGCAGACTCTAGGCATGACTCGTGCATTATATGATGACTGCAGCACTCCTGGCAGCTATGCAGCGGGGCCAGGCTGACAGTGTGCATTGCAAGCCGATTCCAGCAGTTACATTAAATAACCAGCAGACTCTAGGCATGACTCATGCATTATATGATGACTGCAGCACTCCTGGCAGCTATGCAGCGGAGGCCAGATGGACACTGTGCATTGCAAACCGATTGCAGCAGTTACATTAAATAACCAGCAAACTCTAGGCATGACTCGTGCATTATATGATGACTGCAACACTCCTGGCAGCTATGCAGCGGGGCCAGGCTGACAGTGTGCATTGCAAGCTGATTCCAGCAGTTACATTAAATAACCAGCAGACTCTAGGCATGACTCGTGCATTATATGATGACTGCATGACTCGCTGCAGCTATGCAGCGGGGCCAGGCGGACAGTGTGCATTGCAAGCCGATTCCAGCAGTTACATTAAATAACCAGCAGACTCTAGGCATGACTCGTGCATTATATGATGACTGCATGACTCACGGCAGCTATGCAGCGGGGCCAGGCGGACAGTGTGCATTGCAAGCCGATTCCAGCAGTTACATTAAATAACCAGCAGACTCTAGGCATGACTCATGCATTACATGATGACTGCATGACTCGCGGCAGCTATGCAGCGGGGCCAGGCGGACACTGTGCATTGCAAGCCGATTCCAGCAGTTACATTAAATAACCAGCAGACTCTAGGCATGATTCGTGCATTATATGATGACTGCAGCACTCCTGGCAGCTATGCAGCGGGGCCAGGCTGACAGTGTGCATTGCAAGCTGATTCCAGCAGTTACATTAAATAACCGGCAGACTCTGGGCATGACTTGTGCATTACATGATGACTGCATGACTTGTGGCAGCTATGCAGCGGGGCCAGGCAGACAGTGTGCATTGCAAGCCGATTCCAGCAGTTACATTAAATAACCAGCAGACTCTAGGCATGACTCGTGCATTACATGATGACTGCATGACTCACATCAGCTATGCAGCAGAGGCCAGGCTGACAGTGTGCATTGCAAGCTGATTCCAGCAGTTACATTAAATAACCGGCAGACTCTGGGCATGACTCGTGCATTACATGATGACTGCATGACTTGCGGCAGCTATGCAGCGGGGCCAGGCGGACACTGTGCATTGCAAGCCAATTCCGGCAGTTATATTAAATAACCAGCAGACTCTAGGCATGACTCGTGCATTGCATGATGACTGCATGACTCGCATCAGCTATGCAGCAGAGGCCAGGCGGACACTGTGCATTCCAATCCGATTGCAGCATTTACATTAAATAACCAGCAGACTCTAAGCATGACTCGTGCATTACATGATGACTGCATGACTCGTGTCAGCTATGCAGCGGAGGCCAGGGGGACACTGTGCATTGCAAGCCGATTCCAGCAGTTACATTAAATAACCATCAGACTCTAGGCATGACTCGTGCATTACATGATGACTACATGACTCGCGGCAGCTATGCAGCGGGGCCAGGCGGACTCTGTGCATTGCAAGCCGATTGCAGCAGTTACATTACATAACCATAAGACTCTAGCCATGACTCGTGCATTGCATGATGATTACAGCACTCGCAGCAGCTATGCAGCGGAGGCCAGGCGGACACTGTGCATTGCAAGCCGATTGCAGCAGATACATTAAATAACCAGCAGACCCTAGGCATGACTCATGCATTACATGATGACTGCATGACTCGCAGCAGCTATGCAGCGGAGGCCAGGCGGACACTGTGCATTGCAATCCGATTCCAGCATTTACATTAAATAACCAGCAGACTCTAGGCATGACTCGTGCATTGCATGATGATTACAGCACTTGCAGCAGCTATGCAGCGGGGCCAGGCGGACTCTGTGCATTGCAAGCCGATTGCAGCAGTTCCATTAAATAACCATCAGACTCTAGCCATGACTCGTGGATTGCATGATGATTACAGCACTTGCAGTAGCTATGCAGCGGAGGCCAGGCGGACACTGTGCATTGCAAGCCGATTGCAGCATTTACATTAAATAACCAGCAGACTCTGGGCATGACTCGTGCATTACATGATGACTGCATGACACGCGGCAGCTATGCAGCGGGGCCATGCGGACACTGTGCATTGCAAGCCGATTCCAGCAGTTACATTAAATAACCAGCAGACTCTAGGCATGACTCGTGCATTATATGATGACTGCAGCACTCTCGGCACCTGTGCAGCGGAGGCCATGCAGACACTGTGCATTGCTAGCCGATTCCAGCAGTTACATTAAATAACCAGCAGACTCTAGGCATGACTCGTGCATTGCATGATGACTGCATGACTTGCGGCAGCTATGCAGCGGGGCGCGGCGGACATTGTGCATTGTAAGGCGATTCTAGCAGTTACATTAAATAACCAGCAGACTCTAGGCATGACCCATGCATTACATGATGACTGCATGACTCGCGGCAGCTATGCAGCGAGGCCAGGCGGACACTGTGCATTGCAAGCCGATTCCAGCAGTTACATTAAATAACCAGCAGACTCCAGGCATGACTCGTGCATTGCATGATGACTGCATGACTCGCATCAGCTATGCAGCAGAGTCCAGGCGGAAACTTTGCATTGCAATCCGATTCCAGCATTTACATTAAATAACCAGCAGACTCTAGGCATGACTCGTGCATTGCATGATGACTGCATGACTCGCGGCAGCTATGCAGCGGGGCCAGGCGGACATTGTGCATTGTAAGGCGATTCTAGCAGTTACATTAAATAACCAGCAGACTCTAGGCATGACTCGTGCATTACATGATGACTGCAGCAGTCACGGCAGCTATGCAGCAGGGCCAGGCGGACATTGTGCATTCAAGCCGATTCCAGCAGTTACATTAAATAACCAGCAGACTCTAGGCATGACTCGTGCATTATATGATAACTGCAGCACGCCTGTCAGCGATGCAGCGGGGCCAGGCGGACACTGTGCATTGCAAGCCGATTCCAGCAGTTACATTAAATAACCAGCAGATTCCAGGCATGACTCGTGCATTGTATGATGACTGCATGACTCGCATCAGCTATGCAGCAGAGGTCAGGCGGACACTTTGCATTGCAATCCGATTCCAGCATTTACATTAAATAACCAGCAGACTCTAGGCATGACTTGTGCATTATATGATGACTGCAGCACTCCTGGCAGCTATGCAGCGGAGGCCAGGCGGACACTGTGCATTGCAAGCCGATTGCAGCAGTTACATTAAATGAACAGCAGACTCTAGGCATGACTCGTGCATTACATGATGACTGCAGCAGTCACGGCAGCTATGTAGCGGGGCCAGGCGGACATTGTGCATTCAAGCCGATTCCAGCCGTTACATTAAATAACCAGCAGACTCTAGGCATGACTCGTGCATTATATGATAACTGCAGCACGCCTGGCAGCGATGCAGCGGGGCCAGGCTGACAGTGTGCATTGCAAGCCGATTCTAGCAGTTACATTAAATAACCAGCAGACTCTAGGCATGACCCATGCATTATATGATGACTGCATGACTCGCGGCAGCTATGCAGCGGGGCCAGGCGGACACTGTGCATTACAAGCCGATTGCAGCAGTTACATTAAATAACCAGCAGACTCTAGGCATGACCCATGCATTATATGATGACTGCATGACTCGCGGCAGCTATGCAGCGGGGCCAGGCAGACAGTGTGCATTGCAAGACGATTCCAGCAGTTATATTAAATAACCAGCAGACTCTAGGCATGACTCGTGCATTACATGATGACTGCATGCGGCAGATATGCAGCGGGGCCAGGCGGACACTGTGCATTGCAAGCCGATTCCAGCAGTTTCATTAAATAACCAGCAGACTCTAGGCATGACTCATGCATTACATGATGACTGCATGACTCGCGGCAGCTATGCAGCGGGGCCAGGCGGACACTGTGCATTGCAAGCCGATTCCAGCAGTTACATTAAATAACCAGCAGACTCTAGGCATGATTCGTGCATTATATGATGACTGCAGCACTCCTGGCAGCTATGCAGCGGGGCCAGGCTGACAGTGTGCATTGCAAGCTGATTCCAGCAGTTACATTAAATAACCGGCAGACTCTGGGCATGACTCGTGCATTACATGATGACTGCATGACTTGTGGCAGCTATGCAGCGGGGCCAGGCAGACAGTGTGCATTGCAAGCCGATTCCAGCAGTTACATTAAATAACCAGCAGACTCTAGGCATGACTCGTGCATTACATGATGACTGCATGACTCACATCAGCTATGCAGCAGAGGCCAGGCTGACAGTGTGCATTGCAAGCTGATTCCAGCAGTTACATTAAATAACCGGCAGACTCTGGGCATGACTCGTGCATTACATGATGACTGCATGACTTGCGGCAGCTATGCAGCGGGGCCAGGCGGACACTGTGCATTGCAAGCCAATTCCGGCAGTTATATTAAATAACCAGCAGACTCTAGGCATGACTCGTGCATTGCATGATGACTGCATGACTCGCATCAGCTATGCAGCAGAGGCCAGGCGGACACTGTGCATTCCAATCCGATTGCAGCATTTACATTAAATAACCAGCAGACTCTAAGCATGACTCGTGCATTACATGATGACTGCATGACTCGTGTCAGCTATGCAGCGGAGGCCAGGGGGACACTGTGCATTGCAAGCCGATTCCAGCAGTTACATTAAATAACCATCAGACTCTAGGCATGACTCGTGCATTACATGATGACTACATGACTCGCGGCAGCTATGCAGCGGGGCCAGGCGGACTCTGTGCATTGCAAGCCGATTGCAGCAGTTACATTACATAACCATAAGACTCTAGCCATGACTCGTGCATTGCATGATGATTACAGCACTCGCAGCAGCTATGCAGCGGAGGCCAGGCGGACACTGTGCATTGCAAGCCGATTGCAGCAGATACATTAAATAACCAGCAGACCCTAGGCATGACTCGTGCATTACATGATGACTGCATGACTCGCAGCAGCTATGCAGCGGAGGCCAGGCGGACACTGTGCATTGCAATCCGATTCCAGCATTTACATTAAATAACCAGCAGACTCTAGGCATGACTCGTGCATTGCATGATGATTACAGCACTTGCAGCAGCTATGCAGCGGGGCCAGGCGGACTCTGTGCATTGCAAGCCGATTGCAGCAGTTCCATTAAATAACCATCAGACTCTAGCCATGACTCGTGCATTGCATGATGATTACAGCACTTGCAGTAGCTATGCAGCGGAGGCCAGGCGGACACTGTGCATTGCAAGCCGATTGCAGCATTTACATTAAATAACCAGCAGACTCTGGGCATGACTCGTGCATTACATGATGACTGCATGACACGCGGCAGCTATGCAGCGGGGCCATGCGGACACTGTGCATTGCAAGCCGATTCCAGCAGTTACATTAAATAACCAGCAGACTCTAGGCATGACTCGTGCATTATATGATGACTGCAGCACTCGCGGCACCTGTGCAGCGGAGGCCATGCAGACACTGTGCATTGCTAGCCGATTCCAGCAGTTACATTAAATAACCAGCAGACTCTAGGCATGACTCGTGCATTGCATGATGACTGCATGACTTGCGGCAGCTATGCAGCGGGGCACGGCGGACATTGTGCATTGTAAGGCGATTCTAGCAGTTACATTAAATAACCAGCAGACTCTAGGCATGACCCATGCATTACATGATGACTGCATGACTCGCGGCAGCTATGCAGCGAGGCCAGGCGGACACTGTGCATTGCAAGCCGATTCCAGCAGTTACATTAAATAACCAGCAGACTCCAGGCATGACTCGTGCATTGCATGATGACTGCATGACTCGCATCAGCTATGCAGCAGAGTCCAGGCGGAAACTTTGCATTGCAATCCGATTCCAGCATTTACATTAAATAACCAGCAGACTCTAGGCATGACTCGTGCATTGCATGATGACTGCATGACTCGCGGCAGCTATGCAGCGGGGCCAGGCGGACATTGTGCATTGTAAGGCGATTCTAGCAGTTACATTAAATAACCAGCAGACTCTAGGCATGACTCGTGCATTACATGATGACTGCAGCAGTCACGGCAGCTATGCAGCAGGGCCAGGCGGACATTGTGCATTCAAGCCGATTCCAGCAGTTACATTAAATAACCAGCAGACTCTAGGCATGACTCGTGCATTATATGATAACTGCAGCACGCCTGTCAGCGATGCAGCGGGGCCAGGCGGACACTGTGCATTGCAAGCCGATTCCAGCAGTTACATTAAATAACCAGCAGATTCCAGGCATGACTCGTGCATTGTATGATGACTGCATGACTCGCATCAGCTATGCAGCAGAGGTCAGGCGGACACTTTGCATTGCAATCCGATTCCAGCATTTACATTAAATAACCAGCAGACTCTAGGCATGACTTGTGCATTATATGATGACTGCAGAACTGGCGGCAGCTATGCAGCGGAGGCCAGGCGGACACTGTGCATTGCAAGCCGATTGCAGCAGTTACATTAAATGAACAGCAGACTCTAGGCATGACTCGTGCATTACATGATGACTGCAGCAGTCACGGCAGCTATGCAGCGGGGCCAGGCGGACATTGTGCATTCAAGCCGATTCCAGCCGTTACATTAAATAACCAGCAGACTCTAGGCATGACTCGTGCATTATATGATAACTGCAGCACGCCTGGCAGCGATGCAGCGGGGCCAGGCTGACAGTGTGCATTGCAAGCCGATTCTAGCAGTTACATTAAATAACCAGCAGACTCTAGGCATGACCCATGCATTATATGATGACTGCATGACTCGCGGCAGCTATGCAGCGGGGCCAGGCGGACACTGTGCATTACAAGCCGATTGCAGCAGTTACATTAAATAACCAGCAGACTCTAGGCATGACCCATGCATTATATGATGACTGCATGACTCGCGGCAGCTATGCAGCGGGGCCAGGCAGACAGTGTGCATTGCAAGCCGATTCCAGCAGTTATATTAAATAACCAGCAGACTCTAGGCATGACTCGTGCATTACATGATGACTGCATGCGGCAGATATGCAGCGGGGCCAGGCGGACACTGTGCATTGCAAGCCGATTCCAGCAGTTACATTAAATAACCAGGAGACTCTAGGCATGACTCGTGCATTACATGATGACTGCATGACTCGCGGCAGCTATGCATCGGGGCCAGGCGGACACTGTGCATTGCCAGCCGATTCCAGCAGTTACATTAAATAACCAGCAGACTCTAGACATGACTCGTGCATTACATGATGACTGCATGCCTCGCGGCAGATTTCCACCAGGGCCAGGCGGACAGTGTGCATTGCAAGCCGATTCCAGCAGTTACATTAAATAACCAGCAGACTCTAGGCATGACTCGTGCATTACATGATGACTGCATGACTCGCGGGAGCAATTCACCGGGGCCAGGCGGACACTGTGCATTGCAAGCCGATTCCTGCAGTTACATTAAATAATCAGCAGACTCTAGCCATGACTCGTGCATTATATGATGACTGCATGACTCGCGGCAGCTATGCAGCGGAGGCCAGGTGGACACTGTGCATTGCAAGCCGATTGCAGCAGTTACATTAAATAACCAGCAGACTCTAGGCATGACCTGTGCATTATATGATGACTGCAGAACTCCTGGCAGCTATGCAGCGGGGCCAGGCTGATAGTGTGCATTGCAAGCTGATTCCAGCAGTTACATTAAATAACCGGCAGACTCTGGGCATGACTCGTGCATTACATGATGACTGCATGACTCGCGGCAGCTATGCTGCGGGGCCAGGCAGACAGTGTGCATTGCAAGCCGATTCCAGCAGTTACATTAAATAAGCAGAAGACTCTAGGCATGACTCGTGCATTACATGATGACTGCATGACTCGCATCAGCTATGCAGCAGAGGCCAGGCGTACTCTGTGCATTGCAAGCCAATTCCGGAAGTTACATTAAATAACCAGCAGACTCTAGGCATGACTTGTGCATTGCATGATGACTGCATGACACGCAGCAGCTATGCAGCAGAGGCCAGGCGGACACTGTGCATTGCAAGCCGATTCCAGCAGTTACATTAAATAACCAGCAGACTCTAGGCATGACTCGTGCATTGCATGATGACTGAATGACTTGCATCAGCTATGCAGCAGAGGCCAGGCGGACACTGTGCATTGCAATCCGATTCCAGCATTTACATTAAATAACCAGCAGACTCTAGGCATGACTCGTGCATTACATGATGACTGCATGACTCGCGGCAGCTATGCAGCGGGGCCAGGTGGACACTGTGCATTGCAAGCCGATTGCAGCAGTTACATTAAATAACCAGCAGACTCTAGGCATGACTCGTGCATTATATGATGACTGCAGCACTCCTGGCAGCTATGCAGCGGGGCCTGGCGGACACTGTGCATTGCAAGCTGATTCCAGCAGTTACATTAAATAACCGGCAGACTCTAGGCATGACTCGTGCATTGCATGATGACTGCAGGACACGCATCAGCTATGCAGCAGAGGCCAGGCGGACACTGTGCATTGCAAGCCGATTCCAGCAGTTACATTAAATAACCAGCAGACTCTAGGCATGACTCGTGCATTGCATGATGACTGCATGACTCGCATCAGCTATGTAGCAGAGGCCAGGCGGACACTGTGCATTGCAATCCGATTCCAGCATTTACATTAAATAACCAGCAGACTCTAAGCATGACTCGTGCATTACATGATGACTGCACGACTCGTGTCAGCTAAGCAGCGGAGGCCAGGCGGACACTGTGCATTGCAAGCCGATTGCAGCAGTTACATTAAATAACCAGCAGACTCTGGGCATGACTCGTGCATTACATGATGACTGCATGACTCGCAGCAGCTATGCAGCGGAGGCCAGGTGGACATTGTGTATTGCAAGGGGATTCCAGCAGTTACATTAAATAACCATCAGACTCTAGGCATGACTTGTGCATTACATGATGACTGCATGACTCGTGGCAGCTATGCAGCAGGGCCAGGCGGACTCTGTGCATTGCAAGCTGATTGCAGCAGTTGCATTAAATAACCAGCAGACTCTAGGCATGACTCGTGCATTACATGATGACTGCAAGACTCGCGGCAGCTATGCAGCGGAGGTCAGGCGGACACTGTGCATTGCAATCCGATTCCAGCCGTTACATTAAATAACCAGCAGACTCTAGCCATGACTCGTGCATTGCATGATGATTACAGCACTCGCAGCAGCTATGCAGCGGAGGTCAGGCGGACACTGTGCATTGCAAGCCCATTGCAGCGGTTACATTAAATAACCAGCAGACTCTAGGCATGACTCGTGCATTAAATGATGACTGCATGACTCGTGGCAGCTATGCAGCGGAGGCCAGGCGGACACTGTGCATTGCAATCCAATTCCAGCTGTTACATTAAATAACCAGCAGACTCTAGCCATGACTCGTGCATTGCGTGATGATTACAGCACTCGCAGCAGCTATGCAGTGGAGGCCAGGCGGACTCTGTGCATTGCAAGCCGATTCCAGCAGTTACATTAAATAACCAGCAGGTTCTAGGCATGACTCGTGCATTGCATGATGACTGCATGACTCGCATCAGCTATGCAGCAGAGGCCAGGCGGACACTGTGCGTTTCAATCCGATTCCAGCATTTACATTAAATAACCAGCAGACTCTAAGCATGACTCGTACATTACATGATGACTGCATGACTCGTGTCAGCTATGCAGCGGAGGCCAGGCGGACACTGTGCATTGCAAGCCGATTGCAGCAGTTACATTAAATAACCAGCAGAATCTAGGCATGACTCGTGCATTACATGATGACTGCATGACTCGCGGCAGCTATGCAGCGGAGGCCAGGCGGACACTGTGCATTGCAATCCGATTCCAGCCGTTACATTAAATAACCAGCAGACTCTAGCCATGACTCGTGCATTGCATGATGATTACTGTACTCGTAGCAGCTATGCAGCGGGGCCAGGCGGACACTGTGCATTGCAAGCCGATTCCAGCAGTTACATTAAATAACCAGAAGACTCTAGGCATGACTCGTGCATTGCATGATGACTGCCTGACTCGCGGCAGCTATGCAGCGGGGCCAGGCGGACTCTGTGCATTGCAAGCCGATTGCAGCAGTTACATTAAATGACCAGCAGACTCTAGGCATGACTCGTGCATTACATGATGACTGCAGCAGTCACGGCAGCTATGCAGCGGGGCCAGGCGGACATTGTGCATTCAAGCCGATTCCAGCAGTTACATTAAATAACCAGCAGACTCTAGGCATGACTCGTGCATTATATGATAACTGCAGCACGCCTGTCAGCGATGCGGCGGGGCCAGGCGGACACTGTGCATTGCAAGCCGATTCCAGCAGTTACATTAAGTAACCAGCAGATTCCAGGCATGACTCGTGCATTGCATTATGACTGCATGACTCGCATCAGCTATGCAGCAGAGGCCAGGCGGACACTTTGCATTGCAATCCGATTCCAGCATTTACATTAAATAACCAGCAGACTCTAGGCATGACTTGTGCATTATATGATGACTGCAGAACTGGCGGCAGCTATGCAGCGGAGGCCAGGCGGACACTGTGCATTGCAAGCCGATTGCAGCAGTTACATTAAATGACCAGCAGACTCTAGGCATTACTCGTGCATTACATGATGACTGCAGCAGTCACGGCAGCTATGCAGCGGGGCCAGGCGGACATTGTGCATCCAAGCCGATTCCAGCAGTTACATTAAATAACCAGGAGACTCTAGGCATGACTCGTGCATTACATGATGACTGCATGACTCGCGGCAGCTATGCATCGGGGCCAGGCGGACACTGTGCATTGCCAGCCGATTCCAGCAGTTACATTAAATAACCAGCAGACTCTAGACATGACTCGTGCATTACATGATGACTGCATGCCTCGCGGCAGATTTCCACCAGGGCCAGGCGGACAGTGTGCATTGCAAGCCGATTCCAGCAGTTACATTAAATAACCAGCAGACTCTAGGCATGACTCGTGCATTACATGATGACTGCATGACTCGCGGCAGCAATTCACCGGGGCCAGGCGGACACTGTGCATTGCAAGCCGATTCCTGCAGTTACATTAAATAATCAGCAGACTCTAGCCATGACTCGTGCATTATATGATGACTGCATGACTCGCGGCAGCTATGCAGCGGAGGCCAGGTGGACACTGTGCATTGCAAGCCGATTGCAGCAGTTACATTAAATAACCAGCAGACTCTAGGCATGACCTGTGCATTATATGATGACTGCAGAACTCCTGGCAGCTATGCAGCGGGGCCAGGCTGATAGTGTGCATTGCAAGCTGATTCCAGCAGTTACATTAAATAACCGGCAGACTCTGGGCATGACTCGTGCATTACATGATGACTGCATGACTCGCGGCAGCTATGCTGCGGGGCCAGGCAGACAGTGTGCATTGCAAGCCGATTCCAGCAGTTACATTAAATAAGCAGAAGACTCTAGGCATGACTCGTGCATTACATGATGACTGCATGACTCGCATCAGCTATGCAGCAGAGGCCAGGCGTACTCTGTGCATTGCAAGCCAATTCCGGAAGTTACATTAAATAACCAGCAGACTCTAGGCATGACTTGTGCATTGCATGATGACTGCATGACACGCAGCAGCTATGCAGCAGAGGCCAGGCGGACACTGTGCATTGCAAGCCGATTCCAGCAGTTACATTAAATAACCAGCAGACTCTAGGCATGACTCGTGCATTGCATGATGACTGAATGACTTGCATCAGCTATGCAGCAGAGGCCAGGCGGACACTGTGCATTGCAATCCGATTCCAGCATTTACATTAAATAACCAGCAGACTCTAGGCATGACTCGTGCATTACATGATGACTGCATGACTCGCGGCAGCTATGCAGCGGGGCCAGGTGGACACTGTGCATTGCAAGCCGATTGCAGCAGTTACATTAAATAACCAGCAGACTCTAGGCATGACTCGTGCATTATATGATGACTGCAGCACTCCTGGCAGCTATGCAGCGGGGCCTGGCGGACACTGTGCATTGCAAGCTGATTCCAGCAGTTACATTAAATAACCGGCAGACTCTAGGCATGACTCGTGCATTGCATGATGACTGCAGGACACGCATCAGCTATGCAGCAGAGGCCAGGCGGACACTGTGCATTGCAAGCCGATTCCAGCAGTTACATTAAATAACCAGCAGACTCTAGGCATGACTCGTGCATTGCATGATGACTGCATGACTCGCATCAGCTATGTAGCAGAGGCCAGGCGGACACTGTGCATTGCAATCCGATTCCAGCATTTACATTAAATAACCAGCAGACTCTAAGCATGACTCGTGCATTACATGATGACTGCACGACTCGTGTCAGCTAAGCAGCGGAGGCCAGGCGGACACTGTGCATTGCAAGCCGATTGCAGCAGTTACATTAAATAACCAGCAGACTCTGGGCATGACTCGTGCATTACATGATGACTGCATGACTCGCAGCAGCTATGCAGCGGAGGCCAGGTGGACATTGTGTATTGCAAGGGGATTCCAGCAGTTACATTAAATAACCATCAGACTCTAGGCATGACTTGTGCATTACATGATGACTGCATGACTCGTGGCAGCTATGCAGCAGGGCCAGGCGGACTCTGTGCATTGCAAGCTGATTGCAGCAGTTGCATTAAATAACCAGCAGACTCTAGGCATGACTCGTGCATTACATGATGACTGCAAGACTCGCGGCAGCTATGCAGCGGAGGTCAGGCGGACACTGTGCATTGCAATCCGATTCCAGCCGTTACATTAAATAACCAGCAGACTCTAGCCATGACTCGTGCATTGCATGATGATTACAGCACTCGCAGCAGCTATGCAGCGGAGGTCAGGCGGACACTGTGCATTGCAAGCCCATTGCAGCGGTTACATTAAATAACCAGCAGACTCTAGGCATGACTCGTGCATTAAATGATGACTGCATGACTCGTGGCAGCTATGCAGCGGAGGCCAGGCGGACACTGTGCATTGCAATCCAATTCCAGCTGTTACATTAAATAACCAGCAGACTCTAGCCATGACACGTGCATTGCGTGATGATTACAGCACTCGCAGCAGCTATGCAGTGGAGGCCAGGCGGACTCTGTGCATTGCAAGCCGATTCCAGCAGTTACATTAAATAACCAGCAGGTTCTAGGCATGACTCGTGCATTGCATGATGACTGCATGACTCGCATCAGCTATGCAGCAGAGGCCAGGCGGACACTGTGCGTTTCAATCCGATTCCAGCATTTACATTAAATAACCAGCAGACTCTAAGCATGACTCGTACATTACATGATGACTGCATGACTCGTGTCAGCTATGCAGCGGAGGCCAGGCGGACACTGTGCATTGCAAGCCGATTGCAGCAGTTACATTAAATAACCAGCAGAATCTAGGCATGACTCGTGCATTACATGATGACTGCATGACTCGCGGCAGCTATGCAGCGGAGGCCAGGCGGACACTGTGCATTGCAATCCGATTCCAGCCGTTACATTAAATAACCAGCAGACTCTAGCCATGACTCGTGCATTGCATGATGATTACTGTACTCGTAGCAGCTATGCAGCGGGGCCAGGCGGACACTGTGCATTGCAAGCCGATTCCAGCAGTTACATTAAATAACCAGAAGACTCTAGGCATGACTCGTGCATTGCATGATGACTGCCTGACTCGCGGCAGCTATGCAGCGGGGCCAGGCGGACTCTGTGCATTGCAAGCCGATTGCAGCAGTTACATTAAATGACCAGCAGACTCTAGGCATGACTCGTGCATTACATGATGACTGCAGCAGTCACGGCAGCTATGCAGCGGGGCCAGGCGGACATTGTGCATTCAAGCCGATTCCAGCAGTTACATTAAATAACCAGCAGACTCTAGGCATGACTCGTGCATTATATGATAACTGCAGCACGCCTGTCAGCGATGCGGCGGGGCCAGGCGGACACTGTGCATTGCAAGCCGATTCCAGCAGTTACATTAAGTAACCAGCAGATTCCAGGCATGACTCGTGCATTGCATTATGACTGCATGACTCGCATCAGCTATGCAGCAGAGGCCAGGCGGACACTTTGCATTGCAATCCGATTCCAGCATTTACATTAAATAACCAGCAGACTCTAGGCATGACTTGTGCATTATATGATGACTGCAGAACTGGCGGCAGCTATGCAGCGGAGGCCAGGCGGACACTGTGCATTGCAAGCCGATTGCAGCAGTTACATTAAATGACCAGCAGACTCTAGGCATTACTCGTGCATTACATGATGACTGCAGCAGTCACGGCAGCTATGCAGCGGGGCCAGGCGGACATTGTGCATCCAAGCCGATTCCAGCAGTTACATTAAATAACCAGCAGACTCTAGGCATGACTCGTGCATTATATGATAACTGCAGCACGCATGGCAGCGATGCAGCGGGGCCAGGCTGACAGTGTGCATTGCAAGCCGATTCTAGCAGTTACATTAAATAACCAGCAGACTCTAGGCATGACCCATGCATTATATGATGACTGCATGACTCGCGGCAGCTATGCAGCGGGGCCAGGCGGACACTGTGCATTACAAGCCGATTGCAGCAGTTACATTAAATAACCAGCAGACTCTAGGCATGACCCATGCATTATATGATGACTGCATGACTCGCGGAAGCTATGCAGCGGGGCCAGGCAGACAGTGTGCATAGCAAGCCGATTCCAGCAGTTATATTAAATAACCAGCAGACTCTAGGCATGACTCGTGCATTACATGATGACTGCATGACTCGCGGCAGATATGCAGCGGGGCCAGGCGGACACTGTGCATTGCAAGCCGATTCCAGCAGTTACATTAAATAACCAGGAGACTCTAGGCATGACTCGTGCATTACATGATGACTGCATGACTCGCGGCAGCTATGCAGCGGGGCCAGGCGGACACTGTGCATTGCCAGCCGATTCCAGCAGTTACATTAAATAACCAGCAGACTCTAGACATGACTCGTGCATTACATGATGACTGCATGCCTCGCGGCAGCTATCCACCAGGGCCAGGCGGACAGTGTGCATTGCAAGCCGATTCCAGCAGTTACATTAAATAACCAGCAGACTCTAGGCATGACTCGTGCATTACATGATGACTGCATGACTCGCGGCAGCAATGCAGCGGGGCCAGACGGACACTGTGCATTGCAAGCCGATTCCTGCAGTTACATTAAATAATCAGCAGACTCAAGCCATGACTCGTGCATTATATGATGACTGCATGACTCGCGGCAGCTATGCAGCGGAGGCCAGGTGGACACTGTGCATTGCAAGCCGATTGCAGCAGTTACATTAAATAACCAGCAGACTCTAGGCCTGACTTGTGCATTATATGATGACTGCAGAACTCCTGGCAGCTATGCAGCGGGGCCAGGCTGACAGTGTGCATTGCAAGCTGATTCCAGTAGTTACATTAAATAACCGGCAGACTCTGGGCATGAATCGTGCATTACATGATGACTGCATGACTCGCGGCAGATATGCAGCGGGGCCAGGCAGACAGTGTGCATTGCAAGCCGATTCCAGCAGTTACATTAAATAAGCAGAAGACTCTAGGCATGACTCGTGCATTACATGATGACTGCATGACTCGCATCAGCTATGCAGCAGAGGCCAGGCGGACTCTGTGCATTGCAAGCCAATTCCGGCAGTTACATTAAATAACCAGCAGACTCTAGGCATGACTTGTGCATTGCATGATGACTGCATGACACGCAGCAGCTATGCAGCAGAGGCCAGGTGGACACTGTGCATTGCAAGCCGATTCCAGCAGTTACATTAAATAACCAGCAGACTCTAGGCATGACTCGTGCATTGCATGATGACTGCATGACTTGCATCAGCTATGCAGCAGAGGCCAGGCGGACACTGTGCATTGCAAGCCAATTCCGGCAGTTACATTAAATAACCAGCAGACTCTAGGCATGACTCGTGCATTACATGATGACTGCATGACTCGCGGCAGCTATGCAGCGGGGCCAGGTGGACACTGTGCATTGCAAGCCAATTGCAGCAGTTACATTAAATAACCAGCAGACTCTAGGCATGATTCGTGCATTATATGATGACTGCAGCACTCCTGGCAGCTATGCAGTGGGGCCAGGCGGACACTGTGCATTGCAAGCTGATTCCAGCAGTTACATTAAATAACCGGCAGACTCTAGGCATGACTCGTGCATTGCATGATGACTGCATGACACGCAGCAGCTATGCAGCAGAGGCCAGGCGGACACTGTGCATTGCAAGCCGATTCCAGCAGTTACATTAAATAACCAGCAGACTCTAGGCATGACTCGTGCATTGCATGATGACTGCATGACTCGCATCAGCTATGCAGCAGAGGCCAGGCGGACACTGTGCATTGCAATCCGATTCCAGCATTTACATTAAATAACCAGCAGACTTTAAGCATGACTCGTGCATTACATGATGACTGCATGACTCGTGTCAGCTATGCAGCGGAGGCCAGGCGGACACTGTGCATTGCAAGCCGATTGCAGCAGTTACATTAAATAAGCAGCAGACTCTGGGCATGACTCGTGCATTACATGATGACTGCATGACTCGCAGCAGCTATGCAGCGGAGGCCAGGCGGACACTGTGCATTGCAAGCCGATTCCAGCAGTTACATTAAATAACCAGCAGACTCTAGGCATAACTCGTGCATTACATGATGACTGCATGACTCGCGGCAGCTATGCAGCGGAGGCCAGGCCGACACTGTGCATTGCAATCCGATTCCAGCCGTTACATTAAATAACCAGCAGACTCTAGCCATGACTCGTGCATTGCATGATGATTACAGCACTCGCAGCAGCTATGCAGCGGAGGCCCGGCGGACACTGTGCATTGCAAGCCCATTGCAGCAGTTACATTAAATAACCAGCAGACTCTAGGCATGACTCGTGCATTACATGATGACTGCATGACTCGCGGCAGCTATGCAGCGGAGGCCAGGCGGACACTGTGCATTGCAATCCAATTCCAGCTGTTACATTAAATAACCAGCAGACTCTAGCCATGACTCGTGCATTGCATGATGATTACAGCACTCGCAGCAGCTATGCAGCGGAGGCCAGGCGGACTCTGTGCATTGCAAGCCGATTCCAGCAGTTACATTAAATAACCAGCAGACTCTAGGCATGACTCGTGCATTGCATGATGACTGCATGACTCGCATCAGCTATGCAGCAGAGGCCAGGCGGACACTGTGCGTTTCAATCCGATTCCAGCATTTACATTAAATAACCAGAAGACTCTAAGCATGACTCGTACATTACATGATGACTGCATGACTCGTGTCAGCTATGCAGCGGAGGCCAGGCGGACACTCTGCATTGCAAGCCGATTGCAGCAGTTACATTAAATAACCAGCAGACTCTAGGCATGACTCGTGCATTATATGATGACTGCAGCACTCCTGGCAGCTATGCAGCGGGGCCTGGCGGACACTGTGCATTGCAAGCTGATTCCAGCAGTTACATTAAATAACCGGCAGACTCTAGGCATGACTCGTGCACTGCATGATGACTGCAGGACACGCATCAGCTATGCAGCAGAGGCCAGGCGGACACTGTGCATTGCAAGCCGATTCCAGCAGTTACATTAAATAACCAGCAGACTCTAGGCATGACTCGTGCATTGCATGATGACTGCATGACTCGCATCAGCTATGCAGCAGAGGCCAGGCGGACACTGTGCATTGCAATCCGATTCCAGCATTTACATTAAATAACCAGCAGACTCTAAGCATGACTCGTGCATTACATGATGACTGCACGACTCGTGTCAGCTAAGCAGCGGAGGCCAGGCGGACACTGTGCATTGCAAGCCGATTGCAGCAGTTACATTAAATAACCAGCAGACTCTGGGCATGACTCGTGCATTACATGATGACTGCATGACTCGCAGCAGCTATGCAGCGGAGGCCAGGTGGACATTGTGTATTGCAAGGGGATTCCAGCAGTTACATTAAATAACCATCAGACTCTAGGCATGACTTGTGCATTACATGATGACTGCATGACTCGTGGCAGCTATGCAGCGGGGCCAGGCGGACTCTGTGCATTGCAAGCCGATTGCAGCAGTTACATTAAATAACCAGCAGACTCTAGGCATGACTCGTGCATTACATGATGACTGCATGACTCGCGGCAGCTATGCAGCGGAGGCCAGGCGGACACTGTGCATTGCAATCCGATTCCAGCCGTTACATTAAATAACTAGCAGACTCTAGCCATGACTCGTGCATTGCATGATGATTACAGCACTCGCAGCAGCTATGCAGCGGAGGCCAGGCGGACACTGTGCATTGCAAGCCCATTGCAGCGGTTACATTAAATAACCAGCAGACTCTAGGCATGACTCGTGCATTAAATGATGACTGCATGACTCGCGGCAGCTATGCAGCGGAGGCCAGGCGGACACTGTGCATTGCAATCCAATTCCAGCTGTTACATTAAATAACCAGCAGACTCTAGCCATGACTCGTGCATTGCATGATGATTACAGCACTCGCAGCAGCTATGCAGCGGAGGCCAGGCGGACTCTGTGCATTGCAAGCCGATTCCAGCAGTTACATTAAATAACCAGCAGGTTCTAGGCATGACTCGTGCATTGCATGATGACTGCATGACTCGCATCAGCTATGCAGCAGAGGCCAGGCGGACACTGTGCGTTTCAATCCGATTCCAGCATTTACATTAAATAACCAGCAGACTCTAAGCATGACTCGTACATTACATGATGACTGCATGACTCGTGTCAGCTATGCAGCGGAGGCCAGGCGGACACTCTGCATTGCAAGCCGATTGCAGCAGTTACATTAAATAACCAGCAGACTCTAGGCATGACTCGTGCATTATATGATGACTGCAGCACTCCTGGCAGCTATGCAGCGGGGCCTGGCGGACACTGTGCATTGCAAGCTGATTCCAGCAGTTACATTAAATAACCGGCAGACTCTAGGCATGACTCGTGCACTGCATGATGACTGCAGGACACGCATCAGCTATGCAGCAGAGGCCAGGCGGACACTGTGCATTGCAAGCCGATTCCAGCAGTTACATTAAATAACCAGCAGACTCTAGGCATGACTCGTGCATTGCATGATGACTGCATGACTCGCATCAGCTATGCAGCAGAGGCCAGGCGGACACTGTGCATTGCAATCCGATTCCAGCATTTACATTAAATAACCAGCAGACTCTAAGCATGACTCGTGCATTACATGATGACTGCACGACTCGTGTCAGCTAAGCAGCGGAGGCCAGGCGGACACTGTGCATTGCAAGCCGATTGCAGCAGTTACATTAAATAACCAGCAGACTCTGGGCATGACTCGTGCATTACATGATGACTGCATGACTCGCAGCAGCTATGCAGCGGAGGCCAGGTGGACATTGTGTATTGCAAGGGGATTCCAGCAGTTACATTAAATAACCATCAGACTCTAGGCATGACTTGTGCATTACATGATGACTGCATGACTCGTGGCAGCTATGCAGCGGGGCCAGGCGGACTCTGTGCATTGCAAGCCGATTGCAGCAGTTACATTAAATAACCAGCAGACTCTAGGCATGACTCGTGCATTACATGATGACTGCATGACTCGCGGCAGCTATGCAGCGGAGGCCAGGCGGACACTGTGCATTGCAATCCGATTCCAGCCGTTACATTAAATAACTAGCAGACTCTAGCCATGACTCGTGCATTGCATGATGATTACAGCACTCGCAGCAGCTATGCAGCGGAGGCCAGGCGGACACTGTGCATTGCAAGCCCATTGCAGCGGTTACATTAAATAACCAGCAGACTCTAGGCATGACTCGTGCATTAAATGATGACTGCATGACTCGCGGCAGCTATGCAGCGGAGGCCAGGCGGACACTGTGCATTGCAATCCAATTCCAGCTGTTACATTAAATAACCAGCAGACTCTAGCCATGACTCGTGCATTGCATGATGATTACAGCACTCGCAGCAGCTATGCAGCGGAGGCCAGGCGGACTCTGTGCATTGCAAGCCGATTCCAGCAGTTACATTAAATAACCAGCAGGTTCTAGGCATGACTCGTGCATTGCATGATGACTGCATGACTCGCATCAGCTATGCAGCAGAGGCCAGGCGGACACTGTGCGTTTCAATCCGATTCCAGCATTTACATTAAATAACCAGCAGACTCTAAGCATGACTCGTACATTACATGATGACTGCATGACTCGTGTCAGCTATGCAGCGGAGGCCAGGCGGACACTGTGCATTGCAAGCCGATTGCAGCAGTTACATTAAATAACCAGCAGAATCTAGGCATGACTCGTGCATTACATGATGACTGCATGACTCGCGGCAGCTATGCAGCGGAGGCCAGGCGGACACTGTGCATTGCAATCCGATTCCAGCCGTTACATTAAATAACCAGCAGACTCTAGCCATGACTCGTGCATTGCATGATGATTACTGCACTCGTAGCAGCTATGCAGCGGGGCCAGGCGGACACTGTGCATTGCAAGCCGATTCCAGCAGTTACATTAAATAACCAGAAGACTCTAGGCATGACTCGTGCATTGCATGATGACTGCCTGACTCGCGGCAGCTATGCAGCGGGGCCAGGCGGACTCTGTGCATTGCAAGCCGATTGCAGCAGTTACATTAAATGACCAGCAGACTCTAGGCATGACTCGTGCATTACATGATGACTGCAGCAGTCACGGCAGCTATGCAGCGGGGCCAGGCGGACATTGTGCATTCAAGCCGATTCCAGCAGTTACATTAAATAACCAGCAGACTCTAGGCATGACTCGTGCATTATATGATAACTGCAGCACGCCTGTCAGCGATGCGGCGGTGCCAGGCGGACACTGTGCATTGCAAGCCGATTCCAGCAGTTACATTAAATAACCAGCAGATTCCAGGCATGACTCGTGCATTGCATTATGACTGCATGACTCGCATCAGCTATGCAGCAGAGGCCAGGCGGACACTTTGCATTGCAATCCGATTCCAGCATTTACATTAAATAACCAGCAGACTCTAGGCATGACTCGTGCATTACATGATGACTGCAGCAGTCACGGCAGCTATGCAGAGGGGCCAGGCGGACATTGTGCATCCAAGCCGATTCCAGCAGTTACATTAAATAACCAGCAGACTCTAGGCATGACTCGTGCATTATATGATAACTGCAGCACGCATGGCAGCGATGCAGCGGGGCCAGGCTGACAGTGTGCATTGCAAGCCGATTCTAGCAGTTACATTAAATAACCAGCAGACTCTAGGCATGACCCATGCATTATATGATGACTGCATGACTCGCGGCAGCTATGCAGCGGGGCCAGGCGGACACTGTGCATTACAAGCCGATTGCAGCAGATACATTAAATAACCAGCAGACTCTAGGCATGACCCATGCATTATATGATGACTGCATGACTCGCGGAAGCTATGCAGCGGGGCCAGGCAGACAGTGTGCATAGCAAGCCGATTCCAGCAGTTATATTAAATAACCAGCAGACTCTAGGCATGACTCGTGCATTACATGATGACTGCATGACTCGCGGCAGATATGCAGCGGGGCCAGGCGGACACTGTGCATTGCAAGCCGATTCCAGCAGTTACATTAAATAACCCGGAGACTCTAGGCATGACTCGTGCATTACATGATGACTGCATGACTCGCGGCAGCTATGCAGCGGGGCCAGGCGGACACTGTGCATTGCCAGCCGATTCCAGCAGTTACATTAAATAACCAGCAGACTCTAGACATGACTCGTGCATTACATGATGACTGCATGCCTCGCGGCAGCTATCCACCAGGGCCAGGCGGACAATGTGCATTGCAAGCCGATTCCAGCAGTTACATTAAATAACCAGCAGACTCTAGGCATGACTCGTGCATTACATGATGACTGCATGACTCGCGGCAGCAATGCAGCGGGGCCAGGCGGACACTGTGCATTGCAAGCCGATTCCTGCAGTTACATTAAATAATCAGCAGACTCAAGCCATGACTCGTGCATTATATGATGACTGCATGACTCGCGGCAGCTATGCAGCGGAGGCCAGGTGGACACTGTGCATTGCAAGCCGATTGCAGCAGTTACATTAAATAACCAGCAGACTCTAGGCCTGACTTGTGCATTATATGATGACTGCAGAACTCCTGGCAGCTATGCAGCGGGGCCAGGCTGACAGTGTGCATTGCAAGCTGATTCCAGCAGTTACATTAAATAACCGGCAGACTCTGGGCATGAATCGTGCATTACATGATGACTGCATGACTCGCGGCAGCTATGCAGCGGGGCCAGGCAGACTGTGCATTGCAAGCCGATTCCAGCAGTTACATTAAATAAGCAGAAGACTCTAGGCATGACTCGTGCATTACATGATGACTGCATGACTCGCATCAGCTATGCAGCAGAGGCCAGGCGGACTCTGTGCATTGCAAGCCAATTCCGGCAGTTACATTAAATAACCAGCAGACTCTAGGCATGACTTGTGCATTGCATGATGACTGCATGACACGCAGCAGCTATGCAGCAGAGGCCAGGCGGACACTGTGCATTGCAAGCCGATTCCAGCAGTTACATTAAATAACCAGCAGACTCTAGGCATGACTCGTGCATTGCATGATGACTGCATGACTTGCATCAGCTATGCAGCAGAGGCCAGGCGGACACTGTGCATTGCAATCCGATTCCAGCATTTACATTAAATAACCAGCAGACTCTAGGCATGACTCGTGCATTACATGATGACTGCATGACTCGCGGCAGCTATGCAGCGGGGCCAGGTGGACACTGTGCATTGCAAGCCGATTGCAGCAGTTACATTAAATAACCAGCAGACTCTAGGCATGACTCGTGCATTATATGATGACTGCAGCTCTCCTGGCAGCTATGCAGCGGGGCCAGGCGGACACTGTGCATTGCAAGCTGATTCCAGCAGTTACATTAAATAACCGGCAGACTCTAGGCATGACTCGTGCATTGCATGATGACTGCATGACACGCAGCAGCTATGCAGCAGAGGCCAGGCGGACACTGTGCATTGCAAGCCGATTCCAGCAGTTACATTAAATAACCAGCAGACTCTAGGCATGACTCGTGCATTGCATGATGACTGCATGACTCGCATCAGCTATGCAGCAGAGGCCAGGCGGACACTGTGCATTGCAATCCGATTCCAGCATTTACATTAAATAACCAGCAGACTCTAAGCATGACTCGTGCATTACATGATGACTGCATGACTCGTGTCAGCTATGCAGCGGAGGCCAGGCGGACACTGTGCATTGCAAGCCGATTGCAGCAGTTACATTAAATAAGCAGCAGACTCTGGGCATGACTCGTGCATTACATGATGACTGCATGACTCGCAGCAGCTATGCAGCAGAGGCCAGGTGGACATCGTGCATTGCAAGGGGATTCCAGCAGTTACATTAAATAACGATCAGACTCTAGGCATGACTCGTGCATTACATGATGACTGCATGACTCGTGGCAGCTATGCAGCAGGGCCAGGCGGACTCTGTGCATTGCAAGCCGATTCCAGCAGTTACATTAAATAACCAGCAGACTCTAGGCATGACTCGTGCATTACATGATGACTGCATGACTCGCGGCAGCTATGCAGCGGAGGCCAGGCGGACACTGTGCATTGCAATCCGATTCCAGCCGTTACATTAAATAACCAGCAGACTCTAGCCATGACTCGTGCATTGCATGATGATTACAGCACTCGCAGCAGCTATGCAGCGGAGGCCAGGCGGACACTGTGCATTGCAAGCCCATTGCAGCAGTTACATTAAATAACCAGCAGACTCTAGGCATGACTCGTGCATTACATGATGACTGCATGACTCGCGGCAGCTATGCAGCGGAGGCCAGGCGGACACTGTGCATTGCAATCCAATGCCAGCTGTTACATTAAATAACCAGCAGACTCTAGCCATGACTCGTGCATTGCATGATGATTACAGCACTCGCAGCAGCTATGCAGCGGAGGCCAGGCGGACTCTGTGCATTGCAAGCCGATTCCAGCAGTTACATTAAATAACCAGCAGACTCTAAGCATGACTCGTGCATTGCATGATGACTGCATGACTCGCATCAGCTATGCAGCAGAGGCCAGGCGGACACTGTGCGTTTCAATCCGATTCCAGCATTTACATTAAATAACCAGAAGACTCTAAGCATGACTCGTACATTACATGATGACTGCATGACTCGTGTCAGCTATGCAGCGGAGGCCAGGCGGACACTCTGCATTGCAAGCCGATTGCAGCAGTTACATTAAATAATCAGCAGAATCTAGGCATGACTCGTGCATTACATGATGACTGCATGACTCGCGGCAGCTATGCAGCGGAGGCCAGGTGGACATTGTGCATTGCAACGCGATTCCAGCTGTTACATTAAATAACCAGCAGAATCTAGGCATGACTCGTGCATTACATGATGACTGCATGACTCGCGGCAGCTATGCAGCGGAGGCCAGGCGGACACTGTGCATTGCAATCCGATTCCAGCCGTTACATTAAATAACCAGCAGACTCTAGCCATCACTCGTGCATTGCATGATGATTACTGCACTCGTAGCAGCTATGCAGCGGGGCCAGGCGGACACTGTGCATTGCAAGCCGATTCCAGCAGTTACATTAAATAACCAGAAGACTCTAGGCATGACTCGTGCATTGCATGATGACTGCATGACTCGCGGCAGCTATGCAGCGGGGCCAGGCGGACTCTGTGCATTGCAAGCCGACTGCAGCAGTTACATTAAATGACCAGCAGACTCTAGGCATGACTTGTGCATTACATGATGACTGCAGCAGTCATGGCAGCTATGCAGCGGGGCCAGGCGGACATTGTGCATTCAAGCCGATTCCAGCAGTTACATTAAATAACCAGCAGACTCTAGGCATGACTCGTGCATGATATAATGACTGCAGCACTCCTGGCAGCGATGCAGTGGGGCCAGACTGACAGTGTGCATTGCAAGCCGATTCCAGCAGTTACATTAAATAACCAGCAGATTCTAGGCATGACCCATGCATTATATGATGACTGCATGACTCGCGGCAGCTATGCAGCGGGGCCAGGCGGACACTGTGCATTGCAAGCCGATTGCAGCAGTTACATCAAATAACCAGCAGACTCTAGGCATGACCCATGCATTATATGATGACTGCATGACTCGCGGCAGCTATGCAACGGGGCCAGGCAGACACTGTGCATTGCAAGCCGATTCCAGCAGTTACATTAAATAACCAGCAGACTCTAGGCATGACTTGTGCATTACATGATGACTGCATGACTCACGGCAGCTATGCAGCGGGGCCAGGTGGACACTGTGCATTGCAAGCTGATTCCAGCAGTTACATTAAATAACCAGCAGACTCTAGGCATGACTCGTGCATTATATGATGACTGCATGACTCGCGGCAGCTATGCAGCGGGGCCAGGCGGACAGTGTGCATTGCAAGCCGATACCAGCAGTTAAATTAAATAACCAGCAGACTCTAGGCATGACTCGTGCATTATATGATGACTGCAGCACTACTGGCAGCTATGCAGCGGGGCCAGGCTGACAGTGTGCATTGCAAGCCGATTCCAGCAGTTACATTAAATAACCAGCAGACTCTAGGCATGACTCATGCATTATATGATGACTGCAGCACTCCTGGCAGCTATGCAGCGGAGGCCAGGTGGACACTGTGCATTGCAAACCGATTGCAGCAGTTACATTAAATAACCAGCAAACTCTAGGCATGACTCGTGCATTATATGATGATTGCAGCACTCCTGGCAGCTATGCAGTGGGGCCAGGCTGACAGTGTGCATTGCAAGCCGATTCCAGCAGTTACATTAAATAACCAGCAGACTCTAGGCATGACTCATGCATTATATGATGACTGCATAACTCGCGGCAGCTATGCAGCGGGGCCAGGCGGACACTGTGCATTGCAAGCCAATTCCAGCAGTTACATTAAATAACCAGCAGACTCTAGGCATGACTCGTGCATTATATGATGACTGCAGCACTACTGGCAGCTATGCAGCGGGGCCAGGCTGACAGTGTGCATTGCAAGCCGATTCCAGCAGTTACATTAAATAACCAGCAGACTCTAGGCATGACTCATGCATTATATGATGACTGCAGCACTCCTGGCAGCTATGCAGCGGAGGCCAGGTGGACACTGTGCATTGCAAACCGATTGCAGCAGTTACATTAAATAACCAGCAAACTCTAGGCATGACTCGTGCATTATATGATGATTGCAGCACTCCTGGCAGCTATGCAGTGGGGCCAGGCTGACAGTGTGCATTGCAAGCTGATTCCAGCAGTTACATTAAATAACCAGCAGACTCTGGGCATGACTCGTGCATTATATGATGACTGCATGACTTGTGGCAGCTATGCAGCGGGGTCAGGCGGACAGTGTGCATTGCAAGCCGATTCCAGCAGTTACATTAAATAACCAGCAGACTCTAGGCATGACTCGTGCATTATATGATGACTGCATGACTCGCGGCAGCTATGCAGCGGGGCCAGGCGGACAGTGTGCATTGCAAGCCGATTGCAGCAGTTACATTAAATAACCAGCAGACTCTAGGCATGACTCGTGCATTATATGATGACTGCAGCACTCCTGGCAGCTATGCAGCGGGGCCAGGCTGACAGTGTGCATTGCAAGCTGATTCCAGCAGTTACATTAAATAACCGGCAGACTCTGGGCATGACTCGTGCATTACATGATGACTGCATGACTTGCGGCAGCTATGCAGCGGGGCCAGGCAGACAGTGTGCATTGCAAGCCGATTCCAGCAGTTACATTAAATAACCAGCAGACTCTAGGCATGACTCGTGCATTACATGATGACTGCATGACTCACATCAGCTATGCAGCAGAGGCCAGGCTGACAGTGTGCATTGCAAGCTGATTCCAGCAGTTACATTAAATAACCGTCAGACTCTGGGCATGACTCGTGCATTACATGATGACTGCATGACTTGCGGCAGCTATGCAGCGGGGCCAGGCGGACACTGTGCATTGCAAGCCAATTCCGGCAGTTACATTAAATAACCAGCAGACTCTAGGCATGACTCGTGCATTGCATGATGACTGCATGACTCGCATCAGCTATGCAGCAGAGGCCAGGTGGACACTGTGCATTGCAATCCGATTCCAGCATTTACATTAAATAACCAGCAGACTCTAGGCACGACTCGTGCATTGCATGATGACTGCATGACACCCAGCAGCTATGCATCAGAGGCCAGGCGGACACTGTGCATTGCAAGCCGATTCCAGCAGTTACATTAAATAACCAGCAGACTCTAGGCATGACTCGTGCATTGCATGATGACTGCATGACTCGCATCAGCTATGCAGCAGAGGCCAGGTGGACACTGTGCATTGCAATCCGATTCCAGCATTTACATTAAATAACCAGCAGACTCTAGGCATGACTCGTGCATTACATGATGACTGCATGACTCGCGGCAGCTATGCAGCGGGGCCAGGCGGACACTGTGCATTGCAAGCCGATTGCTGCAGTTACATTAAATAACCAGCAGACTCTAGGCATCACTCATGCATTATATGATGACTGCAGCACTCCTGGCAGCTATGCAGCGGGGCCAGGCGGACACTGTGCATTGCAAACTGATTCCAGCAGTTACATTAAATAACCGGCAGACTCTAGGCATGACTCGTGCATTGCATGATGACTGCATGACTCGCGGCAGCTATGCAGTGGGGCCAGGCAGACTCTGTGCATTGCAAGCCGATTGCAGCAGTTACATTAAATGACCAGCAGACTCTAGGCATGACTTGTGCATTACATGATGACTGCAGCAGTCACGGCAGCTATGCAGCGGGGCCAGGTGGACATTGTGCATTCAAGCCGATTCCAGCAGTTACATTAAATAACCAGCAGACTCTAGGCATGACTCGTGCATGATATATTGACTGCAGCACTCCTGGCAGCGATGCAGTGGGGCCAGGCTGACAGTGTGCATTGCAAGCCGATTCCAGCAGTTACATTAAATAACCAGCAGATTCTAGGCATGACCCATGCATTATATGATGACTGCATAACTCGCGGCAGCTATGCAGCGGGGCCAGGCGGACACTGTGCATTGCAAGCCGATTGCAGCAGTTACATTAAATAACCAGCAGACTCTAGGCATGACCCATGCATTATATGATGACTGCATGACTCGCGGCAGCTATGCAGCGGGGCCAGGCAGACACTGTGCATTGCAAGCCGATTCCAGCAGTTACATTAAATAACCAGCAGACTCTAGGCATGACTCGTGCATTACATGATGACTGCATGACTCACGGCAGCTATGCAGCGGGGCCAGGCGGACACTGTGCATTGCAAGCTGATTCCAGCAGTTACATTAAATAACCAGCAGACTCTAGGCATGACTCGTGCATTATATGATGACTGCATGACTCGCGGCAGCTATGCAGCGGGGCCAGGCGGACACTGTGCATTGCAAGCCGATACCAGCAGTTACATTAAATAACCAGCAGACTCTAGGCATGACTCGTGCATTACATGATGACTGCATGACTCGCGGCAGCTATGCAGCGGGGCCAGGCGGACACTGTGCATTGCAAGCCAATTCCAGTAGTTACATTAAATAACCAGCAGACTCTAGGCATGACTCGTCCATTATATGATGACTGCAGCACTCCTGGCAGCTATGCAGCGGGGCCAGGCTGACAAAGTTCATTGCAAGCCGATTCCAGCAGTTACATTAAATAACCAGCAGACTCTAGGCATGACTCATGCATTATATGATGACTGCAGCACTCCTGGCAGCTATGCAGCGGAGGCCAGGTGGACACTGTGCATTGCAAACCGATTGCAGCAGTTACATTAAATAACCAGCAAACTCTAGGCATGACTCGTGCATTATATGATGACTGCAGCACTCCTGGCAGCTATGCAGCGGGGCCAGGCTGACAGTGTGCATTGCAAGCTGATTCCAGCAGTTACATTAAATAACCAGCAGACTCTAGGCATGACTCGTGCATTATATGATGACTGCATGACTCGCGGCAGCTATGCAGCGGGGCCAGGCGGACAGTGTGCATTGCAAGCCGATTCCAGCAGTTACATTAAATAACCAGCAGACTCTAGGCATGACTCGTGCATTATATGATGACTGCATGACTCGCGGCAGCTATGCAGCGGGGCCAGGCGGACAGTGTGCATTGCAAGCCGATTCCAGCAGTTACATTAAGTAACCAGCAGACTCTAGGCATGACTCGTGCATTACATGATGACTGCATGACTCGCGGCAGCTATGCAGCGGGGCCAGGCGGACACTGTGCATTGCAAGCCGATTCCAGCAGTTACATTAAATAACCAGCAGACTCTAGGCATGACTCGTGCATTATATGATGACTGCAGCACTCCTGGCAGCTATGCAGTGGAGGCCAGGTGGACACTGTGCATTGCAAGCCGATTGCAGCAGTTACATTAAATAACCAGCAGACTCTAGGCATGACTTGTGCATTATATGATGACTGCAGAACTCCTGGCAGCTATGCAGCGGGGCCAGGCTGACAGTGTGCATTGCAAGCTGATTCCAGCAGTTACATTAAATAACCGGCAGACTCTGGGCATGACTCGTGCATTACATGATGACTGCATGACTCGCGGCAGCTATGCAGCGGGGCCAGGCGGACATTGTGCATTCAAGCCGATTCCAGCAGTTACATTAAATAACCAGCAGACTCTAGGCATGACTCGTGCATTAAATGATAACTGCAGCACGCCTGTCAGCGATGCGGCGGGGCCAGGCGGACACTGTGCATTGCAAGCCGATTCCAGCAGTTACATTAAATAACCAGGAGATTCCAGGCATGACTCGTGCATTGCATTATGACTGCATGACTCGCATCAGCTATGCAGCAGAGGCCAGGCGGACAGTTTGCATTGCAATCCGATTCCAGCATTTACATTAAATAACCAGCAGACTCTAGGCATGACTTGTGCATTATATGATGACTGCAGAACTGGCGGCAGCTATGCAGCGGAGGCCAGGCGGACACTGTGCATTGCAAGCCGATTGCAGCAGTTACATTAAATGACCAGCAGACTCTAGGCATGACTCGTGCATTACATGATGACTGCAGCAGTCATGGCAGCTATGCAGCAGGGCCAGGCGGACATTGTGCATTCAAGCCGATTCCAGCAGGCACATTAAATAATCAGCAGACTCTTGGCATGACTCGTGCATTATATGATAACTGCAGCACGCATGGCAGCGATGCAGCGGGGCCAGGCTGACAGTGTGCATTGCAAGCCGATTCTAGCAGTTACATTAAATAACCAGCAGACTCTAGGCATGACCCATGCATTATATGATGACTGCATGACTCGCGGCAGCTATGCAGCGGGGCCAGGCGGACACTGTGCATTACAAGCCGATTGCAGCAGTTACATTAAATAACCAGCAGACTCTAGGCATGACCCATGCATTATATGATGACTGCATGACTCGCGGCAGCTATGCAGCGGGGCCAGGCAGACAGTGTGCATTGCAAGCCGATTCCAGCAGTTATATTAAATAACCAGCAGACTCTAGGCATGACTCGTGCATTACATGATGACTGCATGACCCGCGGCAGATATGCAGCGGGGCCAGGCGGACACTGTGCATTGCAAGCCGATTCCAGCAGTTACATTAAATAACCAGCAGACTCTAGACATGACTCGTGCATTACATGATGACTGCATGACTCGCGGCAGCTATGCAGCGGGGCCAGGCAGACACTGTGCATTGCCAGCCGATTCCAGCAGTTACATTAAATAACCAGCAGACTCTAGACATGACTCGTGCATTACATGATGACTGCATGCCTCGCGGCAGCTATCCACCAGGACCAGGCGGACAGTGTGCATTGCAAGCCGATTCCAGCAGTTACATTAAATGACCAGCAGACTCTAGGCATGACTCGTGCATTACATGATGACTGCAGCAGTCATGGCAGCTATGCAGCGGGGCCAGGCGGACATTGTGCATTCAAGCCGATTCCAGCAGGCACATTAAATAATCAGCAGACTCTAGGCATGACTCGTGCATTATATGATAACTGCAGCACGCATGGCAGCGATGCAGCGGGGCCAGGCTGACAGTGTGCATTGCAAGCCGATTCTAGCAGTTACATTAAATAACCAGCAGACTCTAGGCATGACCCATGCATTATATGATGACTGCATGACTCGCGGCAGCTATGCAGCGGGGCCAGGCGGACACTGTGCATTACAAGCCGATTGCAGCAGTTACATTAAATAACCAGCAGACTCTAGGCATGACCCATGCATTATATGATGACTGCATGACTCGCGGCAGCTATGCAGCGGGGCCAGGCAGACAGTGTGCATTGCAAGCCGATTCCAGCAGTTATATTAAATAACCAGCAGACTCTAGGCATGACTCGTGCATTACATGATGACTGCATGACTCGCGGCAGCAATGCAGCGAGGCCAGGCGGACACTGTGCATTGCAAGCCGATTCCTGCAGTTACATTCAATAATCAGCAGACTCTAGCCATGACTCGTGCATTATATGATGACTGCATGACTCGCGGCAGCTATGCAGCGGAGGCCAGGTGGACACTGTGCATTGCAAGCCGATTGCAGCAGTTACATTAAATAACCAGCAGACTCTAGGCCTGACTTGTGCATTATATGATGACTGCAGAACTCCTGGCAGCTATGCAGCGGGGCCCGGCTGACAGTGTGCATTGCAAGCTGATTCCAGCAGTTACATTAAATAACCGGCAGACTCTGGGCATGAATCGTGCATTACATGATGACTGCATGACTCGCGGCAGCTATGCAGCGGGGCCAGGCAGACAGTGTGCATTGCAAGCCGATTCCAGCAGTTACATTAAATAACCAGCAGACTCTAGGCATGACTCGTGCATTACATGATGACTGCATGACTCGCGGCAGCTATGCAGCGGAGGCCAGGCGGACACTGTGCATTGCAATCCAATTCCAGCTGTTACATTAAATAACCAGCAGACTCTAGCCATGACTCGTGCATTGCATGATGATTACAGCACTCGCAGCAGCTATGCAGCGGAGGCCAGGCGGACTCTGTGCATTGCAAGCCGATTCCAGCAGTTACATTAAATAACCAGCAGACTCTAGGCATGACTCGTGCATTGCATGATGACTGCATGACTCGCATCAGCTATGCAGCAGAGGCCAGGCGGACACTGTGCGTTTCAATCCGATTCCAGCATTTACATTAAATAACCAGAAGACTCTAAGCATGACTCGTACATTACATGATGACCGCATGACTCGTGTCAGCTATGCAGCGGAGGCCAGGCGGACACTCTGCATTGCAAGCCGATTGCAGCAGTTACATTAAATAACCAGCAGAATCTAGGCATGACTCGTGCATTACATGATGACTGCATGACTCGCGGCAGCTATGCAGCGGAGGCCAGGTGGACATTGTGCATTGCAAGGCGATTCCAGCAGTTACATTAAATAACCAGCAGAATCTAGGCATGACTCGTGCATTACATGATGACTGCATGACTCGCGGCAGCTATGCAGCGGAGGCCAGGCGGACACTGTGCATTGCAATCCGATTCCAGCCGTTACATTAAATAACCAGCAGACTCTAGCCATCACTCGTGCATTGCATGATGATTACTGCACTCGTAGCAGCTATGCAGCGGGGCCAGGCGGACACTGTGCATTGCAAGCCGATTCCAGCAGTTACATTAAATAACCAGAAGACTCTAGGCATGACTCGTGCATTGCATGATGACTGCATGACTCGCGGCAGCTATGCAGCGGGGCCAGGCGGACTCTGTGCATTGCAAGCCGATTGCAGCAGTTACATTAAATGACCAGCAGACTCTAGGCATGACTCGTGCATTACATGATGACTGCAGCAGTCACGGCAGCTATGCAGCGGGGCCAGGCGGACATTGTGCATTCAAGCCGATTCCAGCAGTTACATTAAATAACCAGCAGACTCTAGGCATGACTCGTGCATGATATAATGACTGCAGCACTCCTGGCAGCGATGCAGTGGGGCCAGGCTGACAGTGTGCATTGCAAGCCGATTCCAGTAGTTACATTAAATAACCAGCAGATTCTAGGCATGACCCATGCATTATATGATGACTGCATGACTCGCGGCAGCTATGCAGCGGGGCCAGGCGGACACTGTGCATTGCAAGCCGATTGCAGCAGTTACATCAAATAACCAGCAGACTCTAGGCATGACCCATGCATTATATGATGACTGCATGACTCGCGGCAGCTATGCAGCGGGGCCAGGCAGACACTGTGCATTGCAAGCCGATTCCAGCAGTTACATTAAATAACCAGCAGACTCTAGGCATGACTCGTGCATTACATGATGACTGCATGACTCACGGCAGCTATGCAGCGGGGCCAGGCGGACACTGTGCATTGCAAGCTGATTCCAGCAGTTACATTAAATAACCAGCAGACTCTAGGCATGACTCGTGCATTATATGATGACTGCATGACTCGCGGCAGCTATGCAGCGGGGCCAGGCGGACAGTGTGCATTGCAAGCCGATACCAGCAGTTACATTAAATAACCAGCAGACTCTAGGCATGACTCGTGCATTACATGATGACTGCATGACTCACGGCAGCTATGCAGCGGGGCCAGGCGGACACTGTGCATTGCAAGCCAATTCCAGCAGTTACATTAAATAACCAGCAGACTCTAGGCATGACTCGTGCATTATATGATGACTGCAGCACTCCTGGCAGCTATGCAGCGGGGCCAGGCTGACAGTGTGCATTGCAAGCTGATTCCAGCAGTTACATTAAATAACCAGCAGACTCTAGGCATGACTCGTGCATTATATGATGACTGCATGACTCACGGCAGCTATGCAGCGGGGCCAGGCGGACAGTGTGCATTGCAAGCCGATTCCAGCAGTTACATTAAATAACCAGCAGACTCTAGGCATGACTCGTGCATTATATGATGACTGCATGACTCGCGGCAGCTATGCAGCGGAGGCCAGGTGGACATTGTGCATTGCAAGGCGATTCCAGCAGTTACATTAAATAACCAGCAGAATCTAGGCATGACTCGTGCATTACATGATGACTGCATGACTCGCGGCAGCTATGCAGCGGAGGCCAGGCGGACACTGTGCATTGCAATCCGATTCCAGCCGTTACATTAAATAACCAGCAGACTCTAGCCATCACTCGTGCATTGCATGATGATTACTGCACTCGTAGCAGCTATGCAGCGGGGCCAGGCGGACATTGTGCATTCAAGCCGATTCCAGCAGTTACATTAAATAACCAGCAGACTCTAGGCATGACTCGTGCATGATATAATGACTGCAGCACTCCTGGCAGCGATGCAGTGGGGCCAGGCTGACAGTGTGCATTGCAAGCCGATTCCAGTAGTTACATTAAATAACCAGCAGATTCTAGGCATGACCCATGCATTATATGATGACTGCATGACTCGCGGCATCTATGCAGCGGGGCCAGGCGGACACTGTGCATTGCAAGCCGATTGCAGCAGTTACATCAAATAACCAGCAGACTCTAGGCATGACCCATGCATTATATGATGACTGCATGACTCGCGGCAGCTATGCAGCGGGGCCAGGCAGACACTGTGCATTGCAAGCCGATTCCAGCAGTTACATTAAATAACCAGCAGACTCTAGGCATGACTCGTGCATTACATGATGACTGCATGACTCACGGCAGCTATGCAGCGGGGCCAGGCGGACACTGTGCATTGCAAGCTGATTCCAGCAGTTACATTAAATAACCAGCAGACTCTAGGCATGACTCGTGCATTATATGATGACTGCATGACTCGCGGCAGCTATGCAGCGGGGCCAGGCGGACAGTGTGCATTGCAAGCCGATACCAGCAGTTACATTAAATAACCAGCAGACTCTAGGCATGACTCGTGCATTACATGATGACTGCATGACTCACGGCAGCTATGCAGCGGGGCCAGGCGGACACTGTGCATTGCAAGCCAATTCCAGCAGTTACATTAAATAACCAGCAGACTCTAGACATGACTCGTGCATTATATGATGACTGCAGCACTCCTGGCAGCTATGCAGCGGGGCCAGGCTGACAGTGTGCATTGCAAGCCGATTCCAGCAGTTACATTAAATAACCAGCAGACTCTAGGCATGACTCATGCATTATATGATGACTGCAGCACTCCTGGCAGCTATGCAGCGGAGGCCAGGTGGACACTGTGCATTGCAAACCGATTGCAGCAGTTACATTAAATAACCAGCAAACTCTAGGCATGACTCGTGCATTTTATGATGACTGCAGCACTCCTGGCAGCTATGCAGCGGGGCCAGGCTGACAGTGTGCATTGCAAGCTGATTCCAGCAGTTACATTAAATAACCAGCAGACTCTAGGCATGACTCGTGCATTATATGATGACTGCATGACTTGCGGCAGCTATGCAGCGGGGCCAGGCGGACACTGTGCATTGCAAGCCGATTCCAGCAGTTACATTAAATAACCAGCAGACTCTAGGCATGACTCGTGCATTATATGATGACTGCAGCACTCCTGGCAGCTATGCAGCGGAGGCCAGGTGGACACTGTGCATTGCAAGCCGATTGCAGCAGTTACATTAAATAACCAGCAGACTCTAGGCATGACTCGTGCATTATATGATGACTGCAGCACTCCTGGCAGCTATGCAGCGGGGCCAGGCTGACAGTGTGCATTGCAAGCTGATTCCAGCAGTTACATTAAATAACCGGCAGACTCTGGGCATGACTCGTGCATTACATGATGACTGCATGACTTGCGGCAGCTATGCAGCGGGGCCAGGCAGACAGTGTGCATTGCAAGCCGATTCCAGCAGTTACATTAAATAACCAGCAGACTCTAGGCATGACTCGTGCATTACATGATGACTGCATGACTCACATCAGCTATGCAGCAGAGGCCAGGCTGACAGTGTACATTGCAAGCTGATTCCAGCAGTTACATTAAATAACCGTCAGACTCTGGGCATGACTCGTGCATTACATGATGACTGCATGACTTGCGGCAGCTATGCAGCGGGGCCAGGTGGACACTGTGCATTGCAAGCCAATTCCGGCAGTTACATTAAATAACCAGCAGACTCTAGGCATGACTCGTGCATTGCATGATGACTGCATGACACCCAGCAGCTATGCATCAGAGGCCAGGCGGACACTGTGCATTGCAAGCCGATTCCAGCAGTTACATTAAATAACCAGCAGATTCTAGGCATGACTCGTGCATTGCATGATGACTGCATGACTCGCGGCAGCTATGCAGCGGGGCCAGGCGGACACTGTGCATTGCAAGCCGATTCCAGCAGTTACATTAAATAACCAGCAGACTCTAGGCATGACTCGTGCATTATATGATGACTGCAGCACTCCTGGCAGCTATGCAGCGGAGGCCAGGTGGACACTGTGCATTGCAAGCCGATTGCAGCAGTTACATTAAATAATCAGCAGACTCTAGGCATGACTCGTGCATTATATGATGACTGCAGCACTCCTGGCAGCTATGCAGCGGGGCCAGGCTGACAGTGTGCATTGCAAGCTGATTCCAGCAGTTACATTAAATAACCGGCAGACTCTGGGCATGACTCGTGCATTACATGATGACTGCATGACTTGCGGCAGCTATGCAGCGGGGCCAGGCAGACAGTGTGCATTGCAAGCCGATTCCAGCAGTTACATTAAATAACCAGCAGACTCTAGGCATGACTCGTGCATTAAATGATGACTGCATGACTCACATCAGCTATGCAGCAGAGGCCAGGCTGACAGTGTGCATTGCAAGCTGATTCCAGCAGTTACATTAAATAACCGTCAGACTCTGGGCATGACTCGTGCATTACATGATGACTGCATGACTTGCGGCAGCTATGCAGCAGGGCCAGGCGGACACTGTGCATTGCAAGCCAATTCCGGCAGTTACATTAAATAACCAGCAGACTCTAGGCATGACTCGTGCATTGCATGATGACTGCATGACACCCAGCAGCTATGCATCAGAGGCCAGGTGGACACTGTGCATTGCAAGCCGATTCCAGCAGTTACATTAAATAACCAGCAGACTCTAGGCATGACTCGTGCATTGCATGATGACTGCATGACTCGCATCAGCTATGCAGCAGAGGCCAGGTGGACACTGTGCATTGCAATCCGATTCCAGCATTTACATTAAATAACCAGCAGACTCTAGGCATGACTCGTGCATTACATGATGACTGCATGACTCGTGGCAGCTATGCAGCGGGGCCAGGCGGACACTGTGCATTGCAAGCCGATTGCTGCAGTTACATTAAATAACCAGCAGACTCTAGGCATCACTCATGCATTATATGATGACTGCATGACTCGCGGCAGCTATGCAGCGGGGCCAGGCGGACACTGTGCATTGCAAGCCGATTGCAGCAGTTACATCAAATAACCAGCAGACTCTAGGCATGACCCATGCATTATATGATGACTGCATGACTCGCGGCAGCTATGCAGCGGGGCCAGGCAGACACTGTGCATTGCAAGCCGATTCCAGCAGTTACATTAAATAACCCGGAGACTCTAGGCATGACTCGTGCATTACATGATGACTGCATGACTCGCGGCAGCTATGCAGCGGGGCCAGGCGGACACTGTGCATTGCCAGCCGATTCCAGCAGTTACATTAAATAACCAGCAGACTCTAGACATGACTCGTGCATTACATGATGACTGCATGCCTCGCGGCAGCTATCCACCAGGGCCAGGCGGACAATGTGCATTGCAAGCCGATTCCAGCAGTTACATTAAATAACCAGCAGACTCTAGGCATGACTCGTGCATTACATGATGACTGCATGACTCGCGGCAGCAATGCAGCGGGGCCAGGCGGACACTGTGCATTGCAAGCCGATTCCTGCAGTTACATTAAATAATCAGCAGACTCAAGCCATGACTCGTGCATTATATGATGACTGCATGACTCGCGGCAGCTATGCAGCGGAGGCCAGGTGGACACTGTGCATTGCAAGCCGATTGCAGCAGTTACATTAAATAACCAGCAGACTCTAGGCCTGACTTGTGCATTATATGATGACTGCAGAACTCCTGGCAGCTATGCAGCGGGGCCAGGCTGACAGTGTGCATTGCAAGCTGATTCCAGCAGTTACATTAAATAACCGGCAGACTCTGGGCATGAATCGTGCATTACATGATGACTGCATGACTCGCGGCAGCTATGCAGCGGGGCCAGGCAGACTGTGCATTGCAAGCCGATTCCAGCAGTTACATTAAATAAGCAGAAGACTCTAGGCATGACTCGTGCATTACATGATGACTGCATGACTCGCATCAGCTATGCAGCAGAGGCCAGGCGGACTCTGTGCATTGCAAGCCAATTCCGGCAGTTACATTAAATAACCAGCAGACTCTAGGCATGACTTGTGCATTGCATGATGACTGCATGACACGCAGCAGCTATGCAGCAGAGGCCAGGCGGACACTGTGCATTGCAAGCCGATTCCAGCAGTTACATTAAATAACCAGCAGACTCTAGGCATGACTCGTGCATTGCATGATGACTGCATGACTTGCATCAGCTATGCAGCAGAGGCCAGGCGGACACTGTGCATTGCAATCCGATTCCAGCATTTACATTAAATAACCAGCAGACTCTAGGCATGACTCGTGCATTACATGATGACTGCATGACTCGCGGCAGCTATGCAGCGGGGCCAGGTGGACACTGTGCATTGCAAGCCGATTGCAGCAGTTACATTAAATAACCAGCAGACTCTAGGCATGACTCGTGCATTATATGATGACTGCAGCACTCCTGGCAGCTATGCAGCGGGGCCAGGCGGACACTGTGCATTGCAAGCTGATTCCAGCAGTTACATTAAATAACCGGCAGACTCTAGGCATGACTCGTGCATTGCATGATGACTGCATGACACGCAGCAGCTATGCAGCAGAGGCCAGGCGGACACTGTGCATTGCAAGCCGATTCCAGCAGTTACATTAAATAACCAGCAGACTCTAGGCATGACTCGTGCATTGCATGATGACTGCATGACTCGCATCAGCTATGCAGCAGAGGCCAGGCGGACACTGTGCATTGCAATCCGATTCCAGCATTTACATTAAATAACCAGCAGACTCTAAGCATGACTCGTGCATTACATGATGACTGCATGACTCGTGTCAGCTATGCAGCGGAGGCCAGGCGGACACTGTGCATTGCAAGCCGATTGCAGCAGTTACATTAAATAAGCAGCAGACTCTGGGCATGACTCGTGCATTACATGATGACTGCATGACTCGCAGCAGCTATGCAGCAGAGGCCAGGTGGACATCGTGCATTGCAAGGGGATTCCAGCAGTTACATTAAATAACGATCAGACTCTAGGCATGACTCGTGCATTACATGATGACTGCATGACTCGTGGCAGCTATGCAGCAGGGCCAGGCGGACTCTGTGCATTGCAAGCCGATTCCAGCAGTTACATTAAATAACCAGCAGACTCTAGGCATGACTCGTGCATTACATGATGACTGCATGACTCGCGGCAGCTATGCAGCGGAGGCCAGGCGGACACTGTGCATTGCAATCCGATTCCAGCCGTTACATTAAATAACCAGCAGACTCTAGCCATGACTCGTGCATTGCATGATGATTACAGCACTCGCAGCAGCTATGCAGCGGAGGCCAGGCGGACACTGTGCATTGCAAGCCCATTGCAGCAGTTACATTAAATAACCAGCAGACTCTAGGCATGACTCGTGCATTACATGATGACTGCATGACTCGCGGCAGCTATGCAGCGGAGGCCAGGCGGACACTGTGCATTGCAATCCAATGCCAGCTGTTACATTAAATAACCAGCAGACTCTAGCCATGACTCGTGCATTGCATGATGATTACAGCACTCGCAGCAGCTATGCAGCGGAGGCCAGGCGGACTCTGTGCATTGCAAGCCGATTCCAGCAGTTACATTAAATAACCAGCAGACTCTAAGCATGACTCGTGCATTGCATGATGACTGCATGACTCGCATCAGCTATGCAGCAGAGGCCAGGCGGACACTGTGCGTTTCAATCCGATTCCAGCATTTACATTAAATAACCAGAAGACTCTAAGCATGACTCGTACATTACATGATGACTGCATGACTCGTGTCAGCTATGCAGCGGAGGCCAGGCGGACACTCTGCATTGCAAGCCGATTGCAGCAGTTACATTAAATAATCAGCAGAATCTAGGCATGACTCGTGCATTACATGATGACTGCATGACTCGCGGCAGCTATGCAGCGGAGGCCAGGTGGACATTGTGCATTGCAACGCGATTCCAGCTGTTACATTAAATAACCAGCAGAATCTAGGCATGACTCGTGCATTACATGATGACTGCATGACTCGCGGCAGCTATGCAGCGGAGGCCAGGCGGACACTGTGCATTGCAATCCGATTCCAGCCGTTACATTAAATAACCAGCAGACTCTAGCCATCACTCGTGCATTGCATGATGATTACTGCACTCGTAGCAGCTATGCAGCGGGGCCAGGCGGACACTGTGCATTGCAAGCCGATTCCAGCAGTTACATTAAATAACCAGAAGACTCTAGGCATGACTCGTGCATTGCATGATGACTGCATGACTCGCGGCAGCTATGCAGCGGGGCCAGGCGGACTCTGTGCATTGCAAGCCGACTGCAGCAGTTACATTAAATGACCAGCAGACTCTAGGCATGACTTGTGCATTACATGATGACTGCAGCAGTCATGGCAGCTATGCAGCGGGGCCAGGCGGACATTGTGCATTCAAGCCGATTCCAGCAGTTACATTAAATAACCAGCAGACTCTAGGCATGACTCGTGCATGATATAATGACTGCAGCACTCCTGGCAGCGATGCAGTGGGGCCAGACTGACAGTGTGCATTGCAAGCCGATTCCAGCAGTTACATTAAATAACCAGCAGATTCTAGGCATGACCCATGCATTATATGATGACTGCATGACTCGCGGCAGCTATGCAGCGGGGCCAGGCGGACACTGTGCATTGCAAGCCGATTGCAGCAGTTACATCAAATAACCAGCAGACTCTAGGCATGACCCATGCATTATATGATGACTGCATGACTCGCGGCAGCTATGCAACGGGGCCAGGCAGACACTGTGCATTGCAAGCCGATTCCAGCAGTTACATTAAATAACCAGCAGACTCTAGGCATGACTTGTGCATTACATGATGACTGCATGACTCACGGCAGCTATGCAGCGGGGCCAGGTGGACACTGTGCATTGCAAGCTGATTCCAGCAGTTACATTAAATAACCAGCAGACTCTAGGCATGACTCGTGCATTATATGATGACTGCATGACTCGCGGCAGCTATGCAGCGGGGCCAGGCGGACAGTGTGCATTGCAAGCCGATACCAGCAGTTAAATTAAATAACCAGCAGACTCTAGGCATGACTCGTGCATTATATGATGACTGCAGCACTACTGGCAGCTATGCAGCGGGGCCAGGCTGACAGTGTGCATTGCAAGCCGATTCCAGCAGTTACATTAAATAACCAGCAGACTCTAGGCATGACTCATGCATTATATGATGACTGCAGCACTCCTGGCAGCTATGCAGCGGAGGCCAGGTGGACACTGTGCATTGCAAACCGATTGCAGCAGTTACATTAAATAACCAGCAAACTCTAGGCATGACTCGTGCATTATATGATGATTGCAGCACTCCTGGCAGCTATGCAGTGGGGCCAGGCTGACAGTGTGCATTGCAAGCCGATTCCAGCAGTTACATTAAATAACCAGCAGACTCTAGGCATGACTCATGCATTATATGATGACTGCATAACTCGCGGCAGCTATGCAGCGGGGCCAGGCGGACACTGTGCATTGCAAGCCAATTCCAGCAGTTACATTAAATAACCAGCAGACTCTAGGCATGACTCGTGCATTATATGATGACTGCAGCACTACTGGCAGCTATGCAGCGGGGCCAGGCTGACAGTGTGCATTGCAAGCCGATTCCAGCAGTTACATTAAATAACCAGCAGACTCTAGGCATGACTCATGCATTATATGATGACTGCAGCACTCCTGGCAGCTATGCAGCGGAGGCCAGGTGGACACTGTGCATTGCAAACCGATTGCAGCAGTTACATTAAATAACCAGCAAACTCTAGGCATGACTCGTGCATTATATGATGATTGCAGCACTCCTGGCAGCTATGCAGTGGGGCCAGGCTGACAGTGTGCATTGCAAGCTGATTCCAGCAGTTACATTAAATAACCAGCAGACTCTGGGCATGACTCGTGCATTATATGATGACTGCATGACTTGTGGCAGCTATGCAGCGGGGTCAGGCGGACAGTGTGCATTGCAAGCCGATTCCAGCAGTTACATTAAATAACCAGCAGACTCTAGGCATGACTCGTGCATTATATGATGACTGCATGACTCGCGGCAGCTATGCAGCGGGGCCAGGCGGACAGTGTGCATTGCAAGCCGATTGCAGCAGTTACATTAAATAACCAGCAGACTCTAGGCATGACTCGTGCATTATATGATGACTGCAGCACTCCTGGCAGCTATGCAGCGGGGCCAGGCTGACAGTGTGCATTGCAAGCTGATTCCAGCAGTTACATTAAATAACCGGCAGACTCTGGGCATGACTCGTGCATTACATGATGACTGCATGACTTGCGGCAGCTATGCAGCGGGGCCAGGCAGACAGTGTGCATTGCAAGCCGATTCCAGCAGTTACATTAAATAACCAGCAGACTCTAGGCATGACTCGTGCATTACATGATGACTGCATGACTCACATCAGCTATGCAGCAGAGGCCAGGCTGACAGTGTGCATTGCAAGCTGATTCCAGCAGTTACATTAAATAACCGTCAGACTCTGGGCATGACTCGTGCATTACATGATGACTGCATGACTTGCGGCAGCTATGCAGCGGGGCCAGGCGGACACTGTGCATTGCAAGCCAATTCCGGCAGTTACATTAAATAACCAGCAGACTCTAGGCATGACTCGTGCATTGCATGATGACTGCATGACTCGCATCAGCTATGCAGCAGAGGCCAGGTGGACACTGTGCATTGCAATCCGATTCCAGCATTTACATTAAATAACCAGCAGACTCTAGGCACGACTCGTGCATTGCATGATGACTGCATGACACCCAGCAGCTATGCATCAGAGGCCAGGCGGACACTGTGCATTGCAAGCCGATTCCAGCAGTTACATTAAATAACCAGCAGACTCTAGGCATGACTCGTGCATTGCATGATGACTGCATGACTCGCATCAGCTATGCAGCAGAGGCCAGGTGGACACTGTGCATTGCAATCCGATTCCAGCATTTACATTAAATAACCAGCAGACTCTAGGCATGACTCGTGCATTACATGATGACTGCATGACTCGCGGCAGCTATGCAGCGGGGCCAGGCGGACACTGTGCATTGCAAGCCGATTGCTGCAGTTACATTAAATAACCAGCAGACTCTAGGCATCACTCATGCATTATATGATGACTGCAGCACTCCTGGCAGCTATGCAGCGGGGCCAGGCGGACACTGTGCATTGCAAACTGATTCCAGCAGTTACATTAAATAACCGGCAGACTCTAGGCATGACTCGTGCATTGCATGATGACTGCATGACTCGCGGCAGCTATGCAGCGGGGCCAGGCAGACTCTGTGCATTGCAAGCCGATTGCAGCAGTTACATTAAATGACCAGCAGACTCTAGGCATGACTTGTGCATTACATGATGACTGCAGCAGTCACGGCAGCTATGCAGCGGGGCCAGGTGGACATTGTGCATTCAAGCCGATTCCAGCAGTTACATTAAATAACCAGCAGACTCTAGGCATGACTCGTGCATGATATATTGACTGCAGCACTCCTGGCAGCGATGCAGTGGGGCCAGGCTGACAGTGTGCATTGCAAGCCGATTCCAGCAGTTACATTAAATAACCAGCAGATTCTAGGCATGACCCATGCATTATATGATGACTGCATAACTCGCGGCAGCTATGCAGCGGGGCCAGGCGGACACTGTGCATTGCAAGCCGATTGCAGCAGTTACATTAAATAACCAGCAGACTCTAGGCATGACCCATGCATTATATGATGACTGCATGACTCGCGGCAGCTATGCAGCGGGGCCAGGCAGACACTGTGCATTGCAAGCCGATTCCAGCAGTTACATTAAATAACCAGCAGACTCTAGGCATGACTCGTGCATTACATGATGACTGCATGACTCACGGCAGCTATGCAGCGGGGCCAGGCGGACACTGTGCATTGCAAGCTGATTCCAGCAGTTACATTAAATAACCAGCAGACTCTAGGCATGACTCGTGCATTATATGATGACTGCATGACTCGCGGCAGCTATGCAGCGGGGCCAGGCGGACACTGTGCATTGCAAGCCGATACCAGCAGTTACATTAAATAACCAGCAGACTCTAGGCATGACTCGTGCATTACATGATGACTGCATGACTCGCGGCAGCTATGCAGCGGGGCCAGGCGGACACTGTGCATTGCAAGCCAATTCCAGTAGTTACATTAAATAACCAGCAGACTCTAGGCATGACTCGTCCATTATATGATGACTGCAGCACTCCTGGCAGCTATGCAGCGGGGCCAGGCTGACAAAGTTCATTGCAAGCCGATTCCAGCAGTTACATTAAATAACCAGCAGACTCTAGGCATGACTCATGCATTATATGATGACTGCAGCACTCCTGGCAGCTATGCAGCGGAGGCCAGGTGGACACTGTGCATTGCAAACCGATTGCAGCAGTTACATTAAATAACCAGCAAACTCTAGGCATGACTCGTGCATTATATGATGACTGCAGCACTCCTGGCAGCTATGCAGCGGGGCCAGGCTGACAGTGTGCATTGCAAGCTGATTCCAGCAGTTACATTAAATAACCAGCAGACTCTAGGCATGACTCGTGCATTATATGATGACTGCATGACTCGCGGCAGCTATGCAGCGGGGCCAGGCGGACAGTGTGCATTGCAAGCCGATTCCAGCAGTTACATTAAATAACCAGCAGACTCTAGGCATGACTCGTGCATTATATGATGACTGCATGACTCGCGGCAGCTATGCAGCGGGGCCAGGCGGACAGTGTGCATTGCAAGCCGATTCCAGCAGTTACATTAAGTAACCAGCAGACTCTAGGCATGACTCGTGCATTACATGATGACTGCATGACTCGCGGCAGCTATGCAGCGGGGCCAGGCGGACACTGTGCATTGCAAGCCGATTCCAGCAGTTACATTAAATAACCAGCAGACTCTAGGCATGACTCGTGCATTATATGATGACTGCAGCACTCCTGGCAGCTATGCAGTGGAGGCCAGGTGGACACTGTGCATTGCAAGCCGATTGCAGCAGTTACATTAAATAACCAGCAGACTCTAGGCATGACTTGTGCATTATATGATGACTGCAGAACTCCTGGCAGCTATGCAGCGGGGCCAGGCTGACAGTGTGCATTGCAAGCTGATTCCAGCAGTTACATTAAATAACCGGCAGACTCTGGGCATGACTCGTGCATTACATGATGACTGCATGACTCGCGGCAGCTATGCAGCGGGGCCAGGCGGACATTGTGCATTCAAGCCGATTCCAGCAGTTACATTAAATAACCAGCAGACTCTAGGCATGACTCGTGCATTAAATGATAACTGCAGCACGCCTGTCAGCGATGCGGCGGGGCCAGGCGGACACTGTGCATTGCAAGCCGATTCCAGCAGTTACATTAAATAACCAGGAGATTCCAGGCATGACTCGTGCATTGCATTATGACTGCATGACTCGCATCAGCTATGCAGCAGAGGCCAGGCGGACAGTTTGCATTGCAATCCGATTCCAGCATTTACATTAAATAACCAGCAGACTCTAGGCATGACTTGTGCATTATATGATGACTGCAGAACTGGCGGCAGCTATGCAGCGGAGGCCAGGCGGACACTGTGCATTGCAAGCCGATTGCAGCAGTTACATTAAATGACCAGCAGACTCTAGGCATGACTCGTGCATTACATGATGACTGCAGCAGTCATGGCAGCTATGCAGCAGGGCCAGGCGGACATTGTGCATTCAAGCCGATTCCAGCAGGCACATTAAATAATCAGCAGACTCTTGGCATGACTCGTGCATTATATGATAACTGCAGCACGCATGGCAGCGATGCAGCGGGGCCAGGCTGACAGTGTGCATTGCAAGCCGATTCTAGCAGTTACATTAAATAACCAGCAGACTCTAGGCATGACCCATGCATTATATGATGACTGCATGACTCGCGGCAGCTATGCAGCGGGGCCAGGCGGACACTGTGCATTACAAGCCGATTGCAGCAGTTACATTAAATAACCAGCAGACTCTAGGCATGACCCATGCATTATATGATGACTGCATGACTCGCGGCAGCTATGCAGCGGGGCCAGGCAGACAGTGTGCATTGCAAGCCGATTCCAGCAGTTATATTAAATAACCAGCAGACTCTAGGCATGACTCGTGCATTACATGATGACTGCATGACCCGCGGCAGATATGCAGCGGGGCCAGGCGGACACTGTGCATTGCAAGCCGATTCCAGCAGTTACATTAAATAACCAGCAGACTCTAGACATGACTCGTGCATTACATGATGACTGCATGACTCGCGGCAGCTATGCAGCGGGGCCAGGCAGACACTGTGCATTGCCAGCCGATTCCAGCAGTTACATTAAATAACCAGCAGACTCTAGACATGACTCGTGCATTACATGATGACTGCATGCCTCGCGGCAGCTATCCACCAGGACCAGGCGGACAGTGTGCATTGCAAGCCGATTCCAGCAGTTACATTAAATGACCAGCAGACTCTAGGCATGACTCGTGCATTACATGATGACTGCAGCAGTCATGGCAGCTATGCAGCGGGGCCAGGCGGACATTGTGCATTCAAGCCGATTCCAGCAGGCACATTAAATAATCAGCAGACTCTAGGCATGACTCGTGCATTATATGATAACTGCAGCACGCATGGCAGCGATGCAGCGGGGCCAGGCTGACAGTGTGCATTGCAAGCCGATTCTAGCAGTTACATTAAATAACCAGCAGACTCTAGGCATGACCCATGCATTATATGATGACTGCATGACTCGCGGCAGCTATGCAGCGGGGCCAGGCGGACACTGTGCATTACAAGCCGATTGCAGCAGTTACATTAAATAACCAGCAGACTCTAGGCATGACCCATGCATTATATGATGACTGCATGACTCGCGGCAGCTATGCAGCGGGGCCAGGCAGACAGTGTGCATTGCAAGCCGATTCCAGCAGTTATATTAAATAACCAGCAGACTCTAGGCATGACTCGTGCATTACATGATGACTGCATGACTCGCGGCAGCAATGCAGCGAGGCCAGGCGGACACTGTGCATTGCAAGCCGATTCCTGCAGTTACATTCAATAATCAGCAGACTCTAGCCATGACTCGTGCATTATATGATGACTGCATGACTCGCGGCAGCTATGCAGCGGAGGCCAGGTGGACACTGTGCATTGCAAGCCGATTGCAGCAGTTACATTAAATAACCAGCAGACTCTAGGCCTGACTTGTGCATTATATGATGACTGCAGAACTCCTGGCAGCTATGCAGCGGGGCCCGGCTGACAGTGTGCATTGCAAGCTGATTCCAGCAGTTACATTAAATAACCGGCAGACTCTGGGCATGAATCGTGCATTACATGATGACTGCATGACTCGCGGCAGCTATGCAGCGGGGCCAGGCAGACAGTGTGCATTGCAAGCCGATTCCAGCAGTTACATTAAATAACCAGCAGACTCTAGGCATGACTCGTGCATTACATGATGACTGCATGACTCGCGGCAGCTATGCAGCGGAGGCCAGGCGGACACTGTGCATTGCAATCCAATTCCAGCTGTTACATTAAATAACCAGCAGACTCTAGCCATGACTCGTGCATTGCATGATGATTACAGCACTCGCAGCAGCTATGCAGCGGAGGCCAGGCGGACTCTGTGCATTGCAAGCCGATTCCAGCAGTTACATTAAATAACCAGCAGACTCTAGGCATGACTCGTGCATTGCATGATGACTGCATGACTCGCATCAGCTATGCAGCAGAGGCCAGGCGGACACTGTGCGTTTCAATCCGATTCCAGCATTTACATTAAATAACCAGAAGACTCTAAGCATGACTCGTACATTACATGATGACCGCATGACTCGTGTCAGCTATGCAGCGGAGGCCAGGCGGACACTCTGCATTGCAAGCCGATTGCAGCAGTTACATTAAATAACCAGCAGAATCTAGGCATGACTCGTGCATTACATGATGACTGCATGACTCGCGGCAGCTATGCAGCGGAGGCCAGGTGGACATTGTGCATTGCAAGGCGATTCCAGCAGTTACATTAAATAACCAGCAGAATCTAGGCATGACTCGTGCATTACATGATGACTGCATGACTCGCGGCAGCTATGCAGCGGAGGCCAGGCGGACACTGTGCATTGCAATCCGATTCCAGCCGTTACATTAAATAACCAGCAGACTCTAGCCATCACTCGTGCATTGCATGATGATTACTGCACTCGTAGCAGCTATGCAGCGGGGCCAGGCGGACACTGTGCATTGCAAGCCGATTCCAGCAGTTACATTAAATAACCAGAAGACTCTAGGCATGACTCGTGCATTGCATGATGACTGCATGACTCGCGGCAGCTATGCAGCGGGGCCAGGCGGACTCTGTGCATTGCAAGCCGATTGCAGCAGTTACATTAAATGACCAGCAGACTCTAGGCATGACTCGTGCATTACATGATGACTGCAGCAGTCACGGCAGCTATGCAGCGGGGCCAGGCGGACATTGTGCATTCAAGCCGATTCCAGCAGTTACATTAAATAACCAGCAGACTCTAGGCATGACTCGTGCATGATATAATGACTGCAGCACTCCTGGCAGCGATGCAGTGGGGCCAGGCTGACAGTGTGCATTGCAAGCCGATTCCAGTAGTTACATTAAATAACCAGCAGATTCTAGGCATGACCCATGCATTATATGATGACTGCATGACTCGCGGCAGCTATGCAGCGGGGCCAGGCGGACACTGTGCATTGCAAGCCGATTGCAGCAGTTACATCAAATAACCAGCAGACTCTAGGCATGACCCATGCATTATATGATGACTGCATGACTCGCGGCAGCTATGCAGCGGGGCCAGGCAGACACTGTGCATTGCAAGCCGATTCCAGCAGTTACATTAAATAACCAGCAGACTCTAGGCATGACTCGTGCATTACATGATGACTGCATGACTCACGGCAGCTATGCAGCGGGGCCAGGCGGACACTGTGCATTGCAAGCTGATTCCAGCAGTTACATTAAATAACCAGCAGACTCTAGGCATGACTCGTGCATTATATGATGACTGCATGACTCGCGGCAGCTATGCAGCGGGGCCAGGCGGACAGTGTGCATTGCAAGCCGATACCAGCAGTTACATTAAATAACCAGCAGACTCTAGGCATGACTCGTGCATTACATGATGACTGCATGACTCACGGCAGCTATGCAGCGGGGCCAGGCGGACACTGTGCATTGCAAGCCAATTCCAGCAGTTACATTAAATAACCAGCAGACTCTAGGCATGACTCGTGCATTATATGATGACTGCAGCACTCCTGGCAGCTATGCAGCGGGGCCAGGCTGACAGTGTGCATTGCAAGCTGATTCCAGCAGTTACATTAAATAACCAGCAGACTCTAGGCATGACTCGTGCATTATATGATGACTGCATGACTCACGGCAGCTATGCAGCGGGGCCAGGCGGACAGTGTGCATTGCAAGCCGATTCCAGCAGTTACATTAAATAACCAGCAGACTCTAGGCATGACTCGTGCATTGCATGATGACTGCATGACTCGCATCAGCTATGCAGCAGAGGCCAGGCGGACACTGTGCGTTTCAATCCGATTCCAGCATTTACATTAAATAACCAGAAGACTCTAAGCATGACTCGTACATTACATGATGACCGCATGACTCGTGTCAGCTATGCAGCGGAGGCCAGGCGGACACTCTGCATTGCAAGCCGATTGCAGCAGTTACATTAAATAACCAGCAGAATCTAGGCATGACTCGTGCATTACATGATGACTGCATGACTCGCGGCAGCTATGCAGCGGAGGCCAGGTGGACATTGTGCATTGCAAGGCGATTCCAGCAGTTACATTAAATAACCAGCAGAATCTAGGCATGACTCGTGCATTACATGATGACTGCATGACTCGCGGCAGCTATGCAGCGGAGGCCAGGCGGACACTGTGCATTGCAATCCGATTCCAGCCGTTACATTAAATAACCAGCAGACTCTAGCCATCACTCGTGCATTGCATGATGATTACTGCACTCGTAGCAGCTATGCAGCGGGGCCAGGCGGACACTGTGCATTGCAAGCCGATTCCAGCAGTTACATTAAATAACCAGAAGACTCTAGGCATGACTCGTGCATTGCATGATGACTGCATGACTCGCGGCAGCTATGCAGCGGGGCCAGGCGGACTCTGTGCATTGCAAGCCGATTGCAGCAGTTACATTAAATGACCAGCAGACTCTAGGCATGACTCGTGCATTACATGATGACTGCAGCAGTCACGGCAGCTATGCAGCGGGGCCAGGCGGACATTGTGCATTCAAGCCGATTCCAGCAGTTACATTAAATAACCAGCAGACTCTAGGCATGACTCGTGCATGATATAATGACTGCAGCACTCCTGGCAGCGATGCAGTGGGGCCAGGCTGACAGTGTGCATTGCAAGCCGATTCCAGTAGTTACATTAAATAACCAGCAGATTCTAGGCATGACCCATGCATTATATGATGACTGCATGACTCGCGGCAGCTATGCAGCGGGGCCAGGCGGACACTGTGCATTGCAAGCCGATTGCAGCAGTTACATCAAATAACCAGCAGACTCTAGGCATGACCCATGCATTATATGATGACTGCATGACTCGCGGCAGCTATGCAGCGGGGCCAGGCAGACACTGTGCATTGCAAGCCGATTCCAGCAGTTACATTAAATAACCAGCAGACTCTAGGCATGACTCGTGCATTACATGATGACTGCATGACTCACGGCAGCTATGCAGCGGGGCCAGGCGGACACTGTGCATTGCAAGCTGATTCCAGCAGTTACATTAAATAACCAGCAGACTCTAGGCATGACTCGTGCATTATATGATGACTGCATGACTCGCGGCAGCTATGCAGCGGGGCCAGGCGGACAGTGTGCATTGCAAGCCGATACCAGCAGTTACATTAAATAACCAGCAGACTCTAGGCATGACTCGTGCATTACATGATGACTGCATGACTCACGGCAGCTATGCAGCGGGGCCAGGCGGACACTGTGCATTGCAAGCCAATTCCAGCAGTTACATTAAATAACCAGCAGACTCTAGGCATGACTCGTGCATTATATGATGACTGCAGCACTCCTGGCAGCTATGCAGCGGGGCCAGGCTGACAGTGTGCATTGCAAGCTGATTCCAGCAGTTACATTAAATAACCAGCAGACTCTAGGCATGACTCGTGCATTATATGATGACTGCATGACTCACGGCAGCTATGCAGCGGGGCCAGGCGGACAGTGTGCATTGCAAGCCGATTCCAGCAGTTACATTAAATAACCAGCAGACTCTAGGCATGACTCGTGCATTATATGATGACTGCATGACTCGCGGCAGCTATGCAGCGGAGGCCAGGTGGACATTGTGCATTGCAAGGCGATTCCAGCAGTTACATTAAATAACCAGCAGAATCTAGGCATGACTCGTGCATTACATGATGACTGCATGACTCGCGGCAGCTATGCAGCGGAGGCCAGGCGGACACTGTGCATTGCAATCCGATTCCAGCCGTTACATTAAATAACCAGCAGACTCTAGCCATCACTCGTGCATTGCATGATGATTACTGCACTCGTAGCAGCTATGCAGCGGGGCCAGGCGGACATTGTGCATTCAAGCCGATTCCAGCAGTTACATTAAATAACCAGCAGACTCTAGGCATGACTCGTGCATGATATAATGACTGCAGCACTCCTGGCAGCGATGCAGTGGGGCCAGGCTGACAGTGTGCATTGCAAGCCGATTCCAGTAGTTACATTAAATAACCAGCAGATTCTAGGCATGACCCATGCATTATATGATGACTGCATGACTCGCGGCATCTATGCAGCGGGGCCAGGCGGACACTGTGCATTGCAAGCCGATTGCAGCAGTTACATCAAATAACCAGCAGACTCTAGGCATGACCCATGCATTATATGATGACTGCATGACTCGCGGCAGCTATGCAGCGGGGCCAGGCAGACACTGTGCATTGCAAGCCGATTCCAGCAGTTACATTAAATAACCAGCAGACTCTAGGCATGACTCGTGCATTACATGATGACTGCATGACTCACGGCAGCTATGCAGCGGGGCCAGGCGGACACTGTGCATTGCAAGCTGATTCCAGCAGTTACATTAAATAACCAGCAGACTCTAGGCATGACTCGTGCATTATATGATGACTGCATGACTCGCGGCAGCTATGCAGCGGGGCCAGGCGGACAGTGTGCATTGCAAGCCGATACCAGCAGTTACATTAAATAACCAGCAGACTCTAGGCATGACTCGTGCATTACATGATGACTGCATGACTCACGGCAGCTATGCAGCGGGGCCAGGCGGACACTGTGCATTGCAAGCCAATTCCAGCAGTTACATTAAATAACCAGCAGACTCTAGACATGACTCGTGCATTATATGATGACTGCAGCACTCCTGGCAGCTATGCAGCGGGGCCAGGCTGACAGTGTGCATTGCAAGCCGATTCCAGCAGTTACATTAAATAACCAGCAGACTCTAGGCATGACTCATGCATTATATGATGACTGCAGCACTCCTGGCAGCTATGCAGCGGAGGCCAGGTGGACACTGTGCATTGCAAACCGATTGCAGCAGTTACATTAAATAACCAGCAAACTCTAGGCATGACTCGTGCATTTTATGATGACTGCAGCACTCCTGGCAGCTATGCAGCGGGGCCAGGCTGACAGTGTGCATTGCAAGCTGATTCCAGCAGTTACATTAAATAACCAGCAGACTCTAGGCATGACTCGTGCATTATATGATGACTGCATGACTTGCGGCAGCTATGCAGCGGGGCCAGGCGGACACTGTGCATTGCAAGCCGATTCCAGCAGTTACATTAAATAACCAGCAGACTCTAGGCATGACTCGTGCATTATATGATGACTGCAGCACTCCTGGCAGCTATGCAGCGGAGGCCAGGTGGACACTGTGCATTGCAAGCCGATTGCAGCAGTTACATTAAATAACCAGCAGACTCTAGGCATGACTCGTGCATTATATGATGACTGCAGCACTCCTGGCAGCTATGCAGCGGGGCCAGGCTGACAGTGTGCATTGCAAGCTGATTCCAGCAGTTACATTAAATAACCGGCAGACTCTGGGCATGACTCGTGCATTACATGATGACTGCATGACTTGCGGCAGCTATGCAGCGGGGCCAGGCAGACAGTGTGCATTGCAAGCCGATTCCAGCAGTTACATTAAATAACCAGCAGACTCTAGGCATGACTCGTGCATTACATGATGACTGCATGACTCACATCAGCTATGCAGCAGAGGCCAGGCTGACAGTGTACATTGCAAGCTGATTCCAGCAGTTACATTAAATAACCGTCAGACTCTGGGCATGACTCGTGCATTACATGATGACTGCATGACTTGCGGCAGCTATGCAGCGGGGCCAGGTGGACACTGTGCATTGCAAGCCAATTCCGGCAGTTACATTAAATAACCAGCAGACTCTAGGCATGACTCGTGCATTGCATGATGACTGCATGACACCCAGCAGCTATGCATCAGAGGCCAGGCGGACACTGTGCATTGCAAGCCGATTCCAGCAGTTACATTAAATAACCAGCAGATTCTAGGCATGACTCGTGCATTGCATGATGACTGCATGACTCGCGGCAGCTATGCAGCGGGGCCAGGCGGACACTGTGCATTGCAAGCCGATTCCAGCAGTTACATTAAATAACCAGCAGACTCTAGGCATGACTCGTGCATTATATGATGACTGCAGCACTCCTGGCAGCTATGCAGCGGAGGCCAGGTGGACACTGTGCATTGCAAGCCGATTGCAGCAGTTACATTAAATAATCAGCAGACTCTAGGCATGACTCGTGCATTATATGATGACTGCAGCACTCCTGGCAGCTATGCAGCGGGGCCAGGCTGACAGTGTGCATTGCAAGCTGATTCCAGCAGTTACATTAAATAACCGGCAGACTCTGGGCATGACTCGTGCATTACATGATGACTGCATGACTTGCGGCAGCTATGCAGCGGGGCCAGGCAGACAGTGTGCATTGCAAGCCGATTCCAGCAGTTACATTAAATAACCAGCAGACTCTAGGCATGACTCGTGCATTAAATGATGACTGCATGACTCACATCAGCTATGCAGCAGAGGCCAGGCTGACAGTGTGCATTGCAAGCTGATTCCAGCAGTTACATTAAATAACCGTCAGACTCTGGGCATGACTCGTGCATTACATGATGACTGCATGACTTGCGGCAGCTATGCAGCAGGGCCAGGCGGACACTGTGCATTGCAAGCCAATTCCGGCAGTTACATTAAATAACCAGCAGACTCTAGGCATGACTCGTGCATTGCATGATGACTGCATGACACCCAGCAGCTATGCATCAGAGGCCAGGTGGACACTGTGCATTGCAAGCCGATTCCAGCAGTTACATTAAATAACCAGCAGACTCTAGGCATGACTCGTGCATTGCATGATGACTGCATGACTCGCATCAGCTATGCAGCAGAGGCCAGGTGGACACTGTGCATTGCAATCCGATTCCAGCATTTACATTAAATAACCAGCAGACTCTAGGCATGACTCGTGCATTACATGATGACTGCATGACTCGTGGCAGCTATGCAGCGGGGCCAGGCGGACACTGTGCATTGCAAGCCGATTGCTGCAGTTACATTAAATAACCAGCAGACTCTAGGCATCACTCATGCATTATATGATGACTGCATGACTCGCGGCAGCTATGCAGCGGGGCCAGGCGGACACTGTGCATTGCAAGCCGATTGCAGCAGTTACATCAAATAACCAGCAGACTCTAGGCATGACCCATGCATTATATGATGACTGCATGACTCGCGGCAGCTATGCAGCGGGGCCAGGCAGACACTGTGCATTGCAAGCCGATTCCAGCAGTTACATTAAATAACCAGCAGACTCTAGGCATGACTCGTGCATTACATGATGACTGCATGACTCACGGCAGCTATGCAGCGGGGCCAGGCGGACACTGTGCATTGCAAGCTGATTCCAGCAGTTACATTAAATAACCAGCAGACTCTAGGCATGACTCGTGCATAATATGATGACTGCATGACTCGCGGCAGCTATGCAGCGGGGCCAGGCGGACAGTGTGCATTGCAAGCCGATACCAGCAGTTACATTAAATAACCAGCAGACTCTAGGCATGACTCGTGCATTACATGATTACTGCATGACTCACGGCAGCTATGCAGCGTGGCCAGGCGGACACTGTGCATTGCAAGCCAATTCCAGCAGTTACATTAAATAACCAGCAGACTCTAGGCATGACTCGTGCATTATATGATGACTGCAGCACTCCTGTCAGCTATGCAGCGGGGCCAGGCTGACAGTGTGCATTGCAAGCCGATTCCAGCAGTTACATTAAATAACCAGCAGACTCTAGGCATGACTCATGCATTATATGATGACTGCAGCACTCCTGGCAGCTATGCAGCGGAGGCCAGGTGGACACTGTGCATTGCAAACCGATTGCAGCAGTTACATTAAATAACCAGCAAACTCTAGGCATGACTCGTGCATTTTATGATGACTGCAGCACTCCTGGCAGCTATGCAGCGGGGCCAGGCTGACAGTGTGCATTGCAAGCTGATTCCAGCAGTTACATTAAATAACCAGCAGACTCTAGGCATGACTCGTGCATTATATGATGACTGCATGACTCGCGGCAGCTATGCAGCGGGGCCAGGCGGACAGTGTGCATTGCAAGCCGATTCCAGCAGTTACATTAAATAACCAGCAGACTCTAGGCATGACTCGTGCATTATATGATGACTGCATGACTTGCGGCAGCTATGCAGCGGGGCCAGGCGGACAGTGTGCATTGCAAGCCGATTCCAGCAGTTACATTAAATAACCAGCAGACTCTAGGCATGACTCGTGAATTACATGATGACTGCATGACTCGCGGCAGCTATGCAGCGGGGCCAGGCAGACACTGTGCATTGCAAGCCGATTCCAGCAGTTACATTAAATAACCAGCAGACTCTAGGCATGACTCGTGCATTATATGATGACTGCAGCACTCCTGGCAGCTATGCAGCGGGGCCAGGCTGACAGTGTGCATTGCAAGCTGATTCCAGCAGTTACATTAAATAACCGGCAGACTCTGGGCATGACTCGTGCATTACATGATGACTGCATGACTTGCGGCAGCTATGCAGCGGGGCCTGGCAGACAGTGTGCATTGCAAGCCGATTCCAGCAGTTACATTAAATAACCAGCAGACTCTAGGCATGACTCGTGCATTACATGATGACTGCATGACTCACATCAGCTATGCAGCAGAGGCCAGGCTGACGGTGTACATTGCAAGCTGATTCCAGCAGTTACATTAAATAACCGTCAGACTCTGGGCATGACTCGTGCATTACATGATGACTGCATGACTTGCGGCAGCTATGCAGCGGGGCCAGGTGGACACTGTGCATTGCAAGCCAATTCCGGCAGTTACATTAAATAACCAGCAGACTCTAGGCATGACTCGTGCATTGCATGATGACTGCATGACACCCAGCAGCTATGCATCAGAGGCCAGGCGGACACTGTGCATTGCAAGCCGATTCCAGCAGTTACATTAAATAACCAGCAGATTCTAGGCATGACTCGTGCATTGCATGATGACTGCATGACTCGCGGCAGCTATGCAGCGGGGCCAGGCGGACACTGTGCATTGCAAGCCGATTCCAGCAGTTACATTAAATAACCAGCAGACTCTAGGCATGACTCGTGCATTATATGATGACTGCAGCACTCCTGGCAGCTATGCAGCGGAGGCCAGGTGGACACTGTGCATTGCAAGCCGATTGCAGCAGTTACATTAAATAACCAGCAGACTCTAGGCATGATTCGTGCATTATATGATGACTGCAGCACTCCTGGCAGCTATGCAGCGGGGCCAGGCTGACAGTGTGCATTGCAAGCTGATTCCAGCAGTTACATTAAATAACCGGCAGACTCTGGGCATGACTCGTGCATTACATGATGACTGCATGACTTGCGGCAGCTATGCAGCGGGGCCAGGCAGACAGTGTGCATTGCAAGCCGATTCCAGCAGTTACATTAAATAACCAGCAGACTCTAGGCATGACTCGTGCATTACATGATGACTGCATGACTCACATCAGCTATGCAGCAGAGGCCAGGCTGACAGTGTGCATTGCAAGCTGATTCCAGCAGTTACATTAAATAACCGTCAGACTCTGGGCATGACTCGTGCATTACATGATGACTGCATGACTTGCGGCAGCTATGCAGCGGGGCCAGGCGGACACTGTGCATTGCAAGCCAATTCCGGCAGTTACATTAAATAACCAGCAGACTCTAGGCATGACTCGTGCATTGCATGATGACTGCATGACACCCAGCAGCTATGCATCAGAGGCCAGGTGGACACTGTGTATTGCAAGCCGATTCCAGCAGTTACATTAAATAACCAGCAGACTCTAGGCATGACTCGTGCATTGCATGATGACTGCATGACTCACATCAGCTATGCAGCAGAGGCCAGGTGGACACTGTGCATTGCAATCCGATTCCAGCATTTACATTAAATAACCAGCAGACTCTAGGCATGACTCGTGCATTACATGATGACTGCATGACTCGCGGCAGCTATGCAGCGGGGCCAGGCGGACACTGTGCATTGCAAGCCGATTGCTGCAGTTACATTAAATAACCAGCAGACTCTAGGCATCACTCATGCATTATATGATGACTGCAGCACTCCTGGCAGCTATGCAGCGGGGCCAGGCGGACACTGTGCATTGCAAACTGATTCCAGCAGTTACATTAAATAACCGGCAGACTCTAGGCATGACTCGTGCATTGCATGATGACTGCATGACTCGCGGCAGCTATGCAGCGGGGCCAGGCGGACTCTGTGCATTGCAAGCCGATTGCAGCAGTTACATTAAATGACCAGCAGACTCTAGGCATGGCTCGTGCATTACATGATGACTGCAGCAGTCACGGCAGCTATGCAGCGGGGCCAGGCGGACATTGTGCATTCAAGCCGATTCCAGCAGTTACATTAAATAACCAGAAGACTCTAGGCATGACTCGTGCATGATATAATGACTGCAGCACTCCTGGCAGCGATGCAGTGGGGCCAGGCTGACAGTGTGCATTGCAAGCCGATTCCAGCAGTTACATTAAATAACCAGCAGATTCTAGGCATGACCCATGCATTATATGATGACTGCATGACTCGCGGCAGCTATGCAGCGGGGCCAGGCGGACACTGTGCATTGCAAGCCGATTGCAGCAGTTACATTAAATAACCAGCAGACTCTAGGCATGACCCATGCATTATATGATGACTGCATGACTCGCGGCAGCTATGCAGCGGAGCCAGGCAGACACTGTGCATTGCAAGCCGATTCCAGCAGTTACATTAAATAACTAGCAGACTCTAGGCATGACTCGTGCATTACATGATGACTGCATGACTCACGGCAGCTATGCAGCGGGGCCAGGCGGACACTGTGCATTGCAAGCTGATTCCAGCAGTTACATTAAATAACCAGCAGACTCTAGGCATGACTCGTGCATTATATGATGACTGCATGACTCGCGGCAGCTATGCAGCGGGGCCAGGCGGACAGTGTGCATTGCAAGCCGATACCAGCAGTTACATTAAATAACCAGCAGACTCTAGGCATGACTCGTGCATTACATGATGACTGCATGACTCGCGGCAGCTATGCAGCAGGGCCAGGCGGACACTGTGCATTGCAAGCCAATTCCAGCAGTTACATTAAATAACCAGCAGACTCTAGGCATGACTCGTGCATTATATGATGACTGCAGCACTCCTGGCAGCTATGCAGCGGGGCCAGGCTGACAGTGTTCATTGCAAGCCGATTCCAGCAGTTACATTAAATAACCAGCAGACTCTAGGCATGACTCATGCATTAAATGATGACTGCAGCACTCCTGGCAGCTATGCAGCGGAGGCCAGGTGGTCACTGTGCATTGCAAACCGATTGCAGCAGTTACATTAAATAACCAGCAAACTCTAGGCATGACTCGTGCATTATATGATGACTGCAGCACTCCTGGCAGCTATGCAGCGGGGCCAGGCTGACAGTGTGCATTGCAAGCTGATTCCAGCAGTTACATTAAATAACCAGCAGACTCTAGGCATGACTCGTGCATTATATGATGACTGCATGACTCGCGGCAGCTATGCAGCAGGGCCAGGCGGACAGTGTGCATTGCAAGCCGATTCCAGCAGTTACATTAAATAACCAGCAGACTCTAGGCATGACTCGTGCATTACATGATGACTGCATGACTCGCGGCAGCTATGCAGCGGGGCCAGGCGGACACTGTGCATTGCAAGCCGATTCCAGCAGTTACATTAAATAACCAGCAGACTCTAGGCATGACTCGTGCATTATATGATGACTGCAGCACTCCTGGCAGCTATGCAGCGGGGCCAGGCTGACAGTGTGCATTGCAAGCTGATTCCAGCAGTTACATTAAATAACCGGCAGACTCTGGGCATGACTCGTGCATTACATGATGACTGCATGACTTGCGGCAGCTATGCAGCGGGGCCAGGCAGACAGTGTGCATTGCAAGCCGATTCCAGCAGTTACATTAAATAACCAGCAGACTACAGGCATGACTCGTGCATTACATGATGACTGCATGACTGACATCAGCTATGCAGCAGAGGCCAGGCTGACAGTGTGCATTGCAAGCTGATTCCAGCAGTTACATTAAATAACCGTCAGACTCTGGGCATGACTCGTGCATTACATGATGATTGCATGACTTGCGGCAGCTATGCAGCGGAGCCAGGAGGACACTGTGCATTGCAAGCCAATTTCGTCAGTTACATTAAATAACCAGCAGACTCTAGGCATGACTCGTGCATTGCATGATGACTGCATGACACGCAGCAGCTATGCATCAGAGGCCAGGCAGACACTGTGCATTGCAAGCCGATTCCAGCAGTTACATTAAATAACCAGCAGACTCTAGGCATGACTCGTGCATTGCATGATGACTGCATGACTCGCATCAGCTATGCAGCAGAGGCCAGGTGGACACTGTGCATTGCAATCCGATTCCATCATTTACATTAAATAACCAGCAGACTCTAGGCATGACTCGTGCATTACATGATGACTGCATGACTCGCGGCAGCTATGCAGCGGGGCCAGGCGGACACTGTGCATTGCAAGCCGATTGCTGCAGTTACATTAAATAACCAGCAGACTCTAGGCATGACTCGTGCATTGCATGATGACTGCATGACACCCAGCAGCTATGCATCAGAGGCCAGGCGGACACTGTGCATTGCAAGCCGATTCCAGCAGTTACATTAAATAACCAGCAGACTCTAGGCATGACTCGTGCATTGCATGATGACTGCATAACTCTCATCAGCTATGCAGCAGAGGCCAGGTGGACACTGTGCATTGCAATCCGATTCCAGCATTTACATTAAATAACCAGCAGACTCTAGGCATGACTCGTGCATTACATGATGACTGCATGACTCGCGGCAGCTATGCAGCGGGGCCAGGCGGACACTGTGCATTGCAAGCCGATTGCTGCAGTAACATTAAATAACCAGCAGACTCTAGGCATCACTCATGCATTATATGATGACTGCAGCACTCCTGGCAGCTATGCAGCGGGGCCAGGCGGACATTGCGCATTGCAAGCTGATTCCAGCAGTTACATTAAATAACCGGCAGACTCTAGGCATGACTCGTGCATTGCATGATGACTGCATGACTCGCGGCAGCTATGCAGCGGGGCCAGGCGGACTCTGTGCATTGCAAGCCGATTGCAGCAGTTACATTAAATGACCAGCAGACTCTAGGCATGACTCGTGCATTACATGATGACTGCAGCAGTCACGGCAGCTATGCAGCGGGGCCAGGCGGACATTGTGCATTCAAGCCAATTCCAGCAGTTACATTAAATAACCAGCAGACTCTAGGCATGACTTGTGCATGATATAATGACTGCAGCACTCCTGGCAGTGATGCAGTGGGGCCAGGCTGACAGTGTGCATTGCAAGCCGATTCCAGCAGTTACATTAAATAACCAGCAGATTCTAGGCATGACCCATGCATTATATGATGACTGCATGACTCGCGGCAGCTATGCAGCGGGGCCAGGCGGACACTGTGCATTGCAAGCCGATTGCAGCAGTTACATTAAATAACCAGCAGACTCTAGGCATGACCCATGCATTATATGATGACTGCATGACTCGCGGCAGCTATGCAGCGGGGCCAGGCAGACACTGTGCATTGCAAGCCGATTCCAGCAGTTACATTGAATAACCAGCAGACTCTAGGCATGACTCGTGCATTACATGACTCGTGCATGACTCACGGCAGCTATGCAGCGGGGCCAGGCGGACACTGTGCATTGCATGCTGATTCCAGCAGTTACATTAAATAACCAGCAGACTCTAGGCATGACTCGTGCATTATATGATGACTGCATGACTCGCGGCAGCTATGCAGCGGGGCCAGGCGGCAGTGTGCATTGCAAGCCGATACCAGCAGTTACATTAAATAACCAGCAGACTCTAGGCATGACTTGTGCATTACATGATGACTGCATGACTCGCAGCAGCTATGCAGCGGGGCCAGGCGGACACTGTGCATTGCAAGCCAATTCCAGCAGTTACATTAAATAACCAGCAGACTCTAGGCATGACTCGTGCATTATATGATGACTGCAGCACTCCTGGCAGCTATGCAGCGGGGCCAGGCTGACAGTGTGCATTGCAAGCCGATTCCAGCAGTTACATTAAATAACCAGCAGACTCTAGGCATGACTCATGCATTATATGATGACTGCAGCACTCCTGGCAGCTATGCAGCGGAGGCCAGGTGGACACTGTGCATTGCAAACCGATTGCAGCAGTTACATTAAATAACCAGCAAACTCTAGGCATGACTCGTGCATTATATGATGACTGCAGCACTCCTGGCAGCTATGCAGCGGGGCCAGGCTGACAGTGTGCATTGCAAGCTGATTCCAGCAGTTACATTAAATAACCAGCAGACTCTAGGCATGACTCGTGCATTATATGATGACTGCATGACTCGCGGCAGCTATGCAGCGGGGCCAGGCGGACAGTGTGCATTGCAAGCCGATTCCAGCAGTTACATTAAATAACCAGCAGACTCTAGGCTTGACTCGTGCATTATATGATGACTGCATGACTCGCGGCAGCTATGCAGCGGGGCCAGGCGGACAGTGTGCATTGCAAGCCGATTCCAGCAGTTACATTAAATAACCAGCAGACTCTAGGCATGACTCGTGCATTACATGATGACTGCATGACTCGCGGCAGCTATGCAGCGGGGCCAGGCGGACACTGTGCATTGCAAGCCGACTCCCGCAGTTACATTAAATAACCAGCAGACTCTAGGCATGACTCGTGCATTATATGATGACTGCAGCACTCCTGGCAGCTATGCAGCGGAGGCCAGGTGGACACTGTTCATTGCAAGCCGATTGCAGCAGTTACATTAAATAACCAGCAGACTCTAGGCATGACTCGTGCATTATATGATGACTGCAGCACTCCTGGCAGCTATGCAGCGGGGCCAGGCTGACAGTGTGCATTGCAAGCTGATTCCAGCAGTTACATTAAATAACCGGCAGACTCTGGGCATGACTCGTGCATTACATGATGACTGCATGACTTGCGGCAGCTATGCAGCGGGGCCAGGCAGACAGTGTGCATTGCAAGCCGATTCCAGCAGTTACATTAAATAACCAGCAGACTCTAGGCATGACTCGTGCATTACATGATGACTGCATGACTCACATCAGCTATGCAGCAGAGGCCAGGCTGACAGTGTGCATTGCAAGCTGATTCCAGCAGTTACATTAAATAACCGTCAGACTCTGGGCATGACTCGTGCATTACATGATGACTGCATGACTTGCGGCAGCTATGCAGCAGGGCCAGGCGGACACTGTGCATTGCAAGCCAATTCCGGCAGTTACATTAAATAACCAGCAGACTCTAGGCATGACTCGTGCATTGCATGATGACTGCATGACACGCAGCAGCTATGCATCAGAGGCCAGGCGGACACTGTGCATTGCAAGCCGATTCCAGCAGTTACATTAAATAACCAGCAGACTCTAGGCATGACTCGTGCATTGCATGATGACTGCATGACTCGCATCAGCTATGCAGCAGAGGCCAGGTGGACACTGTGCATTGCAATACGATTGCTGCAGTTACATTAAATAACCAGCAGACTCTAGGCATCACTCATGCATTATATGATGACTGCAGCACTCCTGGCAGCTATGCAGCGGGGCCAGGCGGACACTGTGCATTGCAAGCTGATTCCAGCAGTTACATTAAATAACCAGCAGACTCTAGCCATGACTCGTGCATTGCATGATGATTACAGCACTCGCAGCAGCTATGCAGCGGAGGCCAGGCGGACTCTGTGCATTGCAAGCCGATTCCAGCAGTTACATTAAATAACCAGCAGACTCTAGGCATGACTCGTGCATTGCATGATGACTGCATGACTCGCGGCAGCTATGCAGCGGGGCCAGGCGGACTCTGTGCATTGCAAGCCGATTGCAGCAGTTACATTAAATGACCAGCAGACTCTAGGCATGACTCGTGCATTACATGATGACTGCAGCAGTCACGGCAGCTATGCAGCGGGGCCAGGCGGACATTGTGCATTCAAGCCAATTCCAGCAGTTACATTAAATAACCAGCAGACTCTAGGCATGACTTGTGCATGATATAATGACTGCAGCACTCCTGGCAGTGATGCAGTGGGGCCAGGCTGACAGTGTGCATTGCAAGCCGATTCCAGCAGTTACATTAAATAACCAGCAGATTCTAGGCATGACCCATGCATTATATGATGACTGCATGACTCGCGGCAGCTATGCAGCGGGGCCAGGCGGACACTGTGCATTGCAAGCCGATTGCAGCAGTTACATTAAATAACCAGCAGACTCTAGGCATGACCCATGCATTATATGATGACTGCATGACTCGCGGCAGCTATGCAGCGGGGCCAGGCAGACACTGTGCATTGCAAGCCGATTCCAGCAGTTACATTGAATAACCAGCAGACTCTAGGCATGACTCGTGCATTACATGACTCGTGCATGACTCACGGCAGCTATGCAGCGGGGCCAGGCGGACACTGTGCATTGCATGCTGATTCCAGCAGTTACATTAAATAACCAGCAGACTCTAGGCATGACTCGTGCATTATATGATGACTGCATGACTCGCGGCAGCTATGCAGCGGGGCCAGGCGGCAGTGTGCATTGCAAGCCGATACCAGCAGTTACATTAAATAACCAGCAGACTCTAGGCATGACTTGTGCATTACATGATGACTGCATGACTCGCAGCAGCTATGCAGCGGGGCCAGGCGGACACTGTGCATTGCAAGCCAATTCCAGCAGTTACATTAAATAACCAGCAGACTCTAGGCATGACTCGTGCATTATATGATGACTGCAGCACTCCTGGCAGCTATGCAGCGGGGCCAGGCTGACAGTGTGCATTGCAAGCCGATTCCAGCAGTTACATTAAATAACCAGCAGACTCTAGGCATGACTCATGCATTATATGATGACTGCAGCACTCCTGGCAGCTATGCAGCGGAGGCCAGGTGGACACTGTGCATTGCAAACCGATTGCAGCAGTTACATTAAATAACCAGCAAACTCTAGGCATGACTCGTGCATTATATGATGACTGCAGCACTCCTGGCAGCTATGCAGCGGGGCCAGGCTGACAGTGTGCATTGCAAGCTGATTCCAGCAGTTACATTAAATAACCAGCAGACTCTAGGCATGACTCGTGCATTATATGATGACTGCATGACTCGCGGCAGCTATGCAGCGGGGCCAGGCGGACAGTGTGCATTGCAAGCCGATTCCAGCAGTTACATTAAATAACCAGCAGACTCTAGGCATGACTCGTGCATTATATGATGACTGCATGACTCGCGGCAGCTATGCAGCGGGGCCAGGCGGACAGTGTGCATTGCAAGCCGATTCCAGCAGTTACATTAAATAACCAGCAGACTCTAGGCATGACTCGTGCATTACATGATGACTGCATGACTCGCGGCAGCTATGCAGCGGGGCCAGGCGGACACTGTGCATTGCAAGCCGACTCCCGCAGTTACATTAAATAACCAGCAGACTCTAGGCATGACTCGTGCATTATATGATGACTGCAGCACTCCTGGCAGCTATGCAGCGGAGGCCAGGTGGACACTGTTCATTGCAAGCCGATTGCAGCAGTTACATTAAATAACCAGCAGACTCTAGGCATGACTCGTGCATTATATGATGACTGCAGCACTCCTGGCAGCTATGCAGCGGGGCCAGGCTGACAGTGTGCATTGCAAGCTGATTCCAGCAGTTACATTAAATAACCGGCAGACTCTGGGCATGACTCGTGCATTACATGATGACTGCATGACTTGCGGCAGCTATGCAGCGGGGCCAGGCAGACAGTGTGCATTGCAAGCCGATTCCAGCAGTTACATTAAATAACCAGCAGACTCTAGGCATGACTCGTGCATTACATGATGACTGCATGACTCACATCAGCTATGCAGCAGAGGCCAGGCTGACAGTGTGCATTGCAAGCTGATTCCAGCAGTTACATTAAATAACTGTCAGACTCTGGGCATGACTCGTGCATTACATGATGACTGCATGACTTGCGGCAGCTATGCAGCAGGGCCAGGCGGACACTGTGCATTGCAAGCCAATTCCGGCAGTTACATTAAATAACCAGCAGACTCTAGGCATGACTCGTGCATTGCATGATGACTGCATGACACGCAGCAGCTATGCATCAGAGGCCAGGCGGACACTGTGCATTGCAAGCCGATTCCAGCAGTTACATTAAATAACCAGCAGACTCTAGGCATGACTCGTGCATTGCATGATGACTGCATGACTCGCATCAGCTATGCAGCAGAGGCCTGGTGGACACTGTGCATTGCAATACGATTGCTGCAGTTACATTAAATAACCAGCAGACTCTAGGCATCACTCATGCATTATATGATGACTGCAGCACTCCTGGCAGCTATGCAGCGGGGCCAGGCGGACACTGTGCATTGCAAGCTGATTCCAGCAGTTACATTAAATAACCAGCAGACTCTAGCCATGACTCGTGCATTGCATGATGATTACAGCACTCGCAGCAGCTATGCAGCGGAGGCCAGGCGGACTCTGTGCATTGCAAGCCGATTCCAGCAGTTACATTAAATAACCAGCAGACTCTAGGCATGACTCGTGCATTGCATGATGACTGCATGACTCGCATCAGCTATGCAGCAGAGGCCAGGCGGACACTGTGCGTTTCAATCCGATTCCAGCATTTACATTAAATAACCAGAAGACTCTAAGCATGACTCGTACATTACATGATGACCGCATGACTCGTGTCAGCTATGCAGCGGAGGCCAGGCGGACACTCTGCATTGCAAGCCGATTGCAGCAGTTACATTAAATAACCAGCAGAATCTAGGCATGACTCGTGCATTACATGATGACTGCATGACTCGCGGAAGCTATGCAGCGGAGGCCAGGTGGACATTGTGCATTGCAAGGCGATTCCAGCAGTTACATTAAATAACCAGCAGAATCTAGGCATGACTCGTGCATTACATGATGACTGCATGACTCGCGGCAGCTATGCAGCGGAGGCCAGGCGGACACTGTGCATTGCAGTCCGATTCCAGCCGTTACATTAAATAACCAGCAGACTCTAGCCATCACTCGTGCATTGCATGATGATTACTGCACTCGTAGCAGCTATGCAGCGGGGCCAGGCGGACACTGTGCATTGCAAGCCGATTCCAGCAGTTACATTAAATAACCAGAAGACTCTAGGCATGACTCGTGCATTGCATGATGACTGCATGACTCGCGGCAGCTATGCAGCGGGGCCAGGCGGACTCTGTGCATTGCAAGCCGATTGCAGCAGTTACATTAAATGACCAGCAGACTCTAGGCATGACTCGTGCATTACATGATGACTGCAGCAGTCACGGCAGCTATGCAGCGGGGCCAGGCGGACATTGTGCATTCAAGCCGATTCCAGCAGTTACATTAAATAACCAGCAGACTCTAGGCATGACTCGTGCATGATATAATGACTGCAGCACTCCTGGCAGCGATGCAGTGGGGCCAGGCTGACAGTGTGCATTGCAAGCCGATTCCAGTAGTTACATTAAATAACCAGCAGATTCTAGGCATGACCCATGCATTATATGATGACTGCATGACTCGCGGCAGCTATGCAGCGGGGCCAGGCGGACACTGTGCATTGCAAGCCGATTGCAGCAGTTACATCAAATAACCAGCAGACTCTAGGCATGACCCATGCATTATATGATGACTGCATGACTCGCGGCAGCTATGCAGCGGGGCCAGGCAGACACTGTGCATTGCAAGCCGATTCCAGCAGTTACATTAAATAACCAGCAGACTCTAGGCATGACTCGTGCATTACATGATGACTGCATGACTCACGGCAGCTATGCAGCGGGGCCAGGCGGACACTGTGCATTGCAAGCTGATTCCAGCAGTTACATTAAATAACCAGCAGACTCTAGGCATGACTCGTGCATTATATGATGACTGCATGACTCGCGGCAGCTATGCAGCGGGACCAGGCGGACAGTGTGCATTGCAAGCCGATACCAGCAGTTACATTAAATAACCAGCAGACTCTAGGCATGACTCGTGCATTACATGATGACTGCATGACTCACGGCAGCTATGCAGCGGGGCCAGGCGGACACTGTGCATTGCAAGCCAATTCCAGCAGTTACATTAAATAACCAGCAGACTCTAGGCATGACTCGTGCATTATATGATGACTGCAGCACTCCTGGCAGCTATGCAGCGGGGCCAGGCTGACAGTGTGCATTGCAAGCCGATTCCAGCAGTTACATTAAATAACCAGCAGACTCTAGGCATGACTCATGCATTATATGATGACTGCAGCACTCCTGGCAGCTATGCAGCGGAGGCCAGGTGGACACTGTGCATTGCAAACCGATTGCAGCAGTTACATCAAATAACCAGCAAAATCTAGGCATGACTCGTGCATTTTATGATGACTGCAGCACTCCTGGCAGCTATGCAGCGGGGCCAGGCTGACAGTGTGCATTGCAAGCTGATTCCAGCAGTTACATTAAATAACCAGCAGACTCTAGGCATGACTCGTGCATTATATGATGACTGCATGACTCGCGGCAGCTATGCAGCGGGGCCAGGCGGACAGTGTGCATTGCAAGCCGATTCCAGCAGTTACATTAAATAACCAGCAGACTCTAGGCATGACTCGTGCATTATATGATGACTGCATGACTCGCGGCAGCTATGCAGCGGAGGCCAGGTGGACATTGTGCATTGCAAGGCGATTCCAGCAGTTACATTAAATAACCAGCAGAATCTAGGCATGACTCGTGCATTACATGATGACTGCATGACTCGCGGCAGCTATGCAGCGGAGGCCAGGCGGACACTGTGCATTGCAATCCGATTCCAGCCGTTACATTAAATAACCAGCAGACTCTAGCCATCACTCGTGCATTGCATGATGATTACTGCACTCGTAGCAGCTATGCAGCGGGGCCAGGAGGACACTGTGCATTGCAAGCCGATTCCAGCAGTTACATTAAATAACCAGAAGACTCTAGGCATGACTCGTGCATTGCATGATGACTGCATGACTCGCGGCAGCTATGCAGCGGGGCCAGGCGGACACTGTGCATTGCAAGCCGATTGCTGCAGTTACATTAAATAACCAGCAGACTCTAGGCATGACTCGTGCATTGCATGATGACTGCATGACACCCAGCAGCTATGCATCAGAGGCCAGGCGGACACTGTGCATTGCAAGCCGATTCCAGCAGTTACATTAAATAACCAGCAGACTCTAGGCATGACTCGTGCATTGCATGATGACTGCATGACTCTCATCAGCTATGCAGCAGAGGCCAGGTGGACACTGTGCATTGCAATCCGATTCCAGCATTTACATTAAATAACCAGCAGACTCTAGGCATGACTCGTGCATTACATGATGACTGCATGACTCGCGGCAGCTATGCAGCGGGGCCAGGCGGACACTGTGCATTGCAAGCCGATTGCTGCAGTTACATTAAATAACCAGCAGACTCTAGGCATCACTCATGCATTATATGATGACTGCAGCACTCCTGGCAGCTATGCAGCGGGGCCAGGCGGACATTGCGCATTGCAAGCTGATTCCAGCAGTTACATTAAATAACCGGCAGACTCTAGGCATGACTCGTGCATTGCATGATGACTGCATGACTCGCGGCAGCTATGCAGCGGGGCCAGGCGGACTCTGTGCATTGCAAGCCGATTGCAGCAGTTACATTAAATGACCAGCAGACTCTAGGCATGACTCGTGCATTACATGATGACTGCAGCAGTCACGGCAGCTATGCAGCGGGGCCAGGCGGACATTGTGCATTCAAGCCGATTCCAGCAGTTACATTAAATAACCAGCAGACTCTAGGCATGACTTGTGCATGATATAATGACTGCAGAACTCCTGGCAGTGATGCAGTGGGGCCAGGCTGACAGTGTGCATTGCAAGCCGATTCCAGCAGTTACATTAAATAACCAGCAGATTCTAGGCATGACCCATGCATTATATGATGACTGCATGACTCGCGGCAGCTATGCAGCGGGGCCAGACGGACACTGTGCATTGCAAGCCGATTGCAGCAGTTACATTAAATAACCAGCAGACTCTAGGCATGACCCATGCATTATATGATGACTGCATGACTCGCGGCAGCTATGCAGCGGGGCCAGGCAGACACTGTGCATTGCAAGCCGATTCCAGCAGTTACATTAAATAACCAGCAGACTCTAGGCATGACTCGTGCATTACATGACTCGTGCATGACTCACGGCAGCTATGCAGCGGGGCCAGGCGGACACTGTGCATTGCATGCTGATTCCAGCAGTTACATTAAATAACCAGCAGACTCTAGGCATGACTCGTGCATTATATGATGACTGCATGACTCGCGGCAGCTATGCAGCGGGGCCAGGCGGACAGTGTGCATTGCAAGCCGATACCAGCAGTTACATTAAATAACCAGCAGACTCTAGGCATGACTTGTGCATTACATGATGACTGCATCACTCGCGGCAGCTATGCAGCGGGGCCAGGCGGACACTGTGCATTGCAAGCCAATTCCAGCAGTTACATTAAATAACCAGCAGACTCTAGGCATGACTCGTGCATTATATGATGACTGCAGCACTCCTGGCAGCTATGCAGCGGGGCCAGGCTGACAGTGTGCATTGCAAGCCGATTCCAGCAGTTACATTAAATAACCAGCAGACTCTAGGCATGACTCATGCATTATATGATGACTGCAGCACTCCTGGCAGCTATGCAGCGGAGGCCAGGTGGACACTGTGCATTGCAAACCGATTGCAGCAGTTACATTAAATAACCAGCAAACTCTAGGCATGACTCGTGCATTATATGATGACTGCAGCACTCCTGGCAGCTATGCAGCGGGGCCAGGCTGACAGTGTGCATTGCAAGCTGATTCCAGCAGTTACATTAAATAACCAGCAGACTCTAGGCATGACTCGTGCATTATATGATGACTGCATGACTCGCGGCAGCTATGCAGCGGGGCCAGGCGGACAGTGTGCATTGCAAGCCGATTCCAGCAGTTACATTAAATAACCAGCAGACTCTAGGCATGACTCGTGCATTATATGATGACTGCATGACTCGCGGCAGCTATGCAGCGGGGCCAGGCGGACAGTGTGCATTGCAAGCCGATTCCAGCAGTTACATTAAATAACCAGCAGACTCTAGGCATGACTCGTGCATTACATGATGACTGCATGACTCGCGGCAGCTATGCAGCGGGGCCAGGCGGACACTGTGCATTGCAAGCCGACTCCCGCAGTTACATTAAATAACCAGCAGACTCTAGGCATGACTCGTGCATTATATGATGACTGCAGCACTCCTGGCAGCTATGCAGCGGAGGCCAGGTGGACACTGTTCATTGCAAGCCGATTGCAGCAGTTACATTAAATAACCAGCAGACTCTAGGCATGACTCGTGCATTATATGATGACTGCAGCACTCCTGGCAGCTATGCAGCGGGGCCAGGCTGACAGTGTGCATTGCAAGCTGATTCCAGCAGTTACATTAAATAACCGGCAGACTCTGGGCATGACTCGTGCATTACATGATGACTGCATGACTTGCGGCAGCTATGCAGCGGGGCCAGGCAGACAGTGTGCATTGCAAGCCGATTCCAGCAGTTACATTAAATAACCAGCAGACTCTAGGCATGACTCGTGCATTACATGATGACTGCATGACTCACATCAGCTATGCAGCAGAGGCCAGGCTGACAGTGTGCATTGCAAGCTGATTCCAGCAGTTACATTAAATAACCGTCAGACTCTGGGCATGACTCGTGCATTACATGATGACTGCATGACTTGCGGCAGCTATGCAGCAGGGCCAGGCGGACACTGTGCATTGCAAGCCAATTCCGGCAGTTACATTAAATAACCAGCAGACTCTAGGCATGACTCGTGCATTGCATGATGACTGCATGACACGCAGCAGCTATGCATCAGAGGCCAGGCGGACACTGTGCATTGCAAGCCGATTCCAGCAGTTACATTAAATAACCAGCAGACTCTAGGCATGACTCGTGCATTGCATGATGACTGCATGACTCGCATCAGCTATGCAGCAGAGGCCAGGTGGACACTGTGCATTGCAATACGATTGCTGCAGTTACATTAAATAACCAGCAGACTCTAGGCATCACTCATGCATTATATGATGACTGCAGCACTCCTGGCAGCTATGCAGCGGGGCCAGGCGGACACTGTGCATTGCAAGCTGATTCCAGCAGTTACATTAAATAACCAGCAGACTCTAGCCATGACTCGTGCATTGCATGATGATTACAGCACTCGCAGCAGCTATGCAGCGGAGGCCAGGCGGACTCTGTGCATTGCAAGCCGATTCCAGCAGTTACATTAAATAACCAGCAGACTCTAGGCATGACTCGTGCATTGCATGATGACTGCATGACTTGCATCAGCTATGCAGCAGAGGCCAGGCGGACACTGTGCGTTTCAATCCGATTCCAGCATTTACATTAAATAACCAGAAGACTCTAAGCATGACTCGTACATTACATGATGACCGCATGACTCGTGTCAGCTATGCAGCGGAGGCCAGGCGGACACTCTGCATTGCAAGCCGATTACAGCAGTTACATTAAATAACCAGCAGAATCTAGGCATGACTCGTGCATTACATGATGACTGCATGACTCGCGGCAGCTATGCAGCGGAGGCCAGGTGGACATTGTGCATTGCAAGGCGATTCCAGCAGTTACATTAAATAACCAGCAGAATCTAGGCATGACTCGTGCATTACATGATGACTGCATGACTCGCGGCAGCTATGCAGCGGAGGCCAGGCGGACACTGTGCATTGCAATCCGATTCCAGCCGTTACATTAAATAACCAGCAGACTCTAGCCATCACTCGTGCATTGCATGATGATTACTGCACTCGTAGCAGCTATGCAGCGGGGCCAGGCGGACACTGTGCATTGCAAGCCGATTCCAGCAGTTACATTAAATAACCAGAAGACTCTAGGCATGACTCGTGCAGTGCATGATGACTGCATGACTCGCGGCAGCTATGCAGCGGGGCCAGGAGGACTCTGTGCATTGCAAGCCGATTGCAGCAGTTACATTAAATGACCAGCAGACTCTAGGCATGACTCGTGCATTACATGATGACTGCAGCAGTCATGGCAGCTATGCAGCGGGGCCAGGCGGACATTGTGCATTCAAGCCGATTCCAGCAGTTACATTAAATAACCAGCAGACTCTAGGCATGACTCGTGCATGATATAATGACTGCAGCACTCCTGGCAGCGATGCAGTGGGGCCAGGCTGACAGTGTGCATTGCAAGCCGATTCCAGTAGTTACATTAAATAACCAGCAGATTCTAGGCATGACCCATGCATTATATGATGACTGCATGACTCGCGGCAGCTATGCAGCGGGGCCAGGCGGACACTGTGCATTGCAAGCCAATTGCAGCAGTTACATCAAATAACCAGCAGACTCTAGGCATGACCCATGCATTATATGATGACTGCATGACTCGCGGCAGCTATGCAGCGGGGCCAGGCAGACACTGTGCATTGCAAGCCGATTCCAGCAGTTACATTAAATAACCAGCAGACTCTAGGCATGACTCGTGCATTACATGATGACTGCATGACTCACGGCAGCTATGCAGCGGGGCCAGGCGGACACTGTGCATTGCAAGCTGATTCCAGCAGTTACATTAAATAACCAGCAGACTCTAGGCATGACTCGTGCATTATATGATGACTGCATGACTCGCGGCAGCTATGCAGCGGGGCCAGGCGGACAGTGTGCATTGCAAGCCGATACCAGCAGTTACATTAAATAACCAGCAGACTCTAGGCATGACTCGTGCATTACATGATGACTGCATGACTCACGGCAGCTATGCAGTGGGGCCAGGCGGACACTGTGCATTGCAAGCCAATTCCAGCAGTTACATTAAATAACCAGCAGACTCTAGACATGACTCGTGCATTATATGATGACTGCAGCACTCCTGGCAGCTATGCAGCGGGGCCAGGCTGACAGTGTGCATTGCAAGCCGATTCCAGCAGTTACATTAAATAACCAGCAGACTCTAGGCATGACTCATGCATTATATGATGACTGCAGCACTCCTGGCAGCTATGCAGCGGAGGCCAGGTGGACACTGTGCATTGCAAACCGATTGCAGCAGTTACATTAAATAACCAGCAAACTCTAGGCATGACTCGTGCATTTTATGATGACTGCAGCACTCCTGGCAGCTATGCAGCGGGGCCAGGCTGACAGTGTGCATTGCAAGCTGATTCCAGCAGTTACATTAAATAACCAGCAGACTCTAGGCATGACTCGTGCATTATATGATGACTGCATGACTCGCGGCAGCTATGCAGCGGGGCCAGGCGGACAGTGTGCATTGCAAGCCGATTCCAGCAGTTACATTAAATAACCAGCAGACTCTAGGCATGACTCGTGCATTATATGATGACTGCATGACTCGCGGCAGCTATGCAGCGGGGCCAGGCGGACAGTGTGCATTGCAAGCCGATTCCAGCAGTTACATTAAATAACCAGCAGACTCGAGGCATGACTCGTGCATTACATGATGACTGCATGACTCGCGGCAGCTATGCAGCGGGGCCAGGCAGACACTGTGCATTGCAAGCCGATTCCAGCAGTTACATTAAATAACCAGCAGACTCTAGGCATGACTCGTGCATTATATGATGACTGCAGCACTCCTGGCAGCTATGCAGCGGAGGCCAGGTGGACACTGTGCATTGCAAGCCGATTGCAGCAGTTACATTAAATAACCAGCAGACTCTAGGCATGACTCGTGCATTATATGATGACTGCAGCACTCCTGGCAGCTATGCAGCGGGGCCAGGCTGACAGTGTGCATTGCAAGCTGATTCCAGCAGTTACATTAAATAACCAGCAGACTCTGGGCATGACTCGTGCATTACATGATGACTGCATGACTTGCGGCAGCTATGCAGCGGGGCCAGGCAGACAGTGTGCATTGCAAGCCGATTCCAGCAGTTACATTAAATAACCAGCAGACTCTAGGCATGACTCGTGCATTACATGATGACTGCATGACTCACATCAGCTATGCCGCAGAGGCCAGGCTGACAGTGTACATTGCAAGCTGATTCCAGCAGTTACATTAAATAACCGTCAGACTCTGGGCATGACTCGTGCATTACATGATGACTGCATGACTTGCGGCAGCTATGCAGCGGGGCCAGGTGGACACTGTGCATTGCAAGCCAATTCCGGCAGTTACATTAAATAACCAGCAGACTCTAGGCATGACTCGTGCATTGCATGATGACTGCATGACACCCAGCAGCTATGCATCAGAGGCCAGGCGGACACTGTGCATTGCAAGCCGATTCCAGCAGTTACATTAAATAACCAGCAGATTCTAGGCATGACTCGTGCATTGCATGATGACTGCATGACTCGCGGCAGCTATGCAGCGGGGCCAGGCGGACACTGTGCATTGCAAGCCGATTCCAGCAGTTACATTAAATAACCAGCAGACTCTAGGCATGACTCGTGCATTATATGATGACTGCAGCACTCCTGGCAGCTATGCAGCGGAGGCCAGGTGGACACTGTGCATTGCAAGCCGATTGCAGCAGTTACATTAAATAATCAGCAGACTCTAGGCATGACTCGTGCATTATATGATGACTGCAGCACTCCTGGCAGCTATGCAGCGGGGCCAGGCTGACAGTGTGCATTGCAAGCTGATTCCAGCAGTTACATTAAATAACCGGCAGACTCTGGGCATGACTCGTGCATTACATGATGACTGCATGACTTGCGGCAGCTATGCAGCGGGGCCAGGCAGACAGTGTGCATTGCAAGCCGATTCCAGCAGTTACATTAAATAACCAGCAGACTCTAGGCATGACTCGTGCATTACATGATGACTGCATGACTCACATCAGCTATGCAGCAGAGGCCAGGCTGACAGTGTGCATTGCAAGCTGATTCCAGCAGTTACATTAAATAACCGTCAGACTCTGGGCATGACTCGTGCATTACATGATGACTGCATGACTTGCTGCAGCTATGCAGCGGGGCCAGGCGGACACTGTGCATTGCAAGCCAATTCCGGCAGTTACATTAAATAACCAGCAGACTCTAGGCATGACTCGTGCATTGCATGATGACTGCATGACACCCAGCAGCTATGCATCAGAGGCCAGGTGGACACTGTGCATTGCAAGCCGATTCCAGCAGTTACATTAAATAACCAGCAGACTCTAGGCATGACTCGTGCATTGCATGATGACTGCATGACTCGCATCAGCTATGCAGCAGAGGCCAGGTGGACACTGTGCATTGCAATCCGATTCCAGCATTTACATTAAATAACCAGCAGACTCTAGGCATGACTCGTGCATTACATGATGACTGCATGACTCGTGGCAGCTATGCAGCGGGGCCAGGCGGACACTGTGCATTGCAAGCCGATTGCTGCAGTTACATTAAATAACCAGCAGACTCTAGGCATCACTCATGCATTATATGATGACTGCATGACTCGCGGCAGCTATGCAGCGGGGCCAGGCGGACACTGTGCATTGCAAGCCGATTGCAGCAGTTACATCAAATAACCAGCAGACTCTAGGCATGACCCATGCATTATATGATGACTGCATGACTCGCGGCAGCTATGCAGCGGGGCCAGGCAGACACTGTGCATTGCAAGCCGATTCCAGCAGTTACATTAAATAACCAGCAGACTCTAGGCATGACTCGTGCATTACATGATGACTGCATGACTCACGGCAGCTATGCAGCGGGGCCAGGCGGACACTGTGCATTGCAAGCTGATTCCAGCAGTTACATTAAATAACCAGCAGACTCTAGGCATGACTCGTGCATTATATGATGACTGCATGACTCGCGGCAGCTATGCAGCGGGGCCAGGCGGACAGTGTGCATTGCAAGCCGATACCAGCAGTTACATTAAATAACCAGCAGACTCTAGGCATGACTCGTGCATTACATGATTACTGCATGACTCACGGCAGCTATGCAGCGTGGCCAGGCGGACACTGTGCATTGCAAGCCAATTCCAGCAGTTACATTAAATAACCAGCAGACTCTAGGCATGACTCGTGCATTATATGATGACTGCAGCACTCCTGGCAGCTATGCAGCGGGGCCAGGCTGACAGTGTGCATTGCAAGCCGATTCCAGCAGTTACATTAAATAACCAGCAGACTCTAGGCATGACTCATGCATTATATGATGACTGCAGCACTCCTGGCAGCTATGCAGCGGAGGCCAGGTGGACACTGTGCATTGCAAACCGATTGCAGCAGTTACATTAAATAACCAGCAATCTCTAGGCATGACTCGTGCATTTTATGATGACTGCAGCACTCCTGGCAGCTATGCAGCGGGGCCAGGCTGACAGTGTGCATTGCAAGCTGATTCCAGCAGTTACATTAAATAACCAGCAGACTCTAGGCATGACTCGTGCATTATATGATGACTGCATGACTCGCGGCAGCTATGCAGCGGGGCCAGGCGGACAGTGTGCATTGCAAGCCGATTCCAGCAGTTACATTAAATAACCAGCAGACTCTAGGCATGACTCGTGCATTATATGATGACTGCATGACTCGCGGCAGCTATGCAGCGGGGCCAGGCGGACAGTGTGCATTGCAAGCCGATTCCAGCAGTTACATTAAATAACCAGCAGACTCTAGGCATGACTCGTGCATTACATGATGACTGCATGACTCGTGGCAGCTATGCAGCGGGGCCAGGCAGACACTGTGCATTGCAAGCCGATTCCAGCAGTTACATTAAATAACCAGCAGACTCTAGGCATGACTCGTGCATTATATGATGACTGCAGCACTCCTGGCAGCTATGCAGCGGAGGCCAGGTGGACAATGTGCATTGCAAGCCGATTGCAGCAGTTACATTAAATAACCAGCAGACTCTAGGCATGACTCGTGCATTATATGATGACTGCAGCACTCCTGGCAGCTATGCAGCGGGGCCAGGCTGACAGTGTGCATTGCAAGCTGATTCCAGCAGTTACATTAAATAACCGGCAGACTCTGGGCATGACTCGTGCATTACATGATGACTGCATGACTTGCGGCAGCTATGCAGCGGGGCCTGGCAGACAGTGTGCATTGCAAGCCGATTCCAGCAGTTACATTAAATAACCAGCAGACTCTAGGCATGACTCGTGCATTACATGATGACTGCATGACTCACATCAGCTATGCAGCAGAGGCCAGGCTGACAGTGTACATTGCAAGCTGATTCCAGCAGTTACATTAAATAACCGTCAGACTCTGGGCATGACTCGTGCATTACATGATGACTGCATGACTTGCGGCAGCTATGCAGCGGGGCCAGGTGGACACTGTGCATTGCAAGCCAATTCCGGCAGTTACATTAAATAACCAGCAGACTCTAGGCATGACTCGTGCATTGCATGATGACTGCATGACACCCAGCAGCTATGCATCAGAGGCCAGGCGGACACTGTGCATTGCAAGCCGATTCCAGCAGTTACATTAAATAACCAGCAGATTCTAGGCATGACTCGTGCATTGCATGATGACTGCATGACTCGCGGCAGCTATGCAGCGGGGCCAGGCGGACACTGTGCATTGCAAGCCGATTCCAGCAGTTACATTAAATAACCAGCAGACTCTAGGCATGACTCGTGCATTATATGATGACTGCAGCACTCCTGGCAGCTATGCAGCGGAGGCCAGGTGGACACTGTGCATTGCAAGCCGATTGCAGCAGTTACATTAAATAACCAGCAGACTCTAGGCATGACTCGTGCATTATATGATGACTGCAGCACTCCTGGCAGCTATGCAGCGGGGCCAGGCTGACAGTGTGCATTGCAAGCTGATTCCAGCAGTTACATTAAATAACCGGCAGACTCTGGGCATGACTCGTGCATTACATGATGACTGCATGACTTGCGGCAGCTATGCAGCGGGGCCAGGCAGACAGTGTGCATTGCAAGCCGATTCCAGCAGTTACATTAAATAACCAGCAGACTCTAGGCATGACTCGTGCATTACATGATGACTGCATGACTCACATCAGCTATGCAGCAGAGGCCAGGCTGACAGTGTGCATTGCAAGCTGATTCCAGCAGTTACATTAAATAACCGTCAGACTCTGGGCATGACTCGTGCATTACATGATGACTGCATGACTTGCGGCAGCTATGCAGCGGGGCCAGGCGGACACTGTGCATTGCAAGCCAATTCCGGCAGTTACATTAAATAACCAGCAGACTCTAGGCATGACTCGTGCATTGCATGATGACTGCATGACACCCAGCAGCTATGCATCAGAGGCCAGGTGGACACTGTGTATTGCAAGCCGATTCCAGCAGTTACATTAAATAACCAGCAGACTCTAGGCATGACTCGTGCATTGCATGATGACTGCATGACTCGCATCAGCTATGCAGCAGAGGCCAGGTGGACACTGTGCATTGCAATCCGATTCCAGCATTTACATTAAATAACAAGCAGACTCTAGGCATGACTCGTGCATTACATGATGACTGCATGACTCGCGGCAGCTATGCAGCGGGGCCAGGCGGACACTGTGCATTGCAAGCCGATTGCTGCAGTTACATTAAATAACCAGCAGACTCTAGGCATCACTCATGCATTATATGATGACTGCAGCACTCCTGGCAGCTATGCAGCGGGGCCAGGCGGACACTGTGCATTGCAAACTGATTCCAGCAGTTACATTAAATAACCGGCAGACTCTAGGCATGACTCGTGCATTGCATGATGACTGCATGACTCGAGGCAGCTATGCAGCGGGGCCAGGCGGACTCTGTGCATTGCAAGCCGATTGCAGCAGTTACATTAAATGACCAGCAGACTCTAGGCATGGCTCGTGCATTACATGATGACTGCAGCAGTCACGGCAGCTATGCAGCGGGGCCAGGCGGACATTGTGCATTCAAGCCGATTCCAGCAGTTACATTAAATAACCAGAAGACTCTAGGCATGACTCGTGCATGATATAATGACTGCAGCACTCCTGGCAGCGATGCAGTGGGGCCAGGCTGACAGTGTGCATTGCAAGCCGATTCCAGCAGTTACATTAAATAACCAGCAGATTCTAGGCATGACCCATGCATTATATGATGACTGCATGACTCGCGGCAGCTATGCAGCGGGGCCAGGCGGACACTGTGCATTGCAAGCCGATTGCAGCAGTTACATTAAATAACCAGCAGACTCTAGGCATGACCCATGCATTATATGATGACTGCATGACTCGCGGCAGCTATGCAGCGGAGCCAGGCAGACACTGTGCATTGCAAGCCGATTCCAGCAGTTACATTAAATAACTACCAGACTCTAGGCATGACTCGTGCATTACATGATGACTGCATGACTCACGGCAGCTATGCAGCGGGGCCAGGCGGACACTGTGCATTGCAAGCTGATTCCAGCAGTTACATTAAATAACCAGCAGACTCTAGGCATGACTCGTGCATTATATGATGACTGCATGACTCGCGGCAGCTATGCAGCGGGGCCAGGCGGACAGTGTGCATTGCAAGCCGATACCAGCAGTTACATTAAATAACCAGCAGACTCTAGGCATGACTCGTGCATTACATGATGACTGCATGACTCGCGGCAGCTATGCAGCAGGGCCAGGCGGACACTGTGCATTGCAAGCCAATTCCAGCAGTTACATTAAATAACCAGCAGACTCTAGGCATGACTCGTGCATTATATGATGACTGCAGCACTCCTGGCAGCTATGCAGCGGGGCCAGGCTGACAGTGTTCATTGCAAGCCGATTCCAGCAGTTACATTAAATAACCAGCAGACTCTAGGCATGACTCATGCATTAAATGATGACTGCAGCACTCCTGGCAGCTATGCAGCGGAGGCCAGGTGGTCACTGTGCATTGCAAACCGATTGCAGCAGTTACATTAAATAACCAGCAAACTCTAGGCATGACTCGTGCATTATATGATGACTGCAGCACTCCTGGCAGCTATGCAGTGGGGCCAGGCTGACAGTGTGCATTGCAAGCTGATTCCAGCAGTTACATTAAATAACCAGCAGACTCTAGGCATGACTCGTGCATTATATGATGACTGCATGACTCGCGGCAGCTATGCAGCAGGGCCAGGCGGACAGTGTGCATTGCAAGCCGATTCCAGCAGTTACATTAAATAACCAGCAGACTCTAGGCATGACTCGTGCATTACATGATGACTGCATGACTCGCGGCAGCTATGCAGCGGGGCCAGGCGGACACTGTGCATTGCAAGCCGATTCCAGCAGTTACATTAAATAACCAGCAGACTCTAGGCATGACTCGTGCATTATATGATGACTGCAGCACTCCTGGCAGCTATGCAGCGGGGCCAGGCTGACAGTGTGCATTGCAAGCTGATTCCAGCAGTTACATTAAATAACCGGCAGACTCTGGGCATGACTCGTGCATTACATGATGACTGCATGACTTGCGGCAGCTATGCAGCGGGGCCAGGCAGACAGTGTGCATTGCAAGCCGATTCCAGCAGTTACATTAAATAACCAGCAGACTCTAGGCATGACTCGTGCATTACATGATGACTGCATGACTCACATCAGCTATGCAGCAGAGGCCAGGCTGACAGTGTGCATTGCAAGCTGATTCCAGCAGTTACATTAAATAACCGTCAGACTCTGGGCATGACTCGTGCATTACATGATGACTGCATGACTTGCGGCAGCTATGCAGCGGGGCCAGGCGGACACTGTGCATTGCAAGCCAATTTCGTCAGTTACATTAAATAACCAGCAGACTCTAGGCATGACTCGTGCATTGCATGATGACTGCATGACACGCAGCAGCTATGCATCAGAGGCCAGGCAGACACTGTGCATTGCAAGCCGATTCCAGCAGTTACATTAAATAACCAGCAGACTCTAGGCATGACTCGTGCATTGCATGATGATTGCATGACTCGCATCAGCTATGCAGCAGAGGCCAGGTGGACACTGTGCATTGCAATCCGATTCCAGCATTTACATTAAATAACCAGCAGACTCTAGGCATGACTCGTGCATTACATGATGACTGCATGACTCGCGGCAGCTATGCAGCGGGGCCAGGCGGACACTGTGCATTGCAAGCCGATTGCTGCAGTTACATTAAATAACCAGCAGACTCTAGGCATGACTCGTGCATTGCATGATGACTGCATGACACCCAGCAGTTATGCATCAGAGGCCAGGCGGACACTGTGCATTGCAAGCGATTCCAGCAGTTACATTAAATAACCAGCAGACTCTAGGCATGACTCGTGCATTGCATGATGACTGCATGACTCTCATCAGCTATGCAGCAGAGGCCAGGTGGACACTGTGCATTGCAATCCGATTCCAGCATTTACATTAAATAACCAGCAGACTCTAGGCATGACTCGTGCATTACATGATGACTGCATGACTCGCGGCAGCTATGCAGCGGGGCCAGGCGGACACTGTGCATTGCAAGCCGATTGCTGCAGTTACATTAAATAACCAGCAGACTCTAGGCATCACTCATGCATTATATGATGACTGCAGCACTCCTGGCAGCTATGCAGCGGGGCCAGGCGGACATTGCGCATTGCAAGCTGATTCCAGCAGTTACATTAAATAACCGGCAGACTCTAGGCATGACTCGTGCATTGCATGATGACTGCATGACTCGCGGCAGCTATGCAGCGGGGCCAGGCGGACTCTGTGCATTGCAAGCCGATTGCAGCAGTTACATTAAATGACCAGCAGACTCTAGGCATGACTCGTGCATTACATGATGACTGCAGCAGTCACGGCAGCTATGCAGCGGGGCCAGGCGGACAATGTGCATTCAAGCCGATTCCAGCAGTTACATTAAATAACCAGCAGACTCTAGGCATGACTTGTGCATGATATAATGACTGCAGCACTCCTGGCAGTGATGCAGTGGGGCCAGGCTGACAGTGTGCATTGCAAGCCGATTCCAGCAGTTACATTAAATAACCAGCAGATTCTAGGCATGACCCATGCATTATATGATGACTGCATGACTCGCGGCAGCTATGCAGCGGGGCCAGGCGGACACTGTGCATTGCAAGCCGATTGCAGCAGTTACATTAAATAACCAGCAGACTCTAGGCATGACCCATGCATTATATGATGACTGCATGACTCGCGGCAGCTATGCAGCGGGGCCAGGCAGACACTGTGCATTGCAAGCCGATTCCAGCAGTTACATTAAATAACCAGCAGACTCTAGGCATGACTCGTGCATTACATGACTCGTGCATGACTCACGGCAGCTATGCAGCGGGGCCAGGCGGACACTGTGCATTGCATGCTGATTCCAGCAGTTACATTAAATAACCAGCAGACTCTAGGCATGACTCGTGCATTATATGATGACTGCATGACTCGCGGCAGCTATGCAGCGGGGCCAGGCGGACAGTGTGCATTGCAAGCCGATACCAGCAGTTACATTAAATAACCAGCAGACTCTAGGCATGACTTGTGCATTACATGATGACTGCATGACTCGCGGCAGCTATGCAGCGGGGCCAGGCGGACACTGTGCATTGCAAGCCAATTCCAGCAGTTACATTAAATAACCAGCAGACTCTAGGCATGACTCGTGCATTATATGATGACTGCAGCACTCCTGGCAGCTATGCAGCGTGGCCAGGCTGACAGTGTGCATTGCAAGCCGATTCCAGCAGTTACATTAAATAACCAGCAGACTCTAGGCATGACTCATGCATTATATGATGACTGCAGCACTCCTGGCAGCTATGCAGCGGAGGCCAGGTGGACACTGTGCATTGCAAACCGATTGCAGCAGTTACATTAAATAACCAGCAAACTCTAGGCATGACTCGTGCATTATATGATGACTGCAGCACTCCTGGCAGCTATGCAGCGGGGCCAGGCTGACAGTGTGCATTGCAAGCTGATTCCAGCAGTTACATTAAATAACCAGCAGACTCTAGGCATGACTCGTGCATTACATGATTACTGCATGACTCACGGCAGCTATGCAGCGTGGCCAGGCGGACACTGTGCATTGCAAGCCAATTCCAGCAGTTACATTAAATAACCAGCAGACTCTAGGCATGACTCGTGCATTATATGATGACTGCAGCACTCCTGGCAGCTATGCAGCGGGGCCAGGCTGACAGTGTGCATTGCAAGCCGATTCCAGCAGTTACATTAAATAACCAGCAGACTCTAGGCATGACTCATGCATTATATGATGACTGCAGCACTCCTGGCAGCTATGCAGCGGAGGCCAGGTGGACACTGTGCATTGCAAACCGATTGCAGCAGTTACATTAAATAACCAGCAATCTCTAGGCATGACTCGTGCATTTTATGATGACTGCAGCACTCCTGGCAGCTATGCAGCGGGGCCAGGCTGACAGTGTGCATTGCAAGCTGATTCCAGCAGTTACATTAAATAACCAGCAGACTCTAGGCATGACTCGTGCATTATATGATGACTGCATGACTCGCGGCAGCTATGCAGCGGGGCCAGGCGGACAGTGTGCATTGCAAGCCGATTCCAGCAGTTACATTAAATAACCAGCAGACTCTAGGCATGACTCGTGCATTATATGATGACTGCATGACTCGCGGCAGCTATGCAGCGGGGCCAGGCGGACAGTGTGCATTGCAAGCCGATTCCAGCAGTTACATTAAATAACCAGCAGACTCTAGGCATGACTCGTGCATTACATGATGACTGCATGACTCGTGGCAGCTATGCAGCGGGGCCAGGCAGACACTGTGCATTGCAAGCCGATTCCAGCAGTTACATTAAATAACCAGCAGACTCTAGGCATGACTCGTGCATTATATGATGACTGCAGCACTCCTGGCAGCTATGCAGCGGAGGCCAGGTGGACACTGTGCATTGCAAGCCGATTGCAGCAGTTACATTAAATAACCAGCAGACTCTAGGCATGACTCGTGCATTATATGATGACTGCAGCACTCCTGGCAGCTATGCAGCGGGGCCAGGCTGACAGTGTGCATTGCAAGCTGATTCCAGCAGTTACATTAAATAACCGGCAGACTCTGGGCATGACTCGTGCATTACATGATGACTGCATGACTTGCGGCAGCTATGCAGCGGGGCCTGGCAGACAGTGTGCATTGCAAGCCGATTCCAGCAGTTACATTAAATAACCAGCAGACTCTAGGCATGACTCGTGCATTACATGATGACTGCATGACTCACATCAGCTATGCAGCAGAGGCCAGGCTGACAGTGTACATTGCAAGCTGATTCCAGCAGTTACATTAAATAACCGTCAGACTCTGGGCATGACTCGTGCATTACATGATGACTGCATGACTTGCGGCAGCTATGCAGCGGGGCCAGGTGGACACTGTGCATTGCAAGCCAATTCCGGCAGTTACATTAAATAACCAGCAGACTCTAGGCATGACTCGTGCATTGCATGATGACTGCATGACACCCAGCAGCTATGCATCAGAGGCCAGGCGGACACTGTGCATTGCAAGCCGATTCCAGCAGTTACATTAAATAACCAGCAGATTCTAGGCATGACTCGTGCATTGCATGATGACTGCATGACTCGCGGCAGCTATGCAGCAGGGCCAGGCGGACACTGTGCATTGCAAGCCGATTCCAGCAGTTACATTAAATAACCAGCAGACTCTAGGCATGACTCGTGCATTATATGATGACTGCAGCACTCCTGGCAGCTATGCAGCGGAGGCCAGGTGGACACTGTGCATTGCAAGCCGATTGCAGCAGTTACATTAAATAACCAGCAGACTCTAGGCATGACTCGTGCATTATATGATGACTGCAGCACTCCTGGCAGCTATGCAGCGAGGGCCAGGCTGACAGTGTGCATTGCAAGCTGATTCCAGCAGTTACATTAAATAACCGGCAGACTCTGGGCATGACTCGTGCATTACATGATGACTGCATGACTTGCGGCAGCTATGCAGCGGGGCCAGGCAGACAGTGTGCATTGCAAGCCGATTCCAGCAGTTACATTAAATAACCAGCAGACTCTAGGCATGACTCGTGCATTACATGATGACTGCATGACTCACATCAGCTATGCAGCAGAGGCCAGGCTGACAGTGTGCATTGCAAGCTGATTCCAGCAGTTACATTAAATAACCGTCAGACTCTGGGCATGACTCGTGCATTACATGATGACTGCATGACTTGCGGCAGCTATGCAGCGGGGCCAGGCGGACACTGTGCATTGCAAGCCAATTCCGGCAGTTACATTAAATAACCAGCAGACTCTAGGCATGACTCGTGCATTGCATGATGACTGCATGACACCCAGCAGCTATGCATCAGAGGCCAGGTGGACACTGTGTATTGCAAGCCGATTCCAGCAGTTACATTAAATAACCAGCAGACTCTAGGCATGACTCGTGCATTGCATGAATACTGCATGACTCGCATCAGCTATGCAGCAGAGGCCAGGTGGACACTGTGCATTGCAATCCGATTCCAGCATTTACATTAAATAACCAGCAGACTCTAGGCATGACTCGTGCATTACATGATGACTGCATGACTCGCGGCAGCTATGCAGCGGGGCCAGGCGGACACTGTGCATTGCAAGCCGATTGCTGCAGTTACATTAAATAACCAGCAGACTCTAGGCATCACTCATGCATTATATGATGACTGCAGCACTCCTGGCAGCTATGCAGCGGGGCCAGGCGGACACTGTGCATTGCAAACTGATTCCAGCAGTTACATTAAATAACCGGCAGACTCTAGGCATGACTCGTGCATTGCATGATGACTGCATGACTCGCGGCAGCTATGCAGCGGGGCCAGGCGGACTCTGTGCATTGCAAGCCGATTGCAGCAGTTACATTAAATGACCAGCAGACTCTAGGCATGGCTCGTGCATTACATGATGACTGCAGCAGTCACGGCAGCTATGCAGCGGGGCCAGGCGGACATTGTGCATTCAAGCCGATTCCAGCAGTTACATTAAATAACCAGAAGACTCTAGGCATGACTCGTGCATGATATAATGACTGCAGCACTCCTGGCAGCGATGCAGTGGGGCCAGGCTGACAGTGTGCATTGCAAGCCGATTCCAGCAGTTACATTAAATAACCAGCAGATTCTAGGCATGACCCATGCATTATATGATGACTGCATGACTCGCGGCAGCTATGCAGCGGGGCCAGGCGGACACTGTGCATTGCAAGCCGATTGCAGCAGTTACATTAAATAACCAGCAGACTCTAGGCATGACCCATGCATTATATGATGACTGCATGACTCGCGGCAGCTATGCAGCGGAGCCAGGCAGACACTGTGCATTGCAAGCCGATTCCAGCAGTTACATTAAATAACTAGCAGACTCTAGGCATGACTCGTGCATTACATGATGACTGCATGACTCACGGCAGCTATGCAGCGGGGCCAGGCGGACACTGTGCATTGCAAGCTGATTCCAGCAGTTACATTAAATAACCAGCAGACTCTAGGCATGACTCGTGCATTATATGATGACTGCATGACTCGCGGCAGCTATGCAGCGGGGCCAGGCGGACAGTGTGCATTGCAAGCCGATACCAGCAGTTACATTAAATAACCAGCAGACTCTAGGCATGACTCGTGCATTACATGATGACTGCATGACTCGCGGCAGCTATGCAGCAGGGCCAGGCGGACACTGTGCATTGCAAGCCAATTCCAGCAGTTACATTAAATAACCAGCAGACTCTAGGCATGACTCGTGCATTATATGATGACTGCAGCACTCCTGGCAGCTATGCAGCGGGGCCAGGCTGACAGTGTTCATTGCAAGCCGATTCCAGCAGTTACATTAAATAACCAGCAGACTCTAGGCATGACTCATGCATTAAATGATGACTGCAGCACTCCTGGCAGCTATGCAGCGGAGGCCAGGTGGTCACTGTGCATTGCAAACCGATTGCAGCAGTTACATTAAATAACCAGCAAACTCTAGGCATGACTCGTGCATTATATGATGACTGCAGCACTCCTGGCAGCTATGCAGCGGGGCCAGGCTGACAGTGTGCATTGCAAGCTGATTCCAGCAGTTACATTAAATAACCAGCAGACTCTAGGCATGACTCGTGCATTATATGATGACTGCATGACTCGCGGCAGCTATGCAGCAGGGCCAGGCGGACAGTGTGCATTGCAAGCCGATTCCAGCAGTTACATTAAATAACCAGCAGACTCTAGGCATGACTCGTGCATTACATGATGACTGCATGACTCGCGGCAGCTATGCAGCGGGGCCAGGCGGACACTGTGCATTGCAAGCCGATTCCAGCAGTTACATTAAATAACCAGCAGACTCTAGGCATGACTCGTGCATTATATGATGACTGCAGCACTCCTGGCAGCTATGCAGCGGGGCCAGGCTGACAGTGTGCATTGCAAGCTGATTCCAGCAGTTACATTAAATAACCGGCAGACTCTGGGCATGACTCGTGCATTACATGATGACTGCATGACTTGCGGCAGCTATGCAGCGGGGCCAGGCAGACAGTGTGCATTGCAAGCCGATTCCAGCAGTTACATTAAATAACCAGCAGACTCTAGGCATGACTCGTGCATTACATGATGACTGCATGACTCACATCAGCTATGCAGCAGAGGCCAGGCTGACAGTGTGCATTGCAAGCTGATTCCAGCAGTTACATTAAATAACCGTCAGACTCTGGGCATGACTCGTGCATTACATGATGACTGCATGACTTGCGGCAGCTATGCAGCGGGGCCAGGCGGACACTGTGCATTGCAAGCCAATTTCGTCAGTTACATTAAATAACCAGCAGACTCTAGGCATGACTCGTGCATTGCATGATGACTGCATGACACGCAGCAGCTATGCATCAGAGGCCAGGCAGACACTGTGCATTGCAAGCCGATTCCAGCAGTTACATTAAATAACCAGCAGACTCTAGGCATGACTCGTGCATTGCATGATGATTGCATGACTCGCATCAGCTATGCAGCAGAGGCCAGGTGGACACTGTGCATTGCAATCCGATTCCAGCATTTACATTAAATAACCAGCAGACTCTAGGCATGACTCGTGCATTACATGATGACTGCATGACTCGCGGCAGCTATGCAGCGGGGCCAGGCGGACACTGTGCATTGCAAGCCGATTGCTGCAGTTACATTAAATAACCAGCAGACTCTAGGCATGACTCGTGCATTGCATGATGACTGCATGACACCCAGCAGTTATGCATCAGAGGCCAGGCGGACACTGTGCATTGCAAGCGATTCCAGCAGTTACATTAAATAACCAGCAGACTCTAGGCATGACTCGTGCATTGCATGATGACTGCATGACTCTCATCAGCTATGCAGCAGAGGCCAGGTGGACACTGTGCATTGCAATCCGATTCCAGCATTTACATTAAATAACCAGCAGACTCTAGGCATGACTCGTGCATTACATGATGACTGCATGACTCGCGGCAGCTATGCAGCGGGGCCAGGCGGACACTGTGCATTGCAAGCCGATTGCTGCAGTTACATTAAATAACCAGCAGACTCTAGGCATCACTCATGCATTATATGATGACTGCAGCACTCCTGGCAGCTATGCAGCGGGGCCAGGCGGACATTGCGCATTGCAAGCTGATTCCAGCAGTTACATTAAATAACCGGCAGACTCTAGGCATGACTCGTGCATTGCATGATGACTGCATGACTCGCGGCAGCTATGCAGCGGGGCCAGGCGGACTCTGTGCATTGCAAGCCGATTGCAGCAGTTACATTAAATGACCAGCAGACTCTAGGCATGACTCGTGCATTACATGATGACTGCAGCAGTCACGGCAGCTATGCAGCGGGGCCAGGCGGACATTGTGCATTCAAGCCGATTCCAGCAGTTACATTAAATAACCAGCAGACTCTAGGCATGACTTGTGCATGATATAATGACTGCAGCACTCCTGGCAGTGATGCAGTGGGGCCAGGCTGACAGTGTGCATTGCAAGCCAATTCCAGCAGTTACATTAAATAACCAGCAGACTCTAGGCATGACTCATGCATTATATGATGACTGCAGCACTCCTGGCAGCTATGCAGCGGGGCCAGGCTGACAGTGTGCATTGCAAGCTGATTCCAGCAGTTACATTAAATAACCAGCAGACTCTAGGCATGACTCGTGCATTATATGATGACTGCATGACTCGCGGCAGCTATGCAGCGGGGCCAGGCGGACAGTGTGCATTGCAAGCCGATTCCAGCAGTTACATTAAATAACCAGCAGACTCTAGGCATGACTCGTGCATTATATGATGACTGCATGACTCGCGGCAGCTATGCAGCGGGGCCAGGCGGACAGTGTGCATTGCAAGCCGATTCCAGCAGTTACATTAAATCACCAGCAGACTCTAGGCATGACTCGTGCATTACATGATGACTGCATGACTCGCGGCAGCTATGCAGCGGGGCCAGGCGGACACTGTGCATTGCAAGCCGACTCCCGCAGTTACATTAAATAACCAGCAGACTCTAGGCATGACTCGTGCATTATATGATGACTGCAGCACTCCTGGCAGCTATGCAGCGGAGGCCAGGTGGACACTGTTCATTGCAAGCCGATTGCAGCAGTTACATTAAATAACCAGCAGACTCTAGGCATGACTCGTGCATTATATGATGACTGCAGCACTCCTGGCAGCTATGCAGCGGGGCCAGGCTGACAGTGTGCATTGCAAGCTGATTCCAGCAGTTACATTAAATAACCGGCAGACTCTGGGCATGACTCGTGCATTACATGATGACTGCATGACTTGCGGCAGCTATGCAGCGGGGCCAGGCAGACAGTGTGCATTGCAAGCCGATTCCAGCAGTTACATTAAATAACCAGCAGACTCTAGGCATGACTCGTGCATTACATGATGACTGCATGACTCACATCAGCTATGCAGCAGAGGCCAGGCTGACAGTGTGCATTGCAAGCTGATTCCAGCAGTTACATTAAATAACCGTCAGACTCTGGGCATGACTTGTGCATTACATGATGACTGCATGACTTGCGGCAGCTATGCAGCAGGGCCAGGCGGACACTGTGCATTGCAAGCCAATTCCGGCAGTTACATTAAATAACCAGCAGACTCTAGGCATGACTCGTGCATTGCATGATGACTGCATGACACGCAGCAGCTATGCATCAGAGGCCAGGCGGACACTGTGCATTGCAAGCCGATTCCAGCAGTTACATTAAATAACCAGCAGACTCTAGGCATGACTCGTGCATTGCATGATGACTGCATGACTCGCATCAGCTATGCAGCAGAGGCCAGGTGGACACTGTGCATTGCAATACGATTGCTACAGTTACATTAAATAACCAGCAGACTCTAGGCATCACTCATGCATTATATGATGACTGCAGCACTCCTGGCAGCTATGCAGCGGGGCCAGGCGGACACTGTGCATTGCAAGCTGATTCCAGCAGTTACATTAAATAACCGGCAGACTCTAGGCATGACTCGAGCATTGCATGATGACTGCATGACACGCAGCAGCTATGCAGCAGAGGCCAGGCGGACACTGTGCATTGCAAGCTGATTCCAGCAGTTACATTAAATAACCAGCAGACTCTAGGCATGACTCGTGGATTGCATGATGACTGCATGACTTGCATCAGCTATGCAGCAGAGGCCAGGCGGACACTGTGCATTCCAATCCGATTCCAGCATTTACATTAAATAACCAGCAGCCTCTAAGCATGACTCGTGCATTACATGATGACTGCATGACTCGTGTCAGCTATGCAGCGGAGGCCAGGGGGACACTGTGCATTGCAAGCCGATTCCAGCAGTTACATTAAATAACCATCAGACTTTAGGCATGACTTGTGCATTACATGATGACTACATGACTCGCGGCAGCTATGCAGCGGGGCCAGGCGGACTCTGTGCATTGCAAGCCGATTGCAGCAGTTACATTAAATAACCATCAGACTCTAGCCATGACTCGTGCATTGCATGATGATTACAGCACTTGCAGCAGCTATGCAGCGGAGGCCAGGCGGACACTGTGCATTGCAAGCCAATTTCGTCAGTTACATTAAATAACCAGCAGACTCTAGGCATGACTCGTGCATTGCATGATGACTGCATGACACGCAGCAGCTATGCATCAGAGGCCAGGCAGACACTGTGCATTGCAAGCCGATTCCAGCAGTTACATTAAATAACCAGCAGACTCTAGGCATGACTCGTGCATTGCATGATGATTGCATGACTCGCATCAGCTATGCAGCAGAGGCCAGGTGGACACTGTGCATTGCAATCCGATTCCAGCATTTACATTAAATAACCAGCAGACTCTAGGCATGACTCGTGCATTACATGATGACTGCATGACTCGCGGCAGCTATGCAGCGGGGCCAGGCGGACACTGTGCATTGCAAGCCGATTGCTGCAGTTACATTAAATAACCAGCAGACTCTAGGCATGACTCGTGCATTGCATGATGACTGCATGACACCCAGCAGCTATGCATCAGAGGCCAGGCGGACACTGTGCATTGCAAGCCGATTCCAGCAGTTACATTAAATAACCAGCAGACTCTAGGCATGACTCGTGCATTGCATGATGACTGCATGACTCTCATCAGCTATGCAGCAGAGGCCAGGTGGACACTGTGCATTGCAATCCGATTCCAGCATTTACATTAAATAACCAGCAGACTCTAGGCATGACTCGTGCATTACATGATGACTGCATGACTCGCGGCAGCTATGCAGCGGGGCCAGGCGGACACTGTGCATTGCAAGCCGATTGCTGCAGTTACATTAAATAACCAGCAGACTCTAGGCATCACTCATGCATTATATGATGACTGCAACACTCCTGGCAGCTATGCAGCGGGGCCAGGCGGACATTGCGCATTGCAAGCTGATTCCAGCAGTTACATTAAATAACCGGCAGACTCTAGGCATGACTCGTGCATTGCATGATGACTGCATGACTCGCGGCAGCTATGCAGCGGGGCCAGGCGGACTCTGTGCATTGCAAGCCGATTGCAGCAGTTACATTAAATGACCAGCAGACTCTAGGCATGACTCGTGCATTACATGATGACTGCAGCAGTCACGGCAGCTATGCAGCGGGGCCAGGCGGACATTGTGCATTCAAGCCGATTCCAGCAGTTACATTAAATAACCAGCAGACTCTAGGCATGACTTGTGCATGATATAATGACTGCAGCACTCCTGGCAGTGATGCAGTGGGGCCAGGCTGACAGTGTGCATTGCAAGCCGATTCCAGCAGTTACATTAAATAACCAGCAGATTCTAGGCATGACCCATGCATTATATGATGACTGCATGACTCGCGGCAGCTATGCAGCGGGGCCAGGCGGACACTGTGCATTGCAAGCCGATTGCAGCAGTTACATTAAATAACCAGCAGACTCTAGGCATGACCCATGCATTATATGATGACTGCATGACTCGCGGCAGCTATGCAGCGGGGCCAGGCAGACACTGTGCATTGCAAGCCGATTCCAGCAGTTACATTAAATAACCAGCAGACTCTAGGCATGACTCGTGCATTACATGACTCGTGCATGACTCACGGCAGCTATGCAGCGGGGCCAGGCGGACACTGTGCATTGCATGCTGATTCCAGCAGTTACATTAAATAACCAGCAGACTCTAGGCATGACTCGTGCATTATATGATGACTGCATGACTCGCGGCAGCTATGCAGCTGGGCCAGGCGGACAGTGTGCATTGCAAGCCGATACCAGCAGTTACATTAAATAACCAGCAGACTCTAGGCATGACTTGTGCATTACATGATGACTGCATGACTCGCGGCAGCTATGCAGCGGGGCCAGGCGGACACTGTGCATTGCAAGCCAATTCCAGCAGTTACATTAAATAACCAGCAGACTCTAGGCATGACTCGTGCATTATATGATGACTGCAGCACTCCTGGCAGCTATGCAGCGGGGCCAGGCTGACAGTGTGCATTGCAAGCCGATTCCAGCAGTTACATTAAATAACCAGCAGACTCTAGGCATGACTCATGCATTATATGATGACTGCAGCACTCCTGGCAGCTATGCAGCGGAGGCCAGGTGGACACTGTGCATTGCAAACCGATTGCAGCAGTTACATTAAATAACCAGCAAACTCTAGGCATGACTCGTGCATTATATGATGACTGCAGCACTCCTGGCAGCTATGCAGCGGGGCCAGGCTGACAGTGTGCATTGCAAGCTGATTCCAGCAGTTACATTAAATAACCAGCAGACTCTAGGCATGACTCGTGCATTATATGATGACTGCATGACTCGCGGCAGCTATGCAGCGGGGCCAGGCGGACAGTGTGCATTGCAAGCCGATTCCAGCAGTTACATTAAATAACCAGCAGACTCTAGGCATGACTCGTGCATTATATGATGACTGCATGACTCGCGGCAGCTATGCAGCGGGGCCAGGCGGACAGTGTGCATTGCAAGCCGATTCCAGCAGTTACATTAAATCACCAGCAGACTCTAGGCATGACTCGTGCATTACATGATGACTGCATGACTCGCGGCAGCTATGCAGCGGGGCCAGGCGGACACTGTGCATTGCAAGCCGATTGCAGCAGTTACATTAAATAACCAGCAGACTCTAGGCATGACCCATGCATTATATGATGACTGCATGACTCGCGGCAGCTATGCAGCGGGGCCAGGCAGACACTGTTCATTGCAAGCCGATTGCAGCAGTTACATTAAATAACCAGCAGACTCTAGGCATGACTCGTGCATTATATGATGACTGCAGCACTCCTGGCAGCTATGCAGCGGGGCCAGGCTGACAGTGTGCATTGCAAGCTGATTCCAGCAGTTACATTAAATAACCGGCAGACTCTGGGCATGACTCGTGCATTACATGATGACTGCATGACTTGCGGCAGCTATGCAGCGGGGCCAGGCAGACAGTGTGCATTGCAAGCCGATTCCAGCAGTTACATTAAATAACCAGCAGACTCTAGGCATGACTCGTGCATTACATGATGACTGCATGACTCACATCAGCTATGCAGCAGAGGCCAGGCTGACAGTGTGCATTGCAAGCTGATTCCAGCAGTTACATTAAATAACCGTCAGACTCTGGGCATGACTCGTGCATTACATGATGACTGCATGACTTGCGGCAGCTATGCAGCAGGGCCAGGCGGACACTGTGCATTGCAAGCCAATTCCGGCAGTTACATTAAATAACCAGCAGACTCTAGGCATGACTCGTGCATTGCATGATGACTGCATGACACGCAGCAGCTATGCATCAGCGGCCAGGCGGACACTGTGCATTGCAAGCCGATTCCAGCAGTTACATTAAATAACCAGCAGACTCTAGGCATGACTCGTGCATTGCATGATGACTGCATGACTCGCATCAGCTATGCAGCAGAGGCCAGGTGGACACTGTGCATTGCAATACGATTGCTACAGTTACATTAAATAACCAGCAGACTCTAGGCATCACTCATGCATTATATGATGACTGCAGCACTCCTGGCAGCTATGCAGCGGGGCCAGGTGGACACTGTGCATTGCAAGCTGATTCCAGCAGTTACATTAAATAACCGGCAGACTCTAGGCATGACTCGAGCATTGCATGATGACTGCATGACACGCAGCAGCTATGCAGCAGAGGCCAGGCGGACACTGTGCATTGCAAGCCGATTCCAGCAGTTACATTAAATAACCAGCAGACTCTAGGCATGACTCGTGGATTGCATGATGACTGCATGACTTGCATCAGCTATGCAGCAGAGGCCAGGCGGACACTGTGCATTCCAATCCGATTCCAGCATTTACATTAAATAACCAGCAGCCTCTAAGCATGACTCGTGCATTACATGATGACTGCATGACTCGTGTCAGCTATGCAGCGGAGGCCAGGGGGACACTGTGCATTGCAAGCCGATTCCAGCAGTTACATTAAATAACCATCAGACTGTAGGCATGACTTGTGCATTACATGATGACTACATGACTCGCGGCAGCTATGCAGCGGGGCCAGGCGGACTCTGTGCATTGCAAGCCGATTGCAGCAGTTACATTAAATAACCATCAGACTCTAGCCATGACTCGTGCATTGCATGATGATTACAGCACTTGCAGCAGCTATGCAGCGGAGGCCAGGCGGACACTGTGCATTGCAAGCCGATTGCAGCAGATAAATTAAATAACCAGCAGACCCTAGGCATGACTCGTGCATTACATGATGACTGCATGACTCGCAGCAGCTATGCAGCGGAGGCCAGGCGGACACTGTGCATTGCAATCCGATTCCAGCCGTTACATTAAATAACCAGCAGACTCTAGGCATGACTCGTGCATTGCATGATGATTACAGCACTTGCAGCAGCTATGCAGCGGGGCCAGGCGGACTCTGTGCATTGCAAGCCGATTGCAGAAGTTCCATTAAATAACCCTCAGACTCTATCCATGACTCGTGCATTGCATGATGATTACAGCACTTGCAGTAGCTATGCAGCGGAGGCCAGGCGGACACTGTGCATTGCAAGCCGATTGCAGCATTTACATTAAATAACCAGCAGACTCTGGGCATGACTCGTGCATTATATGATGACTGCAGCACTCGCGGCACCTGTGCAGCGGAGGCCAGGCGGACACTGTGCATTGCAAGCCGATTCCAGCAGTTACATTAAATAACCAGCAGACTCTAGGCATGACTCGTGCATTATATGATGACTGCAGCACTCGCGGCACCTGTGCAGCGGAGGCCAGGCGGACACTGTGCATTGCTAGCCGATTCCAGCAGTTACATTAAATAACCAGCAGACTCTAGGCATGACTCGTGCATTGCATGATGACTGCATGACTCGCATCAGCTATGCAGCAGAGGCCAGGCGGACACTGTGCATCGCAATCTGATTCCAGCATTTACATTAAATAACCAGCAGACTCTAGGCATGACTCGTGCATTGCATGATGACTGCATGACTTGCGGCAGCTATGCAGCGGGGTGCGGCGGACATTGTGCATTGTAAGGCGATTCTAGCAGTTACATTAAATAACCAGCAGACTCTAGGCATGACCCATGCATTACATGATGACTGCATGACTCGCGGCAGCTATGCAGCGAGGCAAGGCGGACACTGTGTATTGAAAGCCGATTCCAGCAGTTACATTAAATAACTAGCAGACTCCAGGCATGACTCGTGCATTGCATGATGACTGCATGACTCGCATCAGCTATGCAGCAGAGGCCAGGCGGACACTTTGCATTGCAATCCGATTCCAGCATTTACATTAAATAACCAGCAGACTCTAGGCATGACTCGTGCATTACATGATTACTGCAGCAGTCAAGGCAGCTATGCAGCGGGGCCAGGTGGACATTGTGCATTCAAGCCGATTCCAGCAGTTACATTAAATAACCAGCAGACTCTAGGCATGACTCATGCATTATATGATAACTGCAGCAGGCCTGTCAGCGATGCAGCGGGGCCAGGCGGACACTGTGCATTGCAAGCCGATTCCAGCAGTTACATTAAATAACCAGCAGATTCCAGGCATGACTTGTGCATTGCATGATGACTGCATGACTCGCATCAGCTATGCAGCAGAGGCCAGGCGGACACTTTGCATTGCAATACGATTCCAGCATTTACATTAAATAACCAGCAGACTCTAGGCATGACTTGTGCATTATATGATGACTGCAGAACTGGCGGCAGCTATGCAGCGGAGGCCAGGCAGACACTGTGCATTGCAAGCCGATTGCAGCAGTTACATTAAATGACCAGCAGACTCTAGGCATGACTCGTGCATTACATGATGACTGCAGCAGTAACGGCAGCTATGCAGCGGGGCCAGGCGGACATTGTGCATTCAAGCCGATTCCAGCAGTTACATTAAATAACCAGCAGACTCTAGGCATGACTCGTACATTATATGATAACTGCAGCACGCCTGGCAGCGATGCAGCGGGGCCAGGCTGACAGTGTGCATTGCAAGCCGATTCTAGCAGTTACATTAAATAACCAGCAGACTCTAGGCATGACCCATGCATTATATGATGACTGCATGACTCGCGGCAGCTATGCAGCGGGGCCAGGCAGACAGTGTGCATTGCAAGCCGATTCCAGCAGTTATATTAAATAACCAGCAGACTCTAGGCATGACTCGTGCATTACATGATGACTGCATGACTCGCGGCAGATATGCAGCGGGGCCAGGCGGACACTGTGCATTGCAAGCCGATTCCAGCAGTTACATTAAATAACCAGGAGACTCTAGGCATGACTCGTGCATTATATGATGACTGCATGACTCGCGGCAGCTATGCAGCGGGGCCAGGCGGACACTGTGCATTGCCAGCCGATTCCAGCAGTTACATTAAATAACCAGCAGACTCTAGACATGACTCGTGCATTACATGATGACTGCATGCCTCGCGGCAGCTATCCACCAGGGCCAGGCGGACAGTGTGCATTGCAAGCCGATTCCAGCAGTTACATTAAATAACCAGCAGACTCTAGGCATGACTCGTGCATTACATGATGACTGCATGACTCGCGGCAGCAATGCAGCGGGGCCAGGCGGACACTGTGCATTGCAAGCCGATTCCTTCAGTTACATTAAATAATCAGCAGACTCTAGCCATGGCTCGTGCATTATATGATGACTGCATGACTCGCGGCAGCTATGCAGCGGAGGCCAGGTGGACACTTTGCATTGCAAGCCGATTGCAGCAGTTACATTAAATAACCAGCAGACTCTAGGCATGACTTGTGCATTATATGATGACTGCAGAACTCCTGGCAGCTATGCAGCGGGGCCAGGCTGACAGTGTGCATTGCAAGCTGATTCCAGCAGTTACATTAAATAACCGGCAGACTCTGGGCATGACTCGTGCATTATATGATAACTGCAGCACGCCTGTCAGCGATGCAGCGGGGCCAGGCGGACACTGTGCATTGCAAGCCGATTCCAGCAGTTACATTAAATAACCAGCAGATTCCAGGCATGACTTGTGCATTGCATGATGACTGCATGACTCGCATCAGCTATGCAGCAGAAGCCAGGCGGACACTTTGCATTGCAATCCGATTCCAGCATTTACATTAAATAACCAGCAGACTCTAGGCATGACTTGTGCATTATATGATGACTGCAGAACTGGCGGCAGCTATGCAGCGGAGGCCAGGCAGACACTGTGCATTGCAAGCCGATTGCAGCAGTTACATTAAATGACCAGCAGACTCTAGGCATGACTCGTGCATTACATGATGACTGCAGCAGTCACGGCAGCTATGCCGCGGGGCCAGGCGGACATTGTGCATTCAAGCCGATTCCAGCCATTACATTAAATAACCAGCAGACTCCAGACATGACTCGTGCATTATATGATAACTGCAGCACGCCTGGCAGCGATGCAGCGGGGCCAGGCTGACAGTGTGCATTGCAAGCCGATTCTAGCAGTTACATTAAATAACCAGCAGACTCTAGGCATGACCCATGCATTATATGATGACTGCATGACTCGCGGCAGCTATGCAGCGGGGCCAGGCGGACACTGTGCATTACAAGCCGATTGCAGCAGTTACATTAAATGACCAGCAGACTCTAGGCATGACTTGTGCATTACATGATGACTGCAGCAGTCACGGCAGCTATGCAGCGGGGCCAGGCGGACATTGTGCATTCAAGCTGATTCCAGCAGTTACATTAAATAACCAGCAGACTCTAGGCATGACTCGTACATTATATGATAACTGCAGCACGCCTGGCAGCGATGCAGCGGGGCCAGGCTGACAGTGTGCATTGCAAGCCGATTCTAGCAGTTACATTAAATAACCAGCAGACTCTAGGCATGACCCATGCATTATATGATGACTGCATGACTCGTGGCAGCTATGCAGCGGGGCCAGGTGGACACTGTGCATTACAAGCCGATTGCAGCAGTTACATTAAATAACCAGCAGACTCTAGGCATGACCCATGCATTATATGATGACTGCATGACTCGCGGCAGCTATGCAGCGGGGCCAGGCAGAGGGTGTGCATTGCAAGCCGATTCCAGCAGTTATATTAAATAACCAGCAGACTCTAGGCATGACTCGTGCATTACATGATGACTACATGACTCGTGGCAGATATGCAGCGGGGCCAGGCGGACACTGTGCATTGCAAGCCGATTCCAGCAGTTACATTAAATAACCAGGAGACTCTAGGCATGACTCGTGCATTACATGATGACTGCATGACTCGCGGCAGCTATGCAGCGGGGCCAGGCGGACACTGTGCATTGCCAGCCGATTCCAGCAGTTACATTAAATAACCAGCAGACTCTAGACATGACTCGTGCATTACATGATGACTGCATGCCTCGCGGCAGCTATCCACCAGGGCCAGGCGGACAGTGTGCATTGCAAGCCGATTCCAGCAGTTACATTAAATAACCAGCAGACTCTAGGCATGACTTGTGCATTACATGATGACTGCATGACTCGCGGCCGCAATGCAGCGGGGCCAGGCGGACACTGTGCATTGCAAGCCGATTCCTGCAGTTACATTAAATAATCAGCAGACTCTAGCCATGACTCTTGCATTATATGATGACTGCATGACTCGCGACAGCTATGCAGCGGAGGCCAGGTGGACACTTTGCATTGCAAGCCGATTGCAGCAGTTACATTAAATAACCAGTAGACTCTAGGCATGACTTGTGCATTATATGATGACTGCAGAACTCCTGGCAGCTATGCAGCGGGGCCAGGCTGACAGGGTGCATTGCAAGCTGATTCCAGCAGTTACATTAAATAACCGGCAGACTCTGGGCATGACTCGTGCATTATATGATAACTGCAGCACGCCTGTCAGCGATGCAGCGGGGCCAGGCAGACACTGTGCATTGCAAGCCGATTCCAGCAGTTACATTAAATAACCAGCAGATTCCAGGCATGACTTGTGCATTGCATGATGACTGCATGACTCGCATCAGCTATGCAGCAGAGGCCAGGCGGACACTTTGCATTGCAATCCGATTCCAGCATTTACATTAAATAACCAGCAGACTCTAGGCATGACTTGTGCATTATATGATGACTGCAGAACTGGCGGCAGCTATGCAGCAGAGGCCAGGCAGACACTGTGCATTGCAAGCCGATTGCAGCAGTTACATTAAATGACCAGCAGACTCTAGGCATGACTTGTGCATTATATGATGACTGCAGCAGTCACGGCAGCTATGCAGCGGGGCCAGGCGGACATTGTGCATTCAAGCTGATTCCAGCAGTTACATTAAATAACCAGCAGACTCTAGGCATGACTTGTGCATTACATGATGACTGCATGACTCGCGGCCGCAATGCAGCGGGGCCAGGCGGACACTGTGCATTGCAAGCCGATTCCTGCAGTTACATTAAATAACCAGCAGACTCTAGGCATGACCCATGCATTATATGATGACTGCATGACTCGTGGCAGCTATGCAACGGGGCCAGGTGGACACTGTGCATTACAAACCGATTGCAGCAGTTACATTAAATAACCAGCAGACTCTAGGCATGACCCATGCATTATATGATGACTGCATGACTCGCGGCAGCTATGCAGCGGGGCCAGGCAGACGGTGTGCATTGCAAGCCGATTCCAGCAGTTATATTAAATAACCAGCAGACTCTAGGCATGACTCGTGCATTACATGATGACTACATGACTCGTGGCAGATATGCAGCGGGGCCAGGCGGACACTGTGCATTGCAAGCCGATTCCAGCAGTTACATTAAATAACCAGGAGACTCTAGGCATGACTCGTGCATTACATGATGACTGCATGACTCGCAGCAGCTATGCAGCGGGGCCAGGCGGACACTGTGCATTGCCAGCCGATTCCAGCAGTTACATTAAATAACCAGCAGACTCTAGACATGACTCGTGCATTACATGATGACTGCATGCCTCGCGGCAGCTATCCACCAGGGCCAGGCGGACAGTGTGCATTGCAAGCCGATTCCAGCAGTTACATTAAATAACCAGCAGACTCTAGGCATGACTTGTGCATTACATGATGACTGCATGACTCGCGGCCGCAATGCAGCGGGGCCAGGCGGACACTGTGCATTGCAAGCCGATTCCTGCAGTTACATTAAATAATCAGCAGACTCTAGCCATGACTCTTGCATTATATGATGACTGCATGACTCGCGACAGCTATGCAGCGGAGGCCAGGTGGACACTTTGCATTGCAAGCCGATTGCAGCAGTTACATTAAATAACCAGTAGACTCTAGGCATGACTTGTGCATTATATGATGACTGCAGAACTCCTGGCAGCTATGCAGCGGGGCCAGGCTGACAGTGTGCATTGCAAGCTGATTCCAGCAGTTACATTAAATAACCGGCAGACTCTGGGCATGACTAGTGCATTACATGATGACTGCATGACTCGCGGCAGCTATGCAGCGGGGCCAGGCAGACAGTGTGCATTGCAAGCCGATTCCAGCAGTTACATTAAATAAGCAGAAGACTCTAGGCATGACTCGTGCATTACATGATGACTGCATGACTCGCATCAGCTATGCAGCAGAGGCCAGGCGGACTCTGTGCATTGCAAGCCGATTCCGGCAGTTACATTAAATAACCAGCAGACTCTAGGCATGACTTGTGCATTGCATGATGACTGCATGACACGCAGCAGCTATGCAGCAGAGGCCAGGCGGACACTGTGCATTGCAAGCCGATTCCAGCAGTTACATTAAATAACCAGCAGACTCTAGGCATGACTCATGCATTGCATGATGACTGCATGACTTGCATCAGCTATGCAGCAGAGGCCAGGCGGACACTTTGCATTGCAATCCGATTCCAGCATTTACATTAAATAACCAGCAGACTCTAAGCATGACTCGTGCATTACATGATGACTGCATGACTCGTGTCAGCTATGCAGCGGAGGCCAGGTGGTCACTGTGCATTGCAAGCCGATTGCAGCAGTTACATTAAATAACCAGCAGACTCTGGGCATGACTCGTGCATTAAATGATGACTGCATGACTCGCAGCAGCTATGCAGCGGAGGCCAGGTGGACATCGTGCATTGCAAGGGGATTCCAGCAGTTACATTAAATAACCATCAGACTCTAGGCATGACTCGTGCATTACATGATGACTGCATGACTCGTGGCAGCTATGCAGCGGGGCCAGGCGGACTCTGTGCATTGCAAGCCGATTGCAGAAGTTACATTAAATAACCAGCAGACTCTAGGCATGACTCGTGCATTACATGATGACTGCATGACTCGCGGCAGCTATGCAGCGGAGGCCAGGCGGACACTGTGCATTGCAATCCGATTCCAGCCGTTACATTAAATAACCAGCAGACTCTAGCCATGACTCGTGCATTGCATGCTGACTGCATGACTCGCATCAGCTATGCAGCAGAGGCCAGGCGGACACTGTGCATTGCAAGCCCATTGCAGCAGTTACATTAAATAACCAGCAGACTCTAGGGATGACTCGTGCATTACATGATGACTGCATGACTCGCTGCAGCTATGCAGCGGAGGCCAGGCGGACACTGTGCATTGCAATCCAATTCCAGCAGTTACATTAAATAACCAGCAGACTCTAGGCATGACTTGTGCATTACATGATGACTGCATGACTCGCGGCCGCAATGCAGCGGGGCCAGGCGGACACTGTGCATTGCAAGCCGATTCCTGCAGTTACATTAAATAACCAGCAGACTCTAGCCATGACTCTTGCATTATATGATGACTGCATGACTCGCGACAGCTATGCAGCGGAGGCCAGGTGGACACTTTGCATTGCAAGCCGATTCCAGCAGTTACATTAAATAACCAGCAGACTCTAGGCATGACCCATGCATTATATGATGACTGCATGACTCGCGGCAGCTATGCAGCGGGGCCAGGCAGACGGTGTGCATTGCAAGCCGATTCCAGCAGTTATATTAAATAACCAGCAGACTCTAGGCATGACTCGTGCATTACATGATGACTACATGACTCGTGGCAGATATGCAGCGGGGCCAGGCGGACACTGTGCATTGCAAGCCGATTCCAGCAGTTACATTAAATAACCAGGAGACTCTAGGCATGACTCGTGCATTACATGATGACTGCATGACTCGCGGCAGCTATGCAGCGGGGCCAGGCGGACACTGTGCATTGCCAGCCGATTCCAGCAGTTACATTAAATAACCAGCAGACTCTAGACATGACTCGTGCATTACATGATGACTGCATGCCTCGCGGCAGCTATCCACCAGGGCCAGGCGGACAGTGTGCATTGCAAGCCGATTCCAGCAGTTACATTAAATAACCAGCAGACTCTAGGCATGACTTGTGCATTACATGATGACTGCATGACTCGCGGCCGCAATGCAGCGGGGCCAGGCGGACACTGTGCATTGCAAGCCGATTCCTGCAGTTACATTAAATAATCAGCAGACTCTAGCCATGACTCTTGCATTATATGATGACTGCATGACTCGCGACAGCTATGCAGCGGAGGCCAGGTGGACACTTTGCATTGCAAGCCGATTGCAGCAGTTACATTAAATAACCAGTAGACTCTAGGCATGACTTGTGCATTATATGATGACTGCAGAACTCCTGGCAGCTATGCAGCGGGGCCAGGCTGACAGTGTGCATTGCAAGCTGATTCCAGCAGTTACATTAAATAACCGGCAGACTCTGGGCATGACTAGTGCATTACATGATGACTGCATGACTCGCGGCAGCTATGCAGCGGGGCCAGGCAGACAGTGTGCATTGCAAGCCGATTCCAGCAGTTACATTAAATAAGCAGAAGACTCTAGGCATGACTCGTGCATTACATGATGACTGCATGACTCGCATCAGCTATGCAGCAGAGGCCAGGCGGACTCTGTGCATTGCAAGCCGATTCCGGCAGTTACATTAAATAACCAGCAGACTCTAGGCATGACTTGTGCATTGCATGATGACTGCATGACACGCAGCAGCTATGCAGCAGAGGCCAGGCGGACACTGTGCATTGCAAGCCGATTCCAGCAGTTACATTAAATAACCAGCAGACTCTAGGCATGACTCATGCATTGCATGATGACTGCATGACTTGCATCAGCTATGCAGCAGAGGCCAGGCGGACACTTTGCATTGCAATCCGATTCCAGCATTTACATTAAATAACCAGCAGACTCTAAGCATGACTCGTGCATTACATGATGACTGCATGACTTGCATCAGCTATGCAGCAGAGGCCAGGCGGACACTTTGCATTGCAATCCGATTCCAGCATTTACATTAAATAACCAGCAGACTCTAAGCATGACTCGTGCATTACATGATGACTGCATGACTCGTGTCAGCTATGCAGCGGAGGCCAGGTGGTCACTGTGCATTGCAAGCCGATTGCAGCAGTTACATTAAATAACCAGCAGACTCTGGGCATGACTCGTGCATTAAATGATGACTGCATGACTCGCAGCAGCTATGCAGCGGAGGCCAGGTGGACATCGTGCATTGCAAGGGGATTCCAGCAGTTACATTAAATAACCATCAGACTCTAGGCATGACTCGTGCATTACATGATGACTGCATGACTCGTGGCAGCTATGCAGCGGGGCCAGGCGGACTCTGTGCATTGCAAGCCGATTGCAGAAGTTACATTAAATAACCAGCAGACTCTAGGCATGACTCGTGCATTACATGATGACTGCATGACTCGCGGCAGCTATGCAGCGGAGGCCAGGCGGACACTGTGCATTGCAATCCGATTCCAGCCGTTACATTAAATAACCAGCAGACTCTAGCCATGACTCGTGCATTGCATGCTGACTGCATGACTCGCATCAGCTATGCAGCAGAGGCCAGGCGGACACTGTGCATTGCAAGCCCATTGCAGCAGTTACATTAAATAACCAGCAGACTCTAGGGATGACTCGTGCATTACATGATGACTGCATGACTCGCTGCAGCTATGCAGCGGAGGCCAGGCGGACACTGTGCATTGCAATCCAATTCCAGCAGTTACATTAAATAACCAGCAGACTCTAGGCATGACTTGTGCATTACATGATGACTGCATGACTCGCGGCCGCAATGCAGCGGGGCCAGGCGGACACTGTGCATTGCAAGCCGATTCCTGCAGTTACATTAAATAACCAGCAGACTCTAGCCATGACTCTTGCATTATATGATGACTGCATGACTCGCGACAGCTATGCAGCGGAGGCCAGGTGGACACTTTGCATTGCAAGCCGATTCCAGCAGTTACATTAAATAACCAGCAGACTCTAGGCATGACCCATGCATTATATGATGACTGCATGACTCGCGGCAGCTATGCAGCGGGGCCAGGCAGACGGTGTGCATTGCAAGCCGATTCCAGCAGTTATATTAAATAACCAGCAGACTCTAGGCATGACTCGTGCATTACATGATGACTACATGACTCGTGGCAGATATGCAGCGGGGCCAGGCGGACACTGTGCATTGCAAGCCGATTCCAGCAGTTACATTAAATAACCAGGAGACTCTAGGCATGACTCGTGCATTACATGATGACTGCATGACTCGCGGCAGCTATGCAGCGGGGCCAGGCGGACACTGTGCATTGCCAGCCGATTCCAGCAGTTACATTAAATAACCAGCAGACTCTAGACATGACTCGTGCATTACATGATGACTGCATGCCTCGCGGCAGCTATCCACCAGGGCCAGGCGGACAGTGTGCATTGCAAGCCGATTCCAGCAGTTACATTAAATAACCAGCAGACTCTAGGCATGACTTGTGCATTACATGATGACTGCATGACTCGCGGCCGCAATGCAGCGGGGCCAGGCGGACACTGTGCATTGCAAGCCGATTCCTGCAGTTACATTAAATAATCAGCAGACTCTAGCCATGACTCTTGCATTATATGATGACTGCATGACTCGCGACAGCTATGCAGCGGAGGCCAGGTGGACACTTTGCATTGCAAGCCGATTGCAGCAGTTACATTAAATAACCAGTAGACTCTAGGCATGACTTGTGCATTATATGATGACTGCAGAACTCCTGGCAGCTATGCAGCGGGGCCAGGCTGACAGTGTGCATTGCAAGCTGATTCCAGCAGTTACATTAAATAACCGGCAGACTCTGGGCATGACTAGTGCATTACATGATGACTGCATGACTCGCGGCAGCTATGCAGCGGGGCCAGGCAGACAGTGTGCATTGCAAGCCGATTCCAGCAGTTACATTAAATAAGCAGAAGACTCTAGGCATGACTCGTGCATTACATGATGACCGCATGACTCGCATCAGCTATGCAGCAGAGGCCAGGCGGACTCTGTGCATTGCAAGCCGATTCCGGCAGTTACATTAAATAACCAGCAGACTCTAGGCATGACTTGTGCATTGCATGATGACTGCATGACACGCAGCAGCTATGCAGCAGAGGCCAGGCGGACACTGTGCATTGCAAGCCGATTCCAGCAGTTACATTAAATAACCAGCAGACTCTAGGCATGACTCATGCATTGCATGATGACTGCATGACTTGCATCAGCTATGCAGCAGAGGCCAGGCGGACACTTTGCATTGCAATCCGATTCCAGCATTTACATTAAATAACCAGCAGACTCTAAGCATGACTCGTGCATTACATGATGACTGCATGACTCGTGTCAGCTATGCAGCGGAGGCCAGGCGGACACTGTGCATTGCAAGCCGATTGCAGCAGTTACATTAAATAACCAGCAGACTCTGGGCATGACTTGTGCATTACATGATGACTGCATGACTCGCAGCAGCTATGCAGCGGAGGCCAGGTGGACATCGTGCATTGCAAGGGGATTCCAGCAGTTACATTAAATAACCATCAGACTCTAGGCATGACTCGTGCATTACATGATGACTGCATGACTCGTGGCAGCTATGCAGTGGGGCCAGGCGGACTCTGTGCATTGCAAGCCGATTGCAGAAGTTACATTAAATAACCAGCAGACTCTAGGCATGACTCGTGCATTACATGATGACTGCATGACTCGCGGCAGCTATGCAGCGGAGGCCAGGCGGACACTGTGCATTGCAATCCGATTCCAGCCGTTACATTAAATAACCAGCAGACTCTAGCCATGACTCGTGCATTGCATGCTGACTGCATGACTCGCATCAGCTATGCAGCAGAGGCCAGGCGGACACTGTGCATTGCAAGCCCATTGCAGCAGTTACATTAAATAACCAGCAGACTCTAGGCATGACTCGTGCATTACATGATGACTGCATGACTCGCTGCAGCTATGCAGCGGAGGCCAGGCGGACACTGTGCATTGCAATCCAATTCCAGCAGTTACATTAAATAACCAGCAGACTCTAGGCATGACTCGTGCATTGCATGCTGACTGCATGACTCGCATCAGCTATGCAGCAGAGGCCAGGCGGAAACTGTGCGTTTCAATCCGATTCCAGCATTTACATTAAATAACCAGCAAACTCTAAGCATGACTCGTACATTACATGATGACTGCATGACTCGTGTCAGATATGCGGCGGAGGCCAGGCGGACACTGTGCATTGCAAGCCGATTGCAGCAGTTACATTAAATAACCAGCAGAATCTAGGCATGACTCGTGCATTACATGATGACTGCATGACTCGCAGCAGCTATGCAGCAGAGGCCAGGCGGACACTGTGCATTGCAAGCCGATTCCAGCAGTTACATTAAATAACCAGCAGACTCTAGGCATGACTCATGCATTGCATGATGACTGCATGACTTGCATCAGCTATGCAGCAGAGGCCAGGCGGACACTGTGCATTGCAATCCGATTCCAGCATTTACATTAAATAACCAGCAGACTCTAAGCATGACTCGTGCATTACATGATGACTGCATGACTCGTGTCAGCTATGCAGCGGAGGCCAGGCGGACACTGTGCATTGCAAGCCGATTGCAGCAGTTACATTAAATAACCAGCAGACTCTGGGCATGACTCGTGCATTACATGATGACTGCATGACTCGCAGCAGCTATGCAGCGGAGGCCAGGTGGACATCGTGCATTGCAAGGGGATTCCAGCAGTTACATTAAATAACCATCAGACTCTAGGCATGACTCGTGCATTACATGATGACTGCATGACTCGTGGCAGCTATGCAGCGGGGCCAGGCGGACTCTGTGCATTGCAAGCCGATTGCAGAAGTTACATTAAATAACCAGCAGACTCTAGGCATGACTTGTGCATTACATGATGACTGCATGACTCGCGGCAGCTATGCAGCGGAGGCCAGGCGGACACTGTGCATTGCAATCCGATTCCAGCCGTTACATTAAATAACCAGCAGACTCTAGCCATGACTCGTGCATTGCATGATGATTACAGCACTCGCAGCAGCTATGCAGCGGAGGCCAGGCGGACACTGTGCATTGCAAGCCCATTGCAGCAGTTACATTAAATAACCAGCAGACTCTAGGCATGACTCGTGCATTACATGATGACTGCATGACTCGCGGCAGCTATGCAGCGGAGGCCAGGCGGACACTGTGCATTGCAATCCAATTCCAGCAGTTACATTAAATAACCAGCAGACTCTAGGCATGACTCGTGCATTGCATGCTGACTGCATGACTCGCATCAGCTATGCAGCAGATGCCAGGCGGAAACTGTGCGTTTCAATCCGATTCCAGCATTTACATTAAATAACCAGCAGACTCTAAGCATGACTCGTACATTACATGATGACTGCATGACTCGTGTCAGATATGCAGCGGAGGCCAGGCGGACACTGTGCATTGCAAGCCGATTGCAGCAGTTACATTAAATAACCAGCAGAATCTAGGCATGACTCGTGCATTACATGATGACTGCATGACTCGCGGCAGCTATGCAGCGGAGGCCAGGTGGACATTGTGCATTGCAAGGCGATTCCAGCAGTTACATTAAATAACCAGCAGAATCTAGGCATGACTCGTGCATTACATGATGACTGCATGAATCGCGGCAGCTATGCAGCGGAGGCCAGGTGGACATTGTGCATTGCAATCCGATTCCAGCCGTTACATTAAATAACCAGCAGACTCTAGCCATGACTCGTGCATTGCATGATGATTACAGCACTCGCAGCAGCTATGCAGCGGAGGCCAGGCGGACTCTGTGCATTGCAAGCCGATTGCAGCAGTTACATTAAATAACCAGCAGATTCTAAGCATGACTCATGCATTACATGATGACTGCATGACCCGTGGCAGCTATGCAGCGGAGGCCAGGCGGACACTGTGCATTGCAATCCGATTCCAGCCGTTACATTAAATAACCAGCAGACTCTAGCCATGACTCGTGCATTGCATGATGATTACAGCACTCGCAGCAGCTATGCAGCGGAGGCCAGGCGGACATTGTGCATTGCAAGCCGATTGCAGCAGTTACATTAAATAACCAGCAGACTCTAGGCATGACTCGTGCATTACATGATGACTGTATGACTCGCAGCAGCTATGCAGCTTAGGCCAGGCGGACACTGTACATTGCAATCCGATTCCAGACGTTACATTAAATAACCAGCAGACTCTAGGCATGACTCGTGCATTGCATGATGATTACAGCACTCGCATCAGCTATGCAGCGGGGCCAGGCAGACTCTGTGCATTGCAAGCCGATTCCAGCATTTACATTAAATAACCAGCAGACTCTAGGCATGACTCGTGCATTACATGATGACTGCAGCAGTCAAGGCAGCTATGCAGAGGGGCCAGGCGGACATTGTGCATTCAAGCCGATTCCAGCAGTTACATTAAATAACCAGCAGACTCTAGGCATGACTCATGCATTATATGATAACTGCAGCACGCCTGTCAGCGATGCAGCAGGGCCAGGCGGACACTGTGCATTGCAAGCCGATTCCAGCAGTTACATTAAATAACCAGCAGATTCCAGGCATGACTTGTGCATTGCATGATGACTGCATGACTCGCATCAGCTATGCAGCAGAGGCCAGGCGGACACTTTGCATTGCAATCCGATTCCAGCATTTACATTAAATAACCAGCAGACTCTAGGCATGACTTGTGCATTATATGATGACTGCAGAACTGGCGGCAGCTATGCAGCGGAGGCCAGGCAGACACTGTGCATTGCAAGCCGATTGAAGCAGTTACATTAAATGACCAGCAGACTCTAGGCATGACTCGTGCATTACATGATGACTGCAGCAGTCACGGCAGCTATGCAGCGGGGCCAGGCGGACATTGTGCATTCAAGCCGATTCCAGCAGTTACATTAAATAACCAGCAGACTCTATGCATGACTCGTACATTATATGATAACTGCAGCACGCCTGGCAGCGATGCAGCGGGGCCAGGCTGACAGTGTGCATTGCAAGCCGATTCTAGCAGTTACATTAAATAACCAGCAGACTCTAGGCATGACCCATGCATTATATGATGACTGCATGACTCGCGGCAGCTATGCAGCGGGGCCAGGCGGACACTGTGCATTACAAGCCGATTGCAGCAGTTACATTAAATAACCAGCAGACTCTAGGCATGACCCATGCATTATATGATGACTGCATGACTCGCGGCAGCTATGCAGCGGGGCCAGGCAGACAGTGTGCATTGCAAGCCGATTCCAGCAGTTATATTAAATAACCAGCAGACTCTAGGCATGACTCGTGCATTACATGATGACTGCATGACTCGCGGCAGATATGCAGCGGGGCCAGGCGGACACTGTGCATTGCAAGCCGATTCCAGCAGTTACATTAAATAACCAGGAGACTCTAGGCATGACTCGTGCATTATATGATGACTGCATGACTCGCGGCAGCTATGCAGCGGGGCCAGGCGGACACTGTGCATTGCCAGCCGATTCCAGCAGTTACATTAAATAACCAGCAGACTCTAGACATGACTCGTGCATTACATGATGACTGCATGCCTCGCGGCAGCTATCCACCAGCGCCAGGCGGACAGTGTGCATTGCAAGCCGATTCCAGCAGTTACATTAAATAACCAGCAGACTCTAGGCATGACTCGTGCATTACATGATGACTGCATGACTCGCGGCAGCAATGCAGCGGGGCCAGGCGGACACTGTGCATTGCAAGCCGATTCCTGCAGTTACATTAAATAATCAGCAGACTCTAGCCATGGCTCATGCATTATATGATGACTGCATGACTCGCGGCAGCTATGCATCGGAGGCCAGGTGGACACTTTGCATTGCAAGCCGATTGCAGCAGTTACATTAAATAACCAGCAGACTCTAGGCATGACTTGTGCATTATATGATGACTGCAGAACTCCTGGCAGCTATGCAGCGGGGCCAGGCTGACAGTGTGCATTGCAAGCTGATTCCAGCAGTTACATTAAATAACCGGCAGACTCTGGGCATGACTCGTGCATTATATGATAACTGCAGCACGCCTGTCAGCGATGCAGCGGGGCCAGGCGGACACTGTGCATTGCAAGCCGATTCCAGCAGTTACATTAAATAACCAGCAGATTCCAGGCATGACTTGTGCATTGCATGATGACTGCATGACTCGCATCAGCTATGCAGCAGAGGCCAGGCGGACACTTTGCATTGCAATCCGATTCCAGCATTTACATTAAATAACCAGCAGACTCTAGGCATGACTTGTGCATTATATGATGACTGCAGAACTGGCGGCAGCTATGCAGCGGAGGCCAGGCAGACACTGTGCATTGCAAGCCGATTGCAGCAGTTATATTAAATGACCAGCAGACTCTAGGCATGACTCGTGCATTACATGATGACTGCAGCAGTCACGGCAGCTATGCAGCGGGGCCAGGCGGACATTGTGCATTCAAGCTTATTCCAGCAGTTACATTAAATAACCAGCAGACTCTAGGCATGACTCGTGCATTATATGATAACTGCAGCACGCCTGGCAGCGATGCAGCGGGGCCAGGCTGACAGTGTGCATTGCAAGCCGATTCTAGCAGTTACATTAAATAACCAGCAGACTCTAGGCATGACCCATGCATTATATGATGACTGCATGACTCGCGGCAGCTATGCAGCGGGGCCAGGCGGACACTGTGCATTACAAGCCGATTGCAGCAGTTACATTAAATAACCAGCAGACTCTAGGCATGACCCATGCATTATATGATGACTACATGACTCGCGGCAGCTATGCAGCGGGGCCAGGCAGACGGTGTGCATTGCAAGCCGATTCCAGCAGTTATATTAAATAACCAGCAGACTCTAGGCATGACTCGTGCATTACATGATGACTACATGACTCGCGTCAGATATGCAGCGGGGCCAGGCGGACACTGTGCATTGCAAGCCGATTCCAGCAGTTACATTAAATAACCATGAGACTCTAGGCATGACTCGTGCATTACATGATGACTGCATGACTCGCGGCAGCTATGCAGCGGGGCCAGGCGGACACTGTGCATTGCCAGCCGATTCCAGCAGTTACATTAAATAACCAGCAGACTCTAGACATGACTTGTGCATTACATGATGACTGCATGCCTCGCGGCAGCTATCCACCAGGGCCAGGCGGACAGTGTGCATTGCAAGCCGATTCCAGCAGTTACATTAAATAACCAGCAGACTCTAGGCATAACTCGTGCATTACATGATGACTGCATGACTCGCGGCAGCAATGCAGCGGGGCCAGGCGGACACTGTGCATTGCAAGCCGATTCCTGCAGTTACATTAAATAATCAGCAGACTCTAGCCATGACTCTTGCATTATATGATGACTGCATGACTCGCGGCAGCTATGCAGCGGAGGCCAGGTGGACACTTTGCATTGCAAGCCGATTGCAGCAGTTACATTAAATAACCAGCAGACTCTAGGCATGACTTGTGCATTATATGATGACGGCAGAACTCCTGGCAGCTATGCAGCGGGGCCAGGCTGACAGTGTGCATTGCAAGCTGATTCCAGCAGTTACATTAAATAACCGGCAGACTCTAGGCATGACTTGTGCATTACATGATGACTGCATGACTCGCAGCAGCTATGCAGCTTAGGCCAGGCGGACACTGTACATTGCAATCCGATTCCAGACGTTACATTAAATAACCAGCAGACTCTAGGCATGACTCGTGCATTGCATGATGATTACAGCACTCGCATCAGCTATGCAGCGGGGCCAGGCGGACTCTGTGCATTGCAAGCCGATTCCAGCATTTACATTAAATAACCAGCAGACTCTAGGCATGACTCGTGCATTACATGATGACTGCAGCAGTCAAGGCAGCTATGCAGCGGGGTCAGGCGGACATTGTGCATTCAAGCCGATTCCAGCAGTTACATTAAATAACCAGCAGACTCTAGGCATGACTCATGCATTATATGATAACTGCAGCACGCCTGTCAGCGATGCAGCGGGGCCAGGCGGACACTGTGCATTGCAAGCCGATTCCAGCAGTTACATTAAATAACCAGCAGATTCCAGGCATGACTTGTGCATTGCATGATGACTGCATGACTCGCATCAGCTATGCAGCAGAGGCCAGGCGGACACTTTGCATTGCAATCCGATTCCAGCATTTACATTAAATAACCAGCAGACTCTAGGCATGACTTGTGCATTATATGATGACTGCAGAACTGGCGGCAGCTATGCAGCGGAGGCCAGGCAGACACTGTGCATTGCAAGCCGATTGCAGCAGTTACATTAAATGACCAGCAGACTCTAGGCATGACTCGTGCATTACATGATGACTTCAGCAGTCACGGCAGCTATGCAGCGGGGCCAGGCGGACATTGTGCATTCAAGCCGATTCCAGCAGTTACATTAAATAACAAGCAGACTCTAGGCATGACTCGTACATTATATGATAACTGCAGCATGCCTGGCAGCGATGCAGCGGGGCCAGGCTGACAGTGTGCATTGCAAGCTGATTCTAGCAGTTACATTAAATAACCAGCAGACTCTAGGCATGACCCATGCATTATATGATGACTGCATGACTCGCGGCAGCTATGCAGCGGGGCCAGGCGGACACTGTGCATTACAAGCCGATTGCAGCAGTTACATTAAATAACCAGCAGACTCTAGGCATGACCCATGCATTATATGATGACTGCATGACTCGCGGCAGCTATGCAGCGGGGCCAGGCAGACAGTGTGCATTGCAAGCCGATTCCAGCAGTTATATTAAATAACCAGCAGACTCTAGGCATGACTCGTGCATTACATGATGACTGCATGACTCGCGGCAGATATGCAGCGGGGCCAGGCGGACACTGTGCATTGCAAGCCGATTCCAGCAGTTACATTAAAGAACCAGGAGACTCTAGGCATGACTCGTGCATTATATGATGACTGCATGACTCGCGGCAGCTATGCAGCGGGGCCAGGCGGACACTGTGCATTGCCAGCCGATTCCAGCAGTTACATTAAATAACCAGCAGACTCTATACATGACTCGTGCATTACATGATGACTGCATGCCTCGCGGCAGCTATCCACCAGGGCCAGGCGGACAGTGTGCATTGCAAGCCGATTCCAGCAGTTACATTAAATAACCAGCAGACTCTAGGCATGACTCGTGCATTACATGATGACTGCATGACTCGCGGCAGCAATGCAGCGGGGCCAGGGGGACACTGTGCATTGCAAGCCGATTCCTGCAGTTACATTAAATAATCAGCAGACTCTAGCCATGGCTCGTGCATTATATGATGACTGCATGACTCGCGGCAGCTATGCAGCGGAGGCCAGGTGGACACTTTGCATTGCAAACCGATTGCAGCAGTTACATTAAATAACCAGCAGACTCTAGGCATGACTTGTGCATTATATGATGACTGCAGAACTCCTGGCAGCTATGCAGCGGGGCCAGGCTGACAGTGTGCATTGCAAGCTGATTCCAGCAGTTACATTAAATAACCGGCAGACTCTGGGCATGACTCGTGCATTATATGATAACTGCAGCATGCCTGTCAGCGATGCAGCGGGGCCAGGCGGACACTGTGCATTGCAAGCCGATTCCAGCAGTTACATTAAATAACCAGCAGATTCCAGGCATGACTTGTGCATTGCATGATGACTGCATGACTCGCATCAGCTATGCAGCAGAGGCCAGGCGGACACTTTGCATTGCAATCCGATTCCAGCATTTACATTAAATAACCAGCAGACTCTAGGCATGACTTGTGCATTATATGATGACTGCAGAACTGGCGGCAGCTATGCAGCGGAGGCCAGGCAGACACTGTGCATTGCAAGCCGATTGCAGCAGTTATATTAAATGACCAGCAGACTCTAGGCATGACTCGTGCATTACATGATGACTGCAGCAGTCACGGAAGCTATGCAGCGGGGCCAGGCGGGCATTGTGCATTCAAGCTGATTCCAGCAGTTACATTAAATAACCAGCAGACTCTAGGCATGACTCGTACATTATATGATAACTGCAGCACGCCTGGCAGCGATGCAGCGGGGCCAGGCGGACACTGTGCATTGCAAGCCGATTCCAGCAGTTACATTAAATAACCAGCAGACTCTAGGCATGACTCGTGCATTACATGATGACTACATGACTCGCGGCAGATATGCAGCGGTGCCAGGCGGACACTGTGCATTGCAAGCCGATTCCAGCAGTTACATTAAATAACCAGGAGACTCTAGGCATGACTCGTGCATTACATGATGACTGCATGACTCGCGGCAGCTATGCAGCGGGGCCAGGCGGACACTGTGCATTGCCAGCCGATTCCAGCAGTTACATTAAATAACCAGCAGACTCTAGACATGACTCGTGCATTACATGATGACTGCATGCCTCGCGGCAGCTATCCACAAGGGCCAGGCGGACAGTGTGCATTGCAAGCCGATTCCAGCAGTTACATTAAATAACCAGCAGACTCTAGGCATGACTCGTGCATTACATGATGACTGCATGACTCGCGGCAGCAATGCAGCGGGGCCAGGCGGACACTGTGCATTGCAAGCCGATTCCTGCAGTTACATTAAATAATCAGCAGACTCTAGCCATGACTCTTGCATTATATGATGACTGCATGACTCGCGGCAGCTATGCAGCGGAGGCCAGGTGGACACTTTGCATTGCAAGCCGATTGCAGCAGTTACATTAAATAACCAGCAGACTCTAGGCATGACTTGTGCATTATATGATGACGGCAGAACTCCTGGCAGCTATGCAGCGGGGCCAGGCTGACAGTGTGCATTGCAAGCTGATTCCAGCAGTTACATTAAATAACCGGCAGACTCTGGGCATGACTGGTGCATTACATGATGACTGCATGACTCGCGGCATCTATGCAGCGGGGCCAGGCAGACAGTGTGCATTGCAAGCCGATTCCAGCAGTTACATTAAATAAGCAGAAGACTCTAGGCATGACTCGTGCATTACATGATGACTGCATGACTCGCATCAGCTATGCAGCAGAGGCCAGGCGGACTCTGTGCATTGCAAGCCAATTCCGGCAGTTACATTAAATAACCAGCAGACTCTAGGCATGACTTGTGCATTGCATGATGACTGCATGACACGCAGCAGCTATGCAGCAGAGGCCAGGCGGACACTGTGCATTGCAAGCCGATTCCAGCAGTTACATTAAATAACCAGCAGACTCTAGGCATGACTCGTGCATTGCATGATGACTGCATGACTTGCATCAGCTATGCAGCAGAGGCCAGGCGGACACTGTGCATTGCAATCCGATTCCAGCATTTACATTAAATAACCAGCAGACTCTAAGCATGACTCGTGCATTACATGATGACTGCATGACTTGCATCAGCTATGCAGCAGAGGCCAGGCGGACACTGTGCATTGCAATCCGATTCCAGCATTTACATTAAATAACCAGCAGACTCTATACATGACTCGTGCATTACATGATGACTGCATGCCTCGCGGCAGCTATCCACCAGGGCCAGGCGGACAGTGTGCATTGCAAGCCGATTCCAGCAGTTACATTAAATAACCAGCAGACTCTAGGCATGACTCGTGCATTACATGATGACTGCATGACTCGTGGCAGCAATGCAGCGGGGCCAGGGGGACACTGTGCATTGCAAGCCGATTCCTGCAGTTACATTAAATAATCAGCAGACTCTAGCCATGGCTCGTGCATTATATGATGACTGCATGACTCGCGGCAGCTATGCAGCGGAGGCCAGGTGGACACTTTGCATTGCAAACCGATTGCAGCAGTTACATTAAATAACCAGCAGACTCTAGGCATGACTTGTGCATTATATGATGACTGCAGAACTCCTGGCAGCTATGCAGCGGGGCCAGGCTGACAGTGTGCATTGCAAGCTGATTCCAGCAGGTACATTAAATAACCGGCAGACTCTGGGCATGACTCGTGCATTATATGATAACTGCAGCATGCCTGTCAGCGATGCAGCGGGGCCAGGCGGACACTGTGCATTGCAAGCCGATTCCAGCAGTTACATTAAATAACCAGCAGATTCCAGGCATGACTTGTGCATTGCATGATGACTGCATGACTCGCATCAGCTATGCAGCAGAGGCCAGGCGGACACTTTGCATTGCAATCCGATTCCAGCATTTACATTAAATAACCAGCAGACTCTAGGCATGACTTGTGCATTATATGATGACTGCAGAACTGGCGGCAGCTATGCAGCGGAGGCCAGGCAGACACTGTGCATTGCAAGCCGATTGCAGCAGTTATATTAAATGACCAGCAGACTCTAGGCATGACTCGTGCATTACATGATGACTGCAGCAGTCACGGAAGCTATGCAGCGGGGCCAGGCGGGCATTGTGCATTCAAGCTGATTCCAGCAGTTACATTAAATAACCAGCAGACTCTAGGCATGACTCGTACATTATATGATAACTGCAGCACGCCTGGCAGCGATGCAGCGGGGCCAGGCGGACACTGTGCATTGCAAGCCGATTCCAGCAGTTACATTAAATAACCAGCAGACTCTAGGCATGACTCGTGCATTACATGATGACTACATGACTCGCGGCAGATATGCAGCGGTGCCAGGCGGACACTGTGCATTGCAAGCCGATTCCAGCAGTTACATTAAATAACCAGGAGACTCTAGGCATGACTCGTGCATTACATGATGACTGCATGACTCGCGGCAGCTATGCAGCGGGGCCAGGCGGACACTGTGCATTGCCAGCCGATTCCAGCAGTTACATTAAATAACCAGCAGACTCTAGACATGACTCGTGCATTACATGATGACTGCATGCCTCGCGGCAGCTATCCACAAGGGCCAGGCGGACAGTGTGCATTGCAAGCCGATTCCAGCAGTTACATTAAATAACCATCAGACTCTAGGCATGACTCGTGCATTACATGATGACTGCATGACTCGCGGCAGCAATGCAGCGGGGCCAGGCGGACACTGTGCATTGCAAGCCGATTCCTGCAGTTACATTAAATAATCAGCAGACTCTAGCCATGACTCTTGCATTATATGATGACTGCATGACTCGCGGCAGCTATGCAGCGGAGGCCAGGTGGACACTTTGCATTGCAAGCCGATTGCAGCAGTTACATTAAATAACCAGCAGACTCTAGGCATGACTTGTGCATTATATGATGACGGCAGAACTCCTGGCAGCTATGCAGCGGGGCCAGGCTGACAGTGTGCATTGCAAGCTGATTCCAGCAGTTACATTAAATAACCGGCAGACTCTGGGCATGACTGGTGCATTACATGATGACTGCATGACTCGCGGCATCTATGCAGCGGGGCCAGGCAGACAGTGTGCATTGCAAGCCGATTCCAGCAGTTACATTAAATAAGCAGAAGACTCTAGGCATGACTCGTGCATTACATGATGACTGCATGACTCGCATCAGCTATGCAGCAGAGGCCAGGCGGACTCTGTGCATTGCAAGCCAATTCCGGCAGTTACATTAAATAACCAGCAGACTCTAGGCATGACTTGTGCATTGCATGATGACTGCATGACACGCAGCAGCTATGCAGCAGAGGCCAGGCGGACACTGTGCATTGCAAGCCGATTCCAGCAGTTACATTAAATAACCAGCAGACTCTAGGCATGACTCGTGCATTGCATGATGACTGCATGACTTGCATCAGCTATGCAGCAGAGGCCAGGCGGACACTGTGCATTGCAATCCGATTCCAGCATTTACATTAAATAACCAGCAGACTCTAAGCATGACTCGTGCATTACATGATGACTGCATGACTCGTGTCAGCTATGCAGCGGAGGCCAGGCGGACACTGTGCATTGCAAGCCGATTGCAGCAGTTACATTAAATAACCAGCAGACTCTGGGCATGACTCGTGCATTACATGATGACTGCATGACTCGCAGCAGCTATGCAGCGGAGGCCAGGCGGACACTGTGCATTGCAATCCGATTCCAGCCGTTACATTAAATAACCAGCAGACTCTAGCCATGACTCGTGCATTGCATGGTGATTACAGCACTCGCAGCAGCTATGCAGCGGAGGCCAGGCGGACACTGTGCATTGCAAGCCCATTGCAGCAGTTACATTAAATAACCAGCAGACTCTAGGCATGACTCGTGCATTACATGATGACTGCATGACTCGTGGCAGCTATGCAGCAGAGGCCAGGCGGACACTGTGCATTGCAATCCAATTCCAGCAGTTACATTAAATAACCAGCAGACTCTAGGCATGACTCGTGCATTGCATGCTGACTGCATGACTCGCATCAGCTATGCAGCAGAGGCCAGGCGGAAACTGTGCGTTTCAATCCGATTCCAGCATTTACATTAAATAACCAGCAGACTCTAAGCATGACTCGTACATTACATGATGACTGCATGACTCGTGTCAGATATGCAGCGGAGGCCAGGCGGACACTGTGCATTGCAAGCCGATTGCAGCAGTTACATTAAATAACCAGCAGAATCTAGGCATGACTCGTGCATTACATGATGACTGCATGACTCGCGGCAGCTATGCAGCGGAGGCCAGGTGGACATTGTGCATTGCAAGGCGATTCCAGCAGTTACATTAAATAACCAGCAGAATCTAGGCATGACTCGTGCATTACATGATGACTGCATGAATCGCGGCAGCTATGCAGCGGAGGCCAGGTGGACATTGTGCATTGCAATCCGATTCCAGCCGTTACATTAAATAACCAGCAGACTCTAGCCATGACTCGTGCATTGCATGATGATTACAGCACTCGCAGCAGCTATGCAGCGGAGGCCAGGCGGACATTGTGCATTGCAAGCCGATTGCAGCAGTTACATTAAATAACCAGCAGACTCTAGGCATGACTCGTGCATTACATGATGACTGCATGACTCGCAGCAGCTATGCAGCTTAGGCCAGGCGGACACTGTACATTGCAATCCGATTGCAGCAGTTACATTAAATAACCATCAGACTCTAGCCATGACTCGTGCATTGCATGATGATTACAGCACTCGCAGCAGCTATGCAGTGGAGGCCAGGCGGACACTGTGCATTGCAATCCGATTCCAGCAGTTTCATTAAATAACCATCAGACTCTAGGCATGACTCGTGCATTATATGATGACTGCAGCACTCCTGGCAGCTATGCAGCGGAGGCCAGGTGGACACTGTGCATTGGAAGCCGATTGCAGCAGTTACATTAAATAACCAGCAGACTCTAGGCATGACACGTGCATTATATAATGACTGCAGCACTCCTGGCAGCTATGCAGCGGGGCCAGGCTGACAGTGTGCATTGCAAGCTGATTCCAGAAGTTACATTAAATAACCGGCAGACTCTGGGCATGACTCGTGCATTACATGATGACTGCATGACTCGCGGCAGCTATGCAGCGGGGCCAGGCAGACAGTGTGCATTGCAAGCCGATTCCAGCAGTTACATTAAAAAACCAGCAGACTCTAGGCATGACTCGTGCATTACATGATGACTGCATGACTCGCATAAGCTATGCAGCAGAGGCTAGGCGGACACTGTGCATTGCAAGCCAATTCCAGCAGTTACATTAAATAACCAGCAGTCTCTAGGCATGACTAGTGCATTGCATGATGACTGCATGACTCGCGGCAGCTATGCAGCGGAGGGAAGGCGAACACTGTGCATTGCAAGCCGATTGCAGGAGTTACATTAAATAACCAGCAGACTCTAGGCATGACTTGTGCATTACATGATGACTGCATGACTCGCAGCAGGTATGCAGCGGAGGCCAGGCGGACACTGTGCATTGCAATCCGATTCCAGCCGTTACATTAAATAACCAGCAGACTCTAGCCATGACTTGTGCATTGCATGATGATTACAGCACTTGCAGCAGCTATGCAGCGGGGCCAGGCGGACTCTGTGCATTGCAAGCCGATTGCAGCAGTTACATTAAATAACCAGCAGACTCTAGGCATGACCCATGCATTATATGATGACTGCATGACTCGCAGGCAGCAGCTATGCAGCGGAGGCCAGGCGGACACTGTGCATTGCAAGCCGATTGCAGCAGTTACATTAAATAACCAGCAGACTCTAGGCATGACTCGTGCATTGCATGATGATTACAGCACTCGCAGCAGCTATGCAGCGGAGGCCAGGCGGACACTGTGCATTGCAAGCCGATTGCAGCAGTTACATTAAAAAACCAGCAGACTCTAGGCATGACTCGTGCATTACATGATGACTGCATGACCCCCATCAGCTATGCAGCAGAAGCTAGGCGGACACTGTGCATTGCAAGCCAATTCCTGCAGTTACATTAAATAACCAGCAGACTCTACCCATGACTCGTGCATTGCATGATGACTGCATGACTCGCGGCAGCTATGCAGTGGGGCCAGGCGGACACTGTGCATTGCAAGCGGATTGCAGCAGTTACATTAACTAACCAGCAGACTCTAGGCATGACTCGTGTATTACATGATGACTGCATGACTCGCGGCAGCTATGCAGCGTGGCCAGGCGGACACTGTGCATTCAAGCCGATTCCAGCAGTTACATTAAATAACCAGCAGACTCTAGCCATGACTCGTGCATTGCATGATGACTGCATGACTTGCGGCAGCTATGCAGCGGGGCCAGCCGGACACTGTGCATTGCAAGCCGATTGCAGCAGTTACATTAAATAACCAGCAGACTCTAGGCATGACTCGTGCATTACATGATGACTGCATGACTCGCGGCAGCTATGCAGCGTGGCCAGGCGGACACTGTGCATTGCAATCCGATTCCAGCATTTCCATTATATAACCAGCAGACTCTAGGCATGACTCGTGCATTACATGATGACTGCATGACTCGCGGCAGCTAGGCAGCGGGGCCAGGCGGACACTGTGCATTGCAAGCCGATTGCAGCAGTTACATTAAATAACCAGCAGACTCTAGCCATGACTCGTGCATTGCATGATGACTGCATGACCCGCAGCAGCTATGCAGCCGGGCCAGGTGGACACTGTGCATTGCAATCTGATTCCAGCCATTACATTAAATAACCAGCAGACTCTAGCCATGACTCGTGCATTGCATGATGATTACAGCACTCGCAGCAGCTATGCAGCGGAGGCCAGGCGGACAATGTGCATTGCAAGCCGATTGCAGCAGTTACATTAAAGCAGACTCTAGGCATGACTCGTGCATTACATGATGACTGCATGACTCGCGGCAGCTATGCAGCGGAGGCCAGGCGGACTCTGTGCATTGCAAGCCGATTGCAACAGTTACATTACATAACCAGCAGACTCTAGGCATGACTCATGCATTACATGATGACTGCATGACTCGCGGCAGCTATGCAGCGGAGGCCAGGCGGACACTGTGCATTGCAATCCGATTCCAGCCGTTACATTAAATAACCAGCAGACTCTAGCCATGACTCGTGCATTGCATGATGATTATAGCACTCGCAGCAGCTATGCAGCGGAGGCCAGGAGGACACTGTGCATTGCAAGCCGATTGCAGCAGTTACATTAAATAACCAGCAGACTCTAGGCATGACTCGTGCATTACATGATGACTGCATGACTCGCGGCAGCTATGCAGCGGAGGCCAGGCGGACACTGTGCATTGCAATCCGATTCCAGCCGTTACATTAAATAACCAGCAGACTCTAGCCATGACTCGTGCATTGCATGATGATTATAGCACTCGCAGCAGCTATGCAGCGGAGGCCAGGAGGACACTGTGCATTGCAAGCCGATTGCAGCAGTTACATTAAATAACCAGCAGACTCTAGGCATGACTCGTGCATTACATGATGACTGCATGACTCGCAGCAGCTATGCAGCGGAGGCCCGGCGGACACTGTACATTGCAATCCGATTCCAGCTGTTACATTAAATAACCAGCAGACTCCAGGCATGACTCGTGCATTGCATGATGATTACAGCACTCGCAGCAGCTATGCAGCGGGGCCAGGCGGACTCTGTGCATTGCTAGCCGATTGCAGAAGTTACATTAAATAACCATCAGACTCTAGCCATGACTCGTGCATTGCATGATGATTACAGCACTCGCAGCAGCTATGCAGCGGAGGCCAGGCGGACACTGTGCATTGATATCCGATTCCAGCAGTTACATTAAATAACCAGCAGACTCTAGGCATGACTTGTGCATTATATGATGACTGCAGCACTCCTGGCAGCTATGCAGCGGAGGCCAGGTGGACACTGTGCATTGCAAGCCGATTGCAGCAGTTACATTAAATAACCAGCAAACTCTAGGCATGACTCGTGCATTATATAATGACTGCAGCACTCCTGGCAGCTATGCAGCGGGGCCAGGCTGACAGTGTGCATTGCAAGCTGATTCCAGCAGTTACATTAAATAACCGGCAGACTCTGGGCATGACTCGTGCATTACATGATGACTGCATGACTCGCGGCAGCTATGCAGCGGGGCCAGGCAGACAGTGTGCATTGGAAGCCGATTCCAGCAGTTACATTAAATAACCAGCAGACTCTAGGCATGACTCGTGCATTATATGATGACTCGCATCAGCTATGCAGCAGAGGCCAGGCGGACACTGTGCATTGCAAGCCAATTCCGGCAGTTACATTAAATAACCAGCAGTCTCTAGGCATGACTCGTGCATTGCATGATGACTGCATGACTCGCAGCAGCTATGCAGCGGAGGCCAGGCGGACACTGTGCATTGCAATCCGATTCCAGCCGTTACATTTAATAACCAGCAGACTCTAGCCATGACTTGTGCATTATATAATGACTGCAGCACTCCTGGCAGCTATGCAGCGGGGCCAGGCTGACAGTGTGCATTGCAAGCTGATTCCAGCAGTTACATTAAATAACCGGCAGACTCTGGGCATGACTCGTGCATTACATGATGACTGCATGACTCGCGGCAGCTATGCAGTGGGGCCAGGCAGACAGTGTGCATTGGAAGCCGATTCCAGCAGTTACATTAAATAACCAGCAGACTCTAGGCATGACTCGTGCATTATATGATGACTGCATGACTCGCATCAGCTATGCAGCGGAGGCCAGGCGGACACTGTGCATTGCAAGCCGATTGCAGCAGTTACATTAAATAACCAGCAGACTCTAGGCATGACTCGTGCATTACATGATGACTGCATGACTCGCAGCAGCTATGCAGCAGAGGCCAGGCGGACACTGTGCATTGCAATCCGATTCCAGCCGTTACATTTAATAACCAGCAGACTCTAGCCATGACTTGTGCATTGCATGATGATTACAGCACTCGCAGCAACTATGCAGCGGGGCCAGGCGGACTCTGTGCATTGCAAGCCGATTGCAGCAGTTACATTAAATAACCATCAGACTCTAGCCATGACTCGTGCATTGCATGATGATTACAGCACTCGCAGCAGCTATGCAGCAGAGGCCAGGCGGACACTGTGCCTTGCAAGCCGATTGCAGCAGTTACATTAAATTACCAGCAGACTCTGGGCATGATCCATGCATTATATAATGACTGCATGACTCGCAGCAGCTATGCAGTGGAGGCCAGACGGACACTGTGCATTGCAAGACGATTGCAGCAGTTACATTAAATAACCAGCAGACTCTAGGCATGACTCGTGCATTGCATGATGATTACAGCACTCGCAGCAGCTATGCAGCGGAGGCCAGGGGGACACTGTGCATTGCAAGCCGATTGCAGCAGTTACATTAAATAACCAGCAGACTCTAGGCATGACTCGTGCATTACATGATGACTGCATGACTCGCGGCAGCTATGCAGCGGGGCCAGGCAGACAGTGTGCATTGCAAGCCGATTCCAGCAGTTACATTAAAAAACCAGCAGACTCTAGGCATGACTCGTGCATTATATGATGACTGCATGACTCGCATAAGCTATGCAGCAGAGGCTAGGCGGACACTGTGCATTGCAAGCCAATTCCAGCAGTTACATTAAATAACCAGCAGTCTCTAGGCATGACTAGTGCATTGCATGATGACTGCATGACTCGCGGCAGCTATGCAGCGGAGGGAAGGCGAACACTGTGCATTGCAAGCCGATTGCAGGAGTTACATTAAATAACCAGCAGACTCTAGGCATGACTCGTGCATTACATGATGACTGCATGACTCGCAGCAGGTATGCAGCGGAGGCCAGGCGGACACTGTGCATTGCAATCCGATTCCAGCCGTTACATTAAATAACCAGCAGACTCTAGCCATGACTTGTGCATTGCATGATGATTACAGCACTTGCAGCAGCTATGCAGCGGGGCCAGGCGGACTCTGTGCATTGCAAGCCGATTGCAGCAGTTACATTAAATAACCAGCAGACTCTAGGCATGACCCATGCATTATATGATGACTGCATGACTCGCAGGCAGCAGCTATGCAGCGGAGGCCAGGCGGACACTGTGCATTGCAAGCCGATTGCAGCAGTTACATTAAATAACCAGCAGACTCTAGGCATGACTCGTGCATTGCATGATGATTACAGCACTCGCAGCAGCTATGCAGCGGAGGCCAGGCGGACACTGTGCATTGCAAGCCGATTGCAGCAGTTACATTAAAAAACCAGCAGACTCTAGGCATGACTCGTGCATTACATGATGACTGCATGACCCCCATCAGCTATGCAGCAGAAGCTAGGCGGACACTGTGCATTGCAAGCCAATTCCTGCAGTTACATTAAATAACCAGCAGACTCTACCCATGACTCGTGCATTGCATGATGACTGCATGACTCGCGGCAGCTATGCAGTGGGGCCAGGCGGACACTGTGCATTGCAAGCGGATTGCAGCAGTTACATTAACTAACCAGCAGACTCTAGGCATGACTCGTGTATTACATGATGACTGCATGACTCGCGGCAGCTATGCAGCGTGGCCAGGCGGACACTGTGCATTCAAGCCGATTCCAGCAGTTACATTAAATAACCAGCAGACTCTAGCCATGACTCGTGCATTGCATGATGACTGCATGACTTGCGGCAGCTATGCAGCGGGGCCAGCCGGACACTGTGCATTGCAAGCCGATTGCAGCAGTTACATTAAATAACCAGCAGACTCTAGGCATGACTCGTGCATTACATGATGACTGCATGACTCGCGGCAGCTATGCAGCGTGGCCAGGCGGACACTGTGCATTGCAATCCGATTCCAGCATTTACATTATATAACCAGCAGACTCTAGGCATGACTCGTGCATTACATGATGACTGCATGACTCGCGGCAGCTAGGCAGCGGGGCCAGGCGGACACTGTGCATTGCAAGCCGATTGCAGCAGTTACATTAAATAACCAGCAGACTCTAGCCATGACTCGTGCATTGCATGATGACTGCATGACCCGCAGCAGCTATGCAGCCGGGCCAGGTGGACACTGTGCATTGCAATCTGATTCCAGCCATTACATTAAATAACCAGCAGACTCTAGCCATGACTCGTGCATTGCATGATGATTACAGCACTCGCAGCAGCTATGCAGCGGAGGCCAGGCGGACAATGTGCATTGCAAGCCGATTGCAGCAGTTACATTAAAGCAGACTCTAGGCATGACTCGTGCATTACATGATGACTGCATGACTCGCGGCAGCTATGCAGCGGAGGCCAGGCGGACTCTGTGCATTGCAAGCCGATTGCAACAGTTACATTACATAACCAGCAGACTCTAGGCATGACTCATGCATTACATGATGACTGCATGACTCGCGGCAGCTATGCAGCGGAGGCCAGGCGGACACTGTGCATTGCAATCCGATTCCAGCCGTTACATTAAATAACCAGCAGACTCTAGCCATGACTCGTGCATTGCATGATGATTATAGCACTCGCAGCAGCTATGCAGCGGAGGCCAGGAGGACACTGTGCATTGCAAGCCGATTGCAGCAGTTACATTAAATAACCAGCAGACTCTAGGCATGACTCGTGCATTACATGATGACTGCATGACTCGCAGCAGCTATGCAGCGGAGGCCCGGCGGACACTGTACATTGCAATCCGATTCCAGCTGTTACATTAAATAACCAGCAGACTCCAGGCATGACTCGTGCATTGCATGATGATTACAGCACTCGCAGCAGCTATGCAGCGGGGCCAGGCGGACTCTGTGCATTGCTAGCCGATTGCAGAAGTTACATTAAATAACCATCAGACTCTAGCCATGACTCGTGCATTGCATGATGATTACAGCACTCGCAGCAGCTATGCAGCGGAGGCCAGGCGGACACTGTGCATTGATATCCGATTCCAGCAGTTACATTAAATAACCAGCAGACTCTAGGCATGACTTGTGCATTATATGATGACTGCAGCACTCCTGGCAGCTATGCAGCGGAGGCCAGGTGGACACTGTGCATTGCAAGCCGATTGCAGCAGTTACATTAAATAACCAGCAGACTCTAGGCATGACTCGTGCATTATATAATGACTGCAGCACTCCTGGCAGCTATGCAGCGGGGCCAGGCTGACAGTGTGCATTGCAAGCTGATTCCAGCAGTTACATTAAATAACCGGCAGACTCTGGGCATGACTCGTGCATTACATGATGACTGCATGACTCGCGGCAGCTATGCAGCGGGGCCAGGCAGACAGTGTGCATTGGAAGCCGATTCCAGCAGTTACATTAAATAACCAGCAGACTCTAGGCATGACTCGTGCATTATATGATGACTCGCATCAGCTATGCAGCAGAGGCCAGGCGGACACTGTGCATTGCAAGCCAATTCCGGCAGTTACATTAAATAACCAGCAGTCTCTAGGCATGACTCGTGCATTGCATGATGACTGCATGACTCGCAGCAGCTATGCAGCGGAGGCCAGGCGGACACTGTGCATTGCAATCCGATTCCAGCCGTTACATTTAATAACCAGCAGACTCTAGCCATGACTTGTGCATTATATAATGACTGCAGCACTCCTGGCAGCTATGCAGCGGGGCCAGGCTGACAGTGTGCATTGCAAGCTGATTCCAGCAGTTACATTAAATAACCGGCAGACTCTGGGCATGACTCGTGCATTACATGATGACTGCATGACTCGCGGCAGCTATGCAGCGGGGCCAGGCAGACAGTGTGCATTGGAAGCCGATTCCAGCAGTTACATTAAATAACCAGCAGACTCTAGGCATGACTCGTGCATTATATGATGACTGCATGACTCGCATCAGCTATGCAGCGGAGGCCAGGCGGACACTGTGCATTGCAAGCCGATTGCAGCAGTTACATTAAATAACCAGCAGACTCTAGGCATGACTCGTGCATTACATGATGACTGCATGACTCGCAGCAGCTATGCAGCAGAGGCCAGGCGGACACTGTGCATTGCAATCCGATTCCAGCCGTTACATTTAATAACCAGCAGACTCTAGCCATGACTTGTGCATTGCATGATGATTACAGCACTCGCAGCAACTATGCAGCGGGGCCAGGCGGACTCTGTGCATTGCAAGCCGATTGCAGCAGTTACATTAAATAACCATCAGACTCTAGCCATGACTCGTGCATTGCATGATGATTACAGCACTCGCAGCAGCTATGCAGCAGAGGCCAGGCGGACACTGTGCCTTGCAAGCCGATTGCAGCAGTTACATTAAATTACCAGCAGACTCTGGGCATGATCCATGCATTATATAATGACTGCATGACTCGCAGCAGCTATGCAGTGGAGGCCAGACGGACACTGTGCATTGCAAGACGATTGCAGCAGTTACATTAAATAACCAGCAGACTCTAGGCATGACTCGTGCATTGCATGATGATTACAGCACTCGCAGCAGCTATGCAGCGGAGGCCAGGGGGACACTGTGCATTGCAAGCCGATTGCAGCAGTTACATTAAATAACCAGCAGACTCTAGGCATGACTCGTGCATTACATGATGACTGCATGACTCGCGGCAGCTAGGCAGCGGGTCCAGGCGGACACTGTGCATTGCAAGCCGATTGCAGCAGTTACATTAAATAACCTGCAGACTCTAGCCATGACTCGTGCATTGCATGATGACTGCATGACCCGCAGCAGCTATGCAGCCGGGCCAGGTGGACACTGTGCATTGCAATCTGATTCCAGCCATTACATTAAATAACCAGCAGACTCTAGCCATGACTCGTGCATTGCATGATGATTACAGCACTCGCAGCAGCTATGCAGCGGAGGCCAGGCGGACACTGTGCATTGCAAGCCGATTGCAGCAGTTACATTAAAGCAGACTCTAGGCATGACTCGTGCATTACGTGATGACTGCATGACTCGCGGCAGCTATGCAGCGGAGGCCAGGCGGACTCTGTGCATTGCAAGCCGATTGCAACAGTTACATTACATAACCAGCAGACTCTAGGCATGACTCATGCATTACATGATGACTGCATGACTCGCGGCAGCTATGCAGCGGAGGCCAGGCGGACACTGTGCATTGCAATCCGATTCCAGCCGTTACATTAAATAACCAGCAGACTCTAGCCATGACTCGTTCATTGCATGATGATTATAGCACTCGCAGCAGCTATGCAGCGGAGGCCAGGCGGACACTGTGCATTGCAAGCCGATTGCAGCAGTTACATTAAATAACCAGCAGACTCTAGGCATGACTCGTGCATTACATGATGACTGCATGACTCGCAGCAGCTATGCAGCGGAGGCCCGGCGGACACTGTACATTGCAATCCGATTCCAGCTGTTACATTAAATAACCAGCAGACTCTAGGCATGACTCGTGCATTGCATGATGATTACAGCACTCGCAGCAGCTATGCAGCGGGGCCAGGCGGACTCTGTGCATTGCTAGCCGATTGCAGAAGTTACATTAAATAACCATCAGACTCTAGCCATGACTCGTGCATTGCATGATGATTACAGCACGCGCAGCAGCTATGCAGCGGAGGCCAGGTGGATACTGTGCATTGCAATCCGATTCCAGCAGTTACATTAAATAACCAGCAGACTCTAGGCATGACTTGTGCATTATATGATGACTGCAGCACTCCTGGCAGCTATGCAGCGGAGGCCAGGTGGACACTGTGCATTGCAAGCCGATTGCAGCAGTTACATTAAATAACCAGCAGACTCTAGGCATGACTTGTGCATTATATAATGACTGCAGCACTCCTGGCAGCTATGCAGCGGGGCCAGGCTGACAGTGTGCATTGCAAGCTGATTCCAGCAGTTACATTAAATAACCGGCAGACTCTGGGCATGACTCGTGCATTACATGATGACTGCATGACTCGCGGCAGCTATGCAGCGGGGCCAGGCAGACAGTGTGCATTGCAAGCCGATTCCAGCAGTTACATTAAATAACCAGCAGACTCTAGGCATGACTCGTGCATTATATGATGACTGCATGACTCGCATCAGCTATGCAGCAGAGGACAGGCGGACACTGTGCATTGCAAGCCAATTCCGGCAGTTACATTAAATAACTAGCAGTCTCTAGGCATGACTCGTGCATTGCATGATGACTGCATTACTCGCGGCAGCTATGCAGCGGAGGCCAGGCGGACACTGTGCATTGCAAGCCGATTGCAGCAGTTACATTAAATAACCAGCAGACTCTAGGCATGACTCGTGCATTACATGATGACTGCATGACTCGCAGCAGCTATGCAGCGGAGGCCAGGCGGACACTGTGCATTGCAATCCGATTCCAGCCGTTACATTTAATAACCAGCAGACTCTAGCCATGACTTGTGCATTGCATGATGATTACAGAACTCGCAGCAACTATGCAGCGGGGTCAGGCGGACTCTGTGCATTGCAAGCCGATTGCAGCAGTTACATTAAATAACCATCAGACTCTAGCCATGACTCGTGCATTGCATGATGATTACAGCACTCGCAGCAGCTATGCAGCAGAGGCCAGGCGGACACTGTGCATTGCAAGCCGATTGCAGCAGTTACATTAAATTACCAGCAGACTCTGGGCATGATCCATGCATTATATAATGACTGCATGACTCGCAGCAGCTATGCAGTGGAGGCCAGATGGACACTGTGCATTGCAAGACGATTGCAGCAGTTACATTAAATAACCTGCAGACTCTAGCCATGACTCGTGCATTGCATGATGACTGCATGACCCGCAGCAGCTATGCAGCCGGGCCAGGTGGACACTGTGCATTGCAATCTGATTCCAGCCATTACATTAAATAACCAGCAGACTCTAGCCATGACTCGTGCATTGCATGATGATTACAGCACTCGCAGCAGCTATGCAGCGGAGGCCAGGCGGACACTGTGCATTGCAAGCCGATTGCAGCAGTTACATTAAAGCAGACTCTAGGCATGACTCGTGCATTACGTGATGACTGCATGACTCGCGGCAGCTATGCAGCAGAGGCCAGGCGGACTCTGTGCATTGCAAGCCGATTGCAACAGTTACATTACATAACCAGCAGACTCTAGGCATGACTCATGCATTACATGATGACTGCATGACTCGCGGCAGCTATGCAGCGGAGGCCAGGCGGACACTGTGCATTGCAATCCGATTCCAGCCGTTACATTAAATAACCAGCAGACTCTAGCCATGACTCGTTCATTGCATGATGATTATAGGACTCGCAGCAGCTATGCAGCGGAGGCCAGGCGGACACTGTGCATTGCAAGCCGATTGCAGCAGTTACATTAAATAACCAGCAGACTCTAGGCATGACTCGTGCATTACATGATGACTGCATGACTCGCAGCAGCTATGCAGCGGAGGCCCGGCGGACACTGTACATTGCAATCCGATTCCAGCTGTTACATTAAATAACCAGCAGACTCTAGGCATGACTCGTGCATTGCATGATGATTACAGCACTCGCAGCAGCTATGCAGCGGGGCCAGGCGGACTCTGTGCATTGCTAGCCGATTGCAGAAGTTACATTAAATAACCATCAGACTCTAGCCATGACTCGTGCATTGCATGATGATTACAGCACGCGCAGCAGCTATGCAGCGGAGGCCAGGTGGATACTGTGCATTGCAATCCGATTCCAGCAGTTACATTAAATAACCAGCAGACTCTAGGCATGACTTGTGCATTATATGATGACTGCAGCACTCCTGGCAGCTATGCAGCGGAGGCCAGGTGGACACTGTGCATTGCAAGCCGATTGCAGCAGTTACATTAAATAACCAGCAGACTCTAGGCATGACTTGTGCATTATATAATGACTGCAGCACTCCTGGCAGCTATGCAGCGGGGCCAGGCTGACAGTGTGCATTGCAAGCTGATTCCAGCAGTTACATTAAATAACCGGCAGACTCTGGGCATGACTCGTGCATTACATGATGACTGCATGACTCGCGGCAGCTATGCAGCGGGGCCAGGCAGACAGTGTGCATTGCAAGCCGATTCCAGCAGTTACATTAAATAACCAGCAGACTCTAGGCATGACTCGTGCATTATATGATGACTGCATGACTCGCATCAGCTATGCAGCAGAGGCCAGGCGGACACTGTGCATTGCAAGCCAATTCTGGCAGTTACATTAAATAACTAGCAGTCTCTAGGCATGACTCGTGCATTGCATGATGACTGCATTACTCGCGGCAGCTATGCAGCGGAGGCCAGGCGGACACTGTGCATTGCAAGCCGATTGCAGCAGTTACATTAAATAACCAGCAGACTCTAGGCATGACTCGTGCATTACATGATGACTGCATGACTCGCAGCAGCTATGCAGCGGAGGCCAGGCGGACACTGTGCATTGCAATCCGATTCCAGCCGTTACATTTAATAACCAGCAGACTCTAGCCATGACTTGTGCATTGCATGATGATTACAGAACTCGCAGCAACTATGCAGCGGGGCCAGGCGGACTCTGTGCATTGCAAGCCGATTGCAGCAGTTACATTAAATAACCATCAGACTCTAGCCATGACTCGTGCATTGCATGATGATTACAGCACTCGCAGCAGCTATGCAGCAGAGGCCAGGCGGACACTGTGCATTGCAAGCCGATTGCAGCAGTTACATTAAATTACCAGCAGACTCTGGGCATGATCCATGCATTATATAATGACTGCATGACTCGCAGCAGCTATGCAGTGGAGGCCAGATGGACACTGTGCATTGCAAGACGATTGCAGCAGTTACATTAAATAACCTGCAGACTCTAGCCATGACTCGTGCATTGCATGATGACTGCATGACCCGCAGCAGCTATGCAGCCGGGCCAGGTGGACACTGTGCATTGCAATCTGATTCCAGCCATTACATTAAATAACCAGCAGACTCTAGCCATGACTCGTGCATTGCATGATGATTACAGCACTCGCAGCAGCTATGCAGCGGAAGCCAGGCGGACACTGTGCATTGCAAGCCGATTGCAGCAGTTACATTAAAGCAGACTCTAGGCATGACTCGTGCATTACGTGATGACTGCATGACTCGCGGCAGCTATGCAGCGGAGGCCAGGCGGACTCTGTGCATTGCAAGCCGATTGCAACAGTTACATTACATAACCAGCAGACTCTAGGCATGACTCATGCATTACATGATGACTGCATGACTCGCGGCAGCTATGCAGCGGAGGCCAGGCGGACACTGTGCATTGCAATCCGATTCCAGCCGTTACATTAAATAACCAGCAGACTCTAGCCATGACTCGTTCATTGCATGATGATTATAGGACTCGCAGCAGCTATGCAGCGGAGGCCAGGCGGACACTGTGCATTGCAAGCCGATTGCAGCAGTTACATTAAATAACCAGCAGACTCTAGGCATGACTCGTGCATTACATGATGACTGCATGACTCGCAGCAGCTATGCAGCGGAGGCCCGGCGGACACTGTACATTGCAATCCGATTCCAGCTGTTACATTAAATAACCAGCAGACTCTAGGCATGACTCGTGCATTGCATGATGATTACAGCACTCGCAGCAGCTATGCAGCGGGGCCAGGCGGACTCTGTGCATTGCTAGCCGATTGCAGAAGTTACATTAAATAACCATCAGACTCTAGCCATGACTCGTGCATTGCATGATGATTACAGCACGCGCAGCAGCTATGCAGCGGAGGCCAGGTGGATACTGTGCATTGCAATCCGATTCCAGCAGTTACATTAAATAACCAGCAGACTCTAGGCATGACTTGTGCATTGCATGATGACTGCATTACTCGCGGCAGCTATGCAGCGGAGGCCAGGCGGACACTGTGCATTGCAAGCCGATTGCAGCAGTTACATTAAATAACCAGCAGACTCTAGGCATGACTCGTGCATTACATGATGACTGCATGACTCGCAGCAGCTATGCAGCGGAGGCCAGGCGGACACTGTGCATTGCAAGACGATTGCAGCAGTTACATTAAATAACCTGCAGACTCTAGCCATGACTCGTGCATTGCATGATGACTGCATGACCCGCAGCAGCTATGCAGCCGGGCCAGGTGGACACTGTGCATTGCAATCTGATTCCAGCCATTACATTAAATAACCAGCAGACTCTAGCCATGACTCGTGCATTGCATGATGATTACAGCACTCGCAGCAGCTATGCAGCGGAAGCCAGGCGGACACTGTGCATTGCAAGCCGATTGCAGCAGTTACATTAAAGCAGACTCTAGGCATGACTCGTGCATTACGTGATGACTGCATGACTCGCGGCAGCTATGCAGCGGAGGCCAGGCGGACTCTGTGCATTGCAAGCCGATTGCAACAGTTACATTACATAACCAGCAGACTCTAGGCATGACTCATGCATTACATGATGACTGCATGACTCGCGGCAGCTATGCAGCGGAGGCCAGGCGGACACTGTGCATTGCAATCCGATTCCAGCCGTTACATTAAATAACCAGCAGACTCTAGCCATGACTCGTTCATTGCATGATGATTATAGCACTCGCAGCAGCTATGCAGCGGAGGCCAGGCGGACACTGTGCATTGCAAGCCGATTGCAGCAGTTACATTAAATAACCAGCAGACTCTAGGCATGACTCGTGCATTACATGATGACTGCATGACTCGCAGCAGCTATGCAGCGGAGGCCCGGCGGACACTGTACATTGCAATCCGATTCCAGCTGTTACATTAAATAACCAGCAGACTCTAGGCATGACTCGTGCATTGCATGATGATTACAGCACTCGTAGCAGCTATGCAGCGGGGCCAGGCGGACTCTGTGCATTGCTAGCCGATTGCAGAAGTTACATTAAATAACCATCAGACTCTAGCCATGACTCGTGCATTGCATGATGATTACAGCACGCGGAGCAGCTATGCAGCGGAGGCCAGGTGGATACTGTGCATTGCAATCCGATTCCAGCAGTTACATTAAATAACCAGCAGACTCTAGGCATGACTTGTGCATTATATGATGACTGCAGCACTCCTGGCAGCTATGCAGCGGAGGCCAGGTGGACACTGTGCATTGCAAGCCGATTGCAGCAGTTACATTAAATAACCAGCAGACTCTAGGCATGACTTGTGCATTATATAATGACTGCAGCACTCCTGGCAGCTATGCAGCGGGGCCAGGCTGACAGTGTGCATTGCAAGCTGATTCCAGCAGTTACATTAAATAACCGGCAGACTCTGGGCATGACTCGTGCATTACATGATGACTGCATGACTCGCGGCAGCTATGCAGCGGGGCCAGGCAGACAGTGTGCATTGCAAGCCGATTCCAGCAGTTACATTAAATAACCAGCAGACTCTAGGCATGACTCGTGCATTATATGATGACTGCATGACTCGCATCAGCTATCCAGCAGAGGCCAGGCGGACACTGTGCATTGCAAGCCAATTCCGGCAGTTACATTAAATAACTAGTAGTCTCTAGGCATGACTCGTGCATTGCATGATGACTGCATTACTCGCGACAGCTATGCAGCGGAGGCCAGGCGGACACTGTGCATTGCAAGCCGATTGCAGTAGTTACATTAAATAACCAGCAGACTCTAGGCATGACTCGTGCATTACATGATGACTGCATGACTCGCAGCAGCTATGCAGCGGAGGCCTGGCAGACACTGTGCATTGCAATCCGATTCCAGCCGTTACATTTAATAACCAGCAGACTCTAGCCATGATTTGTGCATTGCATGATGATTACAGAACTCGCAGCAACTATGCAGCGGGGCCAGGCGGACTCTGTGCATTGCAAGCCGATTGCAGCAGTTACATTAAATAACCATCAGACTCTAGCCATGACTCGTGCATTGCATGATGATTACAGCACTCGCAGCAGCTATGCAGCAGAGGCCAGGCGGACACTGTGCATTGCAAGCCGATTGCAGCAGTTACATGAAATTACCAGCAGACTCTGGGCATGATCCATGCATTATATAATGACTGCATGACTCGCAGCAGCTATGCAGTGGAGGCCAGACGGACACTGTGCATTGCAAGACGATTGCAGCAGTTACATTAAATAACCAGCAGACTCTAGGCATGACTCGTGCATTGCATGATGATTACAGCACTCGCAGCAGCTATGCAGCGGAGGCCAGGGGGACACTGTGCATTGCAAGCCGATTTCAGCAGTTACATTAAATAACCAGCAGACTATAGGCATGACTCGTGCATTACATGATGACTGCATGACTCGCGGCAGCTAGGCAGCGGGGCCAGGCGGACCCTGTGCATTGCAAGCCGATTGCAGCAGTTACATTAAATAACCAGCAGACTCTAGCCATGACTCGTGCATTGCATGATGACTGCATGACTCGCGGCAGCTATGCAGCGGGGTCAGACAGACACTGTGCATTGCAAGCCGATTGCAGCAGTTACATTAAATAACCAGCAGACTCTAGGCATGACTCGTGCATTACATGATGACTGCATGACTCGCGGCAGCTATGCAGCGGGGCCAGGTGGACACTGTGCATTGCAAGCCGATTGCAGCAATTACATTAAATAACCAGCAGACTCTAGGCATGATTCGTGCATTGCATGATAACTTCAGCACTCGCAGCAGCTATGCAGCAGAGGCCAGGCAGACACTGTGCAGTGCAAGCCGATTGCAGCAGTTACATTAAATAACCAGCAGACTCTAGGCATGACTCGTGCATTGCATAACTGCAGCACTCGCAGCAGCTATGCAGCAGAGGCAGGCGGACACTGTGCATTGCAAGCCGATTGCAGCAGTTACATTAAATAACCAGCAGACTCTAGGCATGACTCGTGCATTACATGATGACTGCATGACTCGTGGCAGCTATGCAGCGGGGCCAGGCGAACACTGTGCATTGCAAGACGATTGCAGCAGTTACATTAAATAACCAGCAGACTCTAGCCATGACTCGTGCATTACATGATGACTGCATGACTCGCGGCAGCTCTGCAGCGGGGCCAGGCGGACACTGTGCATTGCAAGCCAATTGCAGCAGTTACATTAAATAACCAGCAGACTCTAGGCATGACTCGTGCATTACATGATGACTGCATGACTCGCGGGAGCTATGCAGCGGGGCCAGGCGTACACTGTGCATTGCAAGCCGATTCCAGCATTTACATTAAATAACCAGCAGACTCTAGGCATGACTCATGCATTACATGATGACTGCATGACTCGCGGCAGCTATGCAGCGGTGCCAGGCGGACACTGTGCATTGCAAGCCAATTGCAGCAGTTACATTAAATAACCAGCAGACTCTAGGCATGACTCGTGCATTGCATGATGACTGCATGACTCGCGGCAGCTATGCAGCGGGGCCAGGCGGACACTGTGCATTGCAAGCCGATTCCAGCAGTTACATTAAATAACCAGCAGACTCTAGGCATGACTCGTGCATTGCATGATGATTCCAGCACTCGCAGCAGCTATGCAGCGGAGGCCAGGCGGACACTGTGCATTGCAAGCCGATTCCAGCAGTTACATTAAATAACCAGCAAACTCTAGGCATGACTCGTGCATTGCATGATGATTACAGCACTCGCAGCAGCTATGTAGCGGAGGCCAGGCGGACACTGTGTGTTGCAATCCGATTCCAGCATTTACATTAAATAACCAGCAGACTCTAGGCATTACTCGTGCATTGCATGATGACTGCATGACTCGCGGCAGCTATGCAGCGGGGCCAGGCGGACACTGTGCATTGCAAGCCGATTGCAGCAGTTACATTAAATAACCAGCAGACTCTAGGCATGACTCGTGCATTGCATGATAACTGCAGCACTTGCAGCAGCTATGCAGCAGAGGCCAGGCAGACACTGTGCATTGCAAGCCGATCGCAGCAGTTACATTAAATAACCAGCAGACTCTAGGCATGACTCGTGCATTGCATGATAACTGCTGCACTCGCAGCAGCTATGCAGCGGAGGCCAGGCGGACACTGTGCATTGCAAGCCGATTGCAGCAGTTACATTAAATAACCAGCAGACTCTAGGCATGACTCGTGCATTGCATGATGACTGCATGACTCGCTGCAGCTATGCAGCGGGGCCAGGCGGACACAGTGCATTGCAAGCCGATTCCAGCAGTTACATTAAATAACCAGCAGACTCTAGGCATCACTCGTGCATTGCATGATGACTGCAGCACACGCGGCAGCTATGCAGTGGAGGCCAGGCGGACAGTGTGCATTGCAAGCCGATTGCAGCAGTTACATTAAATAAGCAGCAGACTCTAGCCATGACTCGTGCATTGCATGATGACTGCATGACTCGCGGCAGCTATGCAGCGGGGCCAGGCGGACACTGTGCATTGCAAGACCATTGCAGCAGTTACATTAAATAACCAGCAGACTCTAGGCATGACTCGTGCATTGCATGATGATTACAGCACTCGCAGCAGCTATGCAGCGGAGGCCAGGCGGACACTGTGCATTGCAAGCCGATTCCAGCATTTACATTAAATAACCAGCAGACTCTAGTCATGACTCGTGCATTGCATGATGACTGCATGACTCGCGGCAGCTATGCAGCGGGGCCAGGCGGACACTGTGCATTGCAAGCCAATTCCAGCAGTTACATTAAATAACCAGCAGACTCTAGGCATGACTCGTGCATTGCATGATGATTACAGCACTCGCAGCAGCTATGCAGCGGAGGCCAGGCGGACACTGTGCGTTGCAATCCGATTCCAGCATTTACATTAAATAACCAGAAGATTCGTGCATTGACATGATGTAGGCATGATTCGTGCATTGCATGATGACTTCATGACTCGCGGCAGCTATGCAGCGGGGCCAGGTGGACACTGTGCATTGCAAGCCGATTGCAGCAGTTACATTAAATAACCAGCAGACTCTAGGCATGACTCGTGCATTGCATGATGACTTCATGACTCGCGGCAGCTATGCAGCGGGGCCAGGCAGACACTGTGCATTGCAAGCCGATTGCAGCAGTTACATTAAATAACCAGCAGACTCTAGGCATGACTTGTGCATTGCATAACTGCAGCACTCGCAGCAGCTATGCAGCAGAGGCCAGGCGGACACTGTGCATTGCAAGCCGACTGCAGCAGTTACATTAAATAACCAGCAGACTCTAGGCATGACTCGTGCGTTGCATGATGACTGCATGACTCACGGCAGCTATGCAGCGGGGCCAGGCGGACACTGTGCATTGCAAGACGATTGCAGCAGTTACATTAAATGACCAGCAGACTCTAGGCATCACTCGTGCATTGCATGATGACTGCAGCACATGCGGCAGCTTTGCAGCAGAGGCCAGGCAGACAGTGTGCATTGCAAGCCAATTCCAGCAGTTACATTAAATAACCAGCAGTCTCTAGGCATGACTTGTGCATTGCATGATGACTGCATGACTCACGTCAGTTATGCAGCGGGGCCAGGCGGACTCTGTGCATTGCAAGCCGATTGCAGCAGTTACATTAAATGACCAGCAGACTCTAGGCATGACTCGTGCATTACATGATGACTGCAGCAGTCATGGCAGCTATGCAGCGGGGCCAGGCGGACATTGTGCATTCAAGCCGATTGCAGCAGTTACATTAAATAAGCAGCAGACTCTAGCCATGACTCGTGCATTGCATGATGACTGCATGACTCGCGGCAGCTATGCAGCGGGGCCAGGCGGACACAGTGCATTGCAAGCCGATTGCAACAGTTACATTAAATAACCAGCAGACTCTAGGCATGACTCGTGCATTACATGATGACTGCATGACTTGCGGCAGCTATGCAGCGGGGCCAGGCGGACACTGTGCATTCAAGCCGATTCCAGCAGTTACATTAAATAACCAGCAGACTCTAGCCATGACTCGTGCATTGCATGGAGACTGCATGACTCGCGGCAGCTATGCACCGGGGCCAGGCGGACACTGTGCATTGCAAGCCGATTGCAGCAGTTACATTAAATAACCAGCAGACTCTAGGCACGACTCGTGCATTACATGATGACTGCATGACTCGCGGCAGCTATGCAGCGGGGTCAGGCGGACACTGTGCATTGCAATCCGATTCCAGCATTTACATTAAATAACCAGCAGACTCTAGGCATGACTCGTGCATTGCATGATGACTGCATGACTCGCGGCAGCTATGCAGCGGGGCCAGGCGGACACTGTGCATTGCAAGCCGATTCCAGAAGTTACATTAAATAACCAGCAGACTCTAGGCATGACTCGTGCATTGCATGATGATTACAGCACTCGCAGCAGCTATGCAGCAGAGGCCAGGCGGACACTGTGCATTGCAAGCCGATTCCAGCATTTACATTAAATAACCAGCAGACTCTAGGCATCACTCGTGCATTGCATGATGACTGCAGCACACGCGGCAGCTATGCAGCGGAGGCCAGGCGGACATTGTGCATTGCAAGCCGATTGCAGCAGTTACATTAAATAAGCAGCAGACTCTAGCCATGACTCGTGCATTGCATGATGACTGCATGACTCGCGGCAGCTATGCAGCGGGGCCAGGCGGACACTGTGCATTGCAAGACCATTGCAGCAGTTACATTAAATAACCAGCAGACTCTAGGCATGACTCGTGCATTGCATGATGATTACAGCACTCGCAGCAGCTATGCAGCGGAGGCCAGGCGGACACTGTGCATTGCAAGCCGATTCCAGCATTTACATTAAATAACCAGCAGACTCTAGTCATGACTCGTGCATTGCATGATGACTGCATGACTCGCGGCAGCTATGCAGCGGGGCCAGGCGGACACTGTGCATTGCAAGCCAATTCCAGCAGTTACATTAAATAACCAGCAGACTCTAGGCATGACTCGTGCATTGCATGATGATTACAGCACTCGCAGCAGCTATGCAGCGGAGGCCAGGCGGACACTGTGCGCTGCAATCCGATTCCAGCATTTACATTAAATAACCACATGATGACTTCATGACTCGCGGCAGCTATGCAGCGGGGCCAGGTGGACACTGTGCATTGCAAGCCGATTGCAGCAGTTACATTAAATAACCAGCAGACTCTAGGGATGACTCGTGCATTGCATAACTGCAGCACTCGCAGCAGCTATGCAGCAGAGGCCAGGCGGACACTGTGCATTGCAAGCCAACTGCAGCAGTTACATTAAATAACCAGCAGACTCTAGGCATGACTCGTGCGTTGCATGATGACTGCATGACTCACGGCAGCTATGCAGCGGGGCCAGGCGGACACTGTGCATTGCAAGCCGATTGCAGCAGTTACATTAAATGACCAGCAGACTCTAGGCATCACTCGTGCATTGCATGATGACTGCAGCACACGCGGCAGCTATGCAGCAGAGGCCAGGCAGACAGTGTGCATTGCAAGCCAATTCCAGCAGTTACATTAAATAACCAGCAGTCTCTAGGCATGACTTGTGCATTGCATGATGACTGCATGACTCACGTCAGTTATGCAGCGGGGCCAGGCGGACTCTGTGCATTGCAAGCCGATTGCAGCAGTTACATTAAATGACCAGCAGACTCTATGCATGACTCGTGCATTACATGATGACTGCAGCAGTCATGGCAGCTATGCAGCGGGGCCAGGCGGACATTTTGCATTCAAGCCGATTGCAGCAGTTACATTAAATAAGCAGCAGACTCTAGCCATGACTCGTGCATTGCATGATGAATGCATGACTCGCGGCAGCTATGCAGCGGGGCCAGGCGGACACTGTGCATTGCAAGCCGATTGCAACAGTTACATTAAATAACCAGCAGACTCTAGGCATGACTCGTGCATTACATGATGACTGCATGACTTGCGGCAGCTATGCAGCGGGGCCAGGCGGACACTGTGCATTCAAGCCGATTGCAGCAGTTACATTAAATAACCAGCAGACTCTAGCCATGACTCGTGCATTGCATGGAGATTGCATGACTCGCGGCAGCTATGCACCGGGGCCAGGCGGACACTGTGCATTGCAAGCCGATTGCAGCAGTTACATTAAATAACCAGCAGACTCTAGGCATGACTCGTGCATTACATGATGACTGCATGACTCGCGGCAGCTATGCAGCGGGGTCAGGCGGACACTGTGCATTCCAATCCGATTCCAGCATTTACATTAAATAACCAGCAGACTCTAGGCATGACTCGTGCATTGCATGATGACTGCATGACTCGCGGCAGCTATGCAGCGGGGCCAGGCGGACACTCTGCATTGCAAGCCGATTCCAGCAGTTACATTAAATAACCAGCAGACTCTAGGCATGACTCGTGCATTGCATGATGATTACAGCACTCGCAGCAGCTATGCAGCGGAGGCCAGGCGGACACTGTGCATTGCAAGCCGATTCCAGCATTTACATTAAATAACCAGCAGGCTCTAGGCATGACTCGTGCATTGCATGATGACTGCATGACTCGCGGCAGCTATGCAGCGGGGCCAGGCGGACACTGTGCATTGCAAGCAGATTCCAGCAGTTACATTAAATAACCAGCAGACTCTAGGCATGACTCGTGCATTGCATGATGATTACAGCACTCGCAGCAGCTATGCAGCGGAGGCCAGGCGGACACTGTGCGTTGCAATCCGATTCCAGCATTTACATTAAATAACCAGCAGACTCTAGGCATGACTCTTGCATTGCATGATGACTGCAAGACTCGCGGCAGCGATGCAGCGGGGCCAGGCGGACACTGTGCATTGCAAGCCAATTGCAGCAGTTATATTAAATAACCAGCAGACTCTAGGCATGACTCGTGCATTGCATGATAACTGCAGCACTCGCAGCAGCTATGCAGCAGAGGCCAGACAGACACTGTGCATAGCAAGCCGATTGCAGCAGTTACATTAAATAACCAGCAGACTCTAGGCATGACTCGTGCATTGCATAACTGCAGCACTCGCAGCAGCTATACAGCAGAGGCCAGGCAGACACTGTGTATTGCAAGCTGATTGCAGCAGTTACATTAAATAACCAGCAGACTCTAGGCATGACTCGTGCGTTGCATGATGACTGCATGACTCGCGGCAGCTATGCAGCGGGGCCAGGCGGACAGTGTGCATTGCAGGCCGATTCCAGCAGTTACATTAAATAACCAGCAGACTATAGGCATGACTTGTGCATTGCATGATGACTGCATGACTCGCATCAGTTATGCAGCGGGGCCAGGCGGACTCTGTGCATTGCAAACCGATTCCAGCAGTTACATTAAATAACCAGCAGGCCCTAGGCATGACTCGTGCATTATATGATGACTGCAGAACTGGTGGCAGCTATGCAGCGGAGGCCAGGCGGACACTGTGCATTGCAAGCCGATTGCAGCAGTTACATTAAATGACCAGCAGACTCTAGGCATGACTCGTGCATTACATGATGACTGCAGCAGTCTCGGAAGCTATGCAGCGGGGCCAGGCGGACATTGTGCATTCAAGCCGATTCCAGCAGTTACATTAAATAACCAGCAGACTCTAGGCATGACTCGTGCATTATATGATGACTGCAGAACTGGGGGCACCTGTGCAGCGGAGGCCAGGCGGACACTGTGCATTCAAGCCGATTCCAGCAGTTACATTAAATAACCAGCAGACTCTAGCCATGACTCGTGCATTGCATGATGACTGCATGACTCGCGGCAGCTATGCAGCGGAGGCCAGGCGGACACTGTGCATTCAAGCCGATTCCAGCAGTTACATTAAATAACCAGCAGACTCTAGGCATGACTCGTGCATTATATGATGACTGCAGCACTCCTGGCAGCTATGCAGCGGAGGCCAGGTGGACACTGTACATTGCAAGCCGATTGCAGCAGTTACATTAAATAACCAGCAGCCTCTAGGCATGACTCGTGCATTGCATGATAACTTCAGCACTCGCAGCAGCTATGCAGCAGAGGCCAGGCAGACACTGTGCATTGCAAGCCGATTGCAGCAGTTACATTAAATAACCAGCAGACTCTAGCCATGACTCGTGCATTGCATGATGACTGCATGACTCGCGGCAGCTATGCAGCGGGGCCAGGCGGACATTGTGCATTGCAAGCCAATTGCAGCAGTTACATTAAATAACCAGCAGACTCTAGGCATGACTCGTGCATTACATGATGACTGCATGACTCGCGGGAGCTATGCAGCGGGGCCAGGCGGACACTGTGCATTGCAAGCCGATTCCAGCATTTACATTAAATAACCAGCAGACTCTAGGCATGACTCATGCATTACATGGTGACTGCATGACTCGCGGCAGCTATGCAGCGGGGCCAGGCGGACACTGTGCATTGCAAGCCGATTCCAGCAGTTACATTAAATAACCAGCAGACTCTAGGCATCACTCGTGCATTGCATGATGACTGCAGCACACGCGGCAGCTATGCAGCGGAGGCCAGGCGGACAGTGTGCATTGCAAGCCGATTGCAGCAGTTACATTAAATAAGCAGCAGACTCTAGCCATGACTCGTGCATTGCATGATGACTGCATGACTCGCGGCAGCTATGCAGCGGGGCCAGGCGGACACTGTGCATTGCAAGACCATTGCAGCAGTTACATTAAATAACCAGCAGACTCTAGGCATGACTCGTGCATTGCATGATGATTACAGCACTCGCAGCAGCTATGCAGCGGAGGCCAGGCGGACACTGTGCGTTGCAATCCGATTCCAGCATTTACATTAAATAACCAGAAGATTCGTGCATTGACATGATGTAGGCATGATTCGTGCATTGCATGATGACTTCATGACTTCGAGGCAGCTATGCAGCGGGGCCAGGTGGACACTGTGCATTGCAAGCCGATTGCAGCAGTTACATTAAATAACCAGCAGACTCTAGGCATGACTCGTGCATTGCATGATGACTTCATGACTCGCGGCAGCTATGCAGCGGGGCCAGGCAGACACTGTGCATTGCAAGCCGATTGCAGCAGTTACATTAAATAACCAGCAGACTCTAGGCATGACTCGTGCATTGCATAACTGCAGCACTCGCAGCAGCTATGCAGCAGAGGCCAGGCGGACACTGTGCATTGCAAGCCGACTGCAGCAGTTACATTAAATAACCAGCAGACTCTAGGCATGACTTGTGCATTGCATGATGACTGCATGACTCGCATCAGTTATGCAGCGGGGCCAGGCGGACTCTGTGCATTGCAAACCGATTCCAGCAGTTACATTAAATAACCAGCAGGCCCTAGGCATGACTCGTGCATTATATGATGACTGCAGAACTGGTGGCAGCTATGCAGCGGAGGCCAGGCGGACACTGTGCATTGCAAGCCGATTGCAGCAGTTACATTAAATGACCAGCAGACTCTAGGCATGACTCGTGCATTACATGATGACTGCAGCAGTCTCGGAAGCTATGCAGCGGGGCCAGGCGGACATTGTGCATTCAAGCCGATTCCAGCAGTTACATTAAATAACCAGCAGACTCTAGCCATGACTCGTGCATTGCATGATGACTGCATGACTCGCGGCAGCTATGCAGCGGAGGCCAGGCGGACACTGTGCATTCAAGCCGATTCCAGCAGTTACATTAAATAACCAGCAGACTCTAGGCATGACTCGTGCATTATATGATGACTGCAGCACTCCTGGCAGCTATGCAGCGGAGGCCAGGTGGACACTGTACATTGCAAGCCGATTGCAGCAGTTACATTAAATAACCAGCAGACTCTAGGCATGACTCGTGCATTGCATGATAACTTCAGCACTCGCAGCAGCTATGCAGCAGAGGCAGGCAGACACTGTGCATTGCAAGCCGATTGCAGCAGTTACATTAAATAACCAGCAAACTCTAGGCATGACTCGTGCATTACATGATGACTGCATGACTCGCGGCAGCTATGCAGCGGGGCCAGGCGAACACTGTGCATTGCAAGCCGATTGCAGCAGTTACATTAAATAACCAGCAGACTCTAGCCATGACTCGTGCATTGCATGATGACTGCATGACTCGCGGCAGCTATGCAGCGGGGCCAGGCGGACATTGTGCATTGCAATCCAATTGCAGCAGTTACATTAAATAACCAGCAGACTCTAGGCATGACTCGTGCATTACATGATGACTGCATGACTCGCGGGAGCTATGCAGCGGGGCCAGGCGGACACTGTGCATTGCAAGCCGATTCCAGCATTTACATTAAATAACCAGCAGACTCTAGGCATGACTCATGCATTACATGATGACTGCATGACTCGCGGCAGCTATGCAGCGGTGCCAGGCGGACACTGTGCATTGCAAGCCGATTGCAGCAGTTACATTAAATAACCAGCAGACACTAGGCATGACTCGTGCATTGCATGATGACTGCATGACTCGCGGCAGCTATGCAGCGGGGCCAGGCGGACACTGTGCATTGCAAGCCGATTCCAGCAGTTACATTAAATAACCAGCAGACTCTAGGCATGACTCGTGCATTGCATGATGATTCCAGCACTCGCAGCAGCTATGCAGCGGAGGCCAGGCGGACACTGTGCATTGCAAGCCGATTCCAGCAGTTACATTAAATAACCAGCAAACTCTAGGCATGACTCGTGCATTGCATGATGATTACAGCACTCGCAGCAGCTATGTAGCGGAGGCCAGGCGGACACTGTGTGTTGCAAGCCGATTCCAGCAGTTACATTAAATAACCAGCAGACTCTAGGCATGACTCGTGCATTGCATGATGATTCCAGCACTCGCAGCAGCTATGCAGCGGAGGCCAGGCGGACACTGTGCATTGCAAGCCGATTCCAGCAGTTACATTAAATAACCAGCAGACTCTAGGCATGACTCGTGCATTGCATGATGATTACAGCACTCGCAGCAGCTATGTAGCGGAGGCCAGGCGGACACTGTGTGTTGCAATCCGATTCCAGCATTTACATTAAATAACCAGCAGACTCTAGGCATTACTCGTGCATTGCATGATGACTGCATGACTCGCGGCAGCTATGCAGCGGGGCCAGGCGGACACTGTGCATTGCAAGCCGATTGCAGCAGTTACATTAAATGACCAGCAGACTCTAGGCATGACTCGTGCATTGCATGATAACTGCAGCACTTGCAGCAGCTATCCAGCAGAGGCCAGGCAGACACTGTGCATTGCAAGCCGATTGCAGCAGTTACATTAAATAACCAGCAGACTCTAGGCATGACTCGTGCATTGCATGATAACTGCTGCACTCGCAGCAGCTATGCAGCGGAGGCCAGGCGGACACTGTGCATTGCAAGCCGATTGCAGCAGTTACATTAAATAACCAGCAGACTCTAGGCATGACTCGTGCATTGCATGATGACTGCATGACTCGCGGCAGCTATGCAGCGGGGCCAGGCGGACACTGTGCATTGCAAGCCGATTCCAGCAGTTACATTAAATAACCAGCAGACTCTAGGCATCACTCGTGCATTGCATGATGACTGCAGCACACGCGGCAGCTATGCAGCGGAGGCCAGGCGGACAGTGTGCATTGCAAGCCGATTGCAGCAGTTACATTAAATAAGCAGCAGACTCTAGCCATGACTCGTGCATTGCATGATGACTGCATGACTCGCGGCAGCTATGCAGCGGGGCCAGGCGGACACTGTGCATTGCAAGACCATTGCAGCAGTTACATTAAATAACCAGCAGACTCTAGGCATGACTCGTGCATTGCATGATGATTACAGCACTCGCAGCAGCTATGCAGCGGAGGCCAGGCGGACACTGTGCATTGCAAGCCGATTCCAGCATTTACATTAAATAACCAGCAGACTCTAGTCATGACTCGTGCATTGCATAATGACTGCATGACTCGCGGCAGCTATGCAGCGGGGCCAGGCGGACACTGTGCATTGCAAGCCAATTCCAGCAGTTACATTAAATAACCAGCAGACTCTAGGCATGACTCGTGCATTGCATGATGATTACAGCACTCGCAGCAGCTATGCAGCGGAGGCCAGGCGGACACTGTGCGTTGCAATCCGATTCCAGCATTTACATTAAATAACCAGAAGATTCGTGCATTGACATGATGTAGGCATGATTCGTGCATTGCATGATGACTTCATGACTCGCGGCAGCTATGCAGCGGGGCCAGGTGGACACTGTGCATTGCAAGCCGATTGCAGCAGTTACATTAAATAACCAGCAGACTCTAGGCATGACTCGTGCATTGCATGATGACTTCATGACTCGCGGCAGCTATGCAGCGGGGCCAGGCAGACACTGTGCATTGCAAGCCGATTGCAGCAGTTACATTAAATAACCAGCAGACTCTAGGCATGACTTGTGCATTGCATAACTGCAGCACTCACAGCAGCTATGCAGCAGAGGCCAGGCGGACACTGTGCATTGCAAGCCGACTGCAGCAGTTACATTAAATAACCAGCAGACTCTAGGCATGACTTGTGCATTGCATGATGACTGCATGACTCGCATCAGTTATGCAGCGGGGCCAGGCGGACTCTGTGCATTGCAAACCGATTCCAGCAGTTACATTAAATAACCAGCAGGCCCTAGGCATGACTCGTGCATTATATGATGACTGCAGAACTGGTGGCAGCTATGCAGTGGAGGCCAGGCGGACACTGTGCATTGCAAGCCGATTGCAGCAGTTACATTAAATGACCAGCAGACTCTAGGCATGACTCGTGCATTACATGATGACTGCAGCAGTCTCGGAAGCTATGCAGCGGGGCCAGGCGGACATTGTGCATTCAAGCCGATTCCAGCAGTTACATTAAATAACCAGCAGACTCTAGGCATGACTCGTGCATTATATGATGACAGCAGAACTGGGGGCACCTGTGCAGCGGAGGCCAGGCGGACACTGTGCATTCAAGCCGATTCCAGCAGTTACATTAAATAACCAGCAGACTCTAGCCATGACTCGTGCATTGCATGATGACTGCATGACTCGCGGCAGCTATGCAGCGGAGGCCAGGCGGACACTGTGCATTCAAGCCGATTCCAGCAGTTACATTAAATAACCAGCAGACTCTAGGCATGACTCGTGCATTATATGATGACTGCAGCACTCCTGGCAGCTATGCAGCGGAGGCCAGGTGGACACTGTACATTGCAAGCCGATTGCAGCAGTTACATTAAATAACCAGCAGACTCTAGGCATGACTCGTGCATTGCATGATAACTTCAGCACTCGCAGCAGCTATGCAGCAGAGGCAGGCGGACACTGTGCATTGCAAGCCGATTGCAGCAGTTACATTAAATAACCAGCAGACTCTAGGCATGACTCGTGCATTACATGATGACTGCATGACTCGCGGCAGCTATGCAGCGGGGCCAGGCGAACACTGTGCATTGCAAGCCGATTGCAGCAGTTACATTAAATAACCAGCAGACTCTAGCCATGACTCGTGCATTGCATGATGACTGCATGACTCGCGGCAGCTATGCAGCGGGGCCAGGCGGACATTGTGCATTGCAATCCAATTGCAGCAGTTACATTAAATAACCAGCAGACTCTAGGCATGACTCGTGCATTACATGATGACTGCATGACTCGCGGGAGCTATGCAGCGGGGCCAGGCGGACACTGTGCATTGCAAGCCGATTCCAGCATTTACATTAAATAACCAGCAGACTCTAGGCATGACTCATGCATTACATGATGACTGCATGACTCGCGGCAGCTATGCAGCGGTGCCAGGCGGACACTGTGCATTGCAAGCCGATTGCAGCAGTTACATTAAATAACCAGCAGACACTAGGCATGACTCGTGCATTGCATGATGACTGCATGACTCGCGGCAGCTATGCAGCGGGGCCAGGCGGACACTGTGCATTGCAAGCCGATTCCAGCAGTTACATTAAATAACCAGCAGACTCTAGGCATGACTCGTGCATTGCATGATGATTCCAGCACTCGCAGCAGCTATGCAGCGGAGGCCAGGCGGACACTGTGCATTGCAAGCCGATTCCAGCAGTTACATTAAATAACCAGCAAACTCTAGGCATGACTCGTGCATTGCATGATGATTACAGCACTCGCAGCAGCTATGTAGCGGAGGCCAGGCGGACACTGTGTGTTGCAATCCGATTCCAGCATTTACATTAAATAACCAGCAGACTCTAGGCATTACTCGTGCATTGCATGATGACGGCATGACTCGCGGCAGCTATGCAGCGGGGCCAGGCGGACACTGTGCATTGCAAGCCGATTGCAGCAGTTACATTAAATAACCAGCAGACTCTAGGCATGACTCGTGCATTGCATGATAACTGCAGCACTTGCAGCAGCTATGCAGCAGAGGCCAGGCAGACACTGTGCATTGCAAGCCGATTGCAGCAGTTACATTAAATAACCAGCAGACTCTGGGCATGACTCGTGCATTGCATGATAACTGCTGCACTCGCAGCAGCTATGCAGCGGCGGCCAGGCGGACACTGTGCATTGCAAGCCGATTGCAGCAGTTACATTAAATAACCAGCAGACTCTAGGCATGACTCGTGCATTGCATGATGACTGCATGACTCGCGGCAGCTATGCAGCGGGGCCAGGCGGACACTGTGCATTGCAAGCCGATTCCAGCAGTTACATTAAATAACCAGCAGACTCTAGGCATCACTCGTGCATTGCATGATGACTGCAGCACACGCGGCAGCTATGCAGCGGAGGCCAGGCGGACAGTGTGCATTGCAAGCCGATTGCAGCAGTTACATTAAATAAGCAGCAGACTCTAGCCATGACTCGTGCATTGCATGATGACTGCATGACTCGCGGCAGCTATGCAGCGGGGCCAGGCGGACACTGTGCATTGCAAGACCATTGCAGCAGTTACATTAAATAACCAGCAGACTCTAGGCATGACTCGTGCATTGCATGATGATTACAGCACTCGCAGCAGCTATGCAGCGGAGGCCAGGCGGACACTGTGCATTGCAAGCCGATTCCAGCATTTACATTAAATAACCAGCAGACTCTAGTCATGACTCGTGCATTGCATGATGACTGCATGACTCGCGGCAGCTATGCAGCGGGGCCAGGCGGACACTGTGCATTGCAAGCCAATTCCAGCAGTTACATTAAATAACCAGCAGACTCTAGGCATGACTCGTGCATTGCATGATGATTACAGCACTCGCAGCAGCTATGCAGCGGAGGCCAGGCGGACACTGTGCGTTGCAATCCGATTCCAGCATTTACATTAAATAACCAGAAGATTCGTGCATTGACATGATACAGGCATGATTCGTGCATTGCATGATGACTTCATGACTCGCGGCAGCTATGCAGCGGGGCCAGGTGGACACTGTGCATTGCAAGCCGATTGCAGCAGTTACATTAAATAACCAGCAGACTCTAGGCATGACTCGTGCATTGCATGATGACTTCATGACTCGCGGCAGCTATGCAGCGGGGCCAGGCAGACACTGTGCATTGCAAGCCGATTGCAGCAGTTACATTAAATAACCAGCACACTCTAGGCATGACTCGTGCATTGCATAACTGCAGCACTCGCAGCAGCTATGCAGCAGAGGCCAGACGGACACTGTGCATTGCAAGCCGACTGCAGCAGTTACATTAAATAACCAGCAGACTCTAGGCATGACTCGTGCGTTGCATGATGACTGCATGACTCACGGCAGCTATGCAGTGGGGCCAGGCGGACACTGTGCATTGCAAGACGATTGCAGCAGTTACATTAAATGACCAGCAGACTCTAGGCATCACTCGTGCATTGCATGATGACTGCAGCACACGCGGCAGCTATGCAGCAGAGGCCAGGCAGACAGTGTGCATTGCAAGCCAATTCCAGCAGTTACATTAAATAACCAGCAGTCTCTAGGCATGACTTGTGCATTGCATGATGACTGCATGACTCACGTCAGTTATGCAGCGGGGCCAGGCGGACTCTGTGCATTGCAAGCCGATTGCAGCAGTTACATTAAATGACCAGCAGACTCTAGGCATGACTCGTGCATTACATGATGACTGCAGCAGTCATGGCAGCTATGCAGCGGGGCCAGGCGGACATTGTGCATTCAAGCCGATTGCAGCAGTTACATTAAATAAGCAGCAGACTCTAGCCATGACTCGTGCATTGCATGATGACTGCATGACTCGCGGCAGCTATGCAGCGGGGCCAGGCGGACACTGTGCATTGCAAGCCGATTGCAACAGTTACATTAAATAACCAGCAGACTCTAGGCATGACTCGTGCATTACATGATGACTGCATGACTTGCGGCAGCTATGCAGCGGGGCCAGGCGGACACTGTGCATTCAAGCCGATTCCAGCAGTTACATTAAATAACCAGCAGACTCTAGCCATGACTCGTGCATTGCATGGAGACTGCATGACTCGCGGCAGCTATGCACCGGGGCCAGGCGGATACTGTGCATTGCAAGCCGATTGCAGCAGTTACATTAAATAACCAGCAGACTCTAGGCATGACTCGTGCATTACATGATGACTGCATGACTCGCGGCAGCTATGCAGCGGGGTCAGGCGGACACTGTGCATTGCAATCCGATTCCAGCATTTACATTAAATAACCAGCAGACTCTAGGCATGACTCGTGCATTGCATGATGACTGCATGACTAGCGGCAGCTATGCAGCGGGGCCAGGCGGACACTGTGCATTGCAAGCCGATTCCAGCAGTTACATTAAATAACCAGCGGACTCTAGGCATGACTTGTGCATTGCATGATGATTACAGCACTCGCAGCAGCTATGCAGCGGAGGCCAGGCGGACACTGTGCATTGCAAGCCGATTCCAGCATTTACATTAAATAACCAGCAGGCTCTAGGCATGACTCGTGCATTGCATGATGACTGCATGACTCGCGGCAGCTATGCAGCGGGGCCAGGCGGACACTGTGCATTGCAAGCAGATTCCAGCAGTTACATTAAATAAGCAGCAGAATCTAGCCATGACTCGTGCATTGCATGATGACTGCAGCAGTCATGGCAGCTATGCAGCGGCGCCAGGCAGACATTGTGCATTCAAGCCGATTGCAGCAGTTACATTAAATAAGCAGCAGACTCTAGCCATGACTCGTGCATTGCATGATGACTGCATGACTCGCGGCAGCTATGCAGCGGGGCCAGGCGGACACTGTGCATTGCAAGCCGATTGCAACAGTTACATTAAATAACCAGCAGACTCTAGGCATGATTCGTGCATTACATGATGACTGCATGACTTGCGGCAGCTATGCAGCGGGGCCAGGCGGACACTGTGCATTCAAGCCGATTCCAGCAGTTACATTAAATAACCAGCAGACTCTAGCCATGACTCGTGCATTGCATGGAGACTGCATGACTCGCGGCAGCTATGCACCGGGGCCAGGCGGACACTGTGCATTGCAAGCCGATTGCAGCAGTTACATTAAATAACCAGCAGACTCTAGGCATGACTCGTGCATTACATGATGACTGCATGACTCGCGGCAGCTATGCAGCGGGGTCAGGCGGACACTGTACATTGCAATCCGATTCCAGCATTTACATTAAATAACCAGCAGACTCTAGGCATGACTCGTGCATTGCATGATGACTGCATGACTCGCGGCAGCTATGCAGCGGGGCCAGGCGGACACTGTGCATTGCAAGCCGATTCCAGCAGTTACATTAAATAACCAGCAGACTCTAGGCATGACTTGTGCATTGCATGATGATTACAGCACTCGCAGCAGCTATGCAGCGGAGGCCAGGCGGACACTGTGCATTGCAAGCCGATTCCAGCATTTACATTAAATAACCAGCAGACTCTAGGCATCACTCGTGCATTGCATGATGACTGCAGCACACGCGGCAGCTATGCAGCGGAGGCCAGGCGGACATTGTGCATTGCAAGCCGATTGCAGCAGTTACATTAAATAAGCAGCAGACTCTAGCCATGACTCGTGCATTGCATGATGACTGCATGACTCGCGGCAGCTATGCAGCGGGGCCAGGCGGACACTGTGCATTGCAAGACCATTGCAGCAGTTACATTAAAAACCAGCAGACTCTAGGCATGACTCGTGCATTGCATGATGATTACAGCACTCGCAGCAGCTATGCAGCGGAGGCCAGGCGGACACTGTGCATTGCAAGCCGATTCCAGCATTTACATTAAATAACCAGCAGACTCTAGTCATGACTCGTGCATTGCATGATGACTGCATGACTCGCGGCAGCTATGCAGCGGGGCCAGGCGGACACTGTGCATTGCAAGCCAATTCCAGCAGTTACATTAAATAACCAGCAGACTCTAGGCATGACTCGTGCATTGCATGATGATTACAGCACTCGCAGCAGCTATGCAGCGGAGGCCAGGCGGACACTGTGCGTTGCAATCCGATTCCAGCATTTACATTAAATAACCACATGATGACTTCATGACTCGCGGCAGCTATGCAGCGGGGCCAGGTGGACACTGTGCATTGCAAGCCGATTGCAGCAGTTACATTAAATAACCAGCAGACTCTAGGCATGACTCGTGCATTGCATAACTGCAGCACTCGCAGCAGATATGCAGCAGAGGCCAGGCGGACACTGTGCATTGCAAGCCAACTGCAGCAGTAACATTAAATAACCAGCAGACTCTAGGCATGACTCGTGCGTTGCATGATGACTGCATGACTCACGGCAGCTATGCAGCGGGGCCAGGCGGACACTGTGCATTGCAAGCCGATTGCAGCAGTTACATTAAATGACCAGCAGACTCTAGGCATCACTCGTGCATTGCATGATGACTGCAGCACACGCGGCAGCTATGCAGCAGAGGCCAGGCAGACAGTGTGCATTGCAAGCCAATTCCAGCAGTTACATTAAATAACCAGCAGTCTCTAGGCATGACTTGTGCATTGCATGATGACTGCATGACTCACGTCAGTTATGCAGCGGGGCCAGGCGGACTCTGTGCATTGCAAGCCGATTGCAGCAGTTACATTAAATGACCAGCAGACTCTAGGCATGACTCGTGCATTACATGATGACTGCAGCAGTCATGGCAGCTATGCAGCGGGGCCAGGCGGACATTTTGCATTCAAGCCGATTGCAGCAGTTACATTAAATAAGCAGCAGACTCTAGCCATGACTCGTGCATTGCATGATGACTGCATGACTCGCGGCAGCTATGCAGCGGGGCCAGGCGGACACTGTGCATTGCAAGCCGATTGCAACAGTTACATTAAATAACCAGCAGATTCTAGGCATGACTCGTGCATTACATGATGACTGCATGACTTGCGGCAGCTATGCAGCGGGGCCAGGCGGACACTGTGCATTCAAGCCGATTCCAGCAGTTACATTAAATAACCAGCAGACTCTAGCCATGACTCGTGCATTGCATGGAGACTGCATGACTCGCGGCAGCTATGCACCGGGGCCAGGCGGACACTGTGCATTGCAAGCCGATTGCAGCAGTTACATTAAATAACCAGCAGACTCTAGGCATGACTCGTGCATTACATGATGACTGCATGACTCGCGGCAGCTATGCAGCGGGGTCAGGCGGACACTGTGCATTGCAAGCCGATTCCAGCAGTTACATTAAATAACCAGCAGACTCTAGGCATGACTCGTGCATTGCATGATGATTACAGCACTCGCAGCAGCTATGCAGCAGAGGCCAGGCGGACACTGTGCATTGCAAGCCGATTCCAGCATTTACATTAAATAACCAGCAGGCTCTAGGCATGACTCGTGCATTGCATGATGACTGCATGACTCGCGGCAGCTATGCAGCGGGGCCAGGCGGACACTGTGCATTGCAAGCAGATTCCAGCAGTTACATTAAATAACCAGCAGACTCTAGGCATGACTCGTGCATTGCATGATGATTACAGCACTCGCAGCAGCTATGCAGCGGAGGCCAGGCGGACACTGTGCATTGCAATCCGATTCCAGCATTTACATTAAATAACCAGCAGACTCTAGGCATGACTCTTGCATTGCATGATGACTGCAAGACTCGCGGCAGCTATGCAGCGGGGCCAGGCGGACACTGTGCATTGCAAGCCGATTGCAGCAGTTATATTAAATAACCAGCAGACTCTAGGCATGACTCGTGCATTGCATGATAACTGCAGCACTCGCAGCAGCTATGCAGCAGAGGCCAGACAGACACTGTGCATAGCAAGCCGATTGCAGCAGTTACATTAAATAACCAGCAGACTCTAGGTATGACTCGTGCATTGCATAACTGCAGCACTCGCAGCAGCTATGCAGCAGAGGCCAGGCAGACACTGTGTATTGCAAGCTGATTGCAGCAGTTACATTAAATAATCAGCAGACTCTAGGCATGACTCGTGCGTTGCATGATGACTGCATGACTCGCGGCAGCTATGCAGCGGGGCCAGGCGGACAGTGTGCATTGCAAGCCGATTCCAGCAGTTACATTAAATAACAAGCAGACTATAGGCATGACTTGTGCATTGCATGATGACTGCATGACTCGCATCAGTTATGCAGCGGGGCCAGGCGGACTCTGTGCATTGCAAACCGATTCCAGCAGTTACATTAAATAACCAGCAGGCCCTAGGCATGACTCGTGCATTATATGATGACTGCAGAACTGGCGGCAGCTATGCAGCGGAGGCCAGGCGGACACTGTGCATTGCAAGCCGATTGCAGCAGTTACATTAAATGACCAGCAGACTCTAGGCATGACTCGTGCATTACATGATGACTGCAGCAGTCTCGGAAGCTATGCAGCGGGGCCAGGCGGACATAGTGCATTCAAGCCGATTCCAGCAGTTACATTAAATAACCAGCAGACTCTAGGCATGACTTGTGCATTATATGATGACTGCAGAACTGGGGGCACCTGTGCAGCGGAGGCCAGGCGGACACTGTGCATTCAAGCCGATTCCAGCAGTTACATTAAATAACCAGCAGACTCTAGCCATGACTCGTGCATTGCATGATGACTGCATGACTCGCGGCAGCTATGCAGCGGAGGCCAGGCGGACACTGTGCATTCAAGCCTATTCCAGCAGTTACATTAAATAACCAGCAGACTCTAGGCATGACTCGTGCATTATATGATGACTGCAGCACTCCTGGCAGCTATGCAGCGGAGGCCAGGTGGACACTGTGCATTGCAAGCCGATTGCAGCAGTTACATTAAATAACCAGCAGACTCTAGGCATGACTCGTGCATTATATGATGACTGCAGCACTCCTGGCAGCTATGCAGCAGAGGCCAGGCGGAAACTGTGCATTGCAAGCCGATTCCAGCAGTTACATTAAATAACCAACAGACTCTAGGCATGACTCGTGCATTGTATGATGACTGCAGCATTCGCAGCAGCTATGCAGCGGGGCCAGGCGGACTCTGTGCATTGCAAGCCGATTCCAGCCGTTACATTAAATAACCAGCAGACTCTAGGCATGACTCGTGCATTGCATGATGACTGCATGACTCGCATCAGCTATGCAGCAGAGGCCAGGCGGACACTGTGCATTGCAATCCGATTCCAGCATTTACATTAAATAACCAGCAGACTCTAGGCATGACTCGTGCATCATATGATGACTGCATGACTCGCGGCAGTTATGCAGCGGAGGCCAGATGGACAGTGTGCATTTTAAGCCGATTCCAGCAGTTACATTAAATAACCAGCAGACTCTGGGCAGGATTCGTGCATTATATGATGACTGCATGACTCGTGCCAGCTATGCAGCGGGGCCAGGCGGACACTGTGCATTGCAAGCCGATTCCAGCAGTTACATTAAATAACCAGCAGACTCTAGGCATGACTCGTGCATTGTATGATGACTGCAGCACTCGCAGCAGCTATGCAGCGGGGCCAGGCAGACTCTGTGCATTGCAAGCCGATTCCAGCCGTTACGTTAAATAACCAGCAGACTCTAGGCATGACTCGTGCATTGCATGATGACTGCATGACTCGCATCAGCTATGCAGCGGAGGCCAGGTGGACAGCGTGCATTGTAAGCCGATTCCAGCAGTTACATTAAATAACCAGCAGACTTTAGGCATGACTCGTGCATTACATTATGATTACAGCACTCGTGGCAGCTATGCAGCGGGGCCAGGCGGACACTGTGCATTGCAAGCCGATTCCAGCAGTTACATTAAATAACCAGCAGACTCTAGGCATGACTCGTGCATTGTATGATGACTGCAGCACTCGCAGCAGCTATGCAGCGGGGCCAGGCGGACTCTGTGCATTGCAAGCCGATTCCAGCCGTTACATTAAATAACCAGCAGACTCTAGGCATGACTCGTGCATTGCATGATGACTGCATGACTCGCATCAGCTATGCAGCGGAGGCCAGGTGGACAGTGTGCATTGTAAGCCGATTCCAGCAGTTACATTAAATAACCAGAAGACTCTAGGCATGACTCGTGCATTACATGATGATTACAGCACTCGTGGCAGCTATGCAGCGGGGCGAGGCGGACAGTGTGCATTGCAAGCCGATTCCAGCAGTTTACTCAAAACATCGTGCCCTGTCGGGCAATTGCAGAAGAGGTCAGGAGATAGCTTTGCATTGCACGGTCATGAGAGCATTTACTACCGATGCACGTGAGAGCTCAGGCAGAGAGTGCCCTTTACCGGGTGATTACAGCGCGCCATTACATTTAGTGCACAGTCTAGCTGCGAACTGTGTATTTTACAATCCTGCTCTCGGCGCTTCCCTCTCGTCCTACAGCCCTCCTCTTGAGCTAGGGTCCTATACATTCGTCGCCCACCCGCCCCCCTCCCCTACCCCCAAGACCACCCCAGGGACCTTTCCGGAGCAGACTTGGAACTTGGAAAGGCTGCAAAGCGTCACAGCCACAGGTGATTACACCCATAACCCCCACAACTAAATGGCGCTCATGTTATCCCCACCAGAAGGATACTGGGCGGAGTGCGGCGTCTTAGATTCTCGCAAACTGCCTGCTTACAGTATGTGCCTAGCTCCTCGCCCAGCAGTGCGGTGCGGAGGGTAGGCGCTACAACAGACATCAGCAGATGTTAACGCGAGGCCTTTACACACTACCACCCCGCCTTCCAGAATAGCCAGACTGAAAGCACATCAAATGAATGTACACATCGTGCATTTTAATGGAAATTCCCTGTTTTGCATTTTTGTTGCGCGCTTCTGAAAACCCGACCGGAGTTTCGTCTTCCGTGGGTCGGGCAGGCGAGGCAGAATTGTATACAACTCAATGAGCAAGTGTGCATTTAACGTGGCAGCTCGCGCAGTGCACGCTCAGTGCACCTCGGCGTAGCTGTTGCGACGTTTGCTGCAGTGACTTCAACAAAATATTGCCCCACCCTCCCTCCCGTTGCCAACATTGCATCGGAGTCATTCACTCATTCGTGGAACATTATTATTGCTTAAATAAACAGGCTGAACTTGGTCCAGGGGACGGCGGCGCTGGAATCCATGCCGCGTTTTCCTTGTGAGTCTGCCCGGGTGCTGGCAGAGAAGGACTCTGTGTGGAGCGAAGTCAGACTGAAATCAAAAGCGGGCCCCTCCCTCTTCCCTGCAAAAGCTCTGCCCGCACCCCCTTGGGCAGCATTCGGTGGGTCTGTGCAGCCGGAGCAGCACCTGCAAGGAACCGGGGTCTAGACGCAGGAGACCGGCGGGAGGGGGTTCTGCGGAGCAGGTGGGGGCTCATCAAGGCCACGCAGAAGGGTGCCTTCCACGAGAGCCCCCCAAAGCAGAAGGCAGCCTTCACTGGCGTGGACTGTGCATCACTGGCTGGCTGGTAGAAGACCAGGGAGGGGGTGGGGGGCTGCAGGCTTGCGGAGCTCCTGCAGGGTTAGGGAAGCAGCCAGGGCGAGAGTGCCGCATGTGCAGGACGGCTGACCAGCAGAGGCAGAGGGGCAGGGGTGCGGGGACCTGCACGGCGCAATCTGCACCCCAACTGCAGCGACGCCAGAAGGAGCCAGGCCAACTGTGGATGCGTGGGACACCCGATAGTCGATTCTGAAAGGACAGCTGGGGGCCGGAGCTAGGCGCATCACACTGGGGCATCCTAAGAGAAGGAAGCCACCGAGGACACGGCTGTGGAAGAACAGTGGAGAGCGCTGCCCAAGTTCTGGAGCTCTGCCTCTTTTATCTGGCAGTCCTGTTGCCTTCTCTGTGGTAGATAGCAAGCGCCCACCTCCTCTCCTTCCAGTGGCTTGGCCTTGCACCATGGATTTCTTGAACCCGAGTTTCTTGGGCTCCGGAGGCTCCTATGACTATACCTTCAACTTTTGGAATGACTACCTGGGGCTCTCCACCCTAGTTAGTGCAAAGGGGCAAGGGGCCAGCAGTGGCCAGTCCAGCCCACCCCCTCCACACAGCCCCAACGCGATCACAGAGTCGCTGAAGGCCACCCTAGGCCTGGAGGACCCCGCTACGTCCCCCTGCACCTGCGGGCAGCTGCTCAGGCCCAGTGGAGAGGAGTGTGGTTGCCAACTAGGCCCGGGACCCACTGAGCGCTGCTTCACCGCTGCTGCCATCTGCCACAGACCCTATGCCACCGCCGAGCAGTCGCAGCACTGTGGCTTCTCGCCACCACCCTTCGGACAAGCGGGAAGCGGCCTGGAGCTGTACACGGAGCGGCGGACACTGCTCAGGAAAGCGAGCGGGCTAGCGGGAAGCCGGCTGAAACCCGAGGCCAAGATCTGCGTCTTCTGTCGAAACAACGGTGCCCCAGAGGAGGTATATGGTTCTCATGTCCTGAAGACCCCCGACGGTGGACGGGTGCTCTGCCCCATCCTGCGGGCCTACACCTGTCCGCTGTGCAGCGCCAATGGCGATAGTGCACATACCATTAAGTACTGCCCGCTGTCCAAGGACCAGGCCTCGCCGCACCAGCAGCCACCGCAGCCGCACTACCAGCAGTACCAGCACTACCACAGACTACTTAAGGGAGGCCGAGGTATAACGGGCCAAAGGAGACTCAAGATTTTTTAAACAGCCGGGCGTCCACCTTCAGGCCCGCCACAAACCGTGAGATCCAAAGCCTTGAAGGTTTAGAGGTGAGGATTCTGGACCAAAATTCTATCTATGTACAGTAAAAATGGAAAATCCCAAGTGTGAGCCGCCATTGAAGTGATTGCCCTAATGGGGCCGTCTAGGAGTGAGACGGCCTTTAAAAGTGTGGGGCTCACTCCCGCTGAGACTTGACGTGCCTTCAGGGGCTGCCGACCAGAGAAGTCTTGAGCAGAGGCTGACTGGGCAAAGGAAGACCAGAGCGCTCAGGAACGCCGCCATTGCACTGCTGCTGGGCTTGCAAGGCAGCCATTTTGAAACCATGACAACAACCGCTGAAGAATTCAAGCCCCCTTCAGTTAATTTCTTAACGAACCACCCATCTCACCATGAAACCTCTGCGGTGCCTCCACAACTCCCAGTGGAAGCCCCCACCCCCAGTCTGCAAGAAGGGGCACAGTCGGAGAATGGCATTTCGAGGTGGCTGGGCCAGAGGTTCAGCCCACCCGCCACATGGGCATGACTAAACCTCACCCAACTCTGCAAAAGTGTCCTTTTCTTTTCGTTGGAAACGGATAGTCAACCGGACCAGCGATCCTGTCCCAAATGCAATGGGGCACCCCATGCTGTGGGGCAACCCATTGATAGCCTAGGATGTTACCGCTAAATTAATAACAGAGACAATATTTGAAAACATCAGACAAAATGCACTTGAACCCCTCACAATATTCGAAAAGAGCACCCGGTGATTGTCCTGTTTGAGCTGCTTGGTTTCTCTAAACAGAGCAGCTCGCAGCACTGGAGGTACCCAACTACTGCCCCCTGCCCAGAATATCCTCCTCTTGGGGGTAAATAGACATTCCAGTCCCAATACACCACCTGCCTTGTGCCCTTTGACGGGAAACGACTTCCTGGTTCAAGCGCAACGTTCCCTGCTACTTGCAGAACTAATTCCCATGGAAACAAACAAAGTACATTCTATCCCTGGGGGGTGGGGTGCTTCTGGAACTTCGCATGCAGGGCCTATCTGAGCCCAAAGAGAGAGGGAACCCCGGGCCCCTCGTCAACAGACTGAACAGTCTCCGAGCTCGAGGTAGGAGGGGGGAAGCCTCCAGCGCCTGGGTCCTCCAGCCCCTGGCAAGGAAGGGTGTGCAACCAGGAAATGGGACCCCCGTGCTTCCGCTCTCTGTTGACAACACACCTCTGCTGGGTCCATTGAAGGTCAGGGGCCCAACCCCCCGGCCCAGGTGCTTACTACCTTGCAATAAATTGACCAAACTGCCTTAGGGGGGTAGGGCAAGACAAAGGCAGCACCTGCTGCCTGGCAGCATTTACGAAAATCAAATAACGTCATTTTGAGTTTACATGAACTAAAATTGGAATGGTTGGCCTCTGCGAGGGGCAGCTCCAACTCCACCCCCTGAATTGCACTGGGCTACGGTGAGGGACCTGCACCAGAATTACCCATCGACATGCATTGGTGCGCATTGACGGAGTTGCGCCAACTCTCCATCGACAAGCATTGGGCGCAGTGAGGGACTTGCACCTACGCCCCATTGAAATAACTCGAAGGCACAGTAAGGGACCTGTTGAAACTGCCCATTGGCACGCATTGGGGCATGTGGCAACATGTACTAACTCTCCTGTCATAGACATTGGGGCACGGCGAGGGTCTCCTCACGCATATGCATCATGGACACAGTAAGGAACCTGCAGACAATCTCAAGCGACATGCATGGGGGCATGTCCATTGGGGAACTGTGGGGGCATGCACCCACTCTCCCCTGAGTTGCATTGGGGCACACTAAGGGAGGGGGGCTATGCACCAACTCCTCAATGGCATGCATTGGGGCATGGCAACAGACCTGCAGAAACAACATGCATCAGAGCACAGTGGGGCATGCACCAACTCTCCATTAACATGCATTGGGGAACAGTGCAGCCTTAACTAACTCTCCACTGAGTTGCATTTGGGGCTACAGTAAGGGACTAGCAGCAATAACATGCATCGATTCACAGTAGGGACAGGCACCACCTCACCAAGGGCATGCAGTGGGGCACAGTAAGGGACATGCAGCAACAACATGCATCGGGTGCAGTGGGGACATGCACCAACTCTGCATTGGCATGCATTGCACCACAGTAAGGGACCTGGACTGTCCATTGACCTGCATTGGGGCAGAAGGAAGTACCTGATGCACGACCCCATAGAAGGGCATTGGGGGGTAGCTGG